>NC_090443.1:632555287-633169662 GCF_031143425.1 Pleurodeles waltl
ACAAATCATATTTATTGAACCTTCAGCAGACTTTTATAGATGCGGTTTGACCTCAAATGGGGTCTTGGTCACTGAATCTTCAGTTCTTTCTTCATGTCATTATACAAATACAAATAAATGGTGTATCCCATTCAGCACCACCATAAAGGTAAGGAAAGACTTCAGTTTACAAAACAACTTTCAGAAACAATTCTTTGCACAAATTTACATCTCGTATGACTGAAGTGAACTTATAAACAACTTCATAATGATCCATACCCAAACACCAAAATTATAACATGCTAAAAAAGGATGAACTGAAATCACACATTGCTATACCATGGTTCTTGCTCACTCAGCTTGGATACTATGATTTCATTAAAATAATTCCTCATTGAATGAAACAATCTCCACCTTTTACAATTACCACAAAATGAATCCATTTTCTGTAGCAAAATACAATTTCCTTCTTATTTCCTTGATTTCAGCGTTAACAAATCAACAATTAAAGTGTACTACCATACCATTATTGGTAGCAATCTTTCGGGGACTTTCGCATGGGAATCCAAACACGGGTATAGTTTACTATTCTCTTGTACGCTGTATCAATATAATTCATCGAGTGAAACAACATCTACACTTTTTTATTGCCACATTCTTTATCCATTGGCTGAAGTACAATGCAATTGTTTTTCATGTTTCCTCAATTTCAGCTTTATCAGACCAGCAATTAAAGTACAATACCATACCCAAAATGTTAGCTATCTTTCGGTTTTGTATGGGGGTGCAATCATGGGTATAGTACCCTATTCCATGGGTATAGTACCCTATTCCTTCATATCCCCCCCTCCTCACATTGACCAGTCTCTCATTGCTATCGAAACATATCAACATAATATATAATCAACAATAATTATTAGTACTTAGCTTAATATATTCTCCTCGCTAGGTGGTCCTAATTCTTCAAGGAAGCACCCTCCAGCCTTCATCTTCTCTCTCGTTTGATGCATGACTGCCTACGTATAACTAAACTGAAACTTCCACTCATTCTACCCCCTGTGATCCTAGAAAAACAGCAAATATGATGCATGTGTTAGTGCTGAAATCAGCTATTATAATTGGAACATTACTCGATTGCTTGTGGACTGAATGAATGCCATAATATTTTGAAACCCTCCAAACTCCATTGTGTGCTTTGTGGTAATGCCTTGCTGTCCCATAGCTTTTGTTATCGTTCATAATTGCCCTCCAATGTTCCAGTATGAGTTTTTTTACAGAAAAAGTCCTGGACCCTAAAACCCACTTTTCACAAGAGCATGTTATGACATAGGCTACAAAATCAGTACCACAATTTATTTATCTCAGAATTTCCAGCTCTTATTCACTCCCTTCAAATTCACCTCTTGAACACTCTCATTATGCTTGCAGGCCTTATAATGCCCACACTTTCGGAAACCCTTTACCTGTCCCAACCACCTGGTCTTCAATGGGAACAGATGACTGTTTACCAATATGTCCTTTAAGGAAAGGTTTCTCTGGTATGTGACTAAGACCTGACCCCACCTTTGCTTTCAAAATAGGGTGTTGTGCCAAAACGTTCCACCATTTTTAAAAGATCTATCTCAATTTCCCTGATTGATTAGTAAACTTGGTAATAATTCAGATAGGACCCTCTCCTTTGTTCTTTTCTTTCCAAGGCTGTGGGACCTGAAGCAAGACCTCTTCTTTTTTAAGACCATCTGCTTTCACACTAGCTTGCTTTAATGCTTTCTTGGGGTACTGTCTCAGTTGCACTCATAGAAACACCTCATGTTTAATTGTTTGTATATTCCAGTTCAGAACTGCAATTCTTTTTCGCCCGAAGAAGCTCACTGTATGGGATACTCAACCTAAAACTGGGGGGCAGTGACAACTTGAGGGATGCAGATTTGAATTTCCTGTAATCTGTTTCCTAAATAATTAAGTGTGTATCAATCTACCCTTAACATTTTGCCACATATCTAAACAATCAATGGTATCCCTACTGTACTGCATTGTAAATCTGAGCTTCACATTATTCACATTTATTGGAAAGAGGATTATTGGTAAGGGCAGGTAAGTGCCCACACTTAGAATAGGCCACAAACCCCCACTTAGGTCCATTTCAGGGTCTTACTAAATTAATCCCAGATCAACCTTTAGTAGGTTGGCTATGAACAGTTGGGCTTAACCTAGGAGACAGGTGTGTAGCACATTTAATAATTACTAAACAGTAAATAAATAAAACATAAAACACATAAAAAATCCACCACCAAATTATAAAAATAGATTACCCACTGCCGGCCCTATTCTGACTTCACAGTCTTTCCACCCGCCGGCCCGGCGGTGAAGAGAGCCTTAACATTGATGCCACCTCAGAATCGAGCTGGCGCCAATGTGGTGGTGCAGCGGGTGCAGCAGCACCGGTCGCATATTTCACTGCCCATAATTCGTTGCCCTGGTGGATTACAACCACTGGGACCACCAGACGGGAGGCTATCTCCAGCCTGGCAGTGTCTGTGGTACTACCGCGGCGTTTTGGCTGAAGTAAGAATTTAGCAGATCGGACCGCCAGACTCGGAATGACCCCCTTAGTTGTTTTCTTGAAGAATGTTTGGATTGGGACGGAGTCACAAGCTGAATCAGCCCTCCCTGGAGCTCTCTTCGGAAACACATCACAGGTGACTTCGGTCAAGGATTCTACGTTTGGACTTAGTCAATTTCCGAGATGGAAATCTTTGCCCGGGACCAACTTGAAATTGAAGCCGACCTCCGTAAAGCCCTCCTGGACCCACTGGATGGGCAGCATTGGTCAACTTTTTTTCGTTTGGACTTGGAAACTTTTTTGGAGCATTTTCTCTCTGATGTCAGATGACCCGTCGTTGGATTGCTTTTCCACGAGACCCCAGTGAAATCCTGAAAGTCCGAGGCTCCTGAGCTTTTCAGTGGGACAAACCTGCAAGTCAGGCCGACTCACATTGTTCGGTCAGTCCACCTCTGGAGCTTTTTTCCAGAGTTGCTCCAGACTTCTCTAAAATTCTGAATCTTCTTCCAAAAGGTCTTTGAAGGATCATGAGGAGTCCACAACTCACCCCAAGGTTCCAGAAGCTCTGCGTTGCTCCTTGACTGTTAAGACTCCATCTCCTAGATTGCAACTTGCTCAAATCTAAAAATGACCACTGGTCACTGGTCAGCTCATCAGTTTCTTCAGGTTTTGATGCAGGGGATCCTCGTCAACTATTTTCTACCTGTAGCAAACAGGGTTTCCCTTCTTGAAGGAGTAGAAGTCCTTTTAGTTTAGGGGTCCAAGTGTGCAGCTGGTGCAGTCCTTCTGAGTGCAGTGTCCAGGTACATGCCAGGGATCCAGCAGAGCAGTTCTTCTTCTCCTTGTCTTGTTCCAGTAGGGATCTGAGGTGGGGTAGAGCTCTGCCAATTTTATCTTTTGCCCTTCGGGTGGAAAGCACGGGAGGGCTCTTGACCAATCATGTGTAAGCTACCACCTTCTTGAGTGACCACTTCCTGGGAAGTATGGCAAAAAGCAATCCCAGGGAGCAACATTCTCTCCAAAATCCAAGAGGACAAAAATTCAGTTTCAGAGGTTAGGTCTGGTTGAGCCCACCCAATGGTGTGGCTAAGGTTCCCTTAACACACCCCTTCCTTAATCTAAAATGAGGGGTGCACCTGGCTGTCTGAGTTTGGAAGAAAGGGGGCTGTACAATTGCTGTCCCAAATGTCCTTCCCTCCTTTTAAGACCAGTGTGGCTGCTCTCCCCCATCCTGATCCACCATCTCCTGAGGCAGATCGCCCCCCACCAGATGCTTCCTTTGTGTTAGCCCAGGCCACTTCACACCTCATCACGGCAGCCTGGCTCAGAGAAGGCACTGCAGAGCTGAAACTGGTAACTTTTAGAAAGAGTTCTAAAACTCTTTCTAGGTACAAGTTATATTACGTTCAACAGTGGCAAGTTGTTGGATGTATTAGAACTTTTAATTTGACACTACACATGCCATATTTAGCTCCTTTCCATGGAAAATGAGACTAATATTTTAAAATAAAGTCCACCCATGTTAGCATATGGAGATTCTTCACTACAATAGGGAAAACAAATTTAGCTATTTTTCCCTCACCAGGGCTTATAAAACATCTTTTATAAGGTCCTTGCTTATAGTTACATTGCACCCAACCCCGGGGGCCCTTAGGGCACACCTTAGGGGTGACCTCTAAGTAACAATAAGGTAGGTTAGGACTTTGGAAGTATTTTTACTTCCAAAGTTGAATATGGGGTTTGCTTTCACTTAAAAGCAGACAGCAAGGCAGGCCTGGCTTTAGAATGACACTGTGTACGACAGCAGTGCACCTATGAGTGTGCTACCTATGATAATGCCGGTAAACCTACATGCCCTACCATATACTAGGGACATATAAGTAGCCTGTTATGGCAAATTATATTCAACCTCATTTTCATACCCATTTTAATCAGAGCACAGTCCCTGGGTGTTTAGCAGTGCCCCAGGCACTTCAGAGTCGGAAAATCACCAGCATAATTGAAAAATGGGGGCTAAAAGTTAGGGGGTTTCTGCAATCAACCCACTTTTGCCACAGTATTCCAATTCAAAAGGACCACTTTCAAATCCACTTCATTGTCTTCCCATACAAAAAACACGGTGTCTATATATTTGAGCCACAAATTGACTTTATCTGTCCATTTAGCCAGATCCTTGCCTCAGACCACCTGCTCCTCCCACCAGCCATCTGCCAAATTGCAATAACTGGGGACGAAACATTTGCCCATAGATGCTCCTTGCACGAGTTTGAACCACTCATTATCAAACAAAAAGACATTCTCAGATAAACAAATGTCATTAATCTTGAAAATCACGTGTGTGTGCTCCAACATAGGTATACTCCTTGCTCTTAAAAAGTATTTGCACGCTTTCAACCCATCTGCTTGTCTAATACTCGTGTAGAGTCTTTCTACATCTAAGTATACGAGCCAATTATATTTTTCTCAATGTAAATTCTGTATTGTCTGTCAGAAATCCTTGTTGTCTCTCACATATGAATTAAGATCCCTTACAAAAGGAGATTGTTAGACTTTTTTGCTTATGCAGGGTCATCCCCAATCTTTTTGCCTCATGTCTCCTATTTTTTCTGACCAGTTGCTGTTGGCTTTTGAACTCTGAGCACTTTACCACTGCTAACCAGTGCTAAAGTGCATATGCTCTCTGTGTAAAATTGTATGTAATTGATTTATCCACGATGGACATATTTGATTTACTAGTAAGACCCTAGTAAAGTGCACTATAGGTGCCAGGGCCTGTAAATCAAATGCTACTAGAGGGCAGCAAATATTTCCTATTTTTCTAAACTGGTGTTGTGTCATTTTGTAGTGTTTTCATTAAGTTACTGTGTGTGTTGGTACACATACTTTACACTTAGCACTCTGAAGTTAAGCCTACTGCTCTGCCAAGCTACCAAGGGGGTAAACAGGGGTTAGCTGAGGGTGATTCTCTTTTACCCTGACTAGAGTGAGGGTCCTTGCTTAAACAGGGGTAACCTGACTGTCAACCAAAGACCCCATTTCTAACAGAGATAGAAAGTGATCTACAAAAAGAAGCATCAAACCAGCTGTTGGCAAACAGGCTGTTTCTTTACAGTAATGAAACTATGGATGACCAGGAGAGTCTACTAGGCATTTATGGACCTTAGGAGGCAATTACAATGTTGGGGTAGTTGGTGTTTCATTCCATCTCAAGAGTTGATTGTCATACCATGCCTGAACCATATCAAAATATCTATGATGTGAGTCACTCAAGTATGTTTTATTGGCCCTAAGATAGCATTCAGTGTTATTCAATTGGCTATGCGCTTCTTGGACATATTTCACGCTGTCCATTAAGACCACATTTTCTCCTTTGTCAGAAGGCTTCATTACTACACTCTGATCTTTTTGTGCTACTACTGCTTCCCACTGTTCTTTTGACAAATACCGTTTTCTTGGAGTCTCCTTTGTTAGGGTAAGTATGTTGTTAGCTACTAACTCACAAAAAATGTCGATGCTATCTTTCACTGTATGTGGAATGAATTAAGAAATGGGTTTAACCACTGTATCAATACCATATGACTGAGGTAATTCTGTCGCAAATATAGGATCAAATGGATCACATTGCATTCCCTCTCAGAACAACTCAACCCATCCATCATATCTAGAAGTTCTATATCACCAATTGAAAGCGGGGTTGTTTGTACTCCCACTCCTGAACTCTGGGGTAAAATGGGTGATTTTCTTAATATATTCATTTCATACAATTTTACCTGACGTGCAATTTATACAGATCATTGTGTGTTTGTGCTTAATCAAGAGGTATTTCTGGACAGAAGGGGAGACCCAATTTCGAAACTTGTTCCTCCACCCTAGTTAGTCTCCTACTTGAGAGAGTTATTATCATTAATTGGATACAGTATCTGCCACTACTGTTTCTTCTGACTCTGGTCACGTGTTCTTCTCTGATTTGTCTATTCCGCCTCTGCCACTTGTCTGTCTGCTCCTGTAGGAATGTTTGTTGCTTAGTTGTAAGAGGCGGCATTCCTCAGAAAAAGATACCACTTCACTGGATTTCATTGGTGGTCACATATTTATCAATTATCGATCCACTCAGAAACTGCTCCACATTAATGCATTACCCAAAAGCTTCCATCCCTATAATTACTGAATTACATCTGTGAAAAGAAAAAGTCAAAGCATTGCATTCGGACCATTCAAAATATTCTCTGTGTATTTTAACAAGCAAAAACACATATAAAATGTTATTCCAATTAACATTACATATAGCCACCCTGATCATCATGAGAAAAGGCTTCAGTAAAGCCGAAACGCATCAGCACTAAGCACTGTTAAAGATGTCCAAACCTGCTGTGGAATGTCGCAAATGATTGCCCTGAACTTCAAGGACAATAGAAGTGTATGCACATTGGACAGAGTCCAGGACAGTTGCAATGCCAACGCCAAGCCACAAGTCGGTGTTTCTGTCAGGGATACCAAGGAGAGATATATATATATATATATATATATATATATATATATATATATAGATATAGATATAGATATACACACTCACACACGCACTCTCTCTCTCTCTCTCTTTGGGACCTGTATTTTTGAGACCAGTAAATAATCTAGAAGCCTGCTTACTTATTAATAGATCATAAAAATCAGATTCTGAGGGGGGTGCAATCCGACCTGTATCATTAAATATTAATGAGGGAGGTTGTTAATTACTACTCACTCTTTGTGTTGCCCTCACTGGGATAGGGACCTGCAGAAGTCAGAAGACCACCGTGTCTGGGATCACCTTTAACTAAAGCAGACTGCTTTCCTTAAGCAACACTGTATTGTTTCTATGTATAAAGTTTTCTTTTTTGGAAAAATTTATTTTAAAGTGGGCCATGTTCCCTTGAACCAATGGCTATTTCCAAACAAACTGTTCTGCCACCACTATTCAAGAGGAGTCAGGATTTTGTCTGTGTTTTGCAGCTCGATTTCTGTAACAAAATATTGATACATTTATTACTGACTCGCTATACCACCTACAACACACCCCTTCCAAGTAATCATAACATGGAGTAACAGAGGTATTTTAGGAGTCTGTAAAAAGTGTACCGCCTCCTAAAATGCCTTAGTACATTGCTGACATGTTGGAAGTCACAATGGGGCTCTTTGAAACCGTAAAACCTTTAGTAGACCTGATGTTTAATGCCCCTCAATGAAGTTACGCCATATTGACAATGTTCTAAATAACGATCCATTTATACAATTTTAATCAAGTGGTAAAATATAAGAAGTGTTATCTGCAATGATGACACGAGATGGCGTGTGCACAGACTGATGACTAGATCTGAAAATTACATTAAAACAATCACACTTGAACATGTGCGCAGACCAAATTTACCAGGTCTACGTTATTTAGAATACGAGTCGGCCCTCTGTTCCATCTAATCTTCTCTCAAAAATGAAAGTAATATTCCCTTAATTTACGCCGACTGCTTTGAAACACACGGACTGCGAATTGACTCTTGTCATCTCGTTCTGTTCAGTGTCACAGCATGGCGTTAATGGTGTGGGTGGGGAAACAGCATTAAAGATGCCGCCTCTGCTTTTATCTGCTAATTGCAAGTTGTTGTACATTTTGTTACACTAAATGAAGCTAATATTTAATTAGAAGTCATGCTGGTTTGAGCGATCCATTCAATAGATGTACTGCATACTTAGACTGCTTGTATTGTCGCGTGGGCTCTCATTATCCTAAATGAGACTACTGGATTTCTAGGCAGCAGGATCGATAACGGTGTGGGGGACTGAGTCTGACCCACGTGTAAGGAACTCTGTCACCCTAAATCCGGTTGTTGCTCCGGCTAACTAGCAGTGCCTCATTTCTCCCACGGGGAAGAAATGATTGGGCAGCCGAGCGCATGACATCTTTGGAACTTCTCAGGGAAGTCGTGGTCACTCAGATCCAAACCAACTCTCTCATTCACAATATGGTCTCATATACAAATGACAAAGACAGTATAAGTTTTATATAATGTTTTAATAAAACGACTGTATTTTAGATATTAAGGCGTGAGCCGCAATAACCAGAACAATACAACATAGTAGGATTGATATAGTAACCAGGAGAGTAAAACATAGAAATAAAGCTATCATAATTCCTAACCGTTTCTACTCTCCCTCTGCTTGTTCTATTTAGAGCACAGCATGTTAAGCTTTCAGCTTGCCTTTCTGTATCACTAGGGAGACGGACACACTCATACCTGAGCAAAGGCCTGTGATCTGGTTCAGCATCTGCAACGAGGCAGTCAGCGTCTAGTTGTGGTTCCCTGGTCGGAATCTCCCTCTTCCATGTATTGGGACAAGGAAGTGATTTTATAACTAACATGTCATCGTGATCACAAAATGTTCCTACGCAGGAATGGCAAGTCTAGACTCCTACTACGTCTATCGGCAATGTACCAGACTGTATCCTTGACTAAAGCACAGAGTGAATATGTTATGAAGAACTCCAGTGCTGAAGTAGGCAAAACAGTGTGATATGAATAAAAAACAACACTGTAGTACTGGCTATTCTGTAAAATAACAGTACGAAGCCTAATAGAAAGCATTTAGAGCAAAGTGCACAGAGGCTCTAAGCTGTTAGCAAATGAATAAAATACATTTAGGGCAAAGTGCACAGAGGCCTAAGGCCTGAAGCTAATGCGCAAAATATACGTAAAACTGACCACACTACACCCTCCCCTTGTCGGTAGCAAGTGGTTCCAACAACATAAAAAAAAAAAAAACATGACCTCAATTTAAACCCAACGTTTCGACAAGATGAGAAGACAACAAAGTCATAAATTTAGGAAACGTGACAATAGAGCGAATTGCAATATAGTGTCAATTTAGTCGGGAGAGAGAGAAAAAAAAAATCCAATTGTCAAACAGAAGCAAGAGAACGTAGAAGCTCCTCCACTTCGAGATATGTCAATATCGGAAGATCCACGCCACAAAGTACCATGGAGCAGGTGTGTTCCAAAGCCCCAAAACCATTCAGGGCAGCCCCCCGTTAGTGCCACGAAGCAAATGCAACCGCAGTGCACAAGTCTGGGAATGAGCCCTAATCGGGAACATCAACAGATCAAGATCAACCACTGGAGAGCGCTGCAGTGAGAGACAGAAAGCCAGTGCATGTTCAAACGAGCACCAAAGGCACCGAAACACGGGTTGCACACAATCCAAAACCGGTCGGAACGACAAAGACCAGTCACACTCCAAATGAGCCAGGAGTGTTGCTCCAAAACGCTGCATCATGCGTTCACGACACAGCTGTGCTGACGGGAGCAGCAATACAGGATCTCGTTGCGGCGGGACAGCCATTGCAAAAAAATAGCAACAATAGCAAAACTCCAGCAAATAAAGCCAAAGTAATTGGGAAACCCCCAAAAATGCTTCCGAAAATAGAGTGTATAGCCGAAGGTATCAAACCGAATACGGAAGAGAAGGTGTGAACGAAACCAACACCAACGGCTTTGAAAAAATGAGCAATACCAGCAGTGCTAGATGCATTAAATATACGTCCCACAAGTTCACCGAAGTGACTCGGAAAGTTAGTATTCAAAAGGGACTGTATCTCCGCCAATGACCTTGCCACTTGAAGTGCGTAGGTCTCGCTAGCAGATGTAAGGGCCACATGCTTTTGAAACAATAAAGCTTTCAGCCGACTCAACTTGTCGAAATCAACCTTGGAAGTAGCAATATGAGGCCAGATGTCCGCTACCTCCCTAAATTCAGTAGGGGGAAACAACACATTCCCGCAGCACGTAACGGCCTTGTTGACAACGACGATGTAAACTATTCCGGCACGCATGCCACAGCAGCGTTCGCTGTTAAGAACAATGTAACTGCCGTTAGAAAGCACCTGGAAAGTGTTTTTTATTACCGGGACCGGAACTCCCTTCAGATAACAAGCTAAGTTAGCAATCGAAGCATTACACGCTCCGTGCAAGGACAGCTGTTTACAAACCATGGAATGGCTAACAGAAGTTTCGCAGTCGCTACCGCTAAGAAAAACTTCCCGCAAACCATTAACACATCTGTACTGAAAAGGAAGCTCCCACACCTCGTGTATGTAACTGTCACCCAATAGTTCATATCTACCCACCGGAATTTGCTTCAAACAAGAAGTAAATTGCAGAGTGGAGATAGGCAAATTAATAACCCCATGAATCAACCACTCAGCTGACGGAATCTCAGCCACCGTAAAAGGCAGTTTCTCCAACTTTTCAATATTTAACATAACATACGTCGCTTCCTTCTTAGCCATCAATTGTTGTTGACAAGTTAAATTAAAGGAGATAAAGATCTCTCTGGCACGAATGTGCTGCCATGGAACGCGACCCGCCTTCAAGGTCTGAAGAGTCCAACCCAGCTGCATGATAGATCGTGTCTGACTCTGCCCATGATATAAAGAAGACATGTCTGATTTTATAATGTCAATAGCAGAAGAGACAATGCTGTCAATCGTGTAAACACGGTCAGAAAGGGTATGCATGCCATTATCAACAACAGACAAAGGCCCTCATTCTGACCTTGGCGGTCGGCGGAGAGGCGGCGGTCGGACCGCGAACAGACCGGCGGTATTAAAAATGGCATTCTGACCGCGGCGGTCACCGCCGCGACCGACCGCCACTTCCCCACTCCGACAGCCACGGCGGTCATGACCGACGGGCTGGAGTCTGCGCACTCCGGTCCGGCGGTTGACCCAAGACCGCCAACGGTATCATGACCCTGCTTACCGCCGCGGTTTCTGGCGTTCGGGAACCGCCATGCGAACCATGGCGGTAGGCACTATCGGGGCCAGGGAATTCCTTCCCTGGCACTGATAGGGGTCTCCCCCACCCCCCACTGCCCCCCCGAGTCCTCCCCCCACACCCTCCACCCCCCTGCCACCCCCCAGAGGTGGTACGAACCCCCTCCCCACCCCCACCCTGACATGCACATACACGCACCCCGACATGCACACACCCCCAACATGCACATATACACACCCCCTACACACACACATACACAACGGGGACACATACCCGCACACATACATGCCGACATGCGCACCCGCCGAACTACACACATTGCCCATAGGCACAGCAGCACTCCCTGCCCGCATGCACGCACTCACACACCCCCTCTACACACTCACACGCACACCCCCATGCACGCACACATCACACAACACCCCCCCAACCCCTCCCCTCACGGACGATCAACTTACCTTGTGCGTTGGTCCTCCGGGAGGCGACGGGAGCCATAGGGACGTGACCGCCAACAGAAGACCCCCAACAGAAGACCGCCACACAGAAATGTGGGTCGTAATTCTGGGGGCGGTGTTCTGCTGGCGTGGCGGTGGAGGTTGACCAGTCTCCACTTTCCCGCCGACCGCCAGTGTGGCTGCTGGCGGTATTCCGGCGGAACGCTCCCAGCGGTCGGAATACGCGCAGCGGCATACCGCCGCGGTCGGCCGTCTTTACCGCGGCGGTAACTCGGCGGTCTTGCGAAAAGACCGCCAAGGTCAGAATGAGGGCCAAAGTCTGCAGCAGATTTTCTCAATCAATCTGTCTTAACCGGGCTGCAGCCTCCTGCTGGGAAAGTTTCCAAAACTCATTATACACTTCGTATAAGAACCTTTTTCTCCGGGGCACCTTGGGACCTGACAAGAAATCTTGTAAATCAGTACCATTAGACAGTAACTTGAGGTGTGACTTAACTGCACCCAGCGTGGAGTACTTCAACCATTGTTGACAAAGTTTCCCCACACTGTATGTAGTTATTATATCTGCATGTTCTGGTGAAATGTAACGAGGGTCTGCCCTACTAGTCCTGAACCCCCCAGAAGAGGTAACAAAACGTTGATGACACTGATTAGTGTCTACAGGCCACAATAACCACCCGCCCGGATGTAACGATGAAGCGTTAACCGTACCATTCTGGACCCAATGCGTAAATTCACTAAAAGTAGCATTCACATAGTGCTGCCAGTTATTTAATTTAGAAGGGACAGGTATTCTAGGCAAAGTCAATTCTCTAATCGACGCCAAGCCCAAACAACTAGTCTGTTGTACTGTCATTGAGGAAAATCATTTGCACAGGGATAATGCATGCTCGAAATAATGTATCTCTGCCTTGCATCTGCCAATTTTTCGTACCCCAAACACTTTTCAAGTCAACAGTCTTCAACCAGTATTCATATCCTTCGACCGAAAGTTTAGATACAAACGAATTAGAATACAGTAATTTAGTATCGGTCAACAAAATTTGCTTATTAGAATACGGTGTCACTTTAAAATAGTAAGACTTAGCGCTTTGCTGATCATGCCCAGAAAAATATGCAAATTTATCATTATACGTTTTCGAATTCCCTTGTGGAGGAGTCGAGCAATGTTCCCATTGTACATAATGAAAGATGGACTTAGGGCTACTCGCTTTGTGAATAAAGTGGTGTCCATAATAGGTGTAGCAAAACATATCACCATGATTATCTTTAAATTGGTAAGCATCTTCATCGTCATAGACAGTATAATATTGCAAATCTTTTAGCATAGCATCTACTGTCTTCACATCCCAATCATCAGAAACAATGCCTGGAATAACAATATCATTCATTGATAACTTAAGAACATACGGTATTTGAATCAATTCAGTGGGACCATATATTTCAAACATTACTTTATCCCACACAATTCCATCCGGAATTGGTATCGCAGAAATGTTCACATTGGATATGTCTCTTCGAACCATATGAGACGAAAAATGTGGTCTCAACACAGTCTCCACGTGCTCAATGTCTGATCGATCAGGAAGAAAATGACCATGTATTACCAGAAAAAAGGTAACCACGAATCCCAACCATAAAAAAATAGTCAGTACAGCCATAAAAAGCCACAAATAGTTCCAAGGAACAACAAAATATGTACGTTTAAGCCAATTTAGTAGCTTACGTGGACCTCGGATTGAAGACAGCGAAGACGAAGAGCTGGATACAGCCGCATCCGCGTCGTTGAAGCAGCTAGAGGCAGTTCTCGCAAAAGGTGCAACAGTGAACAAGGAAGCTGATGGAGGTTCTCTCCTAGGTACGCTATAAATCACATGTTCAGAAACATCAGTAGAACGTACAGCAACTTGAGAAAAAGAATCGATATCAATCGTCGACTGTGGAACAATCGCAAGATCATCTTCCACCCTCCCCAAGCTCGGAGAGGAAACATGGTCGGTGCTAATCACCTGCAGCGGGACTTCTTCCCCAGTAGTGAGAGGGATGCCGGAACTACTGGGTGTCCCTCTTGGTCTGCTGTGCAGAATCGGCCACATGTTGTAACTTGACATTATCAATGGAAACAAAACGATTTCCTTTGGCCCCTTGCAGCAGCGGCAAAATCACAGTTCTCGTGCCGCTCACCCCCAACACCGGGACAGGTGCTCGATAAGAAGGACCAAATTCTTTCTTTACTGCGACCTTTTCACGCACCAGATCCCCAATCCTGGGTATCCAACCAGTAGGTGTTACTGGCTCATCCTTAATTCCAGAGGATGCAGCACTCGCAGAAGAGTTATCTTCACGGAATCGTTGTAAATCCTGCAAAACAGTGACACGATCATTTATGTCAAAGGGCGTTTCTGCCGCCTCCACACCAGGACCATCTAGATCAGGAACATACATTTGTGTTCCGAACAGGCACTCATATGAAGTACGACCCCCCAGTGACCTTCTAGGCAAGTTATTAAGTGCTCTCTGTACTCCATACAGGTGGGCTAGCCAACTACGACCCGTACCTATAACCCTGGCTGTTAAGGATTGCTATAAATCACGATTTAAACGCTCCACAACAGAATTTCCCACGGGATGAAATGGAGACGAGAATTGGAGTTGGACCCCCAACGAAGCCATGGTGTCCCTGAATGCCTTAGAGGCAAAAGCAGGGCCCTGGTCCGAATGAAAAGCCGCAACTGCAAATGTATCGACAAAGATACGCAAATCTTTAATAACAGTCCGAGCGTCAGCCGAGCGCTGTGGCCAGACCCACACAAATCTGGAGCACGAATCTACTGCAACCAATATGTATTTGTATGCACTATCTGGTGTCAGTGGACCACAATGGTCCAAGTACACACACTGTAATGGTCTATTTGATATCAGAAGAGGAGTCTGCTGCGGGCGTCTAGCCGACGATACTTTAATTTGTTGACAGACGTCACAACAAAGGACATACTGCTTTGTCTGCTTATAGAGACCAGGCCACCAATAACGGGCCTGTAAAAGCGAAATCGTGGCAGGCACACCAGCATGCGCAGATGCCACCCCTTCATGCGCTGCAGAAATTAATCAAGGTCTCTCAATCTTATTCGGTAACTCACGTACACCAACGCCTGGAATATTAACAACAGCATTTAGTGCACTACTCAAGCAGTAACTATATTTAGAAGGGAATCCTTTAGGAAATGGCGTGCCATCAGCCGTAGCTTTTATGCAGCCGAAATCTCTATGTCTGGTTTTGAACTCGAACGAGTTACCGCGGCTACAGTAGCGATAGCCACTGCCGACTTTGCAGCCTCATCAGCCAAAGTATTCCCAGCAACGTGTATTCCAACGCGCTGGTGTCCAAGTGTATGTACAACATGGACTTTAGGAAGCGTCTCTTTCAGACCCGCAACCTTACCCCACAACAATTTATGTTTAATGGTGTTGCCTTTAGAATCTCTGAACCCATTCATTTTCCAATAATGCAGATATTCATTGAAGGATTGCACACAGTAGTAGGAGTCACAGACTAGCAAAGTCAATATCGCCGGCTCTGCATGCTCCAACGCTAACAAAAGAGCTTTGAGCTCAGCCAGCTGCGCCGTGCAATCTCCCAAGGTTTTAGTATAAGTATGTCGGGGGCAGAAGACTCCCCCCTCCATAGTCCCGCTCACCACCGCACAAGCAGCAGAATACTGTTGTTTAGTCCCAACCGCCGGTTGCGCAGAGCCATCGGTATACATGACCACTTCATATTGGTCAATAGGTAATGTGCCAGCAGGAACCGGGTACTCTATTTCATATTGAAGAAATTCTTGAGTCTGCAGCTTAGGGTCAAATATGTAATCCACATCAGTGGCCGTCAAAGACGTAGCCCATTGTATCCACCGCGGGTGTAAAGCTTTCGAATTAGGAACACTCGCTTTTGTAACAGCCTCCAAGGCCGGAATTGGGGAAACGACAATAATGCGTTGGCCCTGGGCTAGCGGTCTTTCTTTGATCACAGCCATCTGTACTGCAGTGAGAATTTTCTCAGTCTGTGCAAAACGTTGTTCTGCAGCAGAATACAAGTGGGACTTGTATGCTATCGGGACTGTCTCCCCTTCATTAAAGGTGACATACGTAAATCCAACAGCCCCAGGAATCACCCTGATGACCAAATGAGTTTTATTGTCCCGTGTGTGTAAATGTTTAACCGCTAAGAGATCATTCTGCAGCCCTCGCAGTATGTGTGTATGCTCAATCGTCCAAAATCTACTTGAAAAATTCGGGCGAATCAGTTCATATAAGGGTTTTATACGTGTAGCATAATCAGGAATGTAAGTTCTGCCAAAATTCAGAAACCCCAACAATGACTGGAGCTTCCGAACCGTATTAGGAGGCTGCAGTAAAGCACATTTCTCCAAAAAATGTGGCGCCAGGCTCTTGCCCTCACTCGATAACTCATATCCCAGGAAAATAACACTGAGGAAGGCAATCTTCGATTTCTTAAAATTAAACTTATAACCAATATCAGCAAAACCCACAACAATGCGCGATACGCGACTGAGATGTTGTAGAATCTCATCGTCCGTCAAATAAATGTCATCAACATATGATAACGCCTCAGGGTCCAACTCGTGCAGAAGTTCAGTCACACGAGCCGAGAACAGTCCTGGGCTATTCTTATACCCCTGAGGTAAACGACAAAACTTTTTCTGAGAGCCAAACGCACTGAAACCGGTATAGTCCCGACTTTCGGGTGCTATATTCTGGCAGAAAAATCCATTCGAGATATCCAAGGTTGTTTTGTATTTTTTACGCACTATATTATTCATAAGCGCAGCACTATGTGAATTCTGTATAGCATATGTGCGTGTATGACTATTCAAATGTCTTTAATCCACCACTATCCTATAGGAATGGTCCGGTTTAGCAACCGGGAATAAGGGATTATTCATCGGCGAGACACAAGGCTCAATCACACCTTGGTACTCCAATTGTGTAAGAATTTTCCGAACCGATGCCCTTGCTTCAAATTTAATAGGATATTGCGGCTGTGGCTGAGGTTCTCCTTTAATGGGAATGACATGATAAGGTGATTGTTTATCCCACCCCACATTATTTCTATATAGGGCGGGGGCTTGTGCTAGAGCCCATGATTTACCATATGACTCCGCTAGTTCTCTCAGAACAAGTGGTGAAAAGGAAGGCGCAATAACCTCCTCCCCAACTGGACAGTCGCGAACAAAGTCAGGTTGCCAATCTTGTTCGGCCAACAGGACATCATATGATTTCACCATATGGTCCCAAAAGATGGCGTGTACAACGCGGTCAATGTCCCCTTCTAATCGTAGAGTCACAAGATATACTTGATCAGGATCAGAGACTCGCATATCCGCCGTCTCGACTTGTATGAAGTCATCAGTTGCTTTCGCCTCCAGATGCTCTAGAAGACTCCGGTGAACTATTGTGACCTCTGCCGCGCTGTCTAACAGCGCTAACGCCCATGTCTTGTTCGTCAAGAGAACTCTCTTCTTGAGCGGCATGTCTAACTGAGACTGCTGCCACTTTCTTCTTTTTAAACTGCTGTTTTTGTTGCAGCGGTTTCTCTTCTTGTTTAATAGAAACCTCCGCTGAGCGTTGTGAATCCTGTCTCGGTTTCACTTACTCCGTCCTCCGCTCTGACCGCCCACCTCTCTCACTTCTTTTCTCCGAGGAGTCCTGAAAGGAACGAGATTGGCGTGAATCAGTATATTGATATCTATCAGGCGTCTTCAAAGTATCCCTATTCCTGAGATAATACTTATTTTGTGGGGTCTCCGGATGCGGAGACTGCCCACCATCTTTCTTAGGTGTTTGCTGTTTCTTATCCCAGCGCTTTTTCGCACCCTCAGGTTGCTGTTGCTTAGAATTATCCTTATTATTTTTACCCTGCAATTGTGGCTTCTGCGGTCGAGCCCCTAGGCTATCACGACCAATACTAGAATATGTTTCAGCTATTATTCTCGGAAGTTCACGCTCCTGATTAATCTGCGGAACGTCCCGAAGACGCATTCGCACTGCTAGTGCTACGGCCTCCCCCTTGAGATTACTCAAAATAATAGAAGAAACCGCGTCAAAATTACCGATCAATTGCATGCCTAAATCCAAGGCAGGGGCAGCCCCATATTCATCCTGAATTTGTTTAAGCACCTCCGGCAAATTAGCCAAAGTCGGTGTACCGTGTGCTGTAGTATAGAGAGCGGCAAACACCGTGCCCCAAGTATTACAAAGATCCACCGTAAGAACCATCCCATACGGCAAACACATCGTCAAAATTCTATGCTTATCCTGAGGTCCCGTATGGGGAAATACTGCTTCCAGCGTATTCATTTTTTGCGCCAGCCAAAATGGAGTCTCCTCACGTTTAGCCGGTACCTTGCCCATTACAGAGTGTACAGTGGCCGGATTTATTCCCGGCACCACCGCATGTGGATGAGCTAGAGCAGCACGCGCTGCATTAGTATTTAATGTCTGCATCACAAACTGAACTAATCGTCTGTACGTTGCAGTTAATTCCACATATAAACGACGCACTTCAGCCACTGCCAGATTTGCCACTCCAGGATATGGTGTATATGTAGCCAATAAAGGCCAGGTCGGACCATCATTACTCAACGGACCTAACCGTACTGGAGTTACTGAATGTGGGAGGGCGCCATCAAGCCAATTATGGTGTTCTTGATAAGATAAAGGTATTTCTAAGTATGCATAAGCCCTGTATTGTCCAGGGACATTCGCAACAGTATATTCGTGAAAAGTATTTGTACCCCCATCAGCTGCTGGAAATACGACCCAAGAATAAAAAAGTTCTGTTCTATAGGCTGCGTGGGCGTCCACCACAAAAGTGACCGGACCCCCCTGGACCGTCAGTCCATGTGCTATCAGATGACCCGTGAGCGGAAATCGCATATTAAGCGGTATATTTACTACAACTGGATTCGCCATTAGTATAACAATAATAGCTCTAGGACAGAGAAGGCACACCAATATCGGGGTATTTCCTTTCAAAGTTCAAGCTTGAACAACCAACCACTAAGTAATAGGATGTACCCAACCTGTGGTGGCGGAAACCCTCAGCCCCACGGACGTCTCCGCATACGGAACCGAGGAGTCAAAATATATACGAGACCGAGAGAGTCAGTCGGACCCAAACATTAGAGCCAGACCAAACGTTGGCGGCTCCATGTCGCGTGGGCTCTCATTATCCTAAATGAGACTACTGGATTTCTAGGCAGCAGGATCGATAACGGTGTGGGGGACTGAGTCTGACCCACGTGTAAGGAACTCTGTCACCCTAAATCCGGTTGTTGCTCCAGCTAACTAGCAGTGCCTCATTTCTCCCACGGGGAAGAAATGATTGGGCAGCCGAGCGCATGACATCTTTGGAACTTCTCAGGGAAGTCGTGGTCACTCAGATCCAAACCAACTCTCTCATTCACAATATGGTCTCATATACAAATGACAAAGACAGTATAAGTTTTATATAATGTTTTAATAAAACGACTGTATTTTAGATATTAAGGCGTGAGCCGCAATAACCAGAACAATACAACATAGTAGGATTGATATAGTAACCAGGAGAGTAAAACATAGAAATAAAGCTATCATAATTCCTAACCGTTTCTACTCTCCCTCTGCTTGTTCTATTTAGAGCACAGCATGTTAAGCTTTCAGCTTGCCTTTCTGTATCACTAGGGAGACGGACACACTCATACCTGTGATCTGGTTCAGCATCTGCAACGAGGCAGTCAGCGTCTAGTTGTGGTTCCCTGGTCGGAATCTCCCTCTTCCATGTATTGGGACAAGGAAGTGATTTTATAACTAACATGTCATCGTGATCACAAAATGTTCCTACGCAGGAATGGCAAGTCTAGACTCCTACCACGTCTATCGGCAATGTACCAGACTGTATCCTTGACTAAAGCACAGAGTGAATATGTTATGAAGAACTCCAGTGCTGAAGTAGGCAAAACAGTGTGATATGAATAAAAAACAACACCGTAGAACTGGCTATTCTGTAAAATAACAGTACGAAGCCTAATAGAAAGCATTTAGAGCAAAGTGCACAGAGGCTCTAAGCTGTTAGCAAATGAATAAAATATATTTAGGGAAAAGTGCACAGAGGCCTAAGGCCTGAAGCTAATGCGCAAAATATACGTAAAACTGACCACACTACAGTATAGTAAGCCACTGTACACAGCTTCTAATTCAAAATGCTGCAAATCCCTGCGCTGGCGTAAAACAACATCTGCAGCCAATATTCGAAAATACAACAATTAATTTTTGTGACAAGTTATACAATGCAAACAACGTTGGTAACACATATCCAGTATGTATTCTTTTGTTATTCTGTGGTATGTGGCATATTACTTACAGCTCACCACATGTTCAAAGTCTGATAAATTCAGCCTGTGAATCATTAATTGTGATGGCTGTAGAGTTGCTACGGCTATTATTTTGATACAAATATGGAAACCATGGGACTAAGCCACATAACTATTGCCGTTTCACATTGCTGATTTTTGGTTGCAGTGCTTTCTATGGCAAACCCTGCATTTAGTTTTAAGTCAGTGATAACATCTGGCGACTGTAAATATGCTATTGTACATATTATTTGCTCACTTAGATGGGTAATTTGTTCACTTACACGCATCGAAAGCAGATCAATTAGAACTCACTTGAAAATTAAAGGCATTATTTGCAGTTTGGCTGACGATATACTCCTTCCGCCTTATTACACGTGCTTTACATGCGAAAGCATTTGTAACAGACTACACATCCGCCTTACCTTACAGGCTTTCTTTAGAGATCAGTGGATATAATAATCTTTGGAAAGCCGTCCACTGTATTACTGCTTTGGGCCCTAAAGCACAGGCATTACAGCAGAGGGGGGAGAGTATCTTTTCCGCCATCTCTAAACAAGGCCCAATACCCTATACTCCTTTGTCAAAAGTTCATCTCCTTAAAATCTAAAGCTGTATAGAGAATTCAACTACTGGCATTTGGATCACTTTCACAAATAAACAATAGCATGATTTATATGTAATTGTGATACTACTCAAATGCAGCAGTGCCACTTCGCCGCTATAGTGAGGTGTAAATACTGTCACTGACAACGTGTAGTGGTGGTCAATGAAACATTAAATGAACTACTAGGTTCCATACTCCTTTTACTGTCAGTGCCACGCTGAGGTTTTTGCTTCTTCTTGGGTTATAACACAGTGCTTAAATTGTGCTTGTTGTTTCAGGTGCTGAGCACCAGCAGTTATTTTTGAGGGCCTGTGCTTAGTCTTCTTTCTCAAGCATTTGCTGCGAGCAAAAGACACGTTTGGGAAAGACGGAGGAAGATAAAAACGAAAAGCGTCACGATGAGAGAAAGCAGAACGCTGCAGGTGTGAGCTGAAGGGGCAAGGAGTGGCTTTAAATGGATTGAAGAGGTCAGAGATGGCATCGGGATTACGCTGCCTCAGTATTCCGTGTTCGCAGATTTAATTGCAGCAGGTTTAAGAGGAGGACTTTGAGCACTGGCACCTTTTTATTTGCAAATTAAGCACTGCTATAACAATGTATCCAGCGTCACTTCTGGAGATGGCTGGACCCAATTAAGAGCAAAAGACCACTTTATTAGGGCTGGCGCCCATGTTTGAAACGCTTAACTAATACAAAGCTTTTCTTGACCACCCCTACCTTTTATTCTTCCCACCAATAATAACAGTCTCAAACCATTATCCAATCAATCATTCTTCACCATTCCTTCATTCAGTAACCTTGACAGGTGACTCAACCATCACTCCCCTGTGTTCCCTCTGTAAAGAACTATTTTGCAATGCTCCCCAACCCTTCCGGCCTCCCACAAGCTCCTTCAATTCGGCCTCAAGGAAAAAACCTGACAAGGACTCTTTCCTTTCTGCCCTTTTTAGGGGTGAGCGCAAAGCGCTCCGTCCCATGCTGTAATCTCTCTTTGGGCTTCTAACTACGCCCGTGTCACGTCAGTCACTTTCATTGGTTCATGGGCTTGCCTTTTAAAATCTGCTTGCTTTCATTTGTGAAAGGCATGCATCCGTCATGCCTTTTCCAGTGTTTAGCCCACCTGCACAGCACCAGTAAACTACCAAAACTATTTGAGGCTCACTGTTTTCAGCATGGTTTCCGAACTACTTTATCACAGGGGTTTACATAGCGCAATCGTGCTCGGTTTTTCCATTTTTAATTTCAGCGCAATCGTGCTGCATTTTACATAGCACAATCGTGCTGTGTTTTTTTCCTTGTGTGGCAAGAAAAGTTTGGTTAGGAGTTTACAACGCTAATAGCGAGCAAAATGCAAGACCCGTTGCATTGCAAATGCTTGTTAATTCTGCTGAATGCTTAAGGATCAGTCACGCCCCCAGTTCATCATCAGGGGCTAACAGCCTCATTCATATTCAACACCATCTTTTAATTGCAGGCTCCAGAGCCAAACTCTTTCTGAGCTCCGATAAATACAATTCATTACCAATGAATGACAGATTAACCCCATCCTGTCTATCGAACATGAAATTCTCTTTTTTAATATTCTTGTGCTATAGCCAACCCGACTCTCCTAGTCTTACAAAATCACTGAGTCTCTTTATTGACCTTCCTTCTAGCTTTCTCCACAACTGTGTATTTCATCGCCCCTTGCAAAAACCTTCTTGGAATCAATGCTGTCCACAAAACGTGTCCCTGAAACACAATTTACCAATCAAGTCAAGATCCTTCTTCATCTCTTTCAACAACCACAACCCTGACAGTTGCGTGCATCTTTTCTCTCCTAAGTGCAAAACCAAAAATTTTGGGCATTCTCTCACTGCTACCAGATTTGATAAACAATGCAGCAATTGACTCCACTTCATACCACCCCTCACAATCAGTCTTAATTTCATCACAAAGAAATCCCAAATGTTTTCTGAAAGGACAGTTTCCAACTTGCTTTGCAGCCCATTTAACAAATGATTGTCCTACATTCCAAATAGTAAACAATGCTAAATAAGGTCCTGCTTTACAACTTGAAATAAGAAACAAGAATTAACAGTATAAATCCTAGGGTTTTCTAGCTGTCTGATGTAGCAAAAGCAGCAGTGTGAAAACTATCTGCCCAACTTCCTCACCTACTGGAAGGAAAACCCCAAACTTGACACTTGAGAGGCAGAGCCAATCCTAAATGAATGAAGACCAAAACTGAGTGGGTCCTCCCCATTTGACAAATAACTTTTCTCATTACACCCAGTACCTGGGACACTAGCAACTTAGAACCATCTGTATGCTTGAAGACTAGATCCAACATGGGTCCCCCTGCTGCACTGGACCTACTAGCCTGCCATTCTTGTGGAAAAGAACCCTAGGGCCTTTACCTTTTTAACCTGTCTTTGAGTGTTCATGAAATACTCTCAACACTTTGCCTTGCAGCATGATGTTATCAATCTTCACGTATCCTGTCCTACCTCTGCCCAGTAATTTTAACACTCAGAGAGCATCAGAAAATAACAGTGACATACACAACCTGAACATTAATGTCTTGAAAGGGGAAAAATACCCCAGAAAGTCACTTTATGACCAAAATTGGTTTTGCCACCGAAACTGTCTTTTTCTTGACAACCTCTCTTCTCTTTGGCCCATCCTTGTACCATCCTCCTTCCCACCTCACCAGCTGATTGTACATAATCCCAGAAAACCTTTCAATAAAAACAACCTCCCTACAATTGTTGTAGTTGAAATATTTATCTCAATTTAATCATGATGAAGAGTAATACATCTTCTCTTTGCAGTAGTAATCCATACTTATTCTGCCTCTGAGTTCCGCCCCACTATTAAAAAATTTCACCCAAACTTTCCTGTAAGAATTCCTAGTGCTGACAGCAATGGACTTTTCTACCAGCTCCAGCATTCTCAAACTGCTTGGTTCCAGACTTCTTAGCTGAGTTTTTTGCAAGTCTGCGTCAGGCGGCAAACCATGGATTCCCTGACACTGTGAAGAAGACAATGAATCTGCAATGTTATTATCCACATCTGTCACATGCACAGATCTAAAATCAATGGTGTGTATCAAGCAGCCTGTCATAAAACCTTTCAGTAACTATAAAACACGTTTGCCGTTTGCCCTTTGCTTTCTGTCTGCTAACCAAACCCACAAGTGTTCTATTATTCACATGACTGTTTTGATTTCAAGTTTCTTCCCCCTCACATCTAGAGTCACCAGCAAAGGAATAAACTCGAAAATGCAATGCTCCTACCTTCTTCCATCCACTTTGAGGAACACTTCTCTGCACACTATCTGCCTTCCCAAAACAAAACAAAACCTTCTGAACTTGCTGCATCTGAAACTATCTGTACCTGCCAAAGGAAGACAATGTCCAGGGATCATATAGTGATACCATAGAAACCTTTAATAAACATCAACCAAACTTCCAAATACAGTCACATTGCTGCTGAAATTCAAATTCTGTGATGGATTAAGTTAGGGCCTGATTTATACTTGTTAGCGCCGCATTTGCGTCATTTTATGACGCAAAAGCAGCGCAAACCCACAAAATGCAATTATATTTTCTCGTTTGTGCAGCTTTTGCTTAAAAAAATGATGAAAATGCACCGCCAAAAAAGTATAAATCGTGCCCTGAGTCCTTGACATGACAAAACCGAGACGGTGACAAAAAATGCTGTCTGCGTTCACCATGTGGCATGCACAGATGCCCTAGAAATTTCTGTATCTGCTGTAACTGAAGCTTACTTGGTGAAATGGCTTTTTCCAGCAGAACAACTATCACTCTAACCTTCTGACCAGGTAACCTTACCTCCATTTTCATTGTGCCCATTTCAATGCTTAAGTAGACCAAGCATGTATCGGGGTCCTCTGTCACTTTAGGGGCCAGTGCAACCCCTAGCTCTTCTGTCAGGATCTCAAAAGCATGCAGCACTTCTTGGCACTCATTCATATCACCTGTGCCCTCAAACAAGAACTAATCTAGATAACGTGTGACAAACTCTTGACCAGTCCTAAACATAAAGCACCACTGAAAAAAAATACTGAATGTTTTAAATATTTTACGGAAATTGCACAGCCCAATGGAAACATTTTGTCGACATACAACACATTCTTAAACTGAATGCACAAAAGAGAAGTCGGGTGAACAGGTAGGAGTCTATTTGATATCACATTTTGCTAGCTCAGCACCAGGGTCTACACTTCTAACCACTGCTGTGGCCACATCAACTGACACAAACTGCACTGCTCTATCCTCCCTAGCAATGATGTCATTCACTGAGAAGACTTCAGGCCAGGAAAGGTGGTGAATCATTCGAAATTCTCCTGCATTTATTTTTGGTACCAACCCTGAGGAGAGATCGTCAACTTAGGCAAAGCGAACTGTAAATGGGCCTGCCCTCCTCTCCCCCCTACTTATTTTCACAGTTTTTGCCTAACTATTTGTGGGTGCTCCTTAGTTGATTAGCTGATTTCAAGTTCTTTACAAACCACTGGATTCTAGAGCCCTGATAAATGAGGCACAAACCTTCATTAAACCCCTTTCCAACCTTAGTGCCTCCTGTCTGTTAGGATAAAAAACTAACCAATAACTCAAACATTCAAGATTTACTGGTATAGAAGCCCTTGTTCCCAGACTGGGAAGATCGCCCTTGCCTCTATCTTGCTCAGCTCCACTGAAGTGTGTCTGCTCCCCAAAACATTGCAAAACGTTTTGATTTCCCCCACATTCTGTGCATTCATGCTAATATTTGCAAGGGTTCCTCAGGCAATAATCTCTGTTGAACCTCCTGGATTTGACCCTTTCTCCATATTGCCACCCACTCCTGAGGTGGGTTTGCCAAGAAAGGGCCAATATTGCACTGCCAGGTCACTTGCTGTATGGATCAAAGGAGGTGGTTTTAGTGGATATATCCACTGCACCCAGAGCTCGTTGCAGCCTTCCCCTAAGGCTCATCTGGTTTCAGAACTATCCTATCCCTGACCTCTTCATCATAATGCAACCAGGCAAACACCCATTAAATCCATGTGTGTCGTCCTTATGGTGTCCATTTATTTAAATATTGACACCGATCTCTCTGGGAAATTTTCAGAATACACACTTGCAAATATCAGGAATGCTGATTATCAGAGCTGGCATCCTTAGGATGGTTTTACCCAGATATTAGTTTTTCACATCTTGTTCTTAGCTGTATCTTTTTGTTGGTCTTAGTACTCTAAGCACTTTACCACAGCTAACCAGTGCTAACGTGCATGCGCTTTCCCCTTAAACAGGATAACACTATTGGTCTATTTAATTTACTTTTAAGTCTCTTGTACAGAGATATACCATATACCCAGGGTTTGTAAATTAAATGCTACTAGTGGGTCTGCATCAATGATTATACCACCACTTAAGTAGCAATATAAACATGTCTCAGCCTGCCACTGCAGAGCCTGTGTGTGCAGTTTTACTGCCACTTCAACATTTTGGCATTTAAAACCTCTTGCTAAGCCTTGAAGTCCCCATTTCTTATGTATGTCACCACAAAGGTAGGCTCTAGGTAGCCCATAGGGCAGGGTGCCATGTAAGTAAAAAGCATGACATGTACTTTTACGTTTTATATGCCTGGTGATGAAAAATACCCAAAGCTGTTTTTCATTATTGTGAGGCCTATTCCTCACATAGGCCAGCATTGGGATGTTGTTAATATACTTTAAAGCAGTAATTGCTGATCAGAAATGGCTAGCTGAATCATCTTTCATATCAATGGAATAGTAATGATAAACCCTCCTTACTGGTAAAGTCAGATTTATTTTTTAATAATGCCACTTTTAGAAACTGAACATTTCTCTGCCCTCACTGCCCTGTGTGCCTGACAGCAGCTCTCCAATACATGTCTAGCCTGGGCTGGGTGACAGCTAGATTTCTGCATTCCCTTCAGACACCAACAACACAAGATACAAAACTGCATCTGCATACTGAAGGGTCTTTTTTGGGATGAGGTTGGTCACTTTAGAGAGTCATGGCCTGAGACCACACAAAAGGCTGACCACACAAATTACTCCCAATGATAGCCTGGAGCCAGGGCTGGGCTGAAAGAGGGGCCTGTGCACTTCAGAGGGAAAATTAAAGTCAGCCCCCAAATCAAAGGCACTCTTGGGTATAAGTATTGGATCTCCGACACTCTGAATGCTGATCACTAGTAGACTTGGAAACAACTTTGCTGGAGTAAAGACTGCTGTGCTGTAAGTATTACCACTCTGCCTGGGTTGACTTTGACTGTTACGAGTAACCCTGTGGTGAATCCATTTCAGTTCCCCATTGGGCATAAGAGACTGCTTAGCCATTGGCTTGCAGGGCTGTTGCTTTTTTTTTACCTAGTAACCTTTTAGCTACTTAACAAGCTCTATTTTATGCCATTTATTTAATTATTTCTTTAGCACTCTGCAATTGCTTACATTTTATAAGAAATGTTTTGCTTTTCATTAATAATGCTATTCTGAAAAGGTGCCATTGTCAGCGTCATTATCAGTGATGTACCTAGGTATTGTGATCATGTCCCTTTCTCACTTATGTTTGACAGAACCATAATGAACACTTGTTAAAAAAAATTTATGTAATTGCTGATACAAGTTTATTGCAATATAGTGGGGATTTTATATTCACAACTCTCATTCCAATGACTTTGCTTTTCTTATTTCTCATTATCCTAATCATTGGAATTCATGCATTTTACTGTAGATTGCAGTTTTTTCTAAACATTTATTGAAAACTCTCTTACATCTCCTTCATTGCCTATGTATGTATGAGACATATTGCTAATGAGAGAAAAGGGTAATTTCTGTTCAACCACAATTCCCCTGAGAATTCTTATCTAGAGTCCATGCATAAGACTGGCAGAAATCACCTTTACTGTCTGAATTTTGGTGAGGTACATCCTGTGAGCCGGGAGGGTTAGGGCAACAGTTGCAACCTGTTGTAGGGGTGACTCAGTCGCCTACAAAAAATTATGCCAGCCCTGAACCAGCAGCCCTGCTAAGGAGCGAAAGTCCAACTATGACAACTGCTTCTTTGCTTTGCTGAGTCACCCTGCTGCCTGACGATCTCTGCCCTGCTAATGACAAGGACATGACCCATCCTGACGAACCGGAGTGTCTCCAAAGGCCTGCTGGCTTTTCCCCTGGTCTTCTGCAGTCTCAGGAACATCAACGACTGCTTGCAACTCTCCTGATGTTGCTGGACTCTGCCATCTGTGATTCATACCCTTGCCTGAGGTACCCCTCTCTAGTTCAGGGCCTCAGAAGTGGGTTCTGCAGCTAAATCCATCAAAAACCGATGCATTGCGCTGAGCACAATGGAAAAATTGATGCACTGAATCTCCGCCAGAGGCACAGCAGCTGCCTGATTAGTGGATTCACAGAATGAGTAATTCATTGATGATGCTCTGCTAAACCCACCAACAACATCACATTCACCTTCCAGGAGCCTGCCTCTGATGCAGTGCCCCAAGTGTTGAAGAAATATTGACGCATTGCGCCCTAAGCAATGATGCTTTGCTCCTCCAAAGGTACTGTTTCAGTGGACCCTACTCTCCATTGCAGCTGGCCTGGATTTTGACTTTACACAGGTCCCTCACGACTTCAAGTAACATTTTGACCGCTAGTCACTTTCAACCATTATTTTCACATTTACTCTTTAAACATTCATTTGTGGACTTCTACTGATTTCTGTCATTTTGGTCTTGTTTTACTCAGATACATATTCTCCATCTTTCTAAACCAGTGTGGGGGATTTTTTAGTGTTTCCATTGAGTTACTGTATTTTAAGTGCGTTTCACAAATATTTTACACATTGCTTCTTAAGTTAAGCCTGACTGTTCTCTGACAAGCTACCAGAGAGTGAGCACAGCTTAATTTAGTGAGTGTATCTGGCTTAACCTGACTAGGATTGTTGTCCCTACTTCGACAGGGTGCATACCTCTGCCAACTAGAAACCCAATTTCTAACATTGGTGATCAGCGGTAAGGATAGGACTTGTGTTTGTACAATACCAGGAGTAGTTCCCATATCAGGAAGCAGTGTCTCTTCCAGGAACCACTCACTAGAGGAGCTGGAAGTAAGGAGGGAGGGAAGAAAGGTCAAGTTGGAGCTTGCTACATCGGAGCAGGCTCATGAGGCAAGAAAACTGACTCTTGAGGAGAAGAAGTTGGCCCATGAGCTCAGTTTGAAAGAGCTGGACTTAAGAGCCTTTGAAGTAGGATCCTGCAATGACAATGGTGGCAGCATACATGCAGTGTTTTCAAGTGATTCCAAAGTCCACATTTCAAAAGATGTGGTGCTGAATTTCAGTGAGAGTGATGACATAGATAAGCGGTTGACAGCCTATGAAATATCTTTGAAAGTGCACAACGTCCCAGTAGAGTTCTTGGGAGATACTCTTTGGCAGTACCCATTCAGGTGGGGAGGGACCCACTTCTTAGATTAGAGGTGGATGACCAGGTCAAATACCCTGCAAAGAATCCCAGTTTAGTCAAGAAGTTTGGTTTGACACCTGAAAAGTACCAGCAGTGGTTCAGGTCTAGTCGCAAACTCAACACACAGGTGGTAGAGTTTCTGGACTATGCTGGAAAGGCACTGAAGGGCTGGGTGAAAGGCAGCATGGTTAATGATTTTAAAGGGTGGTGCAACTTGTTTTTGAAGGAGCACATACTTGATAATTGTTTTCCAGAGCTGCACCATCACCTGGTGGACAGCAAGCTGACTAAGTCCAGGAAGCTTGCTGAGGAGGCGGGCCTCTGCGTCAGCACCAGAGTGTCTACAAAGGTATCTGCGTGGAATCCCAAAAGGATGATCAGGGTTCCCAACAGAAGAAAGAAGGAGGAGGTAAAAAGACGGAGTTCTCTAAGGCCCCCCAAAACAACTCCCAAGGGAAAGGGTCTAGTCCTCATTCCCAATCTGGTCACTAGAAACAAAACTACCCTGACAAAAAATCAGCAGCCCAAAACACCCAAGTGATAGGAGTACAGCAATTAGGAACACTACAAGGGGGAATCCAAGTGTCCAAAAGAGTACTTCCACCCACTGGCAGTAAGAACCCAGGTGTGGCTAGAGTAGTGTAGGGGGATTAGTGTGTCCCCGTTAATTGGGGTGTTTAGTGGGGTTACCCTAGTGTCCCTGAGTGACAGTGAGATGGTTCCTAAGATCCATGTGCCATCATATACTACCAAGTATAGGCAATGGGTCACCTTAAATGGCAAGATGTGGAGGCTGTGAGGGACACAGATGCCTGTATGACTATGGGAAGGAGGTAGCTGGTGCCCTCATAGTAGATGATTCCCAATGCATTGCACCAAGATGTGGTGGCAGAAAACAGGGAGGGTCTCTATCCACTGGTCCTTAATCTATTTGGGTGTGGGAATTTCAAGACTTTTGATTTTTTCTGTGAGGTAATGACCTTCTGGACAGAAGTGGAATTCAAGGCTCATGTGGAGGTTTTGGGGTTAACTGATTGGATCCGTGCTACTACAAGGTCCATGGCTTCCCAGGATGGGAGACAAGAGGGCCTGGAGCCTAGCACAATGTCCCAAATAGCTGCTAAGAAGGGGAAAGGCAGGGGGTGTGGGAAAGCATCTCCTGAGTCTACCCCCACTGAGATGGATGGGGCACCTATGGTGCCCACCCCAGAATCTACTGGGGAAGGCGCTGCTCCCCTGGAACCACTACCCATCATTAGCACCCCCTTTGAAAGGGTAGACATCAACATTGTTGGTCCTATGGTTCCCCAGACTACTTCTGGTCACAGGTTTATGCTGGTTCTGGTGGATCATGCCACACAGTACCCACTGCACCTGTAGTGGTAAAGGCCCTAGTGGAGATTTTTACCCAGGTGGGTAAGTAGTGAATTCTGCAGCAAACATAGAAAAAGCAAAAACTAGAAGAATTAAAAGTATTTCTCCTCATTATACCACTCTAATTCCACCCCTGGTGTAGAGTTAGTTTTTGACACTGCCTCAGGTTTACGATTACTCGTAAATCTGGGGCAGTGTCAAAAGCAATGGGAGTTGTGTGGAAACACCCACAGCAACACCTATTGCACATCCCTCTGCTGCAGAAAACTTTGTCGGGAGGGCCATTATTTGCAAGGCGGTGATAAGCCTCACATAGTGGCTTAGCGCTGCCTTGTAAATGTGGAAATGGACACAGTGCCTCCAGACCGTCTCTGAAAGTGACGCTCGGGTGGCACTAAGGGGCTTTTAAATAAGCCCCTCAATCACTTTCTGTGATGAGCTGACTGTGTGTGGGAAGGATGTTCCAATTGTTACGTCAAATGATGGTAGGAGGGTAATGTGGCCCAAAATAGAGCTGTACTAGCATACCCTCACATAACTCTATTCTGAGGTTGAAACCCTCACTTGAAAACCCAGATCTAGAGGGCTCAGTGGTTATGGGAATACTTGTGGATTTGTTTAGTATAATCAAGGATTATTTCTACAAAATAGCACCCAGTTTAACTCCTAATCATAGGGTAGCCAAGTGGTTCAAAGAGGACTGTAAGCGAGCCAAAGCCAACTTAGTACAGGTTGTGAGAGGTGTAGGGCATGCAGAGGCAAGAAGAATGTATAAGGGAGCCCAGGCGATAGCCCAAAAATAATGGGAGGAGGAGATATAGAAGGATTTGGCCAAAGCAGCCTTACTGAATATTTTGCCATTTATTGGCCAAGATTGTTCCCCATGTAATTTCCGAAGATGAGTTCTATATCATGCCAGATGTTTGGATAACCCAGTTTACCAAATTGTATTCCTCACGGCTCAATTGTCTAGTAAATATTATGGGGGATGATGAAGCCACACTAACTTAAGGTGGTGTGAGTGTTCATATGGTATCATTCACAATACAAAAGACCCTCAAGGCCCTCTTTAATACAAAAAAGGGTAAAGCACCAGGATTGGACAAAATCCCTGGTTATTTGTATACTTCTGAGCTTCTAATTTGAGGTTTCACTCATATTAGGTTAGTGAATGTCATAGCCAGGGGGCTGAAATACTGGAGTCCTGGAGAGGAGCGGAAATCATTTCCATATATAAAAAGGGGAATAAAAGAGACCCGGTAAACTATAGGCCCATTAGCTTGAGAGATGTAGCCCAAAAGATCTTTAGTAATCAGGTTCTGATGAAGATTCAGGAGTAGATGGCTGGGAAACAGATTTTATCTCATCTGCAGGTGCAATCTAGAGCCCATACAAGCGCAATAGATCGGTTGTTTTGGTTTTCATTAATTATTTGGGAGTGGGTTCTAGTGAAAAATGGTCACATTGAGGTTGTCTTTGTAGATCTTAAATCAACTTTTGATTTGATTCATAGAGCTAAGCTGTGGTTTGCCCTTAGTAAGTTGGGTATGCCTAGGGTCTTACTGGACATAGTAATTTGCCTGCAGGATGGAAATTGTGCCAAAGTAAGGTGGGTTAAATATGGGAGATTGAGTGATGGAATTGATGTCTCCAGTGGGGTGTGCAAGAGATGTGTGTTAGCCCCATCATATACATTATATATGAATGGGATAGTAAAATTGTTGGAAGTCTGTGATTGTGATTCCCTCCAGATTGGTAGGACAACAGATACCTGCCCTTTTATTTGCGGATGATGCGCTCCTGATTTCCAAGACCCCGAAGGGACTGAAAAATATGTTAAATAGATTTACTGAAGCATGTGAAAAGTTTCGGATGGAAAGAAATGGCTTTAAAACTAGATTTATGGCCTTCAGACCACATAAGTCCTTTAAAGGAGTAGTCAAGCTTTGTCCTGGGATTCTTGAATAAGTTAAGCAATTTGATTGTTTGGGTTTAAGACTAACTAGTAATCAATCGTGGGCAGCACAGATTCTAAAAGGCCAGATGTCTTTACAACATGTGAAGTTAGCAATTTTGAGGAAGTGGAAATGATCAGTATACCACCCAATAGCACCAGTTATAGAAGAATGTTGTGCTAAAGGACTGGAAGCGGCCCTATGCAGAGCTGAACTCTGGGGGGATGAGTTTGTGAAAGAGCTGGACAGGACAGAAAATACATTTTTGTGAGTGTGTTGTTGGCTATGCCACAGAGTTCTCCACTCATTCCAATGCGCCGAGATTTAGGGTTAAAAAATATGTCCCATCTAATTGCTTAAGCCATTAAAACATTGGGTTCCCTGTTCCCTATTTTTATAACCCTCACTGTTTTCTTACAGTCCCAGCGACCCTCTACAAGCTCACATAGGCTTGGGGTCCATTCGTGGTTCGCATTCCACTTTTGGAGTATATGGTTTGTGTTGCCCCTATACCTATGTGCTCCTATTGCAATCTATTGTAACTTTACACAGCTTGCATTACTTGCTATAACCTGCATAATTTGGTTTGTGTACATATATCTTGTGAATATATCTTATCCTCATACTGAGAGTACTCACTGAGATACTTTTGGCATATTGTCATAAAAATAAAGTACCTTTATTTTTAGTACTTCTGTGTATTGTGTTTTCTTATGATATTGTGCATATGACACCAGTGGTATAGTAGGAGCTTTACATGTCTCCTAGTTCAGCCTAAGCTGCTTTGCCATAGCTACCTTCTATCAGCCTAAGCTGCTAGAAACACCTCGTCTACACTAATAAGGGATAACTGGACCTGGCACAAGGTGTAAGTACCTCTGGTACACACTACAAGCCAGGCCAGCCTCCTACAATGGGGTCCCTGGGGGTCTAATAAGGCACAAGGATGGGGGCTATGCATCCCTCTCCCCTTTATAATGTAATGCACCACAGTGGATAGGGACCCCTGGCCAATGAATGCTCGGGGAGGGGTGTAATGCACCCCCTCCCCTTTTTAATAAATCCAGCCCTGAGGGATAGGATCCCTGGCGCCTAGTAAGTCTCAGGAAGGGGGGGGGGGCATGCACCCCTTCCCCTTTTAATAAACAAATGGCTGGGGAATGGAGTCACAGGCCAAAAGAAGCTCGAAGTGGAGAGCCACTTGGTCTTCCTCCCCTGTTGAAAAAAATGATGGCCCAGGAAGATGGGGTCCGCAGGGCTTGAGAAGGCTCATGATTGGAGGCCCTGCTGCCCTCCTTCCTTCTAAAAAAAAACACATGGCCTAGGGGAATGAGCTGCCCAGGGCCTAATAAGGCTTGGAACAGGGTCACACAGTCCCTGTACCCTTTTTTATTATATTTGACACCAGGGAAGGGGGTCCCTGGGGCTTGTTGGGCTTGCAGATGGGGACATTTGGCCCGCTCAATTTTTTGAATTGCATGTGACCCCATGGGAAAGGGTCCCCTGGGCCAATGTGAGCTCCTGAAGGGGGCTGCACTCCACTGTCCCCATACATTTTGGCCTCGACCTGTCGGTTTACTGGAGCCCTAGAAGGCTCGGGTAGGGCACCTGCATGGCCCCCTGCCCTTTTTTATTGTATTTGCTCTTGGAGATGCGGTTCCTGGGACCTACTAAGGGTCAGGGAAGGGGCATCCCAATTGACTGAAGGCCCTAAGCAGCGTGGGATTTGCTGCCAGTGTATGGTTTGACACAGATTCTGGCTGCAAGCCAAGCCCTAAGGCCTACACCCACCCACGCACAGCCAAAGGTCATGCACGGCTGGAGTTGTCTTTACATATGGTGATAAAATATTACTTTATATTAAAAACAGTACAGAAATTCACTGAAAAAACTAAAAGTGAAAGTAATGTAATATTTAGGTATGATAAACAGTATCTGTTTTTGCTTTAATAAACCTTAGAAGTTCACTAAAAAAAAGGCTAGAGTGTTGTTATATTTAGATAAATATGTCAGTGACAAGATTAGCATTCTGAACTTCAAAAAACACAAAAATGTGCTATTTATAGTAGCAGAACTATAATTTGTGCCACCGCCATGCACTGCTTATGACCTCACATGTTAAAACACTCATGGCATGTTCAATGCTATTATTTATGCCATTACTGATGACATCTCAAATAACATTATTGGTGACATCACAGACTCCTGACCCAGACTGAGTGAATCATAACCCCACAAGTGGTGCTCCTCCAGTCCTGAACACTTGATGGTTGTGGTAAAGATGGCCAGATACCCAAAACCAAAACCAGGTACATTTGTACATTTTCGAATAAAAAGTGCTTGAGAACTGTGGGAAGACAGAAACCAACCTTCCAGTCAGCCTGACTTTTCTGTAGCTCCCACTACGTTCCTCTCTTCAGCAGAAAATCCTGTTCAGCAGTTGTTTGTCGAATGGGTATCTGGCCATGTGGAACTCTAGTTGGCAACAGCCTCCTGCCTCATAGCACTGGTAATTTACATCTTCCAAAAATTAGAAGGAACTGATTTAGAATTCAGCAGGTGGGATACTCTGCAACAAACATAATGATATTCTGTCCGCCATTTCACGATCTCCATAGGCTATAGTAGGATTGTAATATGGCGGATAGGATATCCGTCATGTTCGTGACGGAGAATTCTGCACCATCAAGATCTAAATCAAGTCCTACATGATAATATAGAAATCCTCTCCATAATTTCGTCCAGCAACTCCCCGATGATGATGCTTCCGCCTCAGACACAGCAAGCAGCCATGCCCCGCTGAATTACATTCTCAGAATATTTTCTTCAAAATTCCTACCAAATGCGAAGGTAAGCACCGACTGGGCCCAATCCTCTTTTTGTGTTTGACTCAAGCTTGATCGTGGTCGGCCATATTTTTCAACTTTGACCAACTCACCCATGACTAGATGACCACACTTGGGCCCATATTTATACTTTTTGACGCTAAACTGCGATAACGCAGTTTAGCGTCAAAAAATTTAGCGCCGTCTAACGCCATTCCGAAGCGCCATGCGGGCGCCGTATTTATGGAATGGCGTTAGCCGGCGCAAGCAGACCGGCGCTGCCTGGTGTGCGTGGAAAAAAACCACGTAGACCAGGCAGCGCCGGCGTAGGGGGAAAATGGCGCTAGGGCGTCTTAAAATGGCGCAAGTCGGGTTGACGCTAAAAAATCGTCTTAACCCGATTTGCGCAATTTTTTCGACGCCCAGACGCCATTTAAATGACTCCTGTCTTAGTAAAGACAGGAGTCATGCCCCCTTGCCCAATGGCCATGCCCAGGGGACTTATGTCCCCTGGGCATGGTCATTGGGCATAGTGGCATGTAGGGGGGCACAAATAAGGCCCCCCTATGCCACCCAAAAAAAATTGAAAAATATACAAAATTATACTTACGTGAACTTACCTGAATGTCCCTGGGGTGGGTCCCTCCATCCTTGGGTGTCCTCCTGGGGTGGGCAGGGGTGGCAGGGGGGGTCCCTGGGGGCAGGGGAGGGCACCTGTGGGCTCATTTTGAGCCCACAGGCCCCTTAACGCCTACCCTGACCCAGGCGTTAAAAAGTGGCGCAAATGCGGGGTTTTTTGACCCGCCACCTCCCAGGCGTGATTTTTGCCCGGGAGTATAAATACGACGCATTTGCGTCGCCGTCATTTTTTTAGACGGGAACGCCTTCCTTGCATCTCATTAACGCAAGGAAGGCGTTCACGCTAAAAAATGACGCTCTTTGCCCATACTTTGGCGCTAGACGCGTCTAACGCCAAAGTATAAATATGGCGTTAGTTTTGCGCCGAATTTGCGTCGAAAAAAACCACGCAAATTCGGCGCAAACGGAGTATAAATACGGGCCTTGATGCTTTGATCTTTTCTGTGCTATTCTTTCTACTTTACATTTTAAAAAGCTATCACTCTAAGTCTACTTGCTGGATATTTGTCATTTTGGTGGCAAATAATTTATTAACATTTCTCTATTTTTCTACATGTTTGTGGGATTGTTCTTGTGTTGTGTTTTCACTTTATTACTTTTTGTGTGCTGCATAAATACTATACACACTGCGTCTGAGTTGAGCCCGACTGCTTTTGTGCCAGGTTATCAAAGGGTTAAATAATTTAGTGACTTTTGTGGTTCACCCTGAGAGAGATAGAGACTGCTTCTTGAACAGGGGTCACCCCCTTCAAACCAACAACCAAAGTTGTGACAGTTACTCTTAGCTTGACTGAAACAGTTTAAAAAATAATACACTGTCGAATAAAGCTGACACAAGGATACCAGTTGTGTATATAAAAAGGCCATATAGCAATTTATGAAATTCTCCTGCCTCAAGAATAAAACAAGATACATCACATGAGGAGTCTTGTAAGACTTACAAAAAAGCATAAGGTACCTCATGGTTGGTGCTTAGGCATTATAAGAAAGACATACGTGTGCATGTGAAGAAGGTGCCTGCCTTGAATGAAAATATATCTGCCTGATGCCTGGTGAACAATGGCAACTCTAAATCAAGAAACCAGATTTGTCTGATATATATCATGCACAATGTCTATCTAAATATGGGTCCAAACAGAGTTGTTTAACAGTAATAAACAGTCTAACACCTCAGCTCTATAGACTTCCTTAGTATTCATTGCCTGTCAAGGTTTTTTTGCCATCCAGTTCCTAAGGGTTTGAATATGTTTAATGGAGCATTAAACAACTCAGGGTGGTCCAACCTAGTGTATACCTTCTTTAAGTACAATAACCAAGGAATCTAATGACTAGCATCTAGCTTCGTTCTGCTTGCTGAAGCATTTCATCTTTGTCTCCTGCAAGCGTGTCTCCTGCAAGAGAGGTGAAAGCTCTGCTGTTTGACAGTTCCAGCTGTCAAACAGCAGAGTGTTTGCTGTGGCTTGGCTGCAGCTGCAGAGCTGCAGCCAAGATACAGCAAACAACTATGTCCCAGGCCAGCCACCATGGGACATAGCAGGAGCTGGCCCTCAGGAGTGCCGATCCCCAGGGCCATCAGAGGCTCCTCCAGGAGGATTGCGGTGCCCTTCCTCAAACATTTACATAGTTGCTGGGGATGGTGGTCCCCGGGGCTTTGGTGCCCCAAAGGAATCCTTGTTTTTTTTTACACTTTGCCCCAGGGGTTTGTGGTCCCTGGGGCGTGGGGGTCGTGGGCTCCCCTGCATGAATTTAATTAGAAGCCCCAGGGCTGGCGATCTCCAGGGCTGTGGGGGGTCCACAGCTCACCGGCCTATAAAATAAATCAAAGCGCCAGGGAGGTGGTGGTCCCCAGGGCAGCGGGGAGTCACGGGCCCCCCAAATAGAAAAAAATGAAAGCTCCAGGGAGGTGGGTGTCCCCGGAGCTGCGTGGTGGTCCGGGTGGCCCCACCACATAAAACTAATAATGCCCCAGGACCTGGCCCACACAGGGGCCGTAAAAAAAAATGTGGGAGCCTGCGCTTGTTTTTTTACATTTCTGCCACAAAAAACAAACTTGGGGCAAAAAACTATTTAAAAAAATGTTTTTTTTTCTCTTGGGGGATCCGTCTGGGACCCTCCACCAGTGCGAACTGGTCAGGGTCTCACTACCCTGGCCCCTTTTATTTTCATTTTTTGGCTTGACTCAATCTCAATCTCAATCCCAAAATGGCTGACAACACTTTGTGGTTTGAAGTTTTGCCAGCCAATCAGAGCTGTGCATTTCCCTGCAAATACTCTGAGGCCAGAGAGATACAAATTTGAATTTCACTAAATTACTAAAAAACTGCAGAACGGATTTACACCAATTGACAAAAAGCACAGTCTGCTAAATTTAGTGTAATTCCATCCAGCGATTCACACTGTAGATTTGTTGACAGTTCCTGTAGGAATTAACATAGGAAACACAATGGGGGTCATTCTAACCCTGGCGGTCCAAGACCGCCAGGGCTAAAATGACGGGGGCACCGCCAACAGGCTGGCGGTGCCCTGCTGGGCATTCTGACCGCGGCGGTCCCCGCCGGTTTTCCGCTGCCCAAATGAATCCTCCATGGCGGCGCAGCAAGCTGCGCCGCCATGGAGGATTCTGACACCCCATACCGCCATCCTCTTCCTGGCGGTTCTCCCGCCAGGAACAGGATGGCGGTATGGGGTGTCGCGGGGCCCCTGGGGGCCCCTGCAGTGCCCATGCCAATGGCATGGGCACTGCAGGGGCCCCGTAAGAGGGCCCCAAAAAGAATTTCAGTGTCTGCTTTGCAGACACTGAAATTCGCGACGGGTGCAACTGCACCTGTCGCACCTTCCCACTCCGCCGGCTCAATTCTGAGCCGCCGTCCTCGTGGGAAGGGTGTTTTGCACTGGGCTGGCGGGCGGCCTTTTGGCAGTCGCCCGCCAGCCCAGTGCAAAACCCAAAATACCCTCAGCGGTCTTTCGACCGCGGAGCGGTATTTTGGAGGGGGAAGTCTGGCGGGCGGCCTCCGCCGCCCGCCAGACTTAGAATCACCCCCAATGTGTTTGAGTCCCATTTTTCTCATCCCCCGCTTGACGGATCACTCTGAAAATCTCTATGCACACCAAGAATCACAGGGCCACTTTTATGGAAAATTTCTCAAAGAGTTGTTAAACGTTGCCAGAGATATAGGCAAGTCAGAAAACTATTTTTCTATGGAAAAATGGTCCTAGCTATAACTATAACTACCTAGTGGTGACAGCCTTAGGTAACATATATGTATGTGTGTATATATATATATATATATATATATATACATATATATATATATATATATATATATATATATATATATATATATATATATATATATGTAAAAGAGAGAGAGTTAAAGTTGTTTTAGAGATATATATTTTGTTTTGTTTTCACACAAAAAGACAAAAGTTATAGGAACATTATAGTTAGGTTCCCATTTTACACACAAAATCTATTGAAACTCAAAATTCAGCTGTTAGAGTTATATCAAGCATCTATAACTTATGTCCTAAAGTAACTTTAATGCACCCTCACCATGTACAGTTTTCTCATCAATAATTTTAGAGCAAATGTTGCTGAGATATTAGCAATCATGTCATAAAAGACGTTATGAGTATTGTAATATGTTGGGTAATTACCAGTGCATGGCGGGGGAGAGAGCATGATTTACAGTTACTTAAGATAACTCTAACTATAAGCACTCTATTTTTCTAGTTTTGTGTGTGTAAAATATGAACCTAACTGAAATATTCCTGTAACCTTGATGTTTTAGTGAATTTCTAAGGATTTTTGGGTTAGATGCTTGGAGCCAACCCCTCAAATGCAGCCAACCCCACGCCATGCACAGCCTTCGCACACCACTAATATAAAGAGGGAGGTGCCAAACAGGAGATGCTTCAGGGTCATTTTTCTCATTTGCATACCAATAGTAATTAAAAGAATGAAAGAGGGCCTCTGCTCCCACCAGGAGACAACATGAAGGATCCTACTCATCACAGTGACTAGTGTCCATATTACACAGCATCACAAATGGTCAGGGGATGCTTCGTAAGCTGTCGATTAAGCTGGAGAAGGCAGAAGGACTGCTGCAAAACACTGTTGTATATGGGGCGGGGCCAAGCAGGCGATGCTCAAAGGTGCTTTTGCGCATTTGGTTACTCATAGTAATTAAAAGTTTAGGATTTACTCTGCTCTCTCCGTTGAGGACCTGGCCAATCCAGGGGGAAATTAAGTGGAAAGACCGTACTAGTTTAAAAAAATGTTTTTGCTATTGATTGATGGATCCCCTGCAAATTCATACCAAAAATAAAAAAATATATAATTTGGGTCCCAGCAGCATCCCTGTGGGACTCCACCACTAGGCCTAGGGGTTCAGGTTACTCCTACCCTGCCCCATTATGGGTTTTTTTTGTGTTTTTTTCTTTGAACTCATTTTGAAAACTGTCGGATCTGTTGAATCTCTGCATCCCTAAATGTCTATATTTATTTTTCCTTTAATAATTCCAAAACTACTGAATGGATTTGAACCAAATTACTAAAAAGGGTTCTTTCTGGACTAAGAGCTATCTTTCTACCAAATTTGTCTATCCAGTATTTGGGTTGTAGTTTTCTCTAAAATCTCTATGAGAAATTGCATGTGGAAAACACATTTTGGGACCCGCACTTTTTCATAGCCCCCACTTGCCGAATCACTCCAAAGCTTTCACTCAATAGCTAAAGTGAGTTGCAGTTCTTGAAGATTCATAAAATAGCGCCAAAGTTATTGGCAAAACAAAAAACTCATCATCTATGAAAATAGGTCCTAACTATTTCTACCTCTATACAGACAAGAGAGGGAAGGGGAAAGGGCTTCACAACAGGCTACACTGGGCAGTTGCAGCACAACAGAGAACGGAGGGCAGAAGCAAGTGGCAGCAGAATGGACCATGGAGTACAGAAAGGAAGGGACAGGGGCAAGGAACTTGTGCCGGCAGGGTGGAGGTGCAGGGACAGGCGGAAGACATCTGACCATGCTAGGCAGGGGGGAGGGGCAGTTGGAGTTCAACAGAACACTCCTAGTAGACAGGATAAGCAGTGGCAGATCCATGAAACATGGTAGGCAAAAAGGAGGGAGAAGGGCTATGCCCACAGACATTGGGGGAGCAGGGGAGGGAGGGTGGGGACAGTAAACTAAGCACAGAAACTAAGCAAGAGGGCAATGATGGGGCATAGACCTGGGTAATGGCAGGGAGGAGAAGTGGGCAGGGAAATGAAGGTAAATATAGGGCATTGACAGCACATCAGGCCATGCAGGGCAGGAGAGAGGGGGTAGTGCATTGGCTCACAGAACAGAGGATAGGAAGGAGGTGGATGGAGCAGCAAGCTAACTGTTCAGGGTAGGCAAGAAGGGTAGTAACAGAACAACTGCCACACAGGGCTGTAATGAGGGAGCCAGGGCATGGACTTGGATGAAGAATGGCAAGGTGGAGGGGGCAGGAGCAGCAAGTTTGGGTGGGGAGTGGCACAAAGCCAGACTAGGCCCTGCGTCCAACACCCCCACCATGTACTGCAATGGGCATCTTACTTAATGTTGAAAAACCTTAGAAATTCATTAAAAAAAACAACGGTTACTGGCATGTTATAGTTAGGTTCAGATTTTACAAGCACAAAACCATACAGAATGAGTTATTTTAAGTATCTATAAATCGCTCCCTAAGGTACCTATAACTTGCGCCCTGCCATGCACTGCTAATTACCCCAGATATTACATCACTCATGACATCCTATATGACATCATTGATAATATCATTGTAACATCAATAATGACATCTCAAATGACATCACTGATGATATCATACAGCAAAGTAAACTTCAATAAAGTGTCATTTATTTTTTTTAAATAAGGAGAAGACACAAGTGAAGGACTTGCAGCACAGAGCTGATTGTAAGCTTATGAACTACTACAATCACTTATCACTTAATAGCTAGTGGTTCTCAGTGGATAGTCCTGTCTCTTCTCAAGCACTACACTAAACACTAATGACCAATGTAAAATGTCTAGCTGTTTATATTAGTCTACTGCAAAACACAACAACACCATTTGTGAACCTGGAAACAGGTTTAGAACAAATGTCAGATGAACACAGCCCACTACAACATGCGATCAGTAAAGAGGTCTTAGCAGAAAGGCCACTGTGTCCCAAACCACTAGTAAAATTATTCTTTATCCTGGAGAAAAGTGTAAGCAAAGAGGTCAGTCTGTTGTAAATGTCTACTGCACCAAGTCATCACCCTACAGAAATGCCTATGCGAACAGATGAATTTATTGCAATCTACTATTAAAGTCATTCATCGCAAAGGAGAGAGGTCTAAGGAAATAGTTAGTTTGTCATAACACAGAAAAATACTCAGCCATCACTGTGAAGTGAAGTCTCATTGAGCGGCTTAAAATGTTGCAATGCACTACCATGCAAATACATGAGCAGTGTACATATGTCAGTGTTGAGGCTAGTTCACTGATAAATAGAACACCTGACTGGGATTATAGATCATATGACATTTGTTACAAATAGTATCACTATAGTAAAAGAAGGATACTCATTTCATTCATGCAGTAGCTTAGTGTATATTTTTAAGTCTCAACAAACTTTTCGAAACATATTCTCACTGGACGGCGTCAGTGATGGCATTTGAGATATCATCAGTGATGTCAGTGATCATGTCATGAGTGGTGTATTATGTGAGGTCATAAGCAGTGCATTTAAGGGGGTTAAGTTATTGTTAGCTCAGATAACTGTAACTGTTGAATTGTTATAGTGTTGTGTGTGTTAAATCTCAGACTATCTATAAAGTCCCTGTAACGTTTTTTTTTTTCAATGAAAAATATACATAATACAAATTTATTATAATTATTATTGAATTGTAATATTAAAAAAATGATATTTAAAATACGTACTTTATTTTTTTATCTCTAACTATACTTTACCAAGTGGAGGTCTCGGCCCTGGATGAGGAGTCTATGGTAAAGAAGAGGGGAAATTGCTTCCCTACACTATTTTGTATAACATTTACACATGACACAGTGTGGATGCTATATTTGCCTCTGCATCTGTTTCCAGAAAACTCTCAATTGATAAGGTTGATTTGTGCTACTTACCTAGGTTTTCTTTCTCCAGAGCAACACGTGTGTTTTCTCATTGCAGCAGAAGTTCAAGAAGGGTAAAATTATAAGATCATAGGTGAAACAGAAGGGCCCAGCCCATTTCACTCTGGCTTCTGACATGCCACAGAAATGCTTGCAATTACCTCAAGCATGTTCCACGTGTGTCCCACCCATGGGAAAGAGTGTCACCTTTTAACTTTGTGCAACAACTTTAAGCAGGGTCACATGATACCAACGACTATGGAAGTGCTATTTCCCTGGCATATATCAAAGTCATTGCCTCTCTTCTTGCTCTTTAACCGGTCAGTAGCTAACTTTTATCGTTGTCTTTCTGCAGCAGGTGGAGTCATTTGGCCCTGGAGACCGTCAATGTGGTCGTCCTCCAGTGTAGATCCTTGTCCTTCTCCTGGCACTCTAACAGGTCAGTAGTATACATAAAGTATATTCTATAGGTAAATGTATTTTATAATTAAGTAGATACACCAATAACACATAGCATGATTGAAGTTTGACAAATATTGGGACAATTGTTTAGTGCAAAGAGATCATTACTGATTGTCTATGACATTGATGTGAACCACTTATTTGCCTCATTTATTTCAGATTTTTGTTCAAAATTAGCTGGAACACATACACCAATATATTTGGAATTGAGGCATCGAAGCATATCCAGCAGTCATTTAACCTGCTTTTGTCTTCTGGGCACATGAGTATCCTGTATTCTTTATGGAAGTTCATCAGGTGACTGTTGGAAATTGGGTATCTGGTTGGCAGGAACAACAATCCTAGACAGAGTAAGTCACAAACATACCCTTAATTAGCCTGTTCTCACCACCTGGTAGCTTGGCACAAAGCAGTCAGGCTTAACTTAACAAGCAAAGCATAAATCACTTGTGCAACACTTCAAACAATAAAACTGTGAAAACACCACACAAAAAGATAACACATCTCATTAGAAAAATAGAACTTAATTTAATAAATAAAACAAGACCAAAACAACAAAAATCCAATTAGTAAAACTTGAGCTAAGAATTTTTAATGAATAAACTGTAGAAAAGCACTTAGAAGCGATAAGTGTCAATTGGGGATATATGGTCGTATCAGACAGGGACAAAGTCAAGAGTTTGTGCTGACCATGATGGAGTGTGGGCCAGATCAGGCGGGCTGATCAGAAAGATTTTGTTCCTGGTTGCGTTGAGAAAAAGTGCAGCCAAGGCAATGTGTTGGTTCCGATACTGCAGAAGAAGTAGATGTGGCCATTTTCTCAGTGCAACTTTGGTGATGAGATGAGTAGGGTGGTTCTGCTCTGGCAGCAGAAGATTAATCGATTCTGAGGGCAATGTGCTGGTTCCATAGAGTATGCACTGGGCTAGCTCTATACGGTGATGAGGATCTGCCAGTTCTGATCCATGCAAAGGATAAGATGTGCCAGTTCTGATCCCTGCGATGGTGAAGGTGCAACATTCCTGATGAGGATACATGGGTTAACTGATGAAGCATCTTAGACCTCACTTCCAAGGGTCCATGACTGGAGTTGAACCACTTGGCAGGGCAGACTCACAGATGGCAGAGTCCAGGTGCAGATGCAGGTAAGTTGGAAGTCTTTTATGTCCCTGAGACTTTGGAAAGCAGGTGACCTGACAGCTGGCTGTTGAAGTCACTCTGGGTTTTGGGTTGGAGATATGAAGAGCCAGTCCTTCCCACGCCCAGGCAAGAGGGCATCAGGCAGCAGGTCAGCATGGCAATGTAGGAGTCCAGCAGATTGGCAGTCCTTTTAGCAACAGAGCAGTCCTTCTTCCAGGCAGAGTATCCACAGGCCCAGAGGTGAACTGAAGTGGTGGTTTCAGAGGTCCAGTACTTATACAAAGTCGTGCTTTTGAATTGAGGTAGACTTCATATGAAGTTCTTTGAAGCACACAGAGGTCTTCCCATCCTGCCCTAGCTCCAGACTCACTACAGAGGGGTATGCAGCCCTTTGTGTGAGGAGAGGACACAACCTCTTCAGGTGTAATTATGAGGCTCAGGCCCAGCTCCTCCCACCTATCCTGCACAGGATAGCCCATCAGGATGTGGATGAACCATCAAATCATACCTAATCTCCCTAATCTGTATGGCGGTCTATAAGGCATACACAAAGCTCAGCTGTGTATTCAGAGACAGGCAGCAGGCACAAAATTGCTAAAGTACAAAAATATCAACTTTCCAAAAGTGGCATTTTCAAAACTGCAATTAAATGCCGACCTCATTGTAATTTGGGATTGTAAATTGCCCAGAGGCACCAAACTTTAAAAAATATCTCTTCCAGATTCTGAATTACACTTGTAACATGTAATAAGGTAATCCCAATGTTATCATATGGGAGAAATAGTCCTCCCTGTAGTGAAAAACAACATGGGGAGTGTTAGAAATGGGTTGTTTGGTTGGGAATCAGGTTACCCCCGTGGAAGCAAAGACCCTCACTCTAGTCAGGGTAAAGGAGAATAACACTCAGTTAACCCCCTCTCACCCCATTGGTAGCTTGGCATGAGCAGGTAGGCTTAACTCCAACATACACATGTCAAGATATGAATTTTCGGAAGAATAAGAATCTTAATCCTTTGAAAAGAGTGAGAATGCTGTTGTTACACAAAGTACCTGGTTTGCGTGAAAAATAAAGGGCGAGCGTGCATCGGAAAAGTCAGCAATGTGTTGATTCCTTACTCGCAAAGTGAGGCCCGTGCATCGTTTGCAAGAGAGAGATGTGTCAAGTTCCAGACAAGGCACCTCCGATCTGCACAGAGTCAGGTTGACTTGGACGCCTAGGGATGATGCATGGAAAATCTGTTCACATGGTGTTAGAAAACCACCCTGCATGGACTTTGCGCCGATATCAGCCTCCGTAAGCGGGTGTCGCACGTTGTTACTCCAGCCGCATTGCGCCAATCTCCCAGCCGTGATGAAGGTGGAGCATCTATGTCAGCCGCGAAGCTGGCTGCGTGTCGTTTATAAGCCATGTTTATAAGCCATGTTGCTTAAGGTGCATCATAAAGTTCTGTGCATGGATTTTCAGTTCTTGGCTGCCAGCTTCACTTCTCAAGGGCCCAGGAACTGGGTTGGGCACCACTTGGCAGGGCAGGGGTCTCAACAGAGAGTTCAGGTGCTGGCAGGGTAAGTCTTTGATGGCCCTGAGACTTTAACAACAGGCAAGCTCAGTTCCAGCGCTTGGAGATTCTTAAGCAGTCTTTGTCCCCTTTCACAGGCAGAAACAGCAACTGCAGGATAGCCCGACAAAGCACAGTCACGGGTAGGGGTAGCACTTCTCCTAAGCTCTTCAGCTCTTCTCCATGGCAGAGGTTCCTCTTGATTTCAGAAGTGATCTAATTTTCAGGTGTTTTGGTTTCACTACTTATACCCCTTTCTGCCTTTGAAGTAGGCAAACTTCAAAGGAAACTCTCTTTTGTTTCTTAGATCCTGTCTTGCCCAGGCCATGCCCAAGGCACACACCAGGGGGTAGGAGGTTGCATTGTATGAGGGCAGGCACAGCCCTTTCAGGGGTAAGTGACCACTCCTCCCCTCCCTCCCATCACAAATGGCTCATCAAGATATGCAGGCTACACCCAACTCCCTTTGTGTCACTGCCTAGAGGAGAGGTGCAAACAGACCAACTGTCAAAATGACCCAGACAGGGAATCCACAAACAGGCAGAGTCACAGAATGGTTTAAGCAAGAAAATGCCTACTTTCTAAAAGTGGCTTTTTCAAACACACAATCCAAAAACAAACTTTACAAAAAGATGTATTTTTTAATTGTGAGTTCAGAGACCCCAAACTCCATATTTGTACTTTCATGATATTTAAAGGAAACCCTCATGTTAACCTGTGAGAGAGATAGGCCTTGCACAGTGAAAACCGAATTGAGCAGTATTTCACTGTCAGGACATACAAAACACATTATTAAATGTCCAACCTTAAACATACATTGCACCCTGCCCATGGGGCTTCCTAGGGCTTACCTTAGGGGTGCCTTACATGTAAGAAAATGGAAGGCTGAGGCCTGGCAAGTGGGTACACTTGCACAGTTGAATTGGCAGTTAGGAACTTCTCAGATAGACACTACATTTGCAGGTCTGAGCCATGTTTACAGGGCTTCTCATGTTAGTGTCACACCCAGTGCTGCATGGGGCCCACTAGTAGCATTTGATTTGCAGGTCCTGGGCACCTCTAGTGCACTGTACTAGGGACCTACTAGTAAATCAAATATGCCAATCATGGAAAGCCAATTACATCTTACATAGGAGCACTTGCACTTTAGCACTGGATAGCAATCGTAACGTGCCCAGAGTATCAAAAACAGCAAAAACTGAGTGCAGCATACATAAACAACCTTGGAAACAGAGGCTAAAAATTAGGGGAGACCACTCTAAGGATGCTAAGTCTAACAGGGAGTTTTTCCCTAGGAGTGAAAAATGACATAGGGAGTTTATCAGGTCATGTGAAACATAACAGTACATGCCCTGCCTTTTAAATACATTGGACCTTGCCCTCTGGGTTGTCCAGGGACTACCTTAGGGGGTTAAATATGTATAGAAAGGCAGGTTAGGGCCTGACAAGATGTTTATCCTGCCAGGTCGAAATGGCAGTGTAAACTGCAAAGACAGGCTCCACATTGGCAGGCCTGAGCCATAGTTGGGGGCTACTTAGGCAGCTAGCAAATTGAATGCAGCAGGTCCATTAGTACAATTTAATTTACAGGCCCTGGCCACATGCAGTGGAATTTACTAGGGATTTGTAAGTAAATTAAATATGCTAATTGAGGATGAGCCAATGTTACCATCATTTAGGGAGGGAGCACAAGCTCTTTAGCACTAGTGAAATGTAGTAAAGTTGACATGGTCCTAAAGCGAGCAAAAACAGGTTAAAAAAAATGGAGGATGAAGGCAAAAAGTCATGTGGTGACCCTACAGAAAGGGCCATTTCCAAAAGTGATCATCTTCATGTTTGTGAAGGAAGTTTGATCAGAGAATCTGATATAAAAAGAAAATAGCTACAGGTTACATTGGTTAGTTTAATACATTTGGGGTTTTGTTTCTCCAGATTTGAATCCAATATTTAAAGATTTTTAATAAACAGATCAAACGTGTAACCTGCATTGTGAGATCAAGAGTCAATTTTTGGGGCTAATATATTTACAGTTGGGGGGATTAGAGTTTTGAGGTGACACGGAGGACCTCTATCAATGTTGCGGTCTGATAACATGAGATGCAGTACATTTGTGACTTTTTCAATTTCCTTTCGGTTTGTGTCACTGGTGTCAAGAGCAAGAACTGTGCATGAGCTTTTTCTCAAGGAGCCGAGTGCATTATCATAGGCTCCATAATCTTATCTTCAATGTTTTCTTACATTACGATCTTTAAAAAAAAAAAAAAGTTCTGGTACTTACGCACTATTGGTCCCTAACTTCAGATTTGCTTGCTAGTATTTCAAGATGGAAAAGCTCTCTGAGTAAAGTATACATATTTCAAGCTATTCATCATTTTCAGAAGGCAAAATGTCAGGCACTACATTTGTATTTGTACAGAAGTTCTCAGCACCACATAGAATTCTTGCTGTGCTGTTTCACTGATAAGACAGGTCAGATATTGCTGGCCTTCCCCATACTAAATATTTTCATTCTTATCAATACAGTACCACATGGTGTATAAACCATGTCAACATGTGCAACCATATTTAAAGGGGGATCTCTGGTCAAGGGTTTGCCCAGACGTGGGTCCCTTGCTTGTTGTGCCTCAGAATCCAAGCTACATCTCATTGACGAGGCATAAGAAGGCCAAAAACAGTCCGGGTTGCTTCTCGTCATTTCTGGAGGCATCCTTGCTTGGTAGATTGGGATGGACTGGATCTATTAAGGGGCAGGGTAAATACTGATCTACATAAGGCTATCCTGTGTACAGAGTGGCACAGCAGGCATAAAACAATCATTTGGAATGTTACCCAGAGTGGTTGCCAGTGCGTTAGACCATTTGAAAGCCTTTTATCCTCAATTTTCTGGAGTTTAATAGTAATCCACAAGCCATATTTTGTACAAGTCTATGTTTAACACAGTTACCATAGAGCCCCTGAACCCAGGCAGCCCTGACTGCATACACTTAAGAAAGACATTTAGTCCATGTACTTATTTTGTTTACATTTAAGCACAGAGGATTGTCCTACTCTGGATGCATTTGGTTTAGTAGAATTACTTAGAACAATGTATCACATAGTGAAAAGAAAGCCCCTGGAAATTTCAAAATTAACTAGTAACAAACGTCTTCAAGGTCAACTAGCTTCACAATTGACGACCAAGGAGAAGACTTCTTATCAACTGCGAGTGCTAATATGTCCACGTTGGCTGACGTATGGGATGCAAATGGGATAGTCCCATTTTCATACCTACAGAAAGAATATAAGATGACAGGGTCCAAGTGGCTCCAATACAGACAACTATCTCACGCCCTGAAAACCAGAATCCCTCCAGAGGAGGAGGCACAAGAAAATTCCCCATTAGAAAATAGGCTGCTATGTGGGAAGGTAGACAAGAAACTGGTATCAATGACATATGGTACTCTGATGAGGAATACACTAGACACACTGATGAAACAGCGGGAAAGGTGTGAAATAGATGCAGGGAACGTAGAAGAGGATGATTGGGCTGAGGCGGTGGAATTCGCAAAGAATGTAGCAATGAAGCTAGCTTTCAGCTTATTCAGCTTAAAATACTACACAGGCTGTATTACACTCAGAGTTTTTTTCATATTAGATATGGTGGTTAAACAGTGCAGGATGCAAGAGAAACCGCAGAATGGAAGGCTCTTTTCCAAAATCAAATCAAATCAAATCATTAACATTTATAAAGCGCGCTACTCACCCATGCGGGTCTCAAGGCGCTAGAGGAAAAAGGGGGGTTATCGCTGCTCGAACAGCCAGGTCTTTAGGAGTCTCCGGAAAGCAGAGTGGTCCTGGGTGGTCCTGAGGCTGGTGGGGAGGGAGTTCCAGGTCTTGGCCGCCAGGAAGGAGAAAGATCTCCCACCCACCGTGGAGCGGCAGATGCGAGGGACAGCAGCGAGTGCGAGGCCAGAGGAGCGGAGGAGGCGGGTGGGGACGTAGAAGCTGAGGCGTCTGTTGAGGTATTCCGGTCCCTTGTCGTGGAGGGCTTTGTGTGCGTGGGTGAGAAGTCGGAACGTGATCCTTTTGCTGACTGGGAGCCAATGCAGGTGTCTCAGGTGTGCGGAGATGTGGCTGCTGCGGGGTACGTCGAGGATGAGGCGGGCCGAGGCGTTTTGAATGCGTTGCAGGCGATTTTGGAGTTTGGCTGTGGTCCCGGCGTAGAGGGTGTTGCCGTAGTCCAGGCGGCTCGTGACGAGGGCGTGGGTCACGGTTTTTCTGGTGTCGGCGGGGATCCAGCGGAAGATCTTGCGGAGCATGCGGAGGGTGAGGAAGCAGGCGGAGGACACGGCGTTGACTTGCTTGGACATGGTGAGAAGAGGGTCCAAGATGAAGCCAAGGTTGCTGGTGTGGTCTGTGGGGGTCGGTGCGGTGCCGAGGGCCACCAGGAGTCATCCCAGGCAGACGGGGTGTTGCCGAGGATGAGGACTTCTGTTTTTTCAGAGTTCAGCTTTAGGCGGCTGAGCCTCATCCAATCTGCGACGTCCTTCATACCCTCTTGTAGGTTGGTCTTGGCGCTGGCGGGGTCCTTGGTGAGGGAGAGTATAAGTTGGGTGTCGTCGGCGTAGGAGGTGATGATGATGTCGTGCTTGCGTACGATGTTGGCGAGGGGGCTCATGTAGACATTGAAGAGTGTCGGGCTGAGCGATGAGCCTTGAGGTACGCCGCAGATGATCTCGGTGGGTTCTGAGCGAAACGGAGGGAGGTAAACTCTTTGGGAACGGTTTGCGAGGAAGGAGGCGATCCAGTCCAGGGCCTGGCCTTGGATCCCGGTGGAGCGGAGGCGGGTGATTAGGGTGCGGTGACAGACGGTGTCAAAGGCAGCCGAGAGGTCGAGAAGAATGAGGGCGACTGTTTCACCGTTGTCCATCAGGGTTCTGATGTTGTCTGTGACTGAGATGAGGGCGGTTTCAGTGCTGTGGTTGGTTCGGAATCCGGTTTGTGAGGTGTCGAGCAGGTTGTTGTCTTCCAGGAAGGTGGTCATTATATGAAGCTGCTCATGCCTTCAGGGGTACTAGGGGAAGGTGGAAAGAACACTGGTGACTATAATTGATGAAACCCTTAGACTGACACCAAGGATATCGTTATTAGGTATATCGGAAACATCCGATTATACACATCATCAAAAAACACTTATTAACACAGGGTGCATGGTCGCCAAGAGAGATATATCCCAAAGATGGGTCTCCGCAACATCCCCTACATATGAGAACTGGGAAATAGGAATCAAATATTGTAGAATTATCAAAAAAGAAGTATACAAGAGTAGATGATCCATAAAGAAATATGAAAAAATATGGGAAGGATGGGTGACAGAAATATGATACCCGGCACAACCAGATAGAAAAGCTTGTCAAGAATGGCAATATAGGATTCATATGGGCCCAGGGTAGAGAAAAAATGGAGACAAATTGTTAAAGATGTTCCTTCATGCATGAATGCATTAACTCTTAATAACTGGCAATAAAATTATATATATAATTTAAAAAATATTGTGAGCACTCATGGACGAGCAAGACATGTGTGCGTTGGAGAAGGCAATGCAACACTGTTCTAAAATGAATGCCTTCATTGCTTGTCATTATGGGGCACTGAGGTGCTCTGGAGCGCTGACTACTCGAAATTATGTGTTATGACGAAACTGTTCTTTGTATAAATGTAATCCTGTCTGTCACTGATAGTAAATTATAGCACTGGGGAAAACCTTGTAGCTCTTCAGCATTCATGGTGAGCCTCCGGATACATTAATCCTACTGCATAACTTCTATTTTTGCATGTCAAGAACATCCACATTTTCTTTATCTTGAAGGCTAGTCGGTTGTAGGTTCTTTTCAGCAGTGCATCAAGGGTGCATCAGTGAACATCTTCCATTCACTTAAATGAGTACTAGGAGACCCATTTGAGTAGAATATACTGTAGAAATGTCATCAATCAGTCAGTTAAAAAAATGCTTCCTGAATGTAGCTCCAGGCCAGCACAAAAACAAGTAGTCAAAAACATCCAGGCCATGTCTGGAGCTTCAAACAAAACATGCATTCATAGCAGAAATCATTTGATCTCATAGTCACAGTTGCAAATCAAGATAGGTCCACTGAGCCTTTCATCCTTTCAAAGTAAAACAAATAACTAACAATTATTTAGGTAACCATAAGCATCAGTTATTTGCCACATGGATGCTGCAGAGGGTTAGCATGTGCGTTACAAATACTACCATTGCCATTTCAGTTGACAGCATTATTGCGGCCTGTTTTTCCTCATCCGAAAAGGCAATATAAACAAATCTCATCTCTCACTCTCAAATGGTAGAAATCATCTGTAGCGGCCAAAATTGGCTGCAGACACAATTATGAGAATTATTTGCTGAGTTCCTCTAACTTTCAATTTAAGGGATTATCATTCAATCAATCAGGCACTACTTGTAGAGTACAGCTTATCACCCATGATGGTATACCTGTGTTCAGTTACTGGGTTTAGTCAAATAGCCAGGTCTTGAGTTTCTTCCTAGAGTCCTTCAGCAAGGGTGATGTTCTGAGGTGGAGGGTGAGGGAGTTCCAGGACTGGGCGGGGAGGTGAGAGTTCTCCACTGTGGCTATGGCAGATGAACAGTGTCTGTGTCTGTGCCAGGGCGAGGGAGGCAGAGTGAAGGTTGATGGATGGCTGGTGAAAGTTCAGGCAGTGGTTCATGTATGCTAGTCCTTGGTCATGGGGGGCTTTGCAGGCATGTGTCAGTAGTTTGAATTGACATCTTTTCTCGAAGGGGAGCCAGTGGAGGTTCCTCAGGTGCTGGGTGATGTGGATCCATTTGAGCAGGTTGAGGATCAGTCTGGCTGCTGAATGTTCTATTGTCCGGAGCGTCTCCTGAGTTTGATGGTGGTTCCTGCGTACAGTATGTTGCCATAGTACAGCAGGCTGGTGATTAGGGCCTGTGTGACTGTTTTTTGGTGCTTGCCGGGAGCCATTTGAAGATTGTTCAGAGTATGCAGAATGTGTGAAGGCAATCCATGGAGACTGCGTTGATCTGTTGTTTCATGGAGAGTTTGCAGTCCAGGATGATGTTGAGGTTGCGAGCGTGTTCTTTCACTGTGGGGGTGGGTCCATGCTTGGCGTCCCACCAGGTGTCTTTCCAGAAGGAGGTGTGGTTGCACAAGATTAACACTTTAGCCTTATCCCTGTTGAGCCTCAGACAGTTGTCTTTCATCCACGTTGCAACCTTGTTCATGCAGTTGTGGAAGTTGGTGTTTGTTGTTGTGGGTCTGATGGGAGTAAGAGGATAAACTGGGTGTCACTGGCTTAGGGTATGATGTTGATACCTTGGGTTCTGATGATGTTGGGTAGAGGCATTATGTAGATGTTGAAGAGGGTTGGGCAGAGAGATGAACTGTGGGGGATGCCCAAGATGGTTCTCTTGGGTTGCGAGCTGAAGGGGGAGACAGGTTCTCTGTGTGCGTCCCATGAGGAATGTGCAGTCCATTTTTGTGTGTCTTCTTTAAGTCTGATCTGGTGCAGTCTCTTGATGAGCTTGTTTTGGGAAATGGTGTTGAAGGCTGCAGAGATGTTGTGAAGGATCAGGACAGCCAAATTTCCTCTGTTGAGTAGGGTGCAGATGTCATCTGCGGTGGCAATCAGGGCAGTCTCACTGCTGTGGTTGGAGTGGAATTGTGATTGGGAGGGGTCTAGAAGGTTGTTTCTCTCCAGTGATCTAATTGTTGATGGTCTTCTCCAAGACGTTGGTGGGGAACGGGAGCAGCGAGGTGGGGTAGTAGATCTTGAGATCGCTGTGGTCTGCTGAGGGTTTGTTGGGGAGAGGTCTGACCTCTGTGTGTTTCCATGCATCAAGAAAGGTGGCTGTGGTGATGGATGCATTGAGGATGGAGGTGAGCTGGTGGTCGATCTCAACACTTTGTGGGTTGAAGAGGTGGTACTGGCATGGATCAGTGGGTGCTCCAGAGTGGAAGGAGCTCATTATAGCTGTGTTGTCTGAAGTGGTGAGTTGTTCCCATGCAGTGAGATGTTGATCAGGGGAGGCTTCCACAGGAGTGGGGAGGTTGAGGAGGTCAGTGGGTTGGGGTTTAAAGTTCCTGTAGATGGTGGATATCTTGTTGTGAACACAATTTGCTAGAGTGTCAAAGAGTTCCTGTGAGGAAGGGATTGTTTTCTCAGTGGCAATTTGCTAGGAGAACTCTCTGACAATGGTGACAAGTTACTTGGTGTGGTTGACACTAGTCTCAATGCAGTGTGTAAGGGCATCGTTTATCCTATCTTTGAGTTGGTGCTGGTATTACTGAGTATTGATTTGAAGGTGGCTTGGTCTGTATCATCTCTGCTGGTGCACCATCTTCTTTTTAGTTGTTTGCAGCTGTGTTTCATTGTGCACCAGCTAGCTTGTTTGGTGAATCTGCAAGTTTGGGCTGGTTTGAGGGGAGCAACTTGGTTGGCGGCATTGGTGATCTTGGTATTGAACTTCTCATCTGCCTGTTTCAGGATGCTTGTGGCTTTGGACTGGGTGGTGTTGTGGGTGTCTGTCCATTTGATCTGTGGCACTTTTCCCCAGCTGTAGAAGGATGAGCTGGGAGGGTTGGGGTGGTGCGGAAATATGCTGCAATGGTGAATTGGATGTTGGAGTGGTCAATACAGATGAGCTCCATGGTGTGGCTGTATTCAACTTTGTCGCTGGACGTGTAGATGGGTCAAGTGTGTGTCCTGCTGTGTGTGTGGGGTCTGTGACCAACTGGTTGAGGCTGATGCTCTCCAGTCATACCAAAAGGATGGTGGAGTTTGTGTCTGTGAGATCGTCCAGGTGGAAGTTGAGGATTCTGAGGAAGATGTAGTGCTTGTATTTGATGGCGAGTGGGGCGATGAATTCTGTGATGGTGTCACAGAGGCCGGTTTGTGTTTCTCAAGGTCTGTAGGCAAGGGTGCCTTTGAAGATTGTATTGTTGCTGATGTGGAGTTGTAAATTCAGGTGTTTCAAGATAGGCTTTGTTCAGTCTTTCGGTGGTGGTGCAGCAGATTTATTCCTTGTGGATGATGGTAATGCTCCCTCTGTGTTTATCGGTGGGACCCAGTGTTTCATCTTGCAGCCGCTGGGCATCACTGCGGTGATGTCAGGGTCTGAAGATAGGTTGAGCCATGTCTCTGTCATGAAAGTCATGTCAGGGTGAGGGTTGAAATGGTGTCCTGGACTTAGGTGGTGTGATTGCAGAGCGATCTGGCATTGATCAGTTGCCATCAGAGTGGTTCGGGGGTGGCGTCGGTTGACAGCGTGGAGGTAGTGTGGATTTCTTTGAGGACATGCGGTCTGAGGTTGCAGGTGAACTGACATAGGTGGCATGTCAAAGGTCCTGCTGTGTGGGAAGGAGATGCAGCAGTTGCTCAGATTTGCATCAAAAAGTATAACGCCGGCTACTGCCATTCCAACTCGCCAGCTGGGTGTCATATTTATGGAATGACGGTAGCCGGCGCTGCAGCTGGTTAGCGTCAAAATAAATGATGCTAACCAGGCAGCGTAGGCATAGGGAACACCGGGGGTTGTGCGTCAAAGAATAGTGGAAGTTAGGTTAGAGTCAAAAATATTGACTCTCACCTAGCTAGCGTCATTTTTTGACGCACAACCCCCATGGAAATTACTCTTTTCTTAGGAAAGACAGTAGTCATGCCCCCCTGCCCAGTGGCCATGCCTAGGGGACTTCTGTCCCCTGGGCATGGCCATTGGGCACAGTGACATGTAGGAGGGCCCAAGTTAGGCCCCCCATGCCACTTTTACGTAAATAAGACAAATACTGAACTCTGCTTACCTCTACTTACTGTAAATGGGTCCCCCCGTCCATGGGTGTCTTCCAGGGGTGGGCGAGTGTGGCAGGGGGTGTCCCTGTGGGCAAGGAAGGGCACCTGTGGACTGCTTCCAAGGTCTGAGACCATGGAAAGGAGCCCACAGATCCCTTAATGCCTGCCCTCACCCAGGTGTTAAAAAATGACTCTAAACCAGTTTAGAGTCATTTTTTAAGACCCTCCCCCTCACGTGCGTCATTTTTGGATGGGAGTATAAATAAGGCACAAATGCCTTTGAGTAATTTTTTGCCTGGTAACGCCTACCTTGCATGTCATTAATGCAAGGTAGGTTTCCACAGTTAAAAAAAGACTCTAACTCCATAAATTTGGTGCTAGACGGGTCTAGCGGCAAAATATAAATATGGAGTTAAGTTTGCGCAGAATTTGCATTAAAAAAATGTACGCAAATCTGGCGCAAATAGTGTATAAATATGCCCCTTAGTACCCGGTTTAAGGGTATAGGGGAGAGGTCCCAAGACACCAGAGGTGAAAGGCCCTCATGAAACACAATTGGGATTTCTCAAATAAAATAGGGAGTGGTTTTACATTGTGAAATAGAAAGAATTGCAGAAGTCTTCCCAAACGACGTAAGGAAGTTGTGGTATATTTATCCCCTATAGTGCCCGGTACGAGCTGGTCTTATCCTCGCACACGGTTCCCGTGTGCCGGGTACGACATTAGCTCTTACTGCACTGGGCCCACAGGGGGAGTGCTAGCACTCCACCAATGAGCCCAGGGGCAGGGATGGAAGGGGAATCGCTTCTCCTTCCACCCCGACCCCCTTATCCCCCAGTGAGGTCACCTCCGATTGCGCTGGAAGTTGTGCTTCCAGCGTGATCCCGGAAGATAAATTTCATGTCTCTCTCAGCATTTCTGCTGCCCGATCGCACTAGACAACAGGGATTTATTTATATATATCTCAATAAGTGGAGGTGCCCCTTGGGCAAGGGTCGCTCCCTAGGGGGGCAATTATTTTTAAGGCCTTATCGGCCTATTGGTATTAGGCACCTCTAGACACCAAGGATTATGTATTATACATTTTTTTTTTGCAGGAGGTTAGTGACCCCTTAGGCAAGGGTTGCTCCCCTGGAGGCTAAATTACTCTTAGGCCATTTCTGCCCCCTTGGGGCAGATCAGCCTATTTTTATTAGCCCAATCTGCCCCCAAGGGGGGCAGAAACCACTAGACACCAGGGATTTAAAAAAAATATATTATTGAATGAGGGGAGCGACCCTTTGGGCAAGGGCTGCTCCCCAGGGGGGTGGAAATATTTTTAGGCCTTTTCTGCCCCCCCAGCCTATTATAATTAGGCTGAAAACCCTAGACAGCAGGGATATATTTTTTTTGTTTACATTATTTTTTTATACATGGGGAGCGATCCCTTAGGCAAGGGTAGCTCCCCGGGGGGAGGGCTCTTTTAAGGCCATTTGTTCCCCCTTGGGGCAGATCGGCCTATTTTTACTAGGCCAATCTGCCTCCAAGGGGGGCAGAAACCCCTAGATTTTTTTTTTGCGTCAGTTTCAGGCAAGGGGAGTGACCCCCTTAAGCAATGGTTGTTTCCCTGGGTGGGGGGGAATTTATTTGAGGCCATTTCTACCCCCAAGGGAGGCAGAAACCGCTAGGCACCAAGGATTTTTTCTTTGTACCAATTTTACGCAAGGGGAGCAACCCGTTAGGCAAGGGTGGCTCCCCAGGGGCGGCAAATTTATTTTAGTCCATTTCTGCTCCCCTTGAGGGCAAATTGGCCTATTTCTATTAGGTCAATCTGCCCCTGGGGGGGTGAAACCATTTAGACACCAGGGATTGGTGTGTGTGTTTTGTTTGGGGGGCAGCCCCTTGGGCAAGGGTCACTCCCCATGGGGGCACATTACTGTTGCCCATATCTGCCCCATTTTTGGAAGGCTAAAGCCCACCAGAGACCAGGGAAGATTTTGATTTCAAAATAAGAGGGTGGGGGTATGGCCATACCCCCCACCCCAAGCAATTGGTGCCAAAGTTGTTCTGCCCAACAGTGGGCAGATGGAGCAATAACCCTGATCCACACCCGCGGGGGCAGAAAGTCTACTAGATGCCAGGGAATTTAATGAAAAATAGTGTGGTGGTGGCTACCAACCAGTATGAGCATGGTTTTAATTGAAAGGGGTTAACAGTCTTTCAGCTCTCCCCCCACATCCTAAAACATCTTATCCTATGGCAAGCATTTGGGCCATGATAGCTTGACTAACTCTCAAAATCATCCCACTTGGAATGGTGAGGGCTGCACTTTTTGAACTTTGGGACGCTGCCACGTACAAAAATCCTCAAGACCTAGACACATTTGAAAACTAAACACCTGGGTGAGTTCAGGGTGGCGTGCTTCACATGCACCCACATCATTTTCTTATACACAATGCCCTGAAAACCTCCAACTTTTCTGGAAATCATACATTTATTTAATATTTTAATGATGGAACCTTCTGGAATCTGCAGGGATCCACAAAATTCCTACCACCCAGCATTGTCTCATCTATACCAATAAAAATTCTGCCCCACTTGTCAGCCTAAAAATGTTTTTCTCCAAACTGCCCTTTTGGACCTGCATTGGTTCCCACTCAATTTCAACATGTTTTTGGCTCTTCCCTGTCACAGGCACTTGGCCCACCTACACAAGTGAGGTATAATTTTTACCGGGAGACTGAGGGGAATGTTGGGTGGTAGGAAATTTGTCCCGGTGAGGTGATCCCACACAGAAATGTGGGAAAATTTTGATTTTTCAGCTAAATTTGAGGTTTGCTGAGGATTCTGGGTAAGAAAACACTGTGGGATCCATGCTAGTCACACCTCACTGGACTCCCTCGGGTGTCTAGTTTTCAGAAATGTCTGGGTTTGCTTGGTTTCTCTGTATGGTTGCTGAGCCCAGGACCAAAAACACAGATGCCCCCGCCGGCAAAAAGAGGTTGTTTTGTATTTGATAACTTTGATATGTCCAGATAGTGTTTTGGGGCATTTCCTTTTGCAGGCGCTAGGCCTACCCACACAAGTGATGTGCCATTTTTATTGGGAGACTTGGGGTAACAGAACCTGGTGAGAGCCTCACAAGTCACCCCATCTTGGATTCCCCTAGGTGTCTAATTTTTTTTAAATGCACAGGTTTGGTAGGTTTCCTTAGGTGCTGCCTGAGCTAGAGGCCAAAATCCACAGCTGGCACTTTCCAAAAAACAGCTCTGTTTTCTTCTGGGAAAATGTGATGTGCCCACGCTGTGTTTTGAGGCATTTCCTGTCGCAGGCACTAGACCTACCCACAAAGTGAGGTACCATTTTTATCACGATCCTTTGGGGAACACTGGGTGGAAGGAAATTTGTGGGTCCCCTCAGATTCCAGAACTTTCTGTCACCGAAATGTGAGGGAAAAAGTGTTTTTTGGCCAAATATTGAGGTTTGCAAAGGATTCTGGGTAACAGCACCTGGTGAGATCCCCACAGGTCACCCCATCCTGGATTCCGCTAGTTTTCTAGTTTATAAAAATGCACAGGTTTGGTAGGTTTCCCTATGTGCCGGCTGATCTAGAGGCCAAAATCTACAGCTATGGACTTTGCAAAAATCACGTCATATTTCAATGTAAAAATTTGATTTTTCCATGTTGCGTTTCCTGTCGCGAGCACTAGGCATATCCACGCAAGTGAGGTACAATTTTTATCAGGAGACTTGGGGGAACACAGACTATTTATTGCTCCTTGTCTTTCTCTACATTTTTGTCCTTCCAAATGTAAGACAGTGTGTAAAAAATACATTTATTAGAGAAATGCTCTGCAATTCACATGCCAGTAAGGCACGCCAGAATTCAGAGATGTGCAAATAACCACTGCTTCTCAAAACCTTTTCTTGTGCCCATTTTGTAAATACAAAGGTTTTCTTGATACCTATTTTTAACTCTTTATATTTCAGCAAATGAATTGCTGTATACCCGGCATAGAATGAAAACCCATTGCAAGGTGCAGCTCATTTATTGGCTCTGGGTACCTAGGGTTCTTGATGAACCTACAATGCCTATATATCCCTGCAACCAGAAAAGTCCAGCAGACCTAACACTATATTGCTTTCAAAAATCTGACATAGCAGTAAAAAGTTACAGAGTAAAATGCTGTAGAAAAATGGTGGTTTTTTGCACCTCAATTATAATATTTGTTTATTTCAGCTGTTATTTTCTGTAGATCTACACAAATTACCCCTTGCTGAATTCAGAATTTTGTCTTCTTTTCAGAAATGGTTACCTTTCTGGGATTCAACATTGGTTTCACATGCATTTATGTCACTAACTGGAAGGATGCTAAAAGCAACAAAAAAAAATGTAAAAATGGGGTATGTTCCAGTAAAATATCAAAATTGTGTTGAAAAATTTGGTTTTCTTATTCAAGTCTGCCTGTTCGTGAAAGCTGGAAAGATGGTGATTTTAGCCCCGAAAACCCTTTGTTGATGCCATTTTCAGGGAAAAAAACACAAAAATGTTTGCTTAATTTTGGCTAATTTCTTGGTCTCCTTCAGGGGCACCCACAAACTCTGGGTACCTCTAGACTCCTTAGGATGTTAGAAAAAAATGACACAAATTTTGGCGTGGGTAGCTTATGTGGACAAACAGTTATGAGGGCCTACGTGCAAACTGCTCGAAATAACCAAAAAAAGGCCTGGCAGCGAAGGGGATAAGTCATCCAACAAAACAATAGGTAGGGTTATATCATCATTAAATTCGGGCAGAAGCAATAGTAAGGAGTTTTACATCTGTCAAATACAACAGGAATGGTTTTGCAATGGGAGCACTACAACAAAAACCATAGGAAAGTGCCTTACATTTTGAACTGAGTCATAATTCCAAAGGTAAGTGCTTTTACACCTCCGACTCTGACAAAATACAAAAGGAATGGATTTAATACAGAGCTCACTTCCTATGTCTGGCCACAGTAAATGCTAGGTGTCTACTGAGGGAGACTTTACGTTCATGTCAATGTGAATTTTAGGGTCTACTTAAAATGTTTGAAGGGTCTTTCTAAGCACGGATCACATGGTCACATTTATGCTCATTTTAAAGCAAGCAGTCTTATTGTATTGGTCTTTAAATGTGGTGACAAACTGCACCAGGCAATTATCTTACATTTTGAGAAATTTGGCCAAATCTGAACCTTGCTGATTGAGAAAAGCATAATTTTATGCATTAGGCTTAGATAGGAGCTCTTATACATTTTAGGATTAGAGCCTGTTTATGTGCAAATTGTCATCTGGTACCCAACAAATAACAGGAGCAGACTAGATATATCAAATACATTGCTCACTGTGAAAATCGTATGGGTATATGGTTTACACCTTGCATTTCCGACAGCCCCCTTTAAAAGCTGTTTCATATTTTATCTCAACATGAAATCTTTAAAATATGTGTGCATAGTATTTAGTCATCTGCTCATCATAAAATGTTTCCTTTTAAAAAAAGCATTGGCTGGACATTGATTTATAGTTATTTTTGTGTGTTGCTGAGCTTTGATTTTCTAGCTAACATCACCTGCCTTATGAGCTTCATTACTCTGAGATTTAAGTGATAAAAGGGGTAATTCAATCCTGGTTTGGGGGATGGAGAAACAGAGGATCCAGACACCAAAGGAGAAAGACTGTCAGTTATACAGTTGGGGGACATTACTGACCATCCGGGAACATCCTGACCATATATCTCAAAAACAACAGGAAAGGCTTTTGCATTCTGAGCTCTGTGCTAAATACAATAGTAAGGGAGGTTTAAACTCCTTGCCAAACACCAAAAGAAGAGGTTTGATCTTGTGAGCTCTGTGACAAATATAGCTAGCATAGGCTTTTAAATTTTAAATTCTCTGGAAATGCCTTAAGAAGGGTGGATTCAGCTCTTAAGAACAATAGAAAGGGATTTTACATTGTTAACTCTGACAAATAAAAGAAAATAGTTTTTTACATTTTGAGATCCAGAACAAACAGTATAGGGATAGGCTTTACATTTGTATCTGTCTAAGAACAGGATTTAAATTGTGAACTGTCTGACACATGCATTCAGACATTTAATACACATGTTACTTGTTTGGCGGGCATCAGAAAATGCTCGATATTTTCAGATAGAACTTTAAGGCTAATGCCTCACACTTTGAGCCTTCCTAAAATACTTGACAAACCTCTCTAGGCAGAGACCACATAGCTATGTTTATTTTCATATTAAAGACAACGTCCTTGCTTAATTGATTATGAAATGTAGTGATTAAGGCTAGAGAGCTCACATTCCATATTTTGAATGTCTTGGCAAAGACTTTAGACTTATACATTTTGATCTTGAAAGACTCATATTTTTCAGTAAACCCATATCAATACATTACTGGTTTCTATCCTTAAAGCCTGCTAGTACACAAATTGCTACATCGTACCACACACATAATATGAAAAGTATACTTTGCCAGAGGTAAATGCCCACTTTGATATTTCTTTGGGGTTCATGATTCACACCCTGGTTAGGCCAATGAAGGAGTTACTCCACTTTGCTATTCCTCTTGAAAATGTGAAAATAGATGGCATTTTTATTATAGAATTTGGTTGTGTAGTCAATAAAGTTGTTTTCCTTTTTAAAGAAAAATGCATTGGTTGGACATTGATTATTGTTTGTTATTTTGTGTTGTGTCCAGTTCTGAGTTGCTAACCCACAGCAAGTCAATCAGTCAGCCTTGGAATGCCTCAATATCCTAATAGTCAGATTTTACATATTGAATCTTTTGAAAAATGCACCAGGAAGGGCCTTTACTTTGTTAAAACTCTGACAAACTTAAGAGGAAACAGTTTTAGGTTGAGAATTATAATAGGAAGAATAGGAGATGCTAAGGGGGTCATTTATACCCCTTTTGCGCTAAATTTGTGTCATTATTTTTTTACGCAAATTTGGCACAAAACCAGCTCCATATTTAGATTTTGACGTTAGACCTGTCCATTGTCAAAATATTAGAGTTTGCACCATTTTTTAGATGTGTGAACCTACCTCGCGTCAATGAGATGCAAGGTAGGCAGTCCCATCTAACAAATGGTTCTAACACCATAGTCCCATATTTATCTCCCCTTGGTAAAATGACACACAGGAAGGAGGAGGGGCTAAATAATAGTGAAAAGCTTGCTTTGTACCATTATTTACCAACTGGGTCAGACCAGGCGTTAAGGAACCTGTGTACCCTTTCCATGCGTCCACAGGTGCCCTCCTCAAGCCCCAGGATCATCCCCACCCACACTAAAGAGACACCGGAGGATGAGGGACCCCATCCCAGGTAAGTAGAGTAAGTATAGGTGAGTCATTTAAAAAATAAATAAAGTGTCATCGGGGGCCCAACTTGGGGCCTTCTGCATGGCACAGGGTGCAATGGCCATGCCCAGGGGACACTGGTCCTCTGTTCTGGCCATTGGGGTGGTGGGCATGACTCCTGTCTTTTCTAAGACAGGAGTCATGTGTTAGGGATGGTTTTGCATCAGAAACTGACAGTAGGCTGGTTAGAGTCATCTTTTTTTACTCTAATCCGCCTAATGTAATTTTTTGGTGAACAATCCCCTTCTCCTATACCGCCAGCCCCACCAATCGAATGTCATTTTTTTTTTACAATAGCCCACCCTTTGCACCGGCTTGCACCATTCCATAAATTTGGAGCCTGGCTGGTGCATAGGAATGTCACAAGCCGGTGCTAAACTTTTCGGTGCAAAACTGCATTTGTCCAGTTTTGCACCAAAAAGTATAAATATGCCCGTAAGCATTTTATAACACCAAGAGACCTTCTGAAAAAGATCTGTATTTGAGAGGTGCCTTAGAGGCCTTTCATTGCAAACATTTGTAACTTTATTTTTCATATTTAGTTGTATGTGAATTAAAGTACTTAAAAAAAATGCACAGTTGATCAACATTCTTATGTATTTTGTGGAGGCCTTAATGTTTATGTGACCCCTTTAGTATTTAATTTGTCTTTTCAACTGTGCCCATGGTGTCCATTTACTGATAAAACAAAATAGCATTAATACTGATTTGTTCATTAAACTTCAGGAGTGTCTTGCTTCGGTTGCATTTTGGATGACAAATAACCTCCTGCAGTTAAAAGCAGAAAACACAAAGATGTTGCTTCTAGGGAATTACACTTTGACTTGACCCCTGGTTGGTGTTCACTGGATCATGTCCCACTCTCACCCCCTGCTACTAAAAGCAAAAATTTGGTGATACAATCATTGCTGATCCTACCCACTGCCCACATATCAATAGTATCTCTAGTACATATCAGCTAAAGGAAAAAAATCCTTCCTTCTTTGTTGAAGGCAGATGTTTGGTGATTCAGGCAGCTATCTCAACCTGATTGAATTTTTAGAATGCAATCTTGCTTGGCTTATCTAAATAACGTATCTCTCCCCTTTCTCTCAGAACAAAATGCACCTCCCAGGATTCGTACTTACTTTATCTCAGTGTACTCCAATTAAATGCCAGTTTGTCTTTTTCCACAGGTTACCACTGAGTGAGCAAATACTTCTAAAATACTGTGCATGGAGCACATAGCACTTGCTGGCACTTTTCCTGAATAGTTCAATGAACAGTTTCTGTCCTGTATGCCTTTACACATGCTATATTTTTCTTCTCATGCATTCTTGGTTGTGCCCATGTTCAATCACATCAGGCATGGCATATGCCCATTCCTGGTTCTCACTCTATCTCCAGTAAACAAGAGACAAAATACTCTCCCCATGTGACTGCTTAGCGAGTGCTGTGTCTATGAGAGTTCAGGGTGAAGCACATATAAAGAACATTTGAAGCCAGACCTACCAGCACTGCAATGTTTGTTTAAATACAGTGCTGTGATATGTGCCAGCATAGAAACAAAAAGTAATTAGACATACTTTCTCCACCAGCCACTTCTTTGTGCAACTTTTAACAATATTTTCCTAATTAGTAATTCACATTTGGAATATATATCTTTTATTTAGCACAGAATGAGAATGAAGTTCATTAACTATCTCGGAGCAAGAAATAAGCCAAAGTTAGTCAACCAATTTCATCTTATCTGTTTGCTATAGTTCAAACCTAACTCTGACATCTATAGTTAAAGAAAGATTCCTATATCTATCAGAAAAATTAGTAAAGAACTTACGCAACACCGCAAGAGCATTAAATACAAGTGACAAAATAAGACAATTTAGTCAGCAACTCAATTTAGTAAAAGAATAAAAATGTAACAAGTAAAAAATAAAACAAAAGAATGGTAACGATCTGTTAAGGGGATAAGAAATTATGATTTGTAATGAAAGAGGAAAAATAAATTATTGGAATTAGTATCTATGATGGTCTATAGGGTGCAGAAAGCAAAATCCTGGGCACCTTTTATGTAAACCAGAATGTGCATGATTTGGTTAAAGTCTAGCGCTGCTTAGCCTCATCAGTAAATATTCTCCTGCAAGGCAAGAAACCACATTATGCCTAGGGTGGGCTCCTTTTGCCTAAAAATGCTCACTTTGGGTTCCCAGAGCCACCAAAGGTGCTGGGAAAAAAACTGTTTTGAATTCTGCATTTCCGTCCATTTCCCTGCTAACATTCTCTGGGCCTCATTAAGATTTTGGCGGACAGTTTAAGCCGTTTGCCGAAACTCCAAAAGAGAGGTTGTCGCCAATGTGGCTACCTCTCTGTGGGGCCCATTACGAGATTCCTGCTAGGTCGGCGAGTGGAAATCGGAGTTTCTGCCCACCGGCCTAGCGGGAAACACCCTACAGCATTGTCTCCAGCTCATAATCGAGCCAGCAGCAATGCTGTTGAGCGCAGGATGCACCAGCACCCTCGCAATGTTGACTATCAGCAAAGCAGACAATGAGCATTGCGACAGTTCTGGATGGAGGGGCCCTGCACTGACAATGCCAAATGCATGGGCAGTGGCGGGGAACCCCTGGAGCCCCCTGCACCCATTCTCTGCTAGTTTTTTTTTATGGTGGTTGCACCACCATAAAAACGCTGGTGGATAACAAAGTCATAATCCTCAGGGCAGTGCTGCATGCAGTGCTGCCCTTGTGGATTAGGACTGCCACAACCACCAGTCCACCAGAATGGCTAATCCTGGCTGTGCTGACGGTCCAACTGCAGCACGTCTGCTGCAGTTATATGGTGCCCACACCACCGCATTGGTGGCAGTCCGATTGCCATCCGCAAACGTGGCGGTCATGAGACCACCAGGCTCATAACGAACCCCTCTATGTTTACTCTTTTTTTTCTTGTAAAATACCCTCTTTTTTTACTTTGAACTCCATAATATTTTTAAGCTCAAAGTTCCACTGTGTGCTGAGGTAGAGCATGGTTCCACAGTGCTGTATATCTACTCCTTGACCCATGATAGCTTTGTTTCTTATAGAAAATACCACAGATGGCTCACCCAGTGTATTCTGCTATTAATTTCATGCTCTTCTCTGATAGGCTCAGCAATGTATCCTCTGATAGGCTCAGCAATGTATACTCCAGAGGTTAAAATATCTTTAAGATCCAAACTTCACAAGACTCTAGGCCTAAGACACTCATATCTGTGGAAGGCAGTGTCAAAAATTCGCCTCTCACTGAGCCGAACCAAATTCCTGCGCAAAAAATCAAAAAATTTCCAAAAAGCCGAAAGAAAAATGTATACCTTTGAGACATGGGATTGTTGCAGAATAGGAATACCAGGACTTCATTAATATACAACACAAGAAGAAACCATCAAAAAGACAATGCCTTGCAGCATCATTTTATAAAATATATTTACCTGTATGTTTTAACCAGTAATATCTCTTTCTATATAACCACGGAATGCAGACCTGTCATATATTTCTCGATAAATGGCCTTTCATCCCAAAGAAGAATATTTAGGGCCTGTTAATGAGTCTGGCAGTCCCAGGGCTGCCAGGCTAGTAGTGATGGTTGGACCGCTGCACTCCAGGAGGTCGGACGGCCAGGGCACCTCCACATGGTTCTCGATGGGCTGACTGCAGACGGACTTGTTGTCAGCCACGGTGGTGTTAAACTCAGAGCTGCTGTGCTGATCACTACTCCTGTTTCCGCCAACCTTTCCATGGCAGGATCCCCACCAAGGAAAGGCTGGTAGAAACACAGTTAAGGGGGCCTGCAAAGCCCATGGCATGGGCAGTGTGGGGGCCCTCCTGTCCAACACCCTCAGAGTGTGCACAGCAAGGGTGCTGGTGTGCTAATACCGTAGCATGGTCCCTCCCCCTGGCTCTGACCAGTGGGTACATTGTAATATAATGTTCCTGCCGGTCAGCATGTTGGGAACATTTTAATATGACAAGGGGGTTTGTTGGAGTTTGGCAGTTTGAGTTTTCTGGCTACCAAAGTCGTAATGTGCCCCTTAATCTATTTTCAGGGATGGAGACTGCACCTACATAATTAGATTGTGTTAAGTTTGTATATGCCTACCACTGGGCCTTCAGTCAAGACAAAATGTTAAGGATATTAATTTAGACTGAAGATAGACAAACAGCCACCTTCTGCACAAATCTAAGAGAACTGTGGCTTGAATTGAAAAAGTAAGATCTGCACGGAACTTCCACAACATGGCTTGCACCCCCCCAAATATCAGCATGTGCCCTGAACAAAGCTTGATGTCAGATTCCCTGTGGTTTTGAAGATTATACACTGAAAGGTAGAAGAGTTCTGTAGCTTGCATTCCACCCTCTGGAACCTACATGATGTCAGCCACTGGTTAGAATCAGTTTGTTGTGATTAAACTTTTGTGGCTTTGTGGTGAGTTTGTTATGATCCAGGAGACATGGCTAGTGGAGCCTTCCTCCGTCAACCGTGTTTATAACAATTAATGCTAAAATACTAAAAGACTCCAAAGGTTATCTAGCCATGGAAGTGGCTATTGGCCTGATGTGCTAAAGTCTGGTCACAAAATTCCTGTTGCAATTTGCAACTGATATTTGTGCAACCAGAGTGCTTTTGTGTGTCACGAACTATGTTTCAATAGGTTGGTTCACAAATTACCTAGTCTTTGTGGGTTGCAAATTGACCTACTGCATGAATATTAATGAGGTAGGTCTCAATTTGCAACCCACTAGAAATTGCAGCCATCACAGGGATGGCACTCTGCTTGGGTCCGCAGACCACCAGGTCTGTGTTTGCTTTTCCATAAAACATATTTTTTAGAGAACTACAGGATGCATTTAAAAAAACACATAAACATTTAACTTAAAAATGTTTTGAAGAATAGGCAGTGGCTCAGGAAGGGTAAAGTTTAATACTGTAGTTAGAAATGTAACAATGTTTTATGGTAGGATTCTGGTTGACAAACGTTATTACATATTATTCCAACTCAGTATTTGGATGGAAAATCCTAAACACGCACCTTTCAAATATTAAATTGTAATTGGGTTGCAAACCAACATTGTGATTCACTAACTTGTTAATGAATCACAATTTGATTTTTGTAAATAAAAAGAACATTTTTGTGATCACAAAAGGCAAAATTATGTGAATTGTTTCTTGTCTGAGTGCAAAAATGTTTTGTACAGCTCATCCTAGATTCCTTAATTGGATCATTTTATGACTGACAACACAGTTGCTATTTCGTTTCCACTGGAAACTATGGGAATGACTTGCAGACTGCAACCATTGTGTATTAATCTCCTCCAGTTGGTAGCACAATGGGCATAACTGACAATACAAGATCGGGAGGCTGCAGTGTTGAGAGCACTTAGCAATTGCAGCACAAGTGCATAAAAGTCAATTCTAATAAGCTAGGCATTAACCATACAATTTACTACACAATAATGCTTTGATGCACAGGAGATCAAGAGATTTCAGAAGTCACAGGTCATACCAAAAGCTTCATGGGGGACTCACAGTACCAGCCTCACTCCGTCAGTTGTGACAAAGTAGCTTCTTTCTAGCATGGTTATCCACACTTTTGGGCTGTTTGTGAGTGTGTGTCAGTGTGTTTTTTCAGTGTCACTGGGATAGATAAAAACCTATATGTCAGTGGGTTTTGCCTGTCTCACTGGGATCCTGCTAGTCAGGACCCCAGTGCTCATAGATTGTGGCCTAATGTGTGTGTTGTCAGCAGTGCTTAACTGTGTCACTGAGGCTCTGCTAACCAGAACCTCAGTGCTTCTGCTCTCTCTGCTTTTAAATTTGTCACTATCTGCTAGTGACTTCTTTTAGCAATTTCAATTAGCACACTGGACTCCCCCTTATAATTCCTTATAAGTCCCTAGAATATGGTACCTAGGTACCCAGGGCATTGGGGTTCCCGGAGATCCTTATAGGCTGAAGCATTTCTTTTGCCACCCATAAGGAGCTCAGACAAACCCTTTCACAGGGCTGCCTCTGTAGCCTGCGTGAAATAGTGCAAACATTATTTCACAGCTATTGTCACTGCACTTAAGTAACTTATAAGTCACCTATATGTCTAACCTTCATTTACCGAAGGTTAGGTGCAGAGATGCTAAGTGTGAGGGCACCCTTGCACTAACAAAGGTGCCCCCACATAGTTCAGGGCCAATTCCCGGGACTTTGTGGGCGCGGGGAAGCCATTACACGCATGCACTTCATATAGGTCAATACCTAAATGTAGCTTCACAATGGTAACTCCAAATACGACCATGTAAGGGGTCTAAGATCATGGAATATTGAGGAGCCAATTCCATGCATCCTGGGGGCTCCACTATAGAGCCCCAGTACTGCCAAACCAGCTCTCTGAGGCTTGCAATGCAGCTACAGCTGCTGCCACCTCACAGACAGGGTTCTGACCTCATCAGGTCTGAGCAGCTCAGCCCCATGAAGGCAGAACAAAGCATTTCATATGGGAGAAGTCTGCTACATCCTCTCCGTTTGGAAATAGGTGTTACGGGCTTTGGAGGGGTAGCCTCCCAGAGCCTCTGGAAATGCTTTGAAGGGCACAGATGGTGCCCTCCTTGCATAAGCCAGTCTACACCGGTTTATTTCCCCCCAGTCCCTGCTCTGGTGTGAAACTGGAGAAAGGAAAGGGGAGTGACCATTCCCCTTTTCATCATCACCGTAGGGGTGGTGCCCAGAGCTCCTCCTTTGTGTCCCTGGACTAAGCAATCTTGTTTTCCAAGGTGTGGGGACACTCTAGAGATCTCAGAGTGCCAGTGCCAGCAGGTGATGTCAGGGACCCCTCCTGATAGATGCAAAGCTGGACCAGTGGCTAATTCCTCTCTCATGGCTATTTAGGGTCTCTCCTGTGGGTTCCTCTTCAGATTCAGCTTTCAGGTTTCCACCAGGAATCCTCTGCAACTCCTGCTTCATCCTCTGACCATTGGATCAACCGCAGACTGCTCCAGGAACTGCTGTAACTGCAACAAAGTATCCAGCAAGGCTACTGTGACCCTGCAACTTCAGCTCCAGCCAGCAACTGCAACAATTTCCAAGATGTGCACGCACTGAGGACTCCTTGTCTTCACCCTGCACCAGAACGGCCGAAGAAATCTCCTGTGGAGTGACTTAGTCACTTTCATGCTCCAGCAGGCACCTTCAAAGAAGACGACTGGTTCTCTGGGACTCCTCTCCTGCGACGAGCATGCTCCCTGGATCACAGGTGGTGGACCCCTTCAACACAGACTGTCCTAAGGCCCAGCTGTCCAAATTTGGAAGAGATAAGAGCTTGCCTTCCCCGTTTGCGATAGTACCCTGTGCACCAGGTCATCTTCACCTTCTGAGGCCTCTGTGCACTATTTGCAAGTATTCTTTGTGCACATCCTAGCCCAGGTCCCCAGCACTCTATCCTGCGACACACAAGTCGCTGAGTTGTTCTCCGGTGGCATTGGACCTTCTTTGGTAGTGCTGCAGCAGTCACAATTTGCACCTTCTTTGTCCCCATGTCCTGGGACTGGCGTGGGTGCTGCCTGGTCATCTGTGGTTTCCCTCCAGTGTTGGGAGCCCCCTCTGCTTCCTTACTCCGAGTTGAGGCCCCCAGGTACCTCCTGGGTCAAGGCAGCGCCACTTTGATGCAATCTGCGACATTGATTGAACCATCGCTTGTTGGACTAATCCAGTGCTGCAACTCGCCTGCATCCAACATCTCCAAGTAGGGTATCCTTTGCATCATGCAGTAACCTGCAGCCATCTTCTTTGGTGCTCTTCTGCTGAATTCTTCCAACCGGAGAATCCTCTTTTGCACCATCTTCTAGGTTGGCAGGGGCTCCTGTCCTTCCTGGAATCTTCTGCAACTTCTGGACGTGGACTCCTCTCTTTACAGGTCTTCAGGTCCAGGAATCCACCATTTGTTGTTTGCAGTCTTGCTTGGTTATTGCAGTAACTCAAATCACGACTTATAGTGTGTCCTGAGGAAACTTGCAGTACTTTACTCTTACATTCCTGGGCTCTGGGGTGGGGTATTTTACTAACCTTTGTGGTTTTCTTACACTTCCAGTGCCCCTCTGCACACTACACTTGCCTGGGGGGAATTTGTGATTTGCATTCCACTTTCTTAGTATATGGTTTTTGTTGCCCCTAGACCTATTTCTTCCTATTGTATTCTATGGTATTTTCTAATGTTTGCACTATTCTGTGACTATTTACTTGCCTGATTTTGGTCTCTAGTGTATATATTGTGTATAGTACTTACGTCCCAGAGGAGTATTGACTCTAAGATATTTTTGGCCTTGTGTAACTAAAATAAAAGTACCTTTATTTTTGGTAACACTAAGTATTGTCTTTTATTGTGTATAAGTACTGCGTAACTATAGTAGTATTGAAGGAGCTTTGCATGTCTCCTAGTTCAGCCTAAGCTGCTCTGATACAGCTACCTCTGTCAGCCTCAGCTGCTAGAACACTACTACATTTCACTAATAAGGGATAACTGGACCTGATACAAGATGTAAGTACCCAAGGTACCCACTACAAGCCAAGCCAGCCTGCTACTGGAAGCGGTAGATATGTTATGTTTACTACCTATGGAATTCTTATGATAAATCCTTTTTAGTCCGTTAGCTGTTGGGCCTTTCCCTCCCTGTGCTGAGCCCTTTTTTAGCTATTTTGGATAGTTTGTTCTTAGGGTGCCATACCCTTTTTCCCAGATAAGGTATCCACACAAAATGTGTGTCCTTTTTTTCCAACATCCTGGAGATTCTTAAGGTACCCAGGGTTTGTGGATTCCCCTGGCAGAACGAGAAAATAGACAACATATATAAAAAGTAGATTTTTGTAGAAAAATAGGGAAAAAGTGCTGCAGATAAAAGTGTCTGGTTTTTGTTTCTAAAATTGGCATCCACAAATGGTTTACTGTACTAAAATCACCATCTTCTCAGTTTTCAGTAACATGCAGAGTTGAATCAAAAACCTAATTTTGTTCCACAGTTTTGGCATTTTTCTAACAGGTAGCCTATATTCTGTATTTTTTGTGGTCTCAATCTTCTTCCAGTTTGTGGTAGAATCCAATATGAAACTCATCTGAGATCCATAATCCTAATAAGAAGTACAGATTTCTGAAATGTAGACAATGTTCTGAATTCAGTAAGTGGTCATATGGTAAGATCCATCAACATTTTCCCACGGAAAATAACTGTTGAAATTATGAACTATTGAAAATGAGTAGGGAAAAAAGGGCTTTTGTGACATTTTCATCTGTAACATTTTGTCACAATGGCCAATTTACAAAAGCAATATACCATTGGATCTGCTAGACTCTTCTTGTTGTGAGGATGTATAGGCTTTGTAGGTACTTCAAGAACCTAAGGTACGCATAGGCAACAACTGAGCTGCACCATACAATAATTTTTCATTGAGTACCGAATATGGACCAATTGTTATAGATACATAAAAAGAATGAAAAATAGGTATGAAGAAAATTGTTGTATTTCTGAAAAGGGCACAAAATATGGAGTTAAGGATCAGTGTTTATTTCTACTTCCCGGAATCTGTGGATAACCATACTAGCATATGATTTCGATGACATTTTTCAAAATGTAATCTTTCTAATACACTGGCTTACATTTGAAAGGCAAAAATGCAGTGAAATCCAATTTGTAATAATGTTTTATTATTTATTGCTCCCACAAGTCTTCTGGTAAATGGTACCTTGTTTTTTAGGTAGGCCGAGTGGCCTCAACAGGAAAAAATGCAACCTGGATGCATTGCATTTTTCCACCAAAAACTGACCTTTTTTCCAATGTGAGCAGCTCAAGGTTTTGGACTTTAGCTCAATCAGCACCTAGAGAAACCTAGCCAACCTATACATTTTTGGAAACTAGACACCCAGGAGTATTCAGGGTGGACTCGCTTGAGTGAGTCACACCAGGTTTTTTTTTGTACCCAGAAACACTTGCAAACCTCAATCTTTGACTAAAAAAACATATTTTCTCACATTTCTGTGAAGGAAATTTCTGGAATCTGCGGGGAGCCACAAACTTTCTTCCACCTAGCATTTCCCTACCTAAGTTTTCTTATAAAAATAGTACCTCAGTTGTGTGTGTAAGCCTAGTGCCCGTGACAGGAAGCAGCCCAAAATGCAACATGGAGGCATCCCATTTTTCCACCGAAAACTGTCTTTTTTTTCCAATGTGGGTTCCTCTAGATTTTGGACTTTAGCTCATCTGTCACCTACGGAAACCTAGCAGTATCAAGGGTGGGATAACCAGTGGGTGCCCTGCATGTGATTGTCATTGCACAAAGAACAAAAAAACTTTCAGACTGCTTGGGATTCAGTTCCTGGGTAGCCTGATTTAAAAAAAAAAGACTATCTCTGGTGCTGAACACCAGAGAGGCCTTTTTAGCTTTCCACTGTGTTGGCCAGTGGCCGCCAGAGGCAGTGACACACAAACATAAAAGGTTATTAGTCTCATGCTACAAATGGTATCTCACTTGTGTGTTTTGGCCTAGTGCCTATGACAGGGAATAGCCCAAAACGTAACATGGAGGAATTGCATTTTTTCAGTGAAAACTGACCCTTCTTTTTCAATGTGGGAAGCTCTAGATTTTGGACCTTAACTCAACCACACCAAGGGAAATCTAGCCAACCTATACATTTTTTAATACTAGCTAACTAGGTGTGGGTTGACTTGCGTGGCTCTCTCCATTACTTTTTTTTACCTAGAATCCCTTGCAAACCTCAAACTTTGACAAACAAACACATTTTCCTCATATTTCTGTGATGGAAATTTCTGGAATCTGCAGGGAGTCACAAAATTCCTTCAACCAGGCATTTCCTTTAGTCTCCCAATACATATGGTACCTCACTTGTGTGGGTTGACCTAGTGGCTGCAGTAGGGAATGGCCCGAAATGGAATGTGAACTCAGCACATTGAACGTTGACGCAGACCATTTTTCCACCAAAAACGGACCCTTTTTTTCATTCTGGGTAGCTCTTGATTTTGGACCCTAGCTTAGAGGGCACCTGTGGAATCGAGCCAGCCTGTACATTTCTGTAACCTAGACACCTAAGAGTATCCAGGGTGTGCTTATTTGCATGGCTCTCACCACATTTCTTTTTACAAGAATTCCTTGCACACCTAAATCTTTGACTGAAAAAACACATTTCCTCACATTTCTGTAATGTAAAGTTCTGGACTCTGTGGGGAGACACAAACCTTCTGCCATCAGGCATTCCCCTTAGTATAAAGATACAAATTGTACCTCACTTGTGCTGGCTGCCTAATGCCCCAACATGAAACAGCCGAAAATGCAACGTGGACGCAGAAACTTTTTGCACCAAAAATGACCCTTTTTCCCCAATGTGTGTATCTAGATTTTGGATCCTAGCTCAGCTGGCACCTAGGGAAATCTAACTAACCTGTACGTTTTTTTAAACTAGACAACTAGGGGAATCCAGGATGAATGACTTGCATGGAATCCCATTAGGTCTTTGTACCCACCATGCCCTGAAAACATCAAAGTTTGCCTGAAATCATGCATTTTCTTTACATTTCTATGATGAAATCTACCAGAATTTGCAGGAATCCACAAAATTCCTACCAGACAGCAGTGCCCACAAAAGAAACAGATCAAAGTAAGGACAAGGGGAACCCTTGAATGGGGACTCCCATTGAACTCAGGCCCATATTTATACTCTGTTTGCGCTGAATGTGCATAAAACATGTTGACAAACATTCGGCGCAAACCGTGCACCATATTTATACAATGACGCCCGAGCCTGCGAGCACCAAAAGTCCGCCGTGTGCGTCATTTTCTGGATGCGGGAAACCACCTTGCGTTAATGACATGCAAGGTAGGCGTTCCCGTCCAAAAAATGACTTAAACACCTGTGCGCCATATTTATGCTACTGCGCAAAAATGATGCACGGCCGGGAGGCGGAGGCGGAAAATGACCACAGCTCAATTTGCGTCAAAAAATAGGCCTGGGTCATGGGAGGCATTAAAATGGGGCAAACACACCAGTACTTAAGGAAAACACACAGAAGCAACACCAGAGCTCCAAAGGGAAGACATGGAGGTGCTTTTCATCCAGCATGCACGCCAACGCAGAGCACAGGACCAACAACAGCAGCTTCTACAAGACCAGCATTGACCCCAAACGCAACGCAGAAGGCAGGAGAGGATATTCCACACCAGGGCAACCCTTCTGGGACTCCGGCAACAAGACATCATCCAGAGGTACAGACTCAACTGGCAAGCCATTCAGCAGCTGCTGCGCAACATTGAGCCACCGTTGGCACCCAGCTTGCAGACACCCCACACCATTCCACCAGAAACCAAGCTGCTAGCTGTACTCCACATGTTGGCAAGTGGATCCTTTCAAACCACTGGTGCCCTGGTTGCCGGGATTTCACAGCCCTCATTCTCTGCCTTCCTACCCAAGGTATTGGATGCCATCATCTCACTCACACCCCATCACATCAGCTTCCGCAACACACAGCAGAAGCAGCAGGAGACCAAACAGGGCTTCTACCAAATCAACGGCTTCCCACACGTGCTGGGTGCCATTGACTGCACACATGTACGCATTGTGCCACCTGCTGCTACCGAACATCTATAGCGCAACAGAAAGCACACACACTCCATCAATGTGCAGGCCATTGTTGATCACCGGGGATTGATCACCAACATCGTGGCAAAGTATCCTGGGAGTGTACATGATTCATTCATCTTTCATCACTGCACCATCAATCAACACTTCCAGGATGGACGATATGGAAATGGCCTACTTGTTGTTAAGTACAGAAACCTACTTACTTACACACTGCACAACAACCCTGTAGGATGCACAACCCATACACCACTACATTGACACATGGCCAGGAAGACACTGAGGTTGTGACACTGCTAGGCATACTTGATATCCTCACCCAATGGGATACACACCTATGGACAAATGACTGTTCAAAATAACAAAAGATGCCACTCCACAGACACAAGGGAACAATTTAAAAACAACACAATGACAATGACATGGCCTTAACTGGCAGTACAACTTGGAAGATGAATCTTTTAATATCACATTAAGAACACTCAATCAAACACCCTTCCAAGCAATAAGTACTGTGTAAGGGGTGTGTAATGTGTTTTGCTGCAGGTCAAACACCATGACACACATAGCATGATGATGACTACAATGAAGGTGACATGGAATCATTGAGGCTGTACCAATTTCTCACATCACTCCTGCTCTCACATTGCCCACTACCAATAAGCAAGTGGACTGTGCTAAGAACACATATTGATGTGACAATATTGAAAGTGCACATTCCTACACATACGGATTGAAACAATTACACATATACACAACAGATGTACAAGCATATGGACCGTCTGACACTGTAAATGGCAACCTCACAACCAGGTTAGCCAGCTGACAACTCTTTCACATGACATAATGCAAGGGAGTACACAATGTACTGCAACTCTGCAAAAATACCGCTGACATCCGGTCAATCACCCAAACACCAGTTCAGATAAGGAAACAACCCAATGCTGATGGTACATCCTAGAAGCCTAGGATTCCACACAGTAGCACAAACACTAATGAGTCACAGACAACACAAGAGAACAACTGCCTTGCAAAAATGATAATCATGGTGCAAGCAACATCAACATTTTCTCACTCATTTTCACTTTCTGCTGATCAGGGGTATGGGATCCAGCCATGGATCATGACACCATTTGCAAACCCAGGAGCTGCAGCAGAGCGTGCCTATAATGAGGCACATCGGAGGACACGCACCACAGTCGAGAGGACCTTTGACATCCTGAAGTCAAGAATCAGGTGCCTCGACATCACCGGAGGCAGCCTTCTGTACTCACCAGAAATGGTCTGCAAAATCATTTTGACCTGTGCCATCCTGCACAACATATGTGTAAGGAGGAAAATTCCCCTTTATGAACTCGACCCACAAAAGGAAGAGGAGGATGCTATCCATCAACATGAGGTGGGCCATCCAAACACAACTGCAGAATTGCGTCTGAGACAACATATTGTCCAAAATTTCTTTTAACTCTACTCATCATCACCACAGTCTTACCATATGTCAATAAACACCTATTCCAATCACTATATCATGGTCTGGGTAATCATTATTTCATAACATTATCCCTAAGAATCATAATCAGAGTGTAGCCTCCAGGAGCATTGCAGAAATACATATTAGGATACAGAAAAATCCACATCATATTTGATGGATATGAATGTAAACCCAACTTCACACACACTTTAAATGACCTTCATCCTGTCCATTTCACATTTGAAGGGCAATAGCAGAGGAGCACAGCTATTTCACACATGCATGGTGGTAACATGTTTAATTGCAGCATATGGCACACAACTAAGACACCATTATTCACTAAGGAAAATAAATGCCTCATGCATGAGGCAGTGGATGTGCTATAGCATAGGTAACAAAAAGGTATGACCAGACCCTTAACAGCAGTAAGTGTGACATCAGCTATCTTTGCAAGAAGGATGTGTGACAAATCCATATAAGCAGCAAATGGATAGCACAAGTGCCCCAGGTATGACTAGAATTGCTCACAAGACATCCCCCGCACATGCCATCCCAGGTTATAAGTCCTGTCACTGCCATGTTCCCTGTCTAACCCCACCCTTCTTCAGAGGGCAATGGAAATTGAATATTTGTATCCAGATAATCCCCCATATACACACACCCAGACTCACATTCTGACTCCAGTGTGCTTCCCTTTTTAGTATGGTATGCCATAGTCATTGTTCTTCTGTCTGCGTAGACTTCTGGTCGAATAATGCACTGCCTTGTAGTCTGTAGGACCTGTAATCACCTGTACATTGATTCCCATGTGAAAGGTACTGTTGGCCCTTTGAACTTGATTCTTACCTACAGGACTTGTAGAGACTGAAGCTGCACACACCATTGGGGACCTTCATGCAGACCAGCCATTGGAACATGCACTGCCCTTGCAGCTGCCTGGAACGGCATAGAAACTGCCATTATATGTATAACACTGTTATGCATTGCCATATAAATCACTTGTTTAACACAGGCCTTGGGTTATTGTGTTACGTTCCAACACACAAGACAAATACAGTTTTCATTTTCCACAGTGTTGTTCCAGCTTTGACCAGTCTCAGTCTGCTCACTGTGTATTTGCCTTGTTCTTGTTCCTGATTGACCCTTCATACAGTTAGCCTGACTGGTTCCTGTCTTTGCGTCACCATAAAGGTTCCCTGTGGCTACATTTGTCTCATAGTTGCTTTCCATGCCCTCACTCTCCTCCAGGGATATTGTGTCATGTAGGTCTACAATGAATACTCAAATACATTGTAGAGCGTAATCAGTTTACTTATCGTATCATGGGGTGGAACTTGTCTTCAAATAGCCTAATCATGGCCCATCCCTTGTCTGGGTTTCATGTATGCATGAGGGACAAATAGTGACAGTGTACCATGGCTATATGCATGGATTGGGTATCGTGCCTCCAGCACAACAAACAACGTCAGATAATGTGCATGAAATGTCAACACATGTTTGTACCCTGACAGTCCACACACTGATTCACATTGCCCCCAACATATTGATGGGGCTTGCGTGGTGAATAGCTGTGAGATTAATCAGCACAGAGGCACTGATGTTCCCAGCTGCAGTGGGAATTTTAGAGGCCACCCTGTGTACAAATGTGAGGAAACCTGCCAGTTTAAAATTCCTGATCCATTAACTTTGTCAGCACACCAAGGTTGCCCTGTTGTCAGTCTCATAAAACGTCTGCAGTGCCATTGCTGGACTATCCCCATGTGTGTTCTCAATTCCTCTTCGGGTTTCCTTCAATTCAACTGTGAATGATACTTTGTAAATGCAGGAAATGGCTCCACAGACTCATAAGTAGACCTGCACGTAACTGTGACAACATGGACCCCAATAATGACTCAGGCTACACATGGCCCCACACACTTGAACTGGACACCTTTGTGCCTTGCTATCCTCTATTGATGCACAACATGCCCAAACTGGGTAATACCAATTTGGCCATCTATTGCGTCAGTGAAGAGTGCAAATCCAGTACAACAACTAGAGGATCATGGTCCGCTGTAGTATGATCTGTCACATGTGCCCATACACCGGACTGCTCAATGTAGGTGCAAACAGCCTATCTCTGTATTGTCACACCTGTCATGTACTATTAAAATTGAGAAATAACCCAAACCCAGTGAAAGACACACAGGCATCAAAAAATGCAGCATATGCGTGGAAAAATGGCGCTCACTGCCATGATACATCCATTGGCCCTGAGCGGTAATTCCCACACTGTACCCCATGAAATTGGTTAAGTATGATAAATAATTGAAAATATGGATGCAAGGTAATTTCTACGCATGTGCATAAAAAAAATGAAGCCTAGACTGTAAGCGTCATAATATTTTGACACATGAGAATAAAAACGCACCACATTTGAGACTTTCACTTTCAATTTGCAGTCTGTGATTTTTCTTGACTGGGTGGCTGTGCTTGGACTTGTCTCTCTGCATTTTGTGAATTTGTCTCCTGTGTGGTCTTTAAATTGTCTTTTGGTGTTTCCTAAGTGTCTGTGTTATCCTGTGTAAGTGTATTTTTGTCATTTCTGGTGCCTAATTTTGTCTTTGTACTGTTGGAAGTCTGTTGTGGGGAGTGTTAATTTAGGGATAGTTGGGCTGTTTTAGTGTTAATTTGTTTGCATTTCCCTCTCCTACTTTCCCTTCATTATCCTCTGTGCCCCTTCATTAAAAAAAAAAATCCAGCATGTTGGGTAGGCCACGTCTTGGTAGGATGGAAGAGGAGGAGCTGGGGGGATTTATTTGGCTGGTGTGCCACTTTCTACCATTAATGATTGAAACAAGTGGCCGGGTGATACAGGGGTATCACACAGAGGCAAGGAGGCTCCGGTGGGCAAAGGTCCTGTATCATCTAAAAAGAATCTACAACACACCGCGCAACGACCACCAGCTGAAACACCGTTGGGCTGACCTGGTTGCCAGGGAGCAAGACCTGCTGGACCACCTGGGGATTGTGATTGGTGGCCGACTTGGTGAGTTCAATTCAGAGTATTGTGCACATTTAAATACTCTGTAGTGACAGTAGCAGAGTTGTCCATATGCTGTAGTTAATGTTTTTGGACATGTGGAATGCAAGGTATACATACAGTTGCCGTGAGTTATACAATAATTCCTACACATTACCTTCATTTGTTGACGCAACAGCAGCACTAACTTACAAAACACAACAGGAGCCTGTAAATTAGTGCTGCTTTCACGTCAATAGATGATGCAAATGTGGCTCTAACATATGTTTTATGCATGGTCTGTGAGTGTACCAGGAAAGACATGTTTTTAATCCAGATATTTTCAATAAATAATGTGTCCCTCAATTATTTCTGATACATGTCTGAACTGGATTCTGACACATACGTAACAAGTTATATCTGACCTCAGGTAACATCTTAGATTGATATTTGGACTTGGTTGTGCCTTAATTAAATTAGCAATAGATGCCAGAAGTGATGCACACGCGTTTATATCAAAATGTTTGGTGCAACTTACCATAGCTGTGGCACATAAAATTAACTATCTATGGCCCTCTGTAGATTGTACCTGTGTGTTTTACATTGGTCTTAGTCACAATAGCTGGCCTGAGCTAATGCATTTGCCATCTGTGTTACTCTATTGCCATGTACTACTCATAAGTTATGGGAACATCCTGAGATACGTGATGTTGGGGAATGCATGATCACAATGGATTAAGTGTATGATGTCATGCAAGGGACCACTGACCAATTCCATCATACATATAAAATTAACTAATACTGAGCTAGTTTAGTTTGGCACAGCCATGCTGATCAAGTGCAGCATATGTTTAATAACTAACCTCCCAGTATGGAGGCTATCACTGACATGGTTGTATGCTAAGATCAGTAGACCAGCATTCCTGTGACTGCTCTCATTCCAAAGGTACATACAAATTGAAAACTACATCAGCATGATTGACACACTGGTACATTTGCTAAACCATGTATTAATAATATCACAGTGTCAGTTTGCTATAGATCCGCTGATCAACCAAATTGGCAAATGTAAGATGATGAATGTGGCTCATCTGTGATTTCCTAAACCCATTTTGGGTAAACAGAACAATGAGAGGCACATGTCAGGTACATTGACTACACCTGTGCCCATGCAGTCTGTCATGGATGAATCCAATATACACTGTCAACATACATCTTCTTGTTGTATCCAAATATGAAAACTGCTCAATCCATGGCTAGCCTCAAACTGTCACCAGATAATGCACATGATCCCTGCCATTATGGTGTCCCAGGGGGCATATGTGGCTCAGGGTACCCCTTTTAATGTAGCATATGTAACCTTGACACAATACAGGCCCTACATGTAAGGGACCATAGAAAGCATGATAAATCATGCCCTTAATTTAACCCACAGGTGCGTCACAGAGTAAAGGATTGTCCTTTGATGCCCAAGCCACAATACCTGAGTGACTGGTATTGCAGTCCTCCAGGAAAGTGGATTTGCATGTCTCTCATTGATACACATGATGAGAGGAATACACTCCAGAAATGAGTCTGCAAACAAATGATGGAGCATGTTTGCCACCACATGATAGTTAGGGCCACTGCATGTGTGCAGATATGTGTGTATCACTCACTGGAGTGCCCGGGTCTGTACATGTTTGCAGTGGGATGTCGGTTGCAGTATCATCATGCCTGAGAGGCTTGACTTTCTGATTTAATCTTACACACAGTAATTGCATTTGGAAGTGTTGTACAGTGCACAGACATTGAACACATTTCTCCCATCCATGCTTTACAGGTGGACCTGCCCCCTACACTATCAGAGAGGTGACTCGATTTGTGGACCCAGACATCTCCAGTAAGTGATGATATTTCTGCCATGTGTTGTGTTTGTTCCTTGAGTGGAGTATCATTTTTTTCCATCTTTGAGTTGGGCAATCATTAGCATATAGTCATATTTTGGAATTGTAGGGCAGCCCTGTAGGCACGGCCATGTGAATAGGGTGACTTTTGTGGATAAAACTTTCATTAAGAAAATTTAGCAGAGGACAATATTTATGATTTAGTCAGCAAGTCAGACCCTGAATCTCACAGAATAGGGATGCCAAAGTCTTACCCACAGACTTCAGCATCCCTATTCACTAATGAACATGTTTGACTGTCTGTTTGAATTCCTAGCAGCATGTAGCTCCACATGTTGTGCTACGTGTATGAGGCACTTGAGTACAATGGCCTAGGTTTGCATGCAACTCCTGGCCAGATGTGTGCCTGCATCTATCTGCTTGTTGTAAGTCATGTGTTACTGCCATGAAATGATGTGGACAATTGTCTGCATTTCCAAACATAAATGTGGATGGGATTGTCCAAGGTTTGGGTGTATCCTAGTTGGACATCCTCCTTACCTGTGGTGGACTGCCCAAACCCATGTACAGCTGTCCAAAACTTCCTGGGTGTCCTTGATGTTTGAAAGTATTTATTAGTTGTCCATCCCCCCCTCAGGCACAGGCGTAGGGTTATGAAATGTGTACCTAGGACTGATGATCCAAGTTTAGTACAAAGACATGTAAATCTGTAAATCACTTGTCCAAAACTAGAATACTCACTCATGAATAGCAACTGCATTCTATCCTGGCAATTCCATTTACAACTCACAGATCTTGTGGCCCTTGATTGTCATCCAGAAGTTAGTCATTAGTTGGCCTGTCACATGTGGAGGACTTGCAACATTTTTTACGTGACAAATGGCTGAACAATGATGCATTGGTCGTTTAAGTTGTTGCACATCTTTTAGAGCATTGCTGTGCTGCTTGATAGGACATGTGTAGGCTGTGTTGGTATGTACTTCCTCAGGAACAATCAGTGATCTGTATGATGATGTGGCCTGTTTCTGGTACATTAGATGTATTGTCTGATTTACTTCTGGAGCCATATCACACAATGAAGTACCTAATCTTTGGTTTAATATTTTTTTTAACAGCTGCCAATATGAATCCCATCCAGATTCAGGAGTTTCAGCGTCAGGCGATGCATTACCGCCACATTCTGGATGTGGAGTCTGGGTTCCGCAGCATGGCAATGCGTTATCGCCATGAAAGAGCCTCTGGAGTGTGGAGGGCCTTTGCCCAAGGGGGCCCTTCCATGTCCACTATAGCCACCAACACCAGCACCACCACTACCACCCAGGTTTCACCAGCCATAGCAGGCACCTTTGCTGGACCATCAACCTCCACTGCTCCAGTACCTATCACAGCACTACCTGCACCTCCTCCTACATGCAAGGCACCGACAAGGGGACATACATCTTCAACTGGCACCCAGACCACCCGTGCTGCAGTCATTTACCCAGCAGATTTTCAGTAGATGCAACGTGACATTGACTGTATGTTTAGGAAAATGAACAGGCTGCAGCAGGAGGTGGCACAAGTGAATAGGAGGGTACATGCCATGAAGAAGACCCTGCGGAGGGCTAACTTGTAAACATTTTTCCCTCAGCCACGATTCCCACCTCTCCCTCCTCTTTCCTGGTTCTTATCATTAGTGGGTTTAGGGAGTGTAGTGTTAGGTTAGAATAGACTGTTAGTTTAGTTAGTAGTAGTGGGTGGAGGGGTGGGGGTATGATACTTTTAATATCTGTTTTTTAATATGTGTGTGGGTGGGTGGGGGATGATGTTAGGGTTTTGGTGTTTTAAAAAATATATATGAAATATAAAAATACAAAAAAATATATATTTGTTTAGTATAAGATAGTATGTGTTTAGATTAGTATATGTTGTCCTCCATGTGTCGCGTCTTATAAGGGGGGGCAGGGGTTGATGTTTAGATCGTTTCGTTAAATGTGATATGTAAGTTTAGCTTAGGTTAGTTAGGGCTAGTTGTGAGTAATGTGAAGTTAGGATAGGTTAGGCTACGTAAGGTGTTTCCCCTGGTTTTAGCTTCTGTTTTTACTGTTAAATAAATATTTAGGTAACCCTTTACAGTATGTGTCACATGCTTGGGGATCAGGTCCTTGGCATGGGTGAACAGTGTCTCTTTAGTATTAGCATTTGTGTCCCATTCTGCAACCAAATCCCAATTGAGCTGTTACATTGGTAGCTACACCAGAGCTACTTTGCTAAGATTCTGCCATCCATTGCACCTACCATTCAAGGTTACTATGTATCCCAAAGTGTTGTACATTTTTGATGTATGTTTTCAATCTCACATACTTTGTGACCAGAATTGGTATTGAGGACACTGTGTTAAGTCTGCCTGCAGCCTGATGGCCAAGAGAAGCCTTATAAGGTGAGTGGTAGTATGATCTAATGTAGTATGGTATACATAACTCACACCTATCATTTGTTACATTGTTCAGCCAGGTTACATATTTGTACGTAAACTCATACACATCCATTCATGCTGTATGGTGTGTGTTAGGTAAAATTTGGGTCAAATGTCACATACGTAAAATTTGGCTTGAAGAAAAAGTTGAAGGCAATATTTTTTGGCTTAGACATCCCTTGAGGAAGCGTAATTCTGTCCAACACAGCATTATACTGTATAGTTTCTATTTCCCTCAGAATTAACCATCAGGAAGGGCAGATGATGGTACATTCCAGACCACAGTGCATAGTATTAGCCAACATTCTTTAAGGTCAGTTGTAATGACAATCTATAATCATTGATCTGAGGTAAATATCACTGATGACCATCACAGGTGATATGTCCCATTGCACAGAGACAAAGTTGTTGTGTAAGTGCTATTTATTTTAAAGTGCTGTAGTGCTATATGTACATTGTCCATTATTGTGAGTCCATTGGTGTGACACCTTCCAATGTGATCCTACACAAGTGCAAAAGGACATGTCATTGGACATGCTGGGGTGAAGTGTCAGACAGTGCAGAGTGACAGGATTTGCCAACGAGTTAGTGAGAGACAATCACAGGGCAGGGTGACAAGATAAACAGTGGGCTGGAGAACAGTGCTAGTGAGCAGCTGTTGCAAGACTGGCATGTTACAAAGCACAGGGCCTTGGTTATGGGTGGCCATGTGGCAGGGACAAGTGCTACCGGGTACTCTTACGGGGGAAGGTGATCTGTTCCACATCTTCATCTTCTGATGTGTGTGTTGTCTCCTCTGCCCTTGGTGGTGGTGGTTGTAAAGGGGCAACACACACCTCAGTGTTTGAAGACGTGGAGTCAGACATCCCGGTAGCTGCCAACTGTGGGGCTATTAAGGGCAGTACTGCAGCAAGGAGGAGCTGCTGGCTCTTAAGTATAGCAGCCACATCACTGTGGTAGGCAGCCAGGTCGGCCCTGAGGCGGTCAATATTGCATTTGTGCACGCAGTGAAAGGTTTGGTGTGCGAGGTGTTGTGGCAACTCCCTTACTGCTGTGCTGATTTCCTTCACACTTTTTTCAAGTTCATGCAAGATAGATGTTCGCCCTTGCATGGCTGCTGCCTGTTCAGCAGATGACATCATGCACGAACGCACCCCCTCTAGGCTGGCTGCCATATTTTGCATCCCCACACGCACCTCCTTGGCCAGCTCCCGCTGTACTCCAACTACAGTCCTCTCAAAGTTGGTGCCAGTGTCGTCAGAGTCCTCAGCTGAGTGGGTCGTCTGTGATGGCTGCTGTATCTCTGCTCCTCATTGCGACTGAAGGTGGGGACTGGAGGGTCCCAATGACATCTTCGAGGGTCTGCTGGCTGATGTTTGTAAGCTTGTCATCCATGTCATCAGAGTAGTCCAGGACAGGCATATCCCCAGGAGAGCCATCGTCCTCTGCAATGAGATATGGTACAATTAGTGTGTCTGCGTTGTGGAATTTGTTATGTAACATGCCCACTTTCCTATTTGTTGCACATTGTGATCTTGGTTCCTGTTCGTTACTCCTGTCTTTCATATTAGCATTCTTCCATGGCCTATGCCCCACCTGCATGTCACATGTATTGTGGTCAGTTTGGGGACTTGTCAACATCACATCCTCTAGGTGTTGGTTCTGGCCAAATTGTGAAGTGGCACCTTCTTGTCCTACTCAGCCCTCTGTCTACTTCCATTCTCATGGTGAGGCCTTTCACTGGCTGTAGGTGTTCTGATGGCACTTGCACCACACTTAACAATCTGGAACTGTCCCAGTCTCTGATATTTCACATCCAGCTATATGTTGCTGAGTCCTAGCATGTACTATGTATAGCATTGGCATGGCACACTACATATGTCAGCATTGGTAGTGTGTAATGTTGACCTTGGGGAATGTGTGCTACATTGGATTGCACTGATGGTCGTAGTGTAGTGAATCCTAGTTTGTTTTAATTAGATAACAGGAGTTAGCTTAGCCTTTGGCTTGCAGACTCATGCCCCCGTCACCTAGTGACTTTTAACCTACTTAGCTTGCTCTGTCTTAGCCCATTTAATTATTTAATTCTTCTAATATGGCTGCCTTGTTTATAGTTAGGCCACTTGTTATGATTTGCATTATCAGTGCCACAGCGTTAAGCCGTCAAGATCAAGTGACAAAGACAAACAAACTGTAGGTGTTCACACTTAGGGACTTTCCCTCTCCATGCTTTCGAAGTAATTGTTTATATTTATTGCCGCCCCAAGCATGCCTGTTATCTATTGTTTGGGAACACACCTATGTCAGGGGTCCACGTAGATCTGTAAAAATACATCACACTTATACAGATAATCAGAGGGATTCCGACCAGAGGGCATCGCCACAATCGCTGATATTGATGCTGCACGTCGTCTTGAAGCTGATTCAGTCTTCGTGTCCCTGCGGAGTCTGAGATAGAGACCTCATTCCAAGGTAACGAGGGTTGGGGGCTCCTCTCATGGACATGGTATTGGCAGATTAGGTCTAACATCCCTAGCTCTCCATTAGGTAGGAGGCTAGGCCTATCATGATAGGGCATTAGGACATATTACTCACTTTATGGGGGTCATTACAACCCTGGCGGATGGCGGAGAACCGGCGGTAAGACCGCCAACAGGCTGGCGGTCTTACCTTGGTGAATTATGACCATGGCGGTCACCGCCATGGTCATCCGCCGGTTCTCCGTCCCACCCGCCAGGGCAGAGATGACTGCCGAGCTCGAGACCTGGGTCTCCAGCCCGGCGGCCGTCAGTATACCGCCGGCGGTATTTGGACCCGGCTTACCACCGTGGATTTCCAGCGGTTTGAACCGGCATGAAATCCATGGCGGTAAGCACTATCAGTGCCAGGGAATTCCTTCCCTTGCACTGATAGGGGTCTCCAACCACCCGACTCCCTCCCCTACACCCCCCACCACCCCTGCCACCCCCAATGGTGGCAGGGCCCCCCTCCCCACCCCGACCCCCAACATAACATTACTCACACACATCCAACACGCATGCAGGCACCACCAACACACACACGCACACACCCCGACATACATGCCTACATCCACACACACAGTCAGACACGCACACCCACATTCAAACATACACGCACACATCTATACAGCCATACCCACAGCCATACACGCACTCATTCCCATACACACAACACCCTGCAAGCATACACGCACCCACACACCCCCTCTACGTACACACACGCACACCACCATGCACGCACACAACATCCCCCCCACCCCATCCCCTAACGGACGATCGACTTACCTGGTCCGTCGATCCTACGGGAGGGGACAGGAGCCATGGGGGCAGCTCTGCCGACACCACACCACCAACAGAACACCACCACGGCGAATCACAGGATGTGATTCGCTGGGCGGTGTTCTGTTGGCGTGGCGGTGGAGGTGGAGCAACCACCACTTCCCCGCCGCCCGCATGTCTGGCAGTTGGCGGCTCTCCGTCGGAATAACGATGGAGAGCAGCCAACAGTCATAATACGCCGAGCGGTAAACCGCCTGCACAGGCGGTCTTCCGCACGGCAGTCCCTCGGCGGTCTTGCAAAAAGAGGTCGTAATGACCCCCTATGTCTTTTCATGTTATTGCAAGATGGTGGGGGCCTTTGTAATAATGACTCTTGTCTTTACAGTTCTGTTTCTTGCACTGTTCATTATCCTAATCATTGCAGCCCATGCAACTTATCGCAGATTGCAGTTGTATTAAATAACAATTATTGAAACTTTACTGCATCTTCATTGTTGCCTGTGTTTGGATGAGACATGATATATCTGTGAGAAAGGGGTAATCTCCGTTTAACCACAACACTGCCTGAGATGTCATAGTCCATGCGTAAAGGCTGCCACAAATCACCTTTAACTATTTGGGTTTTTAGTGAGATGCTGCTAGTGAGCTGGAAGGGCCGGGACGACAGTTGCGACTTGTTGTAGGATAGGCATAGTTGTCTCCAAACTTAAGTACTGTCATCCTTAAACCAGCAGTCTTGCCTAGAGCAAGAGTCCAAACTACGACACTAGCAGTGTTCCATTTCTTCTTCTGACTGTGAGGGTGAATTTCACTAGCCAGTAACATATGTCCTCCCCCTCAATGCTGACGTCTGAGCAGTATGACATTTGGGATGTTGCATGGTGTCATTACAGCTATTGTGACCCAGGCACAGGTGGACCCTGACATATGCAGCAAGGGTATGAAATTAGTGCTGTGTACCTCATAATGTTTATGACAATGGCTAATGTTTGTAGCAACTATGGACAATCACATTTGACAGGATTGGAACATTTGTATTGATTACACAGGATTGATAAAGTTGTCATCCTGAACCCTTTAATTTGGGTGTGTTTGATCCATGGGGACGTTACTTTCATTAGCTACTTGACCTGCACACACAGCAGAGGTGGTAGTGGCAACTGTTGTCACTGTTAAATTCCACTTGCTGATATGGCCTGGGACTGTTAATTGAACCCTAGTTCATGTAGGGAGAAGACCAGCTGACGTGTGACAGCAGGCCAGTTTTATGTTGTACCCTACCCTCCTGGACTGGCTTTACCTTTCCAACTTCCTTGGCATGGCAGCATATCCCCATGCAAAGGTTGTTGGTGTATTGTAGTACTGTGCCACAGGTTTGGCCAGCACAGCCCATGCCCCTGTGCCGTGCCCTTTTACCCATTCCACTGCCTGAATTCCATGGCTAACATGCATTTTGTAGTAGGTATGTCCCCACCCTCCTTGCATTTGACATTTGTGTATTTTAGTTCCCCATGCAACTTACCCTGCATCTGTGTTGTCTCCTGGTAGTCTGCACTGTCCTGTCCTTGAGTCCCTGTGACAATCTCCTCAGGGATGACGGCTTCCACCATCTCCTCCATGTGGTCCAGGGCCTCCTGTGGTGCTGGACTCCCACCTCCAGTCTGCAGTGCTGCCTTCCTGTTCCTGGCCATCTTTTCCTTGGTCCTACCCTTGCAGTCATGCCAGCGTTTCTTGCACTCGATGACTATTCTCCGTACTTCTGCCACACTGTTTATCTTGCAAACAATGTTTTGCCATATTGCCTCTCTCCTACTGGTTGGCAACTTTGAGGTGACAAAAAGTTGGTGCTGGTGTTCCGTCACCTCTGTCACCAGAATTTCCTGCTCCTCTGCAGTGAAACAACAATTTATTTTCTCCTTCTCCCTCTCCTGGGTCTTGTGTGGGTCCTCCTGGCTGGTTCCTGGTCTGTTGTCATCTTCCTGGGGTCTGTCCAAGCATCTGAGATCCATTTTGGCTCTCCTTAGCACATTTTGCAGTGTTTGTGGCACTTTTTGACGCTGTTGCATCAAAAAACGGCGCGTATCCAGTTTGCACATCGTAAAATGGCTCACAGACATTTTCGCCACGTTAACGTTGTTTTTCTTTATGACGTGACGCATTGGTTTGAGTATAAAAAAATGACTCACACCAGTGGTTTGTGCTGCCATGCGTCAAAGTATAAATTGGACACCTGAGCGGCGCAAATAAATGGCGTTAGCCGACGGTAAAAAAAATTACACAAAACTGCGTTGAAGGAGTTTTGCATCAAAAAGTATAAATATTGCCCTCAGTTCCTGTCACTGGCCCTGGGCACAGCCACACAAGTGGCACAGCACTTCAATCGGCACAAGTGGGGCAATGCTGGGTGGTAGGAATTTTGGGCACCTATCTATTTAGGATGGGGGCATGGTGAGCAGCACCCACATCTCTATCTTTAAAACAATGATACCCTGGCACTTAGTAGGTCTTCTGCCCCCATTTATGTGTGGTGAGAGCAGGGCTATGCCCATGATGGGTGGCATCCACCCCTCTCTTTTAAAAGAAAATAATTATCCTGTGTCTAGAGGTCTTTCTGCACCCGAGGTGGCAGCCTGCATGTTTCTTTAAAGAAATGGTGTCTAGTGGGCTTCCTGCCCCCAGGGTGGGTAGACCCATCCCCACCCCATGTAAAAAGAACCCCTGGAGTCTCGTAGGCTTTCTGTGCCCTCGGGGGGATATCAGGAGCTATTGCCCCATATGCCCCCTAAGGGGGGCTGGAAGCCTGAATTTAAAAAACATCATAGCCTGGGGGAGCAAAAGCTATTCCTGGTGGCTGGTGAGTGCATCCCTGCTAAGGGGGTCACCCTCCTGCGGCAATCCCAAACCATCCACTGGCCAGAGGTATCTTTGGAAAGGGGAGATTCTCCCATTTCCAGCTGTACCTCTCCCATTAGAATCAGTGCTCAGGGGGCTGAGATAGACCCACAAGCACTGATTCAGAGAAAGTAAAATGAGGCGTTTGAATGCAATTGTTATCATAGCAAACAAACAAAAAAATCCTGAGAATCTCTTCCTGGCAGCCTGAGCAAAATAAAAAAAAATAAAGGTCTCCGAGCACCATAGGGTGCATTAAGGTGTTGGTGAATGACCGACAGATGCACCGGGGAGGGTGTGCGTGTCTCAGCTATTGGTCAACACTCATATTTAACAGGTTAATAGTAAAGTCAGATTTATTGTTTCAATTTTTAAATTGCCATTTTTCGAAAGTTAGCATTCTCCCCAACTTCAAAAGCACCACTGGGTATTAGAACTGAACTTCTGACTCTTCCAACTCAGTACACTTGTGGAGCTGTTGATACTCTGTCAGGAAGAAGGATTGCTGTGCTGCTACAAGGACTACCACTCTGTTGTACTGATGCTCTGGAAGAACGTCTTTCTTGCTGTGCTGACCTGCTGCCCTCCTTGCCTGCGTGAGAAGGACTGGACCCACTCTGTCATCTATTTGTCTTACCCCGGCTAGCGGTGCCACTCCAGTCCTGGGCCCAAGAACGTAGGTATAAAGTGCTGCTTCAACAAGAATCCCTGCTTCAATCCTATTGCACAAAATGGAGCATCTCCATTGATGCTAAAGTATAGCCGCTGCAGCAAGGATTGAGTACACCGCATCACAGACTGGGCAGTGCTTCACCTTCATTCCTGATGCATCTTCAACTTGACTCGGATCTGACGCGTTGCCTCCATCCCAAGGATTTACAACAACACATTGCCTCCTTTGTTCCTCGCATCTCTCTCAATGTTGATGCAAACAAGGGGCTTTTTGGGCAGGCCAAGGCTGGTCTGTCTATCTGACCCGTGCTCCATTGCAGTTAGCCTGAACTTGTAGATATAACCCAGATGAGGGTGAACACATAGTTCCTGGTGGCGCTTTATGCTTATAAACACTACATTTCAGTTTATCCTTTAAAAATTCAAAGGCCTTTTGGTCAATAAATGAATCTCTTTTCCTAAGCAGTTGTGGTACTTTTTTGCAGTGTTTTCACTGTTTTCCTTTTTATGGTGATGAGCAAATACTTTGCCTTAGGTTATGCCTGACTGGTCTATGCCAAACTACCAGGGGTAAATAGGGGTTAATTTAGGGAGTGTTTGTGACTTGCCTTGACAAGGATTGTGGTTCCTGCTTTGCCAAATAGAAATACATTTTCTAAATCACACTCCTCAATTACTCTTAAGAAGGGGAAGGCATTCCATCATTTCAACTCCAGTATCTCCCCCAAAAATGTGTCTTAATAAATATTAGACCAGCTGGGAAACATCAGAAGGAACTTCATTCATTTCTTATACATGAGAACCCAGACATCTGTTGTCTGATACTGGGATAGCCATTTACTTGAAATTGACTACTGGATTCTATTTCAAGGCAGGATACAAGATACAGAGTCAGGGAGTAAGGATAATCATTTTATTATCATTGTCTTATAACCTTGCATGGAATATTCTTCGGGTTGTGAATGCCTGCTAATTAACATTCAAATTACTCCGAAGCATTCCACCACATTGTGTCAGTGCTATAGGCCACAGGAAAAGAAATCACTCTGTAATCACCACTAAAATATCAAACATTACTCTACTACTAGTCTAGGCTATGCTGACCTGTAGTAGAGGTTACTAGAGATAACACAACGTCTTTATTTTCTTCTTGCCTATGGGAAATATGCTTCAGATAGCTTGTTTAAACTTCTACATGTTACAAGAGTCAAGATGGAGATACAATTTATACTTAGAACTCATGTAAATCTTCCCAGCTGGTGAGTCCCTACAACTAGTCAGATCACCTCTGGATTAATTTTCAAATATTGTCTTTATCCTAATTTGGGCCTGCAAAATCTCCTAATGCACTTAAGATCTCTTAATACATAAAGGTAGAATCTGTCCCATCAATTTGCCCATTAGAAGCTTTATAGCTAGCTTCATAGGTTATTATAAGACCTATTTTCCCCTATTTTCTACCTTCATGAACCCCATCATGGTCACTTTCAATACACCTGCTAAATCAACAGTATAATCTCACTCTGCTACCTGAATTAAATGTTAAATTAAGAAAATGAAAAAGGAAACTTACAGTGGAGTAAAGGTGACGGAAACACCACCAGCTTGCTGAAAGGGAAACTTACTCTAACATTATTAAAAATAACAAACATGCCATTAAGGATGCCTAAAAGCAATCCTGGACCAATGCAATTACAGAAGCAGAATGGAAACACAGAATGCTCTTTAAATTGTTCAACAGTACCATGTCTCCATCCCTTTCTTATCCAGAGATCACAGATCACTTCTTGTATGACCGCAACACTTTCTACCTTAGTAAAACAAGGCAAGGTGGCTGGGAAGGCTAAATGGCCACTCCACTTAGTCAGACACCCCTCTGAGCCTCTTTAATTGCCAATGCTGCCTACTTCTTCAGCTAAAGTCAAAGCTATTTTGACCCCTTTGAAACCAACTAATTCACTTGGCAACGCTGCTCCAGCACAGCTTTAAAGGCAATAAGCACCTTTCCATGCACACACCATCACAAACTTCATAACAGCTCAGGTGACAAAATAGGTTTTCTGATTCCTTCATTAAAATGTCTAATCTGAGTACTATTGAACTGTCTAACCTACTTATAGACCAATGAACAATTCACAAGGTCTTTTAACAGATCTTGAAATCTTAAGTTGCACAGCTTCAAAATACATGTAGACATTTGTATTGTTTATCTCGTTTGTATCTGAGCTTCAGATTTAGCCATGGAACAGAAAGTGCCCCTCTTTTTTTATTCTTTTAGATGATATGTTAAGATAGTGATCATGTGGCCAGAGTATTAATTGTGTTGGACCTATTTATAGCACGTCTTGAAGTCACAGTTTTGTGTGAACTGTATGTCATGTTCCATCCCTGAAGCTTTAAAAAGACCAATGTTCTACTTTTGTGCATTGTAAAGCTAATTCTGATTCCATGTGAAAATTGTTACACTTAGCTGCTAAACCTCTGAAAAAATGCATCATGTGGAAGTAGTTTGCTTTCAAAACAGTAAAGATCTTTTCAAATCTCATTCAGAGAAATGGACTTGTAGCACTCATTCCACTAGGGCTTCTAGACTTGCACCTTCATAGGATCTATTATCTATAACCTCATTGAACCAGTGTGAATCCTTTAAATATGTGTCCACAAATGTTATCCTTCACTTGAGCAGATTAAAATTCTTAACACTATAATTGTAAGAAATATGCAACACATTCCATTGGCAACATGGTTTAAGTGGGAGAATAATCTTAAGTGCACACATTCGTAACATGTAACAATGTTTTGGCATGATTATACAGATAGAAGGAATATTCAGACTAATGTACGAACTTCAAGACCCCTTTCTTATGAACATGATAGCTCAAAAAAATTGTAATAAGGGAACTAAAGCTGTCAAATAACCAATTTGAAAACCAGGCTGGTCTATTGAAAAAATGTATTCATTGACTCAGAGATTTTTGCTATTGCATAGGTAGATTTTCTTGCATAATATGTCTTGAATACTCTAAATATGTTTCATGACTAGTTGTGTGATGAAATATTTTCAACAATATTATCAGTGACAAAAATATTGGTAAAGATTTTTTGGAGGAATCAAATATTGACTTTACAAACCTTTCACGTAAACTAAAAAAAAATGTAAAACAAAAAAATAGAAGAACACAGTACTGGGTGAAATGTAATACGTATATTACATTTTAACTATTTCCATGTGTGTTAGACCTGACAGCCTTAGGGTGGTCACCCCTAACGTTTTACCTGCCTCCCTCCACTTTTTGGACACTGTTTTTGCTGGTTTTTAGACTCTGCGCACGTTACCACTGCTAACCAGTGCTAAAGTGCATATGCTCTCTCCCTTTAAACATGGTAACATTGGATCATACCCAATTGGACTATTTCATTTACTTATAAGTCCCTAGTAGTGTGCACTATATGTGCCCAGGGCCTGTAGATTAAGGGCCGTATTTATACTCCGTTTGCGCCGAATTTGCGTCGTTTTTTTCGACGCAAATTCGACGCTAAACTAACGCCAACTAACGCCATATTTATACTATGGCGTTAGAGGCGAATAGCGCCAAAGTTCCCGGAATGTGCGTCATTTTTTAGCGTGAACCCCTTCCTTGCGTTAATGATATGCAAGGGAGGCGTTCCCGTCTAAAAAATGACTCCCAGGCCTTTACGTGGTATTTATACTCCCGGGCAAAAGAGACGCCCGGGAGTGGGCGTGGCTAAAAACGGCGCATTTGCGCCGCTTTTTAACGCCTGGGTCAGGCATGGCGTTAAGGGACAAGTGGGCTCAAAATGAGCCCAGAGTGCCCTCCCCTGCCCCCAGGGACCCCCCCTGCCACCCTTGCCCACCCCAGGAGGACACCCAAGGCTGGAGGGACCCACCCCAGGGACATTCAGGTAAGTATTTTTTTTTTTTTTTTTAATAATTTTTTTTGGCATAGGGGGGCCTGATTTGTGCCCCCCTACATGCCACTATGCCCAATGACCATGCCCAGGGGACAGAAGTCCCCTGGGCATGGCCATTGGGCAAGGGGGCATGACTCCTATCTTTACAATGATAGGAGTCATGTTGATGGGGGATGGGCGTCGAAAATAAATGGCGCAAGTCGGGTTACGACGATTTTTTCGACGTAACCTGACTTGCCCCATTTTAAGACGCCCATGCGCCATTTTCCCCCTATGCCGGCGCTGCCTGGTGTACGTGGTTTTTCTCGCGCACACCAGGCAGCGCCGGTCTGCTTGCGCCGGCTAACGCCATTCAATAAATACGGCGCCCGCATGGCGCTTCAGAATGGCGTTAGCCGGCGCAAAACTTTTTGACGCTAAACTGCGTTAGCGCAGTTTAGCGTCAAAAAGTATAAATATGGGCCTAAATGCTACAAGTGGGCCTGCAGCACTGGTTGTGCCACCCCCTTAAGTTGCCCCTTAACCTTGTCTCAGGCCTGCCATTGTGAGGCCTGTGTGTGCAGTTTCTCTGCCAAATTGACTTGGCATTTAAAAGTACTTGCCAAGCCTAAAACTACCCTTTTACTACATATAAGACACCCCTAAGGTATGCCCTGGGTAACCCATAGGCTGTGTAGGCAAAAGGCAGGACATGTACCTATGTAGTTTACATGTCCTGGTAGTGTAAAACTTCTAAATTCGTTTTTACACTGCTGTGTGGCCTGCTCCCTTCAAAGGCTAACATTCGGACTGTCCTCATAAATTGTTTGAGTGGTAGCTGCTGATCTGAAAGGAATAGGAAGGTCGTATTTCGCATGGCCAGAATGGTGATATAAACTCCTTCTGACTGGTGAAGTTGGATTTAATATTACTATTGTAAAAATGTCACTTTTAGAAAGTGAGCATTTCTCTGCACTTAAATCTTTTTTGTGCCTTACAATCCACGTCTGGCTGGGTTTAGTTGACAGCTCCTTGTGCATTCACCAAGACACACCCCAAACACAGGATTTCCAGCCTCACTTGCATACATCTGCATTTCGAATGGGTCATCCTGGGCTGGGAGGGTGGAGGGCCTGCTCTCACACAAAGGACTGCCACACCCCCTACTGGGACCCTGGCAGACAGGATTGAACTGAAAGGGGACCTGGTGTACTTCTAAGCCACTCTTTGAAGTCTCCCCCACTTCAAATGCATATTTGGGTATATAAACAGGGCCACTGCCCCTTCCAGCTCAGACACATCCTGGAGAAGATAACTGGAACCAGAACTTGCATCCTCCCAAGAAGAACTGCCTGGCTGCAAAAAGGACTCACCTGACTGCTTTCTATGAAGGACTGCTGCCTTGCTGTTGGCCTGCTGCCTTGCTGCTCTCTGACTGTGGTGAAGAAGTGCTCTCCAGGGGATTGGATAGAGCTTCCCTCCTGTTCCCTGAAGTCTAAGGACCAAATAGACTTCTCTCTTTCAACTGGACTCCTTGTGCAGTGAAAATTTGACGCACAGCTTGCTAGAAATGACGCACAGCCTGCTCCACGGTGAGAAATTCACTGCACACAGAACCGGAATGACGCAGCGCGACTTCGCAAGGAGAAGATCAACACGGTGCCTGTGTTGCGACCGGAAATTCGACGCACAGCCCACCCGATCGATGCACAGCCGACCTTGGACTAGAGGGGAAATCGACGCAGCGCCTGCTGTGCAGAAGAAACTTCAACGCAGTGCCCACCAAACGACGCATCACTTGTGACTTCGCTCCGCACACCCAGGATTCCACGCACAGACCCCGGGGTGCCTGAAAACCCCGCAAACCAAAGAGGATCCACGACCGAGCGCCGGAAATCGACGCACAGCCACCCCTGCATGGAAACTAAACGACGCATCGTCGTGTGTGGCCCGAGAAATCAACGCACACCACTTTGTTTCCATGCTTCTCCTCCTCTGTGGCCCTTTGCGGAGATTTTTCACGTGAACTAGGTACTATGTGCTTGAAAGGGACGTTGTTTGCTTTAAAAAGACTTCGATACTTTATATCACTTTTCCGTGATATCTCTACATTTACTTATTGCATCTTTGATCGTTTTGACCTGTAAATATCCAGATGAATATATTTTTCTAAACACTGTGTGGTGTATTCTTGTGGTGCTATATTGTGTTATTGTATGATTTATTACACAAATACTTTACACATTGCCTTCTAAGTTAAGCCTGACTGCTCAGTGCCAAGCTACCAGAGTGTGGGCACAGGATAATTTGGATTGTGTGTGACTTACCCTGACTAGAGTGAGGGCCCTTGCTTGGACAGGGTGTAACCTAAATGCCAACCATAGACCCCATTTCTAACAATGTGCATTACTTCAGCGCACACATTATCGTTCATCATAATACTACAATTTAAATATATTTATAATATTAAAATATATATTACTTTATAACTTAGATAAATCAGATACCAATATATTTAAAATAATGATGGACATAATTAACATAACATAAAATGGTTATTTTGAGCTTAAATAATGAAACACGTCATAATACTTTTAATAATAAGTAAATATGATTACAAAAATATAGAATAAAAAATTCAAAAATAATCATAAATAAATGCATTTTTTCACTACTATAAACAACTTTTAAAAATGAAGCAACACAAATATATAAAAACAATTTGTAATAAGACGAAAAATGTATACTTGAAGGGTTCAAATTCACAACTCCAACCTCACCAGCATTACAATAGTAGGATAAGTGTTAGACTTTGAATGGATTAGATTAACTAGTCCGCCTTCAACTTAAACAAAAGCAAGAAATGTAGTGGAGTTTGGAGATGTTACAGTTACTATTCCAACTCCAATATGAGCAAAAGCAGGGAAAGTGGTAGACTTTGGAGGGGATAGATTTCCTATTTCCTCTCTAACATTAGTAATAGTAAGGACAATGTTAGGCTTTGAAGGCTTTATTATTAACATTCTAGTCTAAACAACAGTAGGGAAAGTGTTGTGGTTTGAAGGGATTGGATTGTCTATTCCTACTCCAATCTAAATAACAGTGGAGAAAGGGTTGGACTTGTAATGGGTTGCATTTACTATTTCTTCTTGCATTTAAAGAAAATCAGGGTTAAGTGTTGGACTTTGGAGAGGTTAGATTTGCTGTTCCCAGTCCAATATAAGCAACAGTAAGGAAAGTGTTGGACTTTGAAGGGGGGAGGTCAGATGTGCTATTCCCACCTCTACATTTTTTAAGTAAAATGTTTAAAAACAGTCAAAAATAAACATGTTATAATACCTTTAAAAAATAAAGATAATCAGTAAATAAAGCTGAATAAAATTACATTTAACAAAAACACATGTTATATCACAAATAAAAAAAGTAAAATGATGTAAAAGAATAAAAAATATTTTCAATTAAAACACTTTCGATAAACAATTATACATTATTATTACATTAACACTAAATAAAACAATTACTTCTAATATAATTCATAAAAACTAAAAGAACTAGTGCAATAAATACATTGATCAAACACTTAACAATGAATTAATGATCTAGAAAATAATTAAAATAACAATTTTTATTTTATATAACTTTCAACTGAATACAATATAAAAATCATAAATACAATAATAGAACAATAATGTTCTTATTAAAAAAACTTCTGAACTTAGTTATCAACAAATCCAACATCCTATCTCTAAATTACCAATTTCTAATTGTTCCTTTAGAAAATTACATTTCACTTAAAAAATTAAAATATGCTAAAATACATTAAACAGAAACATTATTAAAACACTATTAACACTTAATACAAATATGAATACCATGTATTAAACTAATTAAAAACAATATTATCTTGAACTTTTTTCTCCAAAAAAAGCTATGTGATATAAACGTTATTTTAAAACATATTAAATAACTCAAAGCATGGCAATCGTGCTTTCTATTCTCTGTCCAACAATATTCGTGAAACACAATATTTCTGGTGCAATATATTTGTCCCATGCCATTTTTTAAACAATATTTTGTTAGAATTTAGAATGCCTACTGACTATTCCAGTTTAATTGTATTTAACCATGAAATTACAGATTATCTTATGTTCCTTCATTTGAGAAGTATCCTGTTTACAAACACAGCAATTCAAATCAACTCTTCTCCACCGTTTACTCTGAGTGAGAATCAATCTCATGATACCTTTGACAGTTGTGTTTCTGTTAAGATGCACTTTAATAGAGTCAAACATTACTTTGCTCACACCATGCATAAATAGAGACTGTTTCTCAGAATTAGAACGAGTTTATTGAAACGTTCATCCCATTAATGTGAACGTGGCTTATTTATAATTAAATACTGCTGTTGTCTGACATGCAAGCCCTGGAATGTAGCAGATCTACCCATTATAGTCAGCTATCTTTGTTTTGCAAACTGTCTTTAGTGACGTACATATATTTATACATATGTATATATATATATATATATATATATATATATATATATATATATGTATATATATATATATATATATATATATATATATATATATATTAGTATTTCGCTGGTAATAATTTCACTGTGCCCATTGCATAACATCAGTACATCAGTTACAGACTTGAAGCTTTGCAAGGGACTAAGAGTTGTCCTCATAGTGGGTTTGTTCTATTGATAAACTTGACCAGTTTTAAACTGATTTGTAAGATTAGATGGTTATTGATCGTTTTAAAATTTATAACAGGGGAAGCACATCACATGTTTAATGTGCCACTTTATCAGTTTTAGCTAAATTGTTAGTAATTGTTAATAAAGGAAACAGATAGGTTGTTCCAGAAGGCAATCCATTTTGTAAATGTATTTTTTGACTTTGAAAACTCTAAAGAAAACAAAGCAATTGCTGAATTGGCATCATAAGGCCGCCATAATGCTTGAGCAAATGCTGTGATGGGGGGGGTGATTCTGTTTCTCGGGCAACGTTCTGTTAAGAGATAGTGGCTATTTTGGACATATTGTTTATTTTATTTTGGTCCTTGTACATTGGCATTTTTGAAAGATGTGTAGATGAGGAAACAGGTGCAAACCCTCCCACATAAATCTGTGTTTTCCATCTATATTCAGTGCAAAAAGGTCTATAACCATTGGATTTTCATAGAAAGAAACACAAATCAACAAATGCCTATGCAGATTGAAAGAACAACCAGTCTTTTGCTGACAATGATGCAATATTTACTGACAACCAGTGACCAAAACCTTTTTCAGCTTGTTTGGGCACATATCTGAACATATTCAAAGCTGGACCCAAATGTTCAGTTTAGCCTAAAATCAAATTACTAGATCTATAGTAATCTGAAGTAAAAAATAATGCTCTCTCAAAGCCAGTGAAACACATGAGCTGCATGGTGTTCTAAGCACTGTATAACTCTGATAAGTGTTGGGATTTCCTACACACATGCTTTCTTGTTCTCTGTTTTTGTCCGACATGCTTGGCTCACCCCACCAGCCCCCCAAGTTTGAACAAACACACAAAAATATGTTGTTATACTCTGGTGATCTAGAATCCTGGCAGAAAACTGTAAAGAGACAATCATAGCATAAGCAATTTCTAAAGATTGCATAGTGTTTCTTTTGACAAGGTCCCTTGCTATAAATATAGTGGTGTTATCTTTAGCAGCGGTTTGTCAGGTGAATCCTTATTCCCATATGTTGTGTGATCATGTTAGTACGCAGTGGTAGCCTTCTCGAAATGTATTCATCAATAAGGAGCCCTTTCGCTAGCTCCTCTTGTATGTGCATCTTCCACTGAAGCTATAACTTTTTTTTATTGTTTTCATTTGAAGGAACCAAAGGATAGATCCGAGACGTCTGAAAATGGCAAACATCCAGAGTATCATCTTAGAGGCCATCTGTTTGGAGCTGACCTTCTGCTTTTGTGCTCAATAAGTAAGAGCACACATCATGGCTACACAATTCTATTTAAAATTATAGATGTATTCAGAACAGACTCTGGGGTGTTGTGTGTTTGTGTTTTAGTAAACTGTCAACATGCTTGATCTCATCGTACCTTAGAAGCATGTTAGTTTGTTCTACAAATATTGAACAACCAAGCCCCCAATTAATATGTCTCAGCAAATGTCAACCAATATGAATACATTTAAGACATTGATGAAGAAGTTCTTATTGGAGGACAACAGCATATGTATCTCAGGAAAGCATTGCAGAATTCGTTGTCTTACTCTGAAGTCTAGTATGGCTAAATGTTTATCATTTATGTTTCATCCAACTCAGTGCGACCTGTGACTTATTGCTAATCTCTCCTATGTGGTTTTGACGTGTTTATTGTCATACGTTAGTAGAGAATGGATACCAGAGAATAGTTGACGCACTCAATTTTTCATTTGCTTTTGAGTCTTCCTTAGTGTCTATCGCGATGGGGAGTTCTTCAGGTACATATATTTAAAAACATATCGAAGAGTTATTTTCTTACATTTAGATGAGGGGTTTTCTAACTTGTATAAACAAATCTAATTTTAATGTTTACTTTTAGGGTGCTGATAACGACTTGTGCACAATGGGGACGTGCTTGAGATAGGCCCATTAGGACTTTGTTAAAACAGATTTTTACATATTCAGTTCTTTTGTTGTAGATGGATTATTACATTTCAGACTAACGTATATCCATAATAATATAGAGAGTAAGAGGTTTTCACCTAATATATTTTCGGAACCATCTGGGTTTTGAAATTTGACTGCCATGTAGTCGAAGTGATCCATTGATAAGCGAATTAGAAACCATAAAATGGATCTACTAAATGTATCAAACAATCGGAAAAATTGTTTATTTAGTGGAAAGTATGTGTTCATCATGTCTTGAAGGTGATACGTAGCATATTATTAGGTAGAAAAGCTTTTTTCCATTTCACTGTGAACCGACTGAAACTGTTTATTGTATTGTTTGACGTTCCTTCGATTGAAAACATTTTATAGAACAATTAAATATAAAAAAATATATAGCATTTCAAATACGTTCGATTGCTTGAAAACGAACAACGGCAGAGCTCGTTCAGATCTGCCATGGTGCACCTTGCAATGTCATTGACTCATCTACTTCGCTTTAACACATCTATTTGGAGGACAACTGACAGGAAACAAGGTGCAAATCACAGAGTACATCACTCTAATGTCAAAGTTATAATCAAAGCCTACATGATGCCTCTAAACACTGGTTATATCCTCAGTTGCAGCTCCCGCGATTTGACGAGTAGAAAATATCATGTTCTTCGCTTGTACAAAAATCTTTGTACAGTTTGAGGGTGACAATGTTTGAAATGTCACTAAGATGATTCTCCGTGTAGAATATACACATAGCCTGATGACACATATTGAAAACTCCCCCAAAACCGCTAGCTTTCAAAAAATAAATTGAGCTGTCGCTCAAGATGCAATGCAGTCAAAGTTTCGAGCCTGATAATGCTTGCCTGAGTGATCACCTTCAAATGTTTGAGAGCTCCCATTGGCGCAGTGAACCCTCAACGCTAGTAGTTAAAACATGGGATAAAGGTGTCACTGGGCCCTAATAACTGATTTGACGGGTCCAGAAAAAAACTCATTCGAATTCTTATGGGATTCGTTTTTATGGGCCTCTTCTTTCTCCAAATACGCAGACACAAGTTCAAAAATATCAATGAGAAGGATATCATGATAGAATTACGATCGTGGGCCGAAAGATGCCAGAAAGAGAAAAGAGAGAAAAATATGAAAGCCGAGAAGAGAGGCCGAGAGAACAGGGTCAACAGATGAATGAATGTGTGAAAGAATGAATGAGCGAATAAAATGATAAATGGAAGAATGATGAATGATGAATAGATGAATGAAAGGATTAATAGATGGATATAAGCATGAATGGCTGAAAAATAACTGAATGGAAAGGCAAGGCAAGGTGTGAGGACGGATAAGCATGTGAACGGATAAAATTGATAAATGCACAAATGGGGGTGTAAAAGGATGGTTGGGTGGATGAATGGATGGATCAGTAGATTGGTAAAAGGATGGATGGGTGAAAGGAAGGGCAAGAGAAAGAATGAATGAAGTAAATTATTAGTGAAAGGGTGGGTGGGTGAATGGATGCATGGATGGATGGATGGACGCCCAGATGGAAGCATGGATAGATAAAGGTTGAACGGATTGATGTTCTAAAAAATGAATAGATAGAAGAGTGAAAAGGCAGACGATAGATGCATGGAAAACTGAAAGGATGGATGGAAGAAATTAATAGTGAACGTGTTAATAGATGGAAGCATTAATGGGCGAAGTGTAAAAGAACTGATTGATGCTATAATAAAAAATGACTAGACAGAAGAGTGAAACAATAGATGATGGATGCATGGAAAGCTAAAAAGGTGGATAGATCAGTGAATTTAAGAACGAATGGCAGAGTGCTTCTGGTGCCATCAGGCTCGTTGACATCGCTTGCTCAATGCCATTAGAGGAGTGATCAAAGTGGGGATTTTTTCAGCTACTCGTTTTATGTGTGAAATGTTCATTACGTTTACTCTGATATCAAGATTCCACTTCCCAAAAGGCAACGCATAGTAATGCATATTAATTAGGGAATAGGAAAGTAAAAATGGGCTTTTGCAAAGTTTACCAATATTGCACGTTCTTGTCGTATGTGAGAGGTCCAGAGATTCCCTTCCTAATTAATCGCCCAATTCAAATCCAAATTTATCTACGTGGGCTCTCATTCCTTTACACGGTTTCAATATTGCACGTTGTAAAGCTTGCAATATGTATTGAACTTTGCAGAACTTCACTTGAGGATGAAAACTGTGCATAAACATATTTTGCGATACATATTAATTGGTCAGGTAACTCTCTCACTAAGACGAGGGCTACAGTAAATATGCTTATCAAAATTTTGCCATGAACAGGTGGTGTTCAGGAAGAAACACAATTTCCTTTGCCCCATGTACAGTTTTCAATGGATGGTTGTGAAATGGACACCGGCAAAAGGTATTGAACAAAATAAGAAAAAAATGGACATCAATGCACATTCAGCAAACCCAGGAGCGATTTCCCAGTCCTCACAGGAACATTCATAATACTACAGTAATACAGAACCCCGAATTGCTGTACCCTGTGGAGTCAGTAATTATGAATGTGTTATATTCAAGTGTTGCAATTACGGTCGAAAAGTGAGTTTTTGGTGACATTTCTTTTTTGTAAAACCTGCACTGCAGAATTTAGTGCTCATACTTTAACTTTGCAACCGTTCTGACTAGTGCAATGTTTAAATTGAAAGTGGGCAGTCTTTCAAAATGTATGAAGAAACATTCACAAAGTTGGCAGAGAAAAAAATTATAATTATAATTAATATTAGCTACCTGAGATGAAACATCACCAGGCATTAGGCTGAGAGTGTTAGGCTTCTTTTGGTTCTCCAAATAGGCCACGGACAGAACGTCCTGTAAGGGAGAAAGAGAAGGATTTGGAGGTGGTTATTAAAAACCTTTTTGTAGAGTCGGGCTTACTAGGACCCTAAGTCTGCCTCCGACGGGCTGTGTCATGGCTTCAACCGGAGACCTGATGTTGGAGGTAAGAAGGGAAACGAGAACCGGAAAAAGGTACTAGCTGAGGACTAGGGCGAGTTGTAGTGTGAGGCTACCTCACTATGGAGATTTTTTAGAGCTCGCAAGAATAAAGCGAATTCTACCTGCACTCCTACTGTTGTGCCTTGCTGTCCTAGAAGACACGTCAACTTGTGATGAAGAGGTGAGCACATGCTCATGCAGCTCTCCAAGTGAGTTGGTTCCCCGCTTCCTGTGCACACGGTGTGATCCGACACTGGCCGACCCCAGGGCATTCTACAGAGGACAGCTCATCTCCTGCTTGGTGGCCTATCTCCCAGCCTTCGTTGAGCATGCTGAGCTCCAGACTCTGCTATATGCATTGACTGCATCATGTGATCCATCTTCAGACCCCCCTCCATCCCCCCGTCCCCCTGAGAGCAGTATACATGCTGCTGTGGCGGCATCTGTTCCTGCCCCATGCATGGCTCTTAAAGACAGTAAGTGATCACAAGCATTTTGGCCCCCACAGCGCCAGCCACAGTACCCGGGTGATGCACAGTGACAGCTGCAAATTTAGCACTCTCCACGCTAACCCGGCAGCCATTTTGAATTTGGGCACCTGCCCTATCACACTGTTCTACTACTTGGAGGTGACAATCTGGGATTGGGATTGCCCATCCTCTTACAGCCTGAACCTGCCTTCTGCTGGTGCCATTTTAGATTGGGGTGCTTCATCATTCCACAGCCTGTACCTGTCAACCACTGGCAGCCATTCTGGACTGGGGACCCTCCTCCTCTCATGATTAGTACTCCTTTTGCCTGGCTATTAATTGACACCGTTCTTCCTGGCACTGCTCTGCTTCTGTTTACTGTATCTCATAAATTGGTCTGCTGATACATAGTATTCATCTGTGCCTCTACACCATTTCTGGCTGTATCACTTTGTGATCCATCACCCACTCGTGGCTACTACATCGGGTGTGGCTCACACACATCGTCTCCTCACTTTTGCACTGTGAGCACCCAGTCCACCATGTACCATCATGACCACTGACAGGCGACCTAAATATGATGCTGTTGCATTCTTGAAGCCACCACCCTTGTTCAATATGTCCAAGAAGCACAACATAGGAGAGCAATGGGCTGACTGGATTGAAAAGTCTGACGACTTCATCAAGGCTCTAGGTGAGTCTGATGATCCAAAACTCATCTGCTATCTTAATAATCTCTCAGGGGAAGGCGTCAAAGAAGCTCTCAAGAAATTTCTCCAAGAAGAAGTCACTTCCCCAAACTCAAAGAGAAACTTGTCAAAAAGCTTCACCCTGCCACCAGTGTCGACTATGAACCAGTGGCAGCTGGTGAAGTTTTAAAGTGGAGGGGCATGAGACCAATAAATGAAAAATGGTGAGTGAGCATAGCAAGCGAGGTGAGCTTTTTTACTGGGACATTTGGAGGTTCTCTTCTTGAGAATATTTCATATGTTTGTGAGCAATCGTGCATTTTCCAGCACAATGTTTAAAAATATCCATCTGGTAGCTGAATTGGATTGACTTAAAGCACGAAACCTGCAATTCATCCCGTCCTTCCCAGACCAAGTTGTCTGACCCTGGGAAATTGCCTTATTTCACTGTGTGTCATTGTCCTTTCTGATCACACTGTGTGATCCTAGGCAATTTACTTACTTCACCAAATGTGTTGATAAAGGACACAGAGTCACAGTGAATTTAAGGAAATTGCCTAAGATCGCACAATTTGGTCAAGTGAAAAAACGGGACGCATACAGCATCTTAAAATACTTCAACAATATGTATTGCTCAATCTAGCATCGCAACGTAGGCCACATGTAAGGTGCACATAATAAATAACTTGCCTTTCTGTGTTTACTGGCATCATCATCAGGTTGGAGTGAAGGGCAAAAACAGTTCACATAGAGAAGCTAACACTTCTATTAAATGCTTCTAGAAATATACAATCTAATGTACTAAACTGAAACAGTTTTCAGAAATGTAGCGTTTCTTTATCACGCGGAATAATTTAATTTTAGTGTTTTAGCTTGTTACGTTGGTAACAGCAGAAGTGTAGTAATTTAAAGCACTAAACTGAAATGCTTTGGTATATTATTAAAGAAATACTTAATTTCTTTAACATGCAAAAGTGTTCCAGTTTAGTGCATTCTATTGCAACGCTGGCAGTGGCATTAGTGTAATAAATTAATGAACTGAACTAAAACAATACAGCATGTTACAAAACAGAAGGGCTTACCTGTGGGCTGGGTGCATGTGGGAGGGCCAGATGCTCACATCCTGTGCTATCTCATGCACAGTGAGGTAGAGTTAACTGCAAGTGACCCCCGATGTCATTTTGGTGTCATTGTAATCATAAAAAATATTTCCTATTTGTATAAATTGGTGTGGGATTTTTATTGTGTGTTATGTCTTACTTATTTAATGTACTGTTTTTTCAAAATGCTTTACACATTTGTCTCCTAAGTAAAGCCTGCCTGCTCATCGCCAGCAATCAAAGGTTGAGCAAGGGATTAATTTACTGAGACCTTGTCTGGACATTGTATTGTGATTGTGGCCTTAGTACTAGTGGTGGGTATCTACCACCCTTTACTAATTAACCACCTTACAACATTACGAAAATCCCATTTTTATGGTAAGCTTGCCAAGAGTAACTTACACATGACTGAAGTTAAGGTTTTTAGGGGCCATTCAGAATCATACTAGCTTACAAATGGTAAACTAAATGATCCCAGAAGTAGGCAGATGGCCTTCCCCCTAGACAATTGGAGATGTACAATGCTTCTTGAGGGTTTGCCAATTTTCTCAGATGCTCATTTCTTCGCTCACTCCATCGCCTTAATCAAATGACACTTGTGTAAAAACACCTTCTTTTGTTTGTCTAGAGAACTAGCAGAGGATTTTCAACACCTTAAGAACGTCTTCACAATTGCTCCAGTTTGACTCACTCAAACCCAGAACTGCTGTTAATGGAGGAGGCAGTATAATTCTCTTGCAGGACTGCAAGAAGCTCTTACGTACATTTCCCTGAAGCTAATAGAGGAAAAGACCTGTTGGAGATGCAAGATGTTTTCAGTGAGTGGAGACACTATCTCTTGGGTGCTAGGCACAACATGGCAATGTTTACGGGTTACTGTTATCTGCAATTCATGTGTTTTGTACATTACTCATGTTGTTATCTTTACATTTCAGCCAAGGACACAAACTGTTTGATGATTTAGCACGAGGACATTTTCAATAACCAAGAGATAACCCCACCCATGTAGACAATCATGAAACCCTACCAGATAATTGGATTCATAGACCCTAACACTTTTCTGGAGACTATCCAGACAAGCTTCCAGAAGTCTTGATGGAAGGGCAGGCAGTTGAAGGGATGAAATAAAACAATCACACAAGGGCTACCAAAATCCAAAGCTTTAATTTCAACAAACAACTTCAGAAAACCATATCTCATTGGGGGCCATGCGACCCCTACCATTCTCTATCCTGGGATAAGAAAAATCATTGAATTAGTTCATATTCAGTTTTGGTGACTGACCTTAAAACAGGATGTTATGGCTGCCACTTAGGTTTCTGAGACCTGTGTATATGCCAGAGCAGACCACTCTACGACTGCCTATTCCATGCTCAAGCTATAGCTGTCTTGATTTTATCATGACATTACTATCTGTCCTAACCCATATATAAAACAATAGGAATGGGCAATGTGAATAGCGTTATAAAATTGGCACATTTCTTAATGTGCAAGACCATCTCCTAGCTGCTCAGATAACCTTACTCCTTCATACACAAGTCATGAAACTACACAACACAGCAAGCACCATCATATCTGACTAAGGATCTCTTCTGGCAAATGTGGGGTTTCCACCGTACAGGTCTCCAGAGCAATGTCTACATTCCACCACTCATGGCCATACAGGCAAACAGAAGAGGTATTTCACACATTGAAGCAGTACCTGCACAACAAGTGCCTTGAATCTTGGGTTGATCTGCTTTGGCTAGCAGAAGCTGCTGTCAAATAATGCTTCTCATACATCCACTCAGTATACCCCTTTTTATAGCACATATGGTTTTCACCCAAGGTGTTCACACACCCAAAGCCAGTAAAATAAGTACCTGAGGTGTGTGATAAGGTGCATCAAATTCAGATCATGGTTTTGGGCACTCTATATCATTTATATTGTTTCAAGGACCAATATTACAAGAGTCATAAAAAAAGACAACTTGGACCACATTTCTGTGAGGGTGTCGCAGTGACCACTTAAAACTTGCAATTAAACTACAGGGACACCTACAGGGACATCTTTCACCCCTGACTCATTGAACTGTATCGTGTGAAGAAATCCGGTATCATAGAGACTTAAGTTGCCCATCATTGTTCATCAAGTATAACTTTTATCAGTTCTGACAAACAGTCATCCCAAATAAAGCATTCTTAATATTCTAAACCTAGCAGAGTGTGGTGGTGTAGTACCCACTTTGTGACAGTACCCACTAGTCCGTAACTGTTATGATACCTTTCTGTGTCCGTCCCATTTCCATCTTAACAGCACTGTGCTCATGGAGGTTCATTCCATGTCTTTGAGACTATGGAGAATCTGGGGTCTGTTGAATTGGTTATTGAATAGGACCGCAAAGCACTGGATGTTTTGTCAAATGATATGGTGTTATACAAGGAGACTACATGTCCCTGAAGGCAGTGTGTGGTGGGCATCTTGGGAGGTTACTGGTATAAAGGGGAGATTTGCCTGCACAGATGTTCTTGCTATTCTTCTTCAGTTGTAAAGAAAATGTGGAGATAAGGCTGCTGCTGCGAAGAACTGCTGCAACTCTTCAGCTTGGTGGCCTTCAGCCCAAGAGTCACCTGTTTAGTAGGAGGATTGTTGAGCACATCATATTCTACCTAAGTACATTTTTTACTTTGGCCTTTTGATATTGGTTGTTGTGCCACCAAGGATGCAGGGAAAAATGATAGTGAGAACTGAATCAGACGCAGAGACACCAAGAATAAGAAGTGAACCATTTGATATTAGATGGCATGGTGAGATGCAATAAGACTGCAATCCACTTGCTTTTGGTGCACTTTTCTAGGAATAAACGTGTACGCAAACTGTTTCCCTCAAACTCACTATTTCAAAAATCACTATTTGCCTGCTATGTTATTCTAGGTAATAACAATATATTATAAGATAGGATGAGAAGCCTTAATTGTGTGAGCAAATGCATATAATCATCCGGGTTTCTGTAGTGCATTTTGTCTGGGTTTAGTGAATCTTTGGAGTAAAGAGCTCTGCAAGGTGAAGTAACCTGTGCCAGAAACTGCATGAGACACGTTTTGGTTTGCTGGTTTGCTGATTTTCTTATAGTGATCTTGTTGTTCACTTTGCACAGGGAACTGTCTGGACAATTAACTTGTTTTGTTTCTCTCACAGTAGGTTTGTCACTCTTGCACATCCTCTATTGTCATCTTCACCTTGTGCAGGGAATTGGGGTTATGTCAGGAAAGGCAGAAAGAGGTCATAAACTTACCCATGCTCCCTGCTAGAAGACACAGTTGTACTTTGTTGTTTCCAGTATCTTTTCCATCTATCCCTCCACTCCCTCCCCTCTTCTGGCCACTCCAATCTTGTGTGCAACACAACAGAGTTGATGGTGCCTAACAAATGGCCATATTGAGCTTGCAGCAAACCTATATGTGGTACCTAGGCCCACATACTAAAGAAATAAGTAATACAGACACCAGCTGTATGGGTGTATAACTGTCTATGCGCATGCATGCTTGGCCTCTTTTATTGACAGGCTCACCTGACTGGTGATGCTTGTGATGGATGGATGTGGGATGGGTGGAGGTACAACCCAGAGGGAGAAGCTGCCTTGTTACATATTCAGCAGCACACTACATCCCTCCCAAAATCCTACAAGTCCAAACAGTGGAAACCAAAGAGAACAACATGAATACCACATAGTCTATCAGCCTCTAAAGTCAACTCAGCAGGAAATCAGTAGATTAATGGACATATCAAGATGGCTGCAGCAGGACGTTTCCACTTGCATTCCCAATTCAACCTAAGTCAGTACATGAACACTGGTGCAAGCAAGTCCAAGACATTCTGGCATCATACTGGCTGGAATCAAGCTCATAATACAGAGGTAATCCACTCTGCTGCTGCTCAGGATGATTTGTGGGTGGAGTTCAAAGGGGCATACCAGGAACATTGCTGGAGTCCACAGTGAAGCTTGTTTTGTTGGTGTTGTTTGACTCACTGAAGACAGTCTTGTTGTGACTGAGAAGATCGGCTACCACCTGCTGAGGTCGCCTCCGGCTCAGGTCAATTGTGCTGGAAACGGCCTTTAATGGCAGGTATAGCCCGCTAGGGCGGGCTATATAGCTATATTAAAGATGAAACATGCAAGCTTATTAAAGATAGCAGTAATAGGAATATTACTCACAGTAAAACTAAAGGTTAACATAGTCTCAAGTGACTAACAGTTACTGGTCTAATATCCGAGTTGATGCAGACCCTGGGACATATTTCCAAGGCATGTGAATCGCTGGTGTTTCACTTTTTGTAATTCACAAGCGGAGCATAGTGCAGGCTCATATCTACAAGGCTCTGCAATGCCATTTTGTGTGTCTTTTCCTTGCCTCGTAGTTATGGTGTAAGGCAATGTAGCACAAGTAACTGAGTCGTCTTACACTGCTTCAGGGAGGCGTATCATGCACATTACCTCTCTGAATTGTTTTTGAGCAAAAAGGTGTCTCTTCCTGCACAAAAACAATCCTTCAAAGAATGCAGGCAGCCTTGAATCATGGTGCAAGGATGCCTGCATTGGCGCTAGGCAGCAATTTGTGTACCTGCTCAGTGGGAAAACACAGAAATGCACTGCCTCTTGTAAATACGGAGCATTTCTGCCCTTTCGAATTGGTGTAGGGCAGCGCAGCAGAAAGTCTTACGCCAATTCCTAGTAAATATGTCCCCTGTGTTTTAGTGCCATTTGTTCACTGGTGCATACACCATATATGCCAAACTTTTCAAGCTGGGAAGTGGGAGATTTTAAAAAGCAATTGGTGGTGTATTTGCCCCATCAGTGTGTGTTGTAGCAGAGACAATTTTACGTAGAAAACACCTACAATAATAATAATATATATTAATAATTTTTTACTTCAAATATCGAGAGACTCATGACGGAATCTCTTGTATTGACATGTATGACACACAAATTTACATACATACACACTGTAAACATATTGCAGCTATCCAGTCTGCATTGTTAGTCAGGACCTCTGTTATTTTTCTCAAAACACAATAATATTCCGTGTTTTAATGGTATATACTACAGCAAAATACAAATGTTATATAACCACGTTATGGAACTGAAATGACCACAAAGAATGTTAAATAGGCAAGTAAAATGTCTTGCACGATTTTGAACATATTGCATATTTTTCACATTTCCTTAATAAAACAACTAATTTTCCATGGACTTGAAATCTGTTTTCATTCTTACATTTATTGTATCATATTTTCCATTACTCTTAAAAGCTTTTTTAAATCGTCTGTAGACAATGATATCCATGCTGTAAATTTTAATCAGATGCTGGCGTGGTAATTAACATGCAGTTCTACTGTTAAAAAATGAAGGCAATTCCTTTGTCATGCTAAATAGTGGCTTGCATTAAAACGATCGGAGCTGATTCCAGCACCAAGTGTTTGTTGTTTCGATGAACGAGGAGAGACAGCTAACAAAATGGATGGCACGAGTACAGTAACGCATTATATCACTTACTCAGATTAGTTATTTTATACTAGTGAAATTGTGGCTCAGAAGAAAAAATATTTAAAAATATGCATTTGGTGGTGGGAAACTCTTGGATAAATTAATCGCAATATGTGCGAAACAAATGAACAACGTTTTTCTTGACCCATAAGGCAGATACGGATACGTGGTTTAGGAATACAACCTGTGCAAGGGTAAACTAACTTTACATGTATATATGTTAAGAATTTGTATTTAAAAAATCCCAGCTAGAATGTAGAAATGTGAAAGCGATTTAAACATTCAGCTATTCAAACGGGAAAACCACTGTAAAAATTAAGGTAATAATTAGGATATTTTATACTGTCGAACTCTGATCAGCCTAAGGCAGATTCTGATGGCACGGATTCCCGCCAAGGGGGAAAAAGCAGCTTCCTGAGTAAGTGCCGATGTTGTCCTTCAAATGGACTCTGGCTCGTCGTATGTCTCAGATTTTTGGGTCATTTCAGGTGTGTAATGCAGGACCCTGCATCCCCTGCGGTGCGGTAGGTGCAACCCTTTAAGGAGCACTTCACGGTCCACATTAAACACAAGAACAATAAATATCTGTGAGCGATGGAGACTCAGGAGTCCCTCTTCGCATTCTGCATGGAGTCCCATCATTTTGTAATATGGGTCATTTAGGGCCAGATTTACAATGTTTGGCGCAGGGCCGCGCCGCAAGCCTGCATCAAAACAAAAGGACAGGAATGCACTGTATCTATGAGATACAGCACCTTCCTGCCCTTTCCCCCTGCTCTGTTGCCGGGATGAATATTTGTGTGCAGGAAGTGCCACTTTCCTGTACAAAAACAATCACAAGAGGAGAAAACGGGGAGAAATAAAGATATTTCTTCCCATTACATAACTTCTATGCCATCCTTGGGCTGGTGTGGGGTTTTGACTCATTCCCAGGTTTACAAAACCTTGTAAATCTGGAAATGCGTCTAAACCCATGGAAACATCTTCCTGATGCAAAGTAAGGTAATGCAGCGACTTGCTCTCCATTGCCTTTCACAAATCTACAAGGCCATGTAAAGCCACGCAATGTGGCTTTGCATGGCCCTGTAGATATGAGTCAGCAACCTGTGCCACCGATGCGTCATAAAAGAGTGACGCATTGGTAGCACAGGCCGCTTGTAAACTTGGGCCTCAAGGTCACAATGCAGCACACATAGAAAGAGGAAAAATGTGAAGAATTAAAGATATTTCTCGCCGTTGTGTCACTTCTAGGCCACCCATTGGATGGCGTAGGGTTTTGATGCATTCCCAGGTTGACAAAACCTTGTAAATTTGGGAATACGTAAAAATCCATGGGTGTTGCGGGTAAACACTCATGGAAACACCTCCCTGGCTCAAAGTCAAGGCAATGCAGCAATTTGATCTGCGTTGACTTACTCCTTATCTACAAGGCCATGGAAAGCCACACAACGTGGTGGTAGGGGGCGCAAGGGGCTGCAGGAAAAGCGGTGCTACATGTCATGTAGCTCCACTTTTCATAAGTCTTACTATACTCCAACTGCTGTGAAAATTCCTATTTTTCAGTAACTCAGCCCTACCTCCTCAGGGTTGTCTTCTAAGCACCATGTCTCTGAAAAGGTCAAGTTCTGTGTGTTCTGTGGGACCCACTTAGACTCAAGAAATCTTCTGCTTTTTGGTATTTTGAATCAGGCAACCTGGGACCAACCATAACCTTTGTAGATCATTTTCAGTCCAAGGGTACTATTGTGAGTCTGGGGCCCTTGAGTAATATGGTGAGTCCTCTTCTTCCAGCAAGAGACAGGAGTTTTCTTCCAGTAAGAGACTTCTTCAGGGGGAGTCTTGCCAGGTACAAAAATGGTCTGTGGAGAACAAGGTGCCAGAGTTATCATCTCCACTATTAGGTAATTAGAGAGATTCTACTGCCACATCATGCATATTTTCTTTTACTTCCTACATTGTGTTGCCACCCTTCCTTGTAACCTTACTGTAAAATTACCAAAGAAAATGGTAGAACCCTTCTGTATCCAGACACACCTGTCATCAGCTTGCCCAATCTACTATTTACAAGACCTCTCCTCTCACCTGATAAGGTCTAAACTGATGCTCTCCCCAGCTATGCCTAGATACTAGATTTCTAAGAGGGTCCTAGGAATTAATAATATCAGCCCTTCCTGGCATCTCCATGTCAAACAAGGTTCTTCTAATACTGACCATTGATTTACCAACTGTTCCTGTCAAAACTAGATAGTTAGGCCCGCATTTCTACTTTTTTTAGCGCCGCATTTGCGCCGCTTTTTGACGCAAAACGGCGCAAACCTACAAAATACAATGGCATTTTGCAAGTTTGCGCAGTTTTTGCGTCAAAAAACGACGCAAATGCGGCGAAAAAAAAGTATAAATATGGGCCCTAATCCCTGATAGACCATCAGCAGTTAATACTCTCCCTGTCCTTCCTGGTCACAGAGGCAGGCCATCATCTTCTGAGTAGAGTTATTATATAGTTGCACCGTAGTGCACAGAGTCGTAATATAACAAAAACAAGGCCCAGAAAAAGGTGAACGATCTGAGGTGACCATGCAAAGTAAGCAAATTTGCTATACACCACATATTTATCTTGCCAATCTGTTTCTGCACTGATTAAACCCATCCCTCTCACTCCTTCAGTGTAGTCTGGGCTTCCATATGCCTTTCTGTCATATTATTTTGCTGTAACAAATGTCTACCTTTGTACTTCAGTGTGAAGCACTTAGCTAACCTTCACATGCGACTCAGGCTATAAGTAAACATGGGCTGCAAAGACAAAGTGCAAAGAAGGAGACATAAGAGCTCAATTGAAGTCTTGAATTCATTACTGACTGCCTTATTGCACATCTTTAATGTAAGGTGTGCTAGAAGAGGCCCACATTTGTAAGTATGTCTTTTCAAGAACAGGTTAGTCTGTCTTGCTGTCAGGATTGGGAATGGCTCATTCTGGTGTTGGGCCTCTTAACCTCAGGCAACCTACTTCAGGATTTGCTCTAGAATCTGGTTAGATGGATATTTCTAAATGTTGGTTAACAATAATCTTAACTAGGGTTTCTAAAGGAGTACTATTTTCTACATATAGTATTTTCAAGGATCCTCACTGTGTCAGGCTTTGAGCATGGTTCTAAGAATGACACAATTAGGTGTTCAAATGCATTTTCATGGAATCTCACTATTTTCAGGCTCTGAGTGCTGTTTATTAATGCCAGTGAGGATTACAGGGTGATGATGCAGTTATTTCAAGACCATGGATCTTCTGTGTCCTACTCCACTCTGTGGGAACATTTTGCAGAAAACAATGTATATGGATGATTTTACTGGGTTTTGTTTGGAGTAAAAATATATCTATGAGCTGTCAGTTTTTTACTTTCTTAGCTGAGGCTTAGGTTTCTTTCAGATTTATTGGGCATATTTACAAGCCCCCTGTGCCACCTTGTGCCACCATAGCATCATTTGTTTTTAAGCTAAGGCAGCGTTAAGGAGGCCTGTCTCCCAAGCCATATTTATAAAGTTGGGTAATGCATGCATTGTGCCACTTTGTAAACCCTTTCCCCACATTATGCTAGCATCAGGCATAATGTTTGCAAGGGGGGCATTCCCACACAGGGAGGCCAGAAAAAATGGTGCAGTGAAATTTACAACATTTCACTGCGCTATATTTTCCATCATTACTAACGACTACTCAGAGCAAGCATGAAAATGACACACCCATATTAACCTATGGGCCTCCTTGTGCTTTGCTACACTACAGTCAAAATGGTTTATGCTAGTGCAGCAAAGTGCCACAATAGTGTAAAACTAAAATGTTTTGATACTATAGTGCTAACAACTGCCATGGGGTGCCACACTATAATTGCTGCACAACCATGGTGTTGTTTTGTGGCGGTAGGTGGACACAAAAAAAGTGGTGCATTGGGACCGATGTGCCACTTTCTTGTAAATCTGCCCCTATGTTTCATAAGAACAACACCATCAAAGCCTTTTCTTGCACAAAATCTTAAGCTTTGATTGTGAGCTATTGAAACAACATAGGCTTTCTATGATTCTGTAGCAATCTGTTTGTCAATTTTCTGTTATATTTCGCAGAAAGTAGTGGAACTGGATTTTTTCAGAACTCATTGTACAGCAAATTATTTTATTTGATTGCACTTGCTAGAAGGTATGTAAAGATCTCAAATAACTATGGTGAAAGGGAGAGATACAAACATCCTGCGGTCAACGCAATTCAAATTTATTTAGAAATTTAGAAATTCTAGGAGATTCACCTGTAACTAAGAGACGGACAATACACAGGGAAGGAAATAAAATAAGTTCCAAAAATGGAATGCACCATAGAAACATCATTAGCTCCATTCAGCACAAAGGCAAAAAACACCTAAAAAAGATAAAAACATGGATGCAAAACATTTCATTTGGCAGGTTGAGCAATAAATACAAAGCCTCAGTGTGTATCATGTGCTTCAGGCTTAGAAAGAAGGGTCTCAACCACTTACGGCGTTATAACAACAAGACAGCACATATAAATGAGACATTTCATATCTTGACTTCCATGTTAACAAAAGTGACATGTGCTTGATGTATCATGCCATTTGGATGTTACAACATTTAACAGAACAATATTTAAATAACCTAGTGCCCAGAGGTGTCTAACCTAATGGGCCATATTCCATGGCAGATAGTGCTGTGATTTACTCATAGCAAAAGAATTAATTGTTAAAAAGATTTTGCCTTCTCTTATAAAAGTCCAAATACAAATAGAAACTTAATTTAGAAATTAAGAAAAGCATTAAGCTGTTCCATTGATGAGACCGTGCTTAGATCAAGGTCAACATGGACTAACCCCAAAATCCTAAAAAATAAACCTTTGTCTCTTTTCATTTCAAAGGTCTCTTCAAACATAAAGGGGCATATTTATACTCTGCTCTAAATTTGCCTAATTCTTTTGATGCAAGTTCAGTGCAAACTTAGCTCTATATTTACATTTTGCTCAACTTTTGGGATGTGGGCACCTTCCTTGAGTCAATGAGATGCAAGGTGGGCCTTCCCATCCAAAAAATGGCGATATCCCCATAGCAGCATATTTTATCTCCCATGCTAAAATGATGCACAGGTGGAATGCAGCCTCAAATAATGGTGCATAGCTTGCTTAGCACCATTATTTACCGCCTGTGTCAGACCAGGCCTTAAGGGACCTTTGGACCAATATCTATGGTCAAACACCATGGAAAGGGCCTCAGGTGACCACCCCAAGCCCCAGAAACCCCCCCACCCACACCAGAGGGACACCACAGGAAGGGGGACCAAATCCTAGGGTAAGTATTAGGTAAGCATTAGTTTTTTTTTTTTTTTAAGTGCCTTTGACAAGGGGCTCCCTGCATGGCACTAGGGCAATGGTCATGCCCAGGGGACACTGGTCCCCTGTGCTGGACATTGGGGTGGGCGGCATGACTCCTTTTTTTCTAAGATAGAAGTCATGTTTTATGATGGTTGTGCACTTTGAAATGATGCAAGACTGGTTAGCGGCATTTTTTTGCCACTGATCAGCCTAACGTTATTTTTTGGTGCTCAACCTCCACACCCCATACCGCCATCCCCACCCGACTAGCGTCATTTTTGATAACACTAGCCCAATATTAGCACCAGCTTGTGCCATTCCTTAAATGTGGTGCCCAGCTGGCGCTGTGGAATGGGGCAGGCAGCGCTAATATTTTTGCTGCAAAACTGCGTTAGCGCAGTTTTGTTTCCAAAAAGTTTAAATATGCCCAAAAGTGTCAAAGAGAGGCATAATCACTGTTCAAAAGGCGATAACCCCAATGCACCACTTTTAAGATTTGAAAAATGCCTCCACCCATCGCCTTACAAAAAGAGCCAAGCCTGCTGGCCTGTGATTGTGCTTTACAGACATCATTATGAATATGCTCTGAATCGTTTAGTGAACTGCTCATAACTTTGCCTAGCAAGGTATAGGATTGACCAATTGCCAATTTGTTTTACACCTAGATGCCATGAATAATTAGAATGGGGATGCCTTCTTTTCCCTTGGAAACTTAACAGGCAAGGAGTTCTTTTTCAAAAAGTGGACTCCTGCATACTGTTGCAGAGTGCCTAGATGTTGATCTAAACCTTTTGGGGTTAGATCAAGGATCACAATATCATCTGCATAGCATAGGTAGGTCACTGAGTGTCTCCCAATGCTAGAAGAACACATAACCTTTATCTAGAAAGCTGGGTAGGTCTGATATATAAATGGAAAAGAGTAGTGGCACTAGCTGGCACCCTTGGTTCAAACCATGTTTGTTGGGATAACAGTAGATAATCCCTACCTAACAATATCTGGCACGAGGTGGAAAACTGAAGGACAATAATTAAGCATAATAAAATGCTAGACATTTAAAGATTTTACAGTTTTTTTCCACAGAGTTGTCTGATCAACTTTGTCAAATGCTGTGGAAGTTTCAATAAAAGCAGCATAGACAGGGTAGTTCCTAATAGTCACATATTTTTCAGTAATAGATTGCAGAGCTTCAATGTTGTCCTGAGTGCAATGCTTTTTACTGAAACCAGATTGCTCTAGTGTAGTACTCATGCTGTCCTCAACCGAATACTTTAGGCACTCCAAACGGCATCTGGCAAAAACTTTATCTACAGCATCTAGGAGAACAATTTGTTGATAATTATTAGATAAATTGCAATTGTTTTTCGTAAATAGAGGAACAGTATCAGTTCCGGTCCAGGAGGGAGACCATATGCACTGCAGAAACAATGGTCAAACACCCAAAGGAGAACCAGTGCCCAAAGTTTTATTTCCATTTTTATTATTGAGATTGGGACTTCATCTCTCCCTTCATCTCAGAGTTGATAGAGCTAGCTTAAATACAAAATCCAATGGCTAGGTTGTCCTTAAATAGTTCCCTAATAAAACAGCCCCATATTTCCTCCCTAATGGGCAAGGAGTTGCATCTCTTTCTCATTCCACTGCAATCAGCAACGATTCCCCATAATTTTTGCATTTTTTTTTTTACATTGGTGGTGTACTGACCATCACTGATAAAGTGGCGGTAATACTGCCAACAGCCTGGTAGAAATTACCACCAAATTATGACCATGGCGGTGATACCTCCCATAGACAGCTAGTGTACCACCCCAACCACTAGGGCAGAGGTCTTCAAACTGGGGGGCGGGCCCCCCTTGGGGGGGCCTCAAGTGATCCCGGGGGGGCGCCAAACTCTGGCCAAAAGAAATATTATACAGATAACATGCCTTTGTTTTAAGTAGAAGCATGTTATTGCAGTTTTAAAAAGGTAACAGTACTTAACTGCAATGTTTAAATAGGTTTAGACCTATTTAAACATTGTCATCCTTCTAAAAGAATTGTAAAAAATTCTGAGGGGTGGCAATAATTTTTATTTTTCAACTGGGGGCGCAGCATTAAAAAGTTTGAAGACCACTGCACTAGGGTGTTAACACTACTGACCACGGCGGTAGCTACCTACAGCCATGCGGAAGTCAAGGTACTGCCCACCATACTATGACATAGTAAACCGCCAGGATTTCTGGTATGGTACGAATGCCATCAGAAGCCTCGTGTAAACACAGTACAGAAAACAAAAGACTCATCATCAGGGACACAGAGGACTCTGCAGCCGCCATGGAACCGGAACTTCAAGTCTTCCCGATGCTCTATCACGCCATGGCCATCCTGGAGCACCAACGCTGACAAAGATGACGACGGTGAGTACAGCTGTCTAGCACACACAGGAGGGAGGGAGTTAAAGGAGAGGGGCACACACATGCACAGCACACACCCTCACACACACACTATACAGAGAACCTGCTGCAGAGTAAAACAACAGTCACAGGACCCACGAGCATATAATGCAAGGACCACACTCCAGAAGTACGAACACTGTAATTTTCTGCCAACAGCCACCTTAATAAATCATGAAATCAAAATGCAGATGGCAATGTACAGAATGGGCCACTGGCCAGTCCAGAGTACCAAAGACCACATGGCCAAAGGTCATAGTTCAAGCCCCAACTTGACTCCTGACAACATCCAGACTCCACTGTCCATGGGCATCATGTTGGAAATGGGCAGGCACCTAAGGAGGAAGGAGGGTTTGGTTCTGGAGGGGGCTACTTGCCCAACAGTCCATGGAGGGGAGTGAAAGGCCAAAGTCTCTGAAGTGGGTATTGTAGGAAAGTACCATCTTGCCTGGCATGTTACCCCCATATTTCACTGTATATATGTTGTTTTAGTTGTATGTGTCACTGGGACCCTGCCAGCCAGGGCCCCAGTGCTCATAAGTGTGCTCTGTATGTGTTACCTGTGTTATGACTAAGGGGGTGATCCGCCGCCCGCCAGAATTCCGCCCTCCAAAATACCACGCCGCGGTCAAAAGACCGTGGCGGGTATTTCAAGTTTTCCCCTGGGCTGGCGGGCGGCCGCCAAAAGGCCGCCCGCCAGCCCAAGGGAAAACGACCTTCCCACGAGGATGCCGGCTCGTAATCGAGCCGGCGGAGTGGGAAGGTGCGACGGGTGCATTTGCACCCGTCGCGTATTTCACTGTCTGCCAAGCAGACAGTGAAATACTTGTAGGGGCCCTCTTACGGGGGCCCCTGCAGTGCCCATGCCAGTGGCATGGGCACTGCAGGGGCCCCCAGGGGCCCCGCGACCCCCCCTACCGCCATCCGGTTCCCGGCGGGCGGACCCCCGGGAACTGGATGGCGGTAGGGGGGGTCGGAATCCCCTCGGCGGCACAGCTAGCTGCGCCGCCTTGGAGGATTCAACAGGGCAGCGGTACACTGGCGGGAGCCCGCCAGTGTTGCCGTTCTGACCGCGGCTTTACCGCCGCGGTCAGAATGCCCTGCGGGGCACCGCCGGCCTGTCGGCGGTGCTCCCGCCGACCCTGGCCCCGGCGGTCTAAGACCACCGGGGTCAGAATCACCCCCTAACTGTCTCACTGAGGCTCTGCTAATCAGAACCTCAGTGGTTATGCTCTCTCATTTCTTTCCAAATTGTCACTAACAGGCTAGTGACCAATTTTACCAATTTACATTGGCATACTGGAACACCCTTATAATTCCCTAGTATATGGTACTGAGGTACCCAGGGTATTGGGGTTCCAGCAGATCCCTATGGGCTGCAGCATTTCTTTTGCCACCCATAGGGAGCTCTGACAATTCGTACACAGGCCTGCCACTGCAGCCTGAGTGAAATAACGTCCACGTTATTTCACAGCCATTTTACACTGCACTTAAGTAACTTATAAGTCAACTATATGTCTAACCTATACCTGGTGCTAAGTTACTTAGTGTGTGGGCACCCTGGCACTAGCCAAGGTGCCCCCACATTGTTCAGGGCCAATTCCCCGGACTTTGTGAGTGCGGGGACACCATTACACGCGTGCACTATACATAGGTCACTACCTATGTATAGCTTCACAATGGTAACTCCGAATATGGCCATGTAACATGTCTAAGATCATGGAATTGTCCCACCAATGCCATCCTGGAATTGGGGAGACAATCCCATGATTCCCCGGGTCTCTAGCACAGACCCGGGTACTGCCAAACTGCCTTTCCTGGGGTTTCACTGCAGCTGCCGCTGCTGCCAACCCCTCAGACAGGTTTCTGCCCTCCTGGGGTACAGCCAGGCTTGGCCCAGGAAGGCAGAACAAAGCACTTACTCAGAGAGAGGGTGTTACACCCTCTCCCTTTGGAATAAGGTGTCAGGGCTGGGGAGGAGTAGCCTCCCCCAGCCTCTGGAAATGCTTTCATGGGCACAGATGGTGCCCATCTCTGCATAAGCCAGTCTACACCGATTCAGGGATCCCTCAGCCCTGCTCTGGCGCGAAACTGGACAAAGGAAAGGGGAGTGACCACTCCCCTGACCTGCACCTCCCCTGGGGGGTGCCCAGAGCTCCTCCAGTGTGCTCCAGACCTCTGCCATCTTGGAAACAGAGGTGCTGCTGGCACACTGGACTGCTCTGAGTGGCCAGGGCCAGCAGGTGACGTCAGAGACTCCTTCTGATAGGCTCCTTCAGGTGTTGCTAGCCTATCCTCTCTCCTAGGTAGCAAAACCTCCTTTTCTGGCTATTTAGGGTCTCTGCTTTGGGGAATTCCTTAGATAACGAATGCAAGAGCTCATCAGAGTTCCTCTGCATCTCTCTCTTCACCTTCTGCCAAGGAATCGACTGCTGACCGCGCTGGAAGCCTGCAAAACTGCAACAAAGTAGCAAAGACGACTACTGCGACATTGTAACGCTGATCCTGCCGCCTTCTCGACTGTTTTCCTGGTGGTGCATGCTGTGGGGGTAGTCTGCCTCCTCTCTGCACTAGAAGCTCCGAAGAAATATCCCGTGGGTCGACGTAATCTTCCCCCTGCAACCGCAGGCACCAAAGAACTGCATCACCGGTCCTCTGGGTCTCCTCTCAGCACAACGAGCGAGGTCCCTTGAACTCAGCAACTCTGTCCAAGTGACTCCCACAGTCCAGTGACTCTTCAGTCCAAGTTTGGTGGAGGTAAGTCCTTGCCTCCCCACGCTAGACTGCATTGCTGAGAACCACGTGTTTTGCAGCTACTCCGGCTCCTGTGTACTCACCGAGGATTTCCTTCATGCACAGCCAAGCCTGGGTCCCCGGCAATCTAACCTGCATTGCACGACCTCCTGAGTTGTCCTCCGGTGGCATGGGACTCTCTTGTGCAACTTCGGGTGAGCACCAATTCACTCCATTTTGTAGTGCCTGTTTCGGCACTTCTGCGGGTGCTGCTTGCTTCTGAGAGGGCTCTTTGTCTTGCAAGACACCCCCTCTATCCCCTCACGCAATTGGTGACATCCTGGTCCCTCCTGGGCCACAGCAGCATCCAAAAACCTTAAACGCGACCCTTGCAGCTAGCAAGGCTTGTTTGCAGTCTTTCTGCAGGAAAATACTTCTGTACTACTCTTCACGACGTGGGACATCCATCCTTCAAAGGGGAAGTTTCTAGCCCTTGTTGTTCGTGCAGAATCCTCAGCTTCTACCATCCGGTGGCAGCTTCTTTGCACCCACAGCTGGCATTTCCTGGGCAATTGCCCACTCCCGACTTGATCGTGACTTTTGGACTTGGTCCCCTTGTTCCACAGGTACTCTCATCTGAAAATCCATTGTTGGTGCATTGCTGGTGTTGGTCTTTCCTGCAGAATTCCCCTATCACGACTTCTGTGCTCTTTGGGGAACTTAGGTGCACTTTGCACCCACTTTTCAGGGTCTTGGGGTGGGCTATTTTTCTAACCCTCAATGTTTTCTTACAGTCCCAGCGACCCTCTACAAGGTCACATAGGTTTGGGGTCCATTCGTGGTTCGCATTCCACTTCTAGAGTATATGGCTTGTATTGCCCCTATCCCTATGTGCCCCCATTGCATTCTATTGTGACTATACATTGTTTGCACTGTTTTCTATTGCTATTACTGCATATTTTGGTATTGTGTACATATATCTTTTGTATATTTGCTATCCTCATACTGAGGGTACTCACTGAGATACTTTTGGAATATTGTCATAAAAATAAAGTACCTTTATTTTTAGTATATCTGTGTATTGTGTTTTCTTATGATATTTGCATATGACACTAGTGGTACTGTAGGAGCTTCACTCGTCTCCTAGTTCAGCCTAAGCTGCTCTGCTATGCTACCTTTTCTATCAGCCTAAGCTGCTAGACACCCCTCTACACTAATAAGGGATACCTGGGCCTGGTGCAAGGTGTAAGTACCCCTTGGTACTCACCGCAAGCCAGTCCAGCCTCCTACAGGTATCATGCCCAATGGTTCTGGAGGGGGCTCCTTGTCCAACAGTCTCTGGAGGGGAGTGAAAGGCCACAGTCTCTGGAGGGTGGGCTATATGCCCTCAAATGGTGGGAGGGGGCTCTTTGGGTTCCTCTACTGGTGGAGAGGGCTCATTGCTCTCTGCTGGTGGAGGGGGTTCTTTGGGTTCCTCTTCCGGTGGAGGGGGCTACTTGCCCTCTGCTGGTGGAGGGGGCTCTTTGCCATCTGCTGGTGGAGGAGGCTCTTTTCGTTCCTCTCCTAGTGGAGGGGGCTCCTTGCCCTCTGCTGGTGTAGGGGGCTCCTTGGATTCCTATGCTGGTGGAGGGGCTCTTTGCCTCTGCTGATGGAAGGGGCTCTTTGGGTTCCTCTGCTGGTGGAAGGGGCTCTTTGGGTTCCTCTGCTAGTGGAGGGGGTTCCTTGGCTTTCTTTGGTGGTGGAGGGGGCTCCTTGGCTTTCTTTAGAGGTGGAGGGGGATCCTTGTGTTCCCTCTTGTGACTGGCCGCCTTGGCCTTTGTCATATGACTTGTGTCTTTGCCTCCAGGTCTAGGAGGTGCCTCCATTGATCCCCGTCCTCTGTCCCTTAGGTTTCGCCACCCTAGTCCTCCCTTTCTGAGGCAGAGGTGTGGACTTACTAGGAGTGGATGCCATCACACTCAGGGGCCCCTTAGTGGCAGCAGAAGATTTATTGGTTGGGCAGACTGTTTAGCTGAGGTGCTGGGCTGGGTCTCTGGGACCCTGCTCTTACAGGCAGGATGGTGGGGGGGGTGGGAAGATATCAAGATGGGCAAGGAAAAGCTTCTTAAGGACATTGGGGCTGGACGTGGGAGGAGGGATGGGAGTGGAGGTAGAGGGAGTGGTTGTAGGGAGCGTATGTTTGCTGGACTTGGGTCCCGGTGCATGGACAGTGTGCATGTGTGAGGTTGATGGCTATTGGGTGTCTGATTGCAAGCGTTTGTGTCTCTTAGGAGGGGAGGCAGACAGGGTGGGAGAGGACAAAGAGGATGTGTGGATGGATGCTGTGGAGGTGTCTGCAAGTGAGGTGAGTGTGCTGCATGATGTGGTGATGGTGGTGGTGGCTGTTGATGCAGTTCATGGAGGTGTGAGGGCGAATGTGATGGTGAGGGAGGAGGAGGAGGAGGGGGAGGCAGTGGAGGCAGTGGATGTTGCTGTGTGTGCAACTGTCTGTTGTTTATGTGAGTGCTTGTGGCTTGAAGTTTGCTGCCTGTGCTTGTCTGTGCCACTCTTGTGTGATGTTTTGTGTGCATGCTTGTCTGTATGTGTGCATAGGATGGGTTGGGGTTGAGGAGACTGGGACTGGGAAGTGGTAGTGGAGGGGGGATGGTAGGACAAGGGACACTGGCTGCCACCAGAGAGGAGGCCAGGGCCTGAAACGATTGCTGTAGGGCAGTCAACTCACGTGGATGCCCTCAAGGTAGACACTGCATTGCTGCATCTAGGATGCTAGTCCCTGGATGGCATTCACTGTGGTTGACTGCCCTACAGAGATGGATCTCAGGAAGTCAATATCCTCCTCACTGAGGGCAGCAGGGCTCACTGGGGCAGGGCCTGAGGTACCTGCGGAGAAAGACATGCCCACCCTCCTGGGTGATAGGGCACGGCCAACTCAGTGGGGGGCTACTGGGAGGGAGGTGCTGGTATGGGGTGGCGGCTGTACCTGTAGCTGGGGTGGTTCTAGAGGTGTCCATCATCACCTGGGACTTACCATTGGAGAAGGATTCAGAGTCAGTGTTGCCTCCTCCTGTACCCGCCATGGTGCTCCCCTCGCCCTCCATCACATTGGTCCTGTTGGCATTGGTGGACTTTGCCTTCTGAGACCCGGGGGCTGAAGCTCCCTCACTCGCTGGTGCCCCTGCTCCTCCGCCAGATGATGCTGAAAAAAACACATGGACAGGATGACAGAAGAAAATAGGGGGAGAGAAAGGGAGCACTGGGTCAATTACAGCCCCAACACCATAGATGGCATACACATTACCATAACACACAGGGATCAAGATTGAGCCCTATGCACCACACTGGCATTCCATTAGCTAGTTACCACAGCAAGATGAGAGCCAACCACCACCATCTGTACCCCTCCTGGGACCTACTAAGCCCTTTCTGGCATTGAATGCCACCAGTAGGAAAGTGCCATCTTTCTTTGCATGTTACCCCCATATTTACCTGTTTGTCAGTATGTTTTTGCCTGTCTCACTGTGATCCTAGTGGTCAGGACCCGAGTGCTCAGTTTATGGCCTAATGTGTGTGTCTGTATAGTTCTTGACTGTGCCACTGAGGCTCTGCTAATCAGAACCTCAGTGCTTATGCTCTCTCTGCTTTTAAATTTGTCACTGTAGGCTAATGACTTCAATTACCAATTTCAATTGGCACACTGCACCCCCCCTTATTAGTCCCTAGTATATGGTACCTAGGTACCCAGGGCATTGGGGTTCCAGGACATCCATATGGGCTGCAGCATTTCTTTTGCCACCCATAAGGAGCTCAGACAAACCCTTGCACAGACCTGCCATTGCAGCCAGTGTGAAATAAAGCACACATTATTTCACAGCCATTTTCACTGCACTTAAGTAACTTATAAGTCACCTATATGTCTAACCTTCACTTGCTGAAGGTTAGGTGCAAAGTTACTAAGTGTGAGGGCACCCTTGCACTAGCAAAGGTGCCCCCACATAGTTCAGGGGCATTTTCGGGACTTTGTGAGTGTGGGGACGTCATTACACATGTGCACTACATATAGGTCAATACCTATATGTAGCTTCAAAATGGTAACTCCGAATATGGCCATGTAAGGTGTCTAAGATCATGGAATTGTCCCCCATTCCAAATCTGGTATTGGAGAGCCAATTCCATGCATCCTGGGGCTCCACTATGGACCCCCAGTACTGCCAAACCACCTCTCTGAGGCTTGCACTGCAGCTACAGCTGCTGCCACCTCACAGACAGGGTTCTGCCCTCCTGGGCTCTGAGCAGTTCAGTCCCAGGAAGGCAGAACAAAGCATTTCCTCTGAGAGCAGGTTGTTACTCCCTTTGGAAATAGGTGTTTCAGTCTGGGGAGGGGTTGCCTCCCCAGCCTCTGGAAATGCTTTGAAGGGCACAGATGGTGCCCTCCTTGCATATGCCGGTCTACACCATTTCAGGGACCCCTTGTCCCCTGCTCTGGCGCGAAACTGGACAAAGGAAAGGGGAGTGACCACTCCCCTGTCCATCACTACCCCAGGGGTGGTGCTCAGAGATACTCCAGAGGGTCCCTGGGTTTTGCCATCTTAGATTCCAAGTTGGCAGGGCACTCTGGGAGCATCTGAGTTACCAGTGCCAGCAGGTGACATGAGAGCCCTCCCCTGATAGGTGATTACCTGTTTAGCTGACCAAACCCCTTTTCAGGGCTATTTAGGGTCTCTTTCTTGGGTGGTTCTTCTGATTAGGAGTCCTCTACATCCTTACTTCACCTTCTTACCAAAGAAAGTGCATGTTGGCCCTCTTGAAACTCTACAAACTGCAACAAAGAAGCAAATCAACCTCTGCAACATTATGGGGGTCATTATGACCGCAGCAGTCAGTGTAATGGAGGTAGTACTGCCAACAGGCTGGCGGTACCTACCTCCACTATTATGACAGTGGCGGTTTGGCCAAAGCCAAACCACCAAGTTAACATGCCAACCGCCACAGCGGTAACGACCGCCGGGATGGAGACTACAGTCTCCAGCCCAGCGGCTGTCACTAGGCCGCCCATGGAATTTTGAACCCACCCACTGCCATGATTTCTGTGCTTTCTGTACCGCCACGGAAACCATGGTGGTTGGCACTATCAGTACAAGGGAATTCCTTCCTTGGCGCTGATAGGGGTCTCCAAAGCCCCCCGCCCCCTCCCCAGAGTCCTCCCTTACCCTTCCCCTCCTAACCCCCAAAGCCCATATGCACACATATATGCACATACATACACACCCATACACACACCCATACACACAATCACCAATCATGCATATATTACTACATACTCACACCAACACTCACGAACATACATCCAGGCACACACGCACTCACATGACACAACATGCATGTACACACACACACCCATTCATGCACACATGCATTACACACGCATGCATGCATTCAAACACAGTCACACACACACCCACACATGCACACAACACCCCCGCCCCCTCTCCTGTCGGAGAACCCGACTTACCTCCTTGCAGGGGGTCCTCCGGCAGGAGACGGGATAAGGCGCTGCTGTTAGCAGCGGCGTGCGCCAGCAAAACACCGCCAGGCCGTATCATGGAACATGAGACGGTAGGTGGCATTTTTCTGGTGTGGCAATGCTGCTGGCAGCAGCGCCAACTTACCCCCGCCATGACCGTAGCCAGAATTCCACCAGCCTTCTGGCGGAATTCCAGCTGTAGATATAATTGCATGGACAGTCTGTAGCCACGGCAACGGTATGCTGGCGGCCGTAGCCATGGCAGTAGGCTGCATTTGCCGCCAATGTCATAATGAGGCCCTATATCTTTAGCTCCTGCCAGGAATTTGCAACTGTTTCTGGGCTGTGCATTCTCCGAGGACTGTCTGTCTTCAGCCTGCACCAGAAGAACAAAGGAATCTCCATTGGAGTGAAGGAGTCACTCTTCTGCTTCAGCAGGCACCCCTCTGCAATGACGACCGGTGATGTGGGTCCCCTCTTCTGATGAAGTGAGTGGGTCCAGCAACACAGGTGATGGATTGAAGTGGTCCTGACAGTCCTGACAGTCCTGACATCCAACTGTCCAACATTGTTTGATGTAAGAGTTTGCCTCCCCACGCAAGACAGTACCCCTGTGCACCACGTGTTTTGCAGTTGCCAAGGCTTATTGGCATTTTTCTGCAAAGCTCTTCATTCATCATGAAGATCTAGCCACCAGCACTGCTTCCTGTGATGCGCAGCTTCCTGAGTGGTTCTCCTGCAACGTGGGATCCATTTTTGTAGTGCTACATTGGCCTCCTATTGCACCTTGTTTGTCCCTGTGCTGTGGGTCTCTCGTGCATGCTGCCTAGCCTTCTGACAGCTCTCTGAGTTGCTGAGTTCCCCTTCTGACTCCCCCCTCCTGGGTAGAGTCCACCAGGTCCCTCCTGGCCCTGAGCTGCACCATTTTCTGCTAACTGAAAGCTTTGCAAGTGCCAAGGCATTTTGGCGGAATCCAGGGACACAAACCAGGTTGCATTCATCCATCCGGCATGGGACACCTCTGCACCAACCAGGAACCCGCATCTGTCTTCTTGGGCGAAATACTGACAGTTGTTCCTCACCGGTGGTTCTTCTTTTGCACCTTCATCCAGGTTAGCAGGGGCTCCTGTTCTCCCTGGACTCTTCAGAGCTTCGTGGACTTGGTCCCCTTCTTACACAGGTCAGGTCCAGGAGTAATTGGTGTCTTTCAGTCTCTTCTGGTTCTTGCATAATCTTCTTTCTCGTGTTCTTGTGTGTTCTATGAAAGTTGCTGTGAAATACTCCTGCTTTCCTGGGCTCTGGGGTGGGTTCTATTACTTACCTTAGGTGTTTTCTAATACTTCCAGTGCCCCTCTACACACTGCACTTGCACAGATGGGAATCCCACTTTTGCATTCCACTTTCTTAGTATATGGTTTGTGTTCCCCCAGGCCCATTTCTAACTATTGTGATTGCCACTATTTGCACTGTTTTCTAAAAGTTTTACAGCTATTTCTGCATACTAGTGTGTATAATTTGTGTATTACTTATCTTTTAAGGGAGTATAGTCTCTATTGTATTTCTGGAATGTGTGTCACCAAGTTAAAGTACCTTTATTTTTCTAACACTGAGTATTTTCTTTCATGTGTGTGAGTACTGTATGACTAAAGTGGTATTGCATGAGCTTTGCATGTCTCCTAGTTGGGCCTTGGCTGCTCATCCACACTACCCCTAGAGAGACTGGCTTCTGGACACTGACTACATTTCATTGGTTAGGTGATAACTGGACCTGGTATAACGTGTAAGTACCTTAGGTACCCTCTACAAACCAGGCCAGCCTCCTAATGTGACAAATAGGTACACTTGCCAGGTCGAATTCACAGTTTAAAACTGCACACACAAACAGTACACTGGCAGGTCTGAGCCATCTTTACAGGGCTACTCATGTGGTTGGCACAATCAGTGCTGCAGACCCATTAGTAGCATTTGATTTACAGGCCCTGGGAACCTCTAGTGTAGTTTACTTGGGACTTACTAGTACATCAAATATGCCAATCAAGGATAAACCGATCACCAATGCAATTATGAGAGTATGAGAGTAGATGCACTTTAATAATGTTTAGCATTGGTAAAGTGCCTGAAGTCCCAAAGCCAAAAAAACTGGTCAGAAAAAAATAGGAGGAATGAGGGGAAAAGGGATGACCCTGCAAAAAGGGCCATGTCCAACAGAGCTACTGCATGCAAGGATGACAAGAGGGTCAGGGTAGTTAACGAAAGTCACAAGGTAGTGTAAGAAAGTAGGGTTATTCTTTGAGGGGGTGAAAGCCCCACTCAGCCAACAAGTAGAATGATTGTCAGGATGAACCACAAAAGTCACTAAATTAACCTGTCTTAACCCTCTGGTAGCTTGGTCCAAAGCAGTCAGGCTTAACTTAGAGGAAGTATTAAATGTTTTTATGTAGTACACAAACAGTAATGAAGTGAAAACACAACACAAGAATATTCCCAAACAAATTTAGAAAAATTGAGACAATTCTAATATATAAAATGACACAAAAGAAATTAAATCATTTTTTTGCAAAGAGATCAAAATGGCAACCACAGTTATCTGCACCCTCAACACAGGGGTAAAGTCAAAAGTTAGGACCAATTGCAATGAAGCACATGTTGGATCCACAAGGTGGATTGGGCCAAGTCTCAGATTATCTTTGGACTTTTCAAATTTTGTAAAAAGGTAGACTAATTCCACACCTGGTTTTGGAAAATTCTTACCTTCCCTGCCAAGGGTCCTAGAGGTCTTTAATGTTAAAAGGCTAGTGTTAGGTTCCTATATATGTATGCTGAAGGCTGTCATTTCAAATGTAAGTGCATGAGAGGATGGTTCTGACTCTCTAATCTACCCTCATTTTTCACTTTTGGATCACCTGTTTTTTTACATTTTACTGTGAGGGAGTCTCATAGTTTGGGACTCACCCACAGTAAACTCATGGCAAAATGGACTGCATGTGTTTATCACCAGAACTGCTTTGCTAAGGAAAGGCTGTTGTGATGCAGCAATAGTAGGAGGCCCAGGGTTGGTTACACGTTATCATGTGTGCACACGTTTGTACTCCTGTGTGAGGGCTGCTTAGGTTGCCAGGTGCAGAAGGGACTATACAGTGTGGGTGGTGACCTGGATTAGGCCTTATGAGATGGGTGTACACATGTGAAGGATAGATAGTCAGTGTGCTTACTGTGTTTTCCTTGTAGTAAAATTCCATTAAATGTCTAAGGGAAATGATGGCCTATGACACAACTCTGGTCCCTTAGGGTCCACAGAGTCTAGAGTCACACCAATGTACACTATACCCTGTATGAAAATAATAATGCAGTAGGTTACAAAAGCATAGTTGTACAACTTATGGGTCATCCAGGAATGCCATCTTTCTCGGACTCAGGGCCAATTACTTCTCTGCCCAGCTGCCTGATCAGTGCTTTGCATCAATCAGCCAGCTGTGACTCCATGCCAGAAACAGACTGGAGAGGCCATGGAAGGGATGTCAAGGAGGAGGGGCTGAGACCTTTGGAACACATGTGGCACTAACTCAAGGAAAAAGCCATTTTTAACTATCCCAGAAGACTGTGCAGGAAGGAGGAGACATGGGCAAGGAAGTGATGTGGCACATCTGGATAGGCCAGAGGTGCAGACCTGCTGGTTACTTCCAACCCCACTTCAAAGGTCTTGTACAGGGGAGGACTCTCTCGCTTGGCTGCGCTTCACTTCAGGACACTGGGACTAAAGTTGGGTGTTAGGGACAATTGGAAAGAATAACCCCCTGACTGCCAACTGGGTCAGGGGCTCTGGCCCTGAATGACTTCAGACCCAGTGAGGTGCATGGCAGGGCCTGGTGAGCTGGCACGTTTACCCCCCTGAGAACCAGTTGGGGGAAAGACTGGGCTTGCGCAAGCAGAGTGAGCAGCCCAGAAGATAAGGAAGGCACCCTGAGGAAAGGCTGGTACAGGGAGTCAGTGGGACATGGCTCCCTACCGATCTGGGAAACTTCTAGGCTAGGAGGCCTAATGAAAGTTCTCCTAGTGGCAAAGGCCCTCCACCAGGAGCAAAATGAAACCAAGATCATCCAAAACAGCCATGAGGGGCCCGACATAAGGAGATAAGAAGATCCATGACATTTGACCTTTTATGAGTGAGTGGGGAAGTGCATGGGGCTGCCCCGCTGCTTCAGACAGTGCCCCCGGGGTGGGCCGGGCCTAGCTGCTGCTCCCAAGAAAAAGAGGAGCTGGGAGAGTGCCATCGCACTCCAGTTGTTGCATAAGAAAGGGCCCTGGACCCTATCCCTGGGTCCATAAAGATTGGCCTGTTGGAGAGAAAGGGGGGTGCAGTTGTGCACCCCCCTTACCACAATGGTGAAGGGGCCCCATGCAGGTGAATTAAAGCTGGTAAGCACAGTTGCACTCCCTGTAAATATAGAGGTGGGGCAGTCACCGTGAAGTAAAACCGGGGAGTACTGTCATGCTCCCCATGAAAAATGAAGGAAGGGACCCTGCCAGGAAGAGAAACCGGGGATGGCATTGTATCCCCTGAAAAGATGGCTGCCGGCTGTTGGTGGAGCCGGCAGCCAGAGATGAAGTCAAAGGCACAGTCCCGCCTCCGGTGAATACTGTGGGGGGGCCTGGACCTCACCCAAGGGCCCCGCGTACAAGATGCAGTTACTGGGTGCTGTTGCACCCCTGTGAAGATGGCCAGTGGGGCCCCACACTCCATTCCAGGACCCCACACTAAAGAAAAGTGAGGGAGCGCCGTTGTGCTCCCTGTGAAGATCCTGGCAGAGGCAGGGGTCCGAGGGCCCATCACTGGTCCCTGCAGCAGCAGGAAGGCTGGGAGGAGTGCTGCTGCAAACCAAAGAGTAGCTGCTGGCTTCCGTGGCAGCATTTGGAGCCAGCGAGGGCAGCCGGGGTGGGCTCCCTGTGCTGCACTCCAAGTAGGCAGCATCAGGGGGGTGTCAAGGTGGGACACCACCCAAAGAAAGAGGAACGCGGCATGAGGTGGCATGTGCAAATCATCCATGGCAGCATCGTGGCTCTCCCCAGCACAGCGGGCGAGCCACTCATAAGATATGCACAGCGCCCCATAATGCCTTGCAAGGGACTATGGTTTTCCTTGGCTCCTTTCCCAGCTTGTGGTGGCCCCAAGAAGATGGGGTCACCACCAACAGAATGCCCATGGATAGGGGGTGATGCAGGAGCAGTGGAGCCTCCCCCAACACAACGTTTTGTGTCCTCTCCCTAGGTTGGGTGGGGCTGGAGAATGATAACCCCCCTAAGGGTTCCAATGCATTTTATGCATGCCCCACCTGGAACTTTGGTTTCTTACTGTTGGAACAGCATTAATGGAAATTACCCCCAGGAGTAAATGGCCACAATTGCGAGTGTTTACAGCAATGATTGAACTAGTAGCATGTTATGCTAAATGTGTGGTATCAGTATTAAGGCCAATGGTGTGACTTGAGAAAGGCCATAAAATGAGTCATTCGCCAGGGATGCAGGATGGTAGTACACAGTGTTAAACAAGAATAATCTGAGAGTAATCATAGCCGCGCAAATCGTTCCAACAGGCCAATACATGTTCTTGTCCCTGCTTATCTGAGTAATGAGACTGACAGCCACCACTGATCAAAGTAAAACTACTTTGGTCCGTATTTATACTTTTTTTAGCGCCGCATTTGCGCCGCTTTTTGACGCAAAACGGCGGCAACCTACAAAATACAATGGTATTTTGCAAGTTTGCGCCCTTTTTGCGTCAAAAAACGACGCAAATCCGGCGCTAAAAAAAGTATAAATACGGGCCTTTATTACCAGAATTAGGTGTTCTCACTCCAAGTTACAGTCAAATGTTGCATTGGAATACAAGTAAATGTTTTGCTATGTGGGTTGTTAGATTATATTTCCCCTCGGGGGAGACAACAATGATCATGCAAAGTAATCCCATCAACTTGGTATATTTGTAAATCATTGCACTGTATTGAGTGTGTGTAATAAATCTACTTTTACTTAATCAAAAGCAAAAGCACAGACTGGGCAATCAGTTATTGAGTGTTATTCTTGTGTGCTCAAGAATGGGGATTACTAGCCCACACCACCTTCCTTGAGTAGGCCTTGGACTGCCCTGCAACACTACCCTATGAGAGTCAAACACTACAATAAGGTGTTTTGTTCCCAGTGGTGGTCGAGTGCTTACTCATTACTTCTGCAGGCCAGACGATTAATGACTCACCTTCCACTAAAGTCATGTGACCCAGGACACTAGCATTTAATAGGGCAACCCAGTGTTATCCTATTGGACATAAAGGCCTAGTGCTTAAAACTATTTAAACACAATGCACCCTGCACTATGGACTTTTATGGCCTACTCTAGGGGTGAAATTTTTATCTTAAAATGGAAGGTTTAGGCCTGGGAAAAGGTTTGAAACTACACTACTGGCTGCACGGACAAGCCTGAGACATGTTTTAAAGTACTACTTAAGAGGGTGGCACAATGAGTCCCTGTACATGTAGGACTATATACTAGGGATTTAGAACTAAATTAAACATGTCAATCAGGTACAAGTCATTTGCACCATGATTTAGGGAGAGAGCAACCGTATGGTAGCACTAGTTGGAAGTGGTGAAATATACAAAGTCCTAATGCCAACAAAAACAAAATTCAGAAAACAGATAGGTGAAGGAAAAAACTTTGGCGGAAGACAACACCAATGATCAGATCAAACAGTTAGTTATACAAGTCTGCATAAAGCACAAGCTCAATAACAAATAAAAATTTACAAGCTTGAAAGTTAGAATTTCAAAACATTTTTTAAGTTAAAATGGAAAAAAAAAGTCAGCATGCCTGGGTTGGCTGCATGGCCACAGTGGGGCGTGCAGTTGGATGCAGGACCTGAGCATTTATAGTTTCTTCATTTAGTCACTCTGTACAATGTTTGCGTTTTCTTAGTCTTTGGTATGCTTAATAACACCTCACATCACTACTGAAAGTAAAGACTCTAGGATAGAAATTTCAGATGAGAGAGAATTCTATTGTTTCTAGGTACTTCCATCATAAATGTTCAAACATATAGGTGCAATTTTTGTAAGTCATCACTGAGTATTTTCAGAAGTTGTTTTATTGCAGGGCCTGCCATCAGTACAAGTTGGTCTCTCATGAGGTAATAGTGTAGATGTTAGTCCGAGTGCTCACAGAGCGACCTAGTGAAGGGAAACCTTGACACTGTTAATAACCAATCCAAGGCAACAAAGCTACCCCTCCACTGCTTTCCTGCCACTCCATGAAGGGTTGGTTTAGGTAAGGTCCTGATGAGTACCTTCATAGATCTGTCACTCATTCTTAAAAAGAATGGCAAGGGATTGTTTAGATGTGTGTCATGCTTTCTGAAAAAATGCAAATTGGGGTAACTACTTCCCTAGTGATAGATGCAGATAGGCCATTGGGGCTTAAAAGATAAGGCATACATTCTCTAGGGCTGGGTAAACAAATAAATAATATTTACATAGTGCCATGTCATTATATAATGCCCTTACACTGCCATCAGATATGCCTATTTCCTGACCTCCCTTTTGTTAAGAGTAATAATAGGCAGAGGAACTCAACTCTGCATCTTAAATATGAAGTGTATAAAGCATGGCCTAAAGCATGGCTCAAGAGCTAGGATTATATGACCTCAAATGTTGTACTATGGATGTAATACATATGACATTTTGTGAGAGTAAATATTCCTGCTTGCATTCCATTCATGAATTTTAAACTTCGATGAGCATTCCTAGTGCCAAAAGTGTCTCTCAAATGTTAGAAAACACTTTTCAAGGAAATTATCATCCTCATATTAGCATCTGTTCTCAGATGAAAGGCTGTTGGCTTTTATCTGAAAGACATGCAAACTAGCATGATTTGACTTACTTACTTATGCCTACTACCTCTCCTGAGGCACAAGCCACCAACTAGGACTCTCCAGCCATCTCTGTCCTGGGTGTTTCTTTAAATCTGACTTCATGTGTAACCCATCTCTTTGCAGTAAGCCTACGGGTCTCAGCACCAGGCTATTCTTGACCTTCCTCTTTTTCCTATACTTTGATAGTTTCAGTTCAGGGCGTGGATGGTGGTGTTTGATTTGGGCTTGCGGAGGGGGTGTCCTATCCAGCCCAAGCATTTCTTCAGGATATTTTCCTGAGAAGAATGTTGAAAAGTGTGCTGCTGTTAGTCATTGTTGCTGATGGTATTTGGTCAGCAAGTTAGGAGGACTTTACTCGGGTATTGATGAAGTTCTGGACTTTGTTGTTGGTGGTCAGTGTTGTGCTCCAAGATCCTGCTCCATACAGAAGGATTGATTTTACCATGGTGTTAAAAAAAAGCCCAATCATGGTTTGAAGCACTGGGTCCTTGGAGCTCTAGACCTTCTTGAGCTAAATAAAGGCAGCCCTTTCTGGGTTTAGCTTTAATATCAGTGTCTGTGCCTCTCTGCTTGTCTATGACACTGCTCAGGTAGGTGAAGGCCTAAACCTCTTCCAGTGCATTGCCTGCAGGAGTGACTGCAGTTGTGTTGCCCTTGTTCATCTTCAGTTTCTTGTTTTTTTCCCCTGTGCACATTGAGGCCACGTTGTGCTGATGTGACTTCCACACTGTCAATCTTTTCCTGCATTTGCAGATGGGTATGAGAAAGTAGGGCCATCTGCAAATTCCAGGTCATCGAGCTGCATCCAAGGAGTCCATTGGATCCCATGTCTTCTCTTTGCTAAGGATGTCTTTATGATCCAGTCTAGTGCCTGCAGGGAACAAAAGGCAAGAGCAAACACTCCTGGCCAATGCTAGTCCTCACTTGGAAGATTTCCTTGAGTTATACTCCACGGACTGTCATGTGTGTCATTCCTTCGTAAGAGTTTCTGATGATTCTTACAAGCTTATCGGGCACATGTAGTAGTGGCAGGGGAGTTTAGAAAGGGTCTCTCTGTCCAAGCTGTTGAATGCCTTCTCATAGTCGATGAAGTTAACATAGAGGGGGGATTTCCATTCCATGGACTACTTAGTTGTGATGTGCAGTGTTTCAATTTGGTCTATGCAAGATCTATCTTTGCTGAAGATGGCTTGCTGGTCACACAATAATGGTCTGACACTATATCCGATTCTCTCATCACTTTTGCATTCTTCAGGGACCTCCATAAAGTTTTAGCAGCTCAGACATGGTTTATCTGATTCTCTGTTGAATGGTCTGGTGACACCCACCTTGTCTTAAGTATTCTTTTTCGCAGGATACACTACCACCTATCGCCATACTGTTCAGGGCACACAGATCTGCATGTCTTTCACCATTGTCATTCATGTCACCAAGGCCATGGCTGCCCAGGATGGTGTCATGCCTAGTGTTGTCACTTCCAATCTTGGCATTGAGATCCTCCATCAAGAAGGTGATAATTCTTTCAAGGTATTTCTCAAGGATGGACTGAAGTATGTTTTGAAACTGTTCTTTGTCCTCTTCCTTGCTGTCATTTGTAGGTGCGTAACACAGGATAACATTCATGTTGATCCACTTTCCCTTTGTGTGAAAGGTTGCTGTGATGATTCTGGGTCCATGGGCTTCCCATCCAATCAGAGCTCTGTCGGCTGCTTGTGTTAGCATCATTGCTAGTCCCTGATTGTTTGGGGCATTCTCTTTCTTGTGTCCAGAGTGCAGCAGCATTCCTCCTGGAGCCAGTCTTTACAGTACGGACTGTGTACATCTGGTCTTGCTGATGCCAAGCAGAGCAAGGTTGTATTTATTCATCAAACAAAGAGAAAGTTCCCTTTTGTGCACCTATCTTATACTGTGATTAGGTTTTCCTCACTGAGGGCAAATGGAAATGCAGCACAACATAAATCAACATACTCAAAAGCCATCAAATGCTATCTATTTAAAATACAAACTATTATACAACTGCTTAGCACAAATGATATATTTTAATTTACTATATGACAACATTTTAAATATTGTTACATAAAATCCGTCATATGCTTAAAAACATTTCCACAATTCTTTCATTATTCCTACATATTTTTCACTATCCAAAATTCAGCCATTAATCGTAAACTTAAAAACTATTCTCATATACCCCTAGCATTTCACATAAAATTTCAAAATAAAAAATAAAAAACTGTTGACATGGCTTTTCATGGTATTTATGATGGTTCACTCCACCTTCTTCAGGACACAGTCTTAACCCCTTGGGTGCCCTGGATGAGCTGGGTTCGCCGTCGGCCACGGTTGCGGTGTGCCAAGGACGAGCCCAGCTCGTCCTGTACCCAACCCACGGGGAGCGCTAGCGCTCCCCCTGTGGGCCTCCCACCAACACCCCCCCATCGGGGATGGAAGGGGAATCACTTCCCCTTCCACCACGGACCCCCCTCCCCCGGCAATCTGATGACATCTGCACACTCACAGCGCACCAATGTCATCAAATGCTGCTGGGATTCACTGGAAGCTATTTGCTTCCAGCACTTGGAGAGGGAGTACCTAAAAGAGGTGAGGCCTTCTCCTGAGGAGGGTTGGAGGAGGGAAAACAGACAGATGGGGGAAAGGAAAGAGTTTTTGCTTTCCCCCTGTGCCTGTTCTGAGTGTATTCCTGCTCCATGATCACGGACGAGGCCCACGATCGTGGAGCAGGAATCTACCCATTAGATGCCGGGGATTGTTTTAGGCTTATTTTGGGGAGCGACCCCTTGGGCAAGTGTAGCTCCCCTGAGGGCATAAGCATATCTGTGTTTAGGCCCCCCTGGGGGCAGATCGTCCGTTTTTTTCACCTGCTCTGCCCCCAGGGAGGGTCAAAACCTACTAGACACTAGGGATTATATTTTTTATAATGTTTTAGGGCAGTGACCCCTTAGGCAAGGATCGCTGCCCTAGGGGCAACACTTTTTTATAAGTCCCCCCCCGGGCTAGATCGGCCATGTTCGGCCGATCTTGCCCCCGTGGGGGTCAAAACCCACTAGGCCCCATGGCTTGTGTTGTGTGAGTGTGTGTGTTTTTTGTGCGTTGGGGGCACCCTTGGGCAAGGGTCGCCCCACCAAAGGGGGGATATTATTGTTAGCCATTTCTGCCCCCCGTGGGGCAGATCAGCCTATTTGTTTAGGCCCACCCGCCCCAAAGGGAGGCAGAATCCACGAAGACACCAGGGATTTTTTTTTGTTACCCTTTGTTTTTTTTGTGCTGGGGGTGCCCCTTTGGTAAGGGTCATCGCCAAAGAGGGCACAAAACTGTTGGCCATTAATTTTTTTGGGCCATCTGTCCCCAAATGGGACAGAATCCACTTAGGCACCATGGATCTTGTGTATGTGAGGGTGTGCTTTTTTGTGGGTGGGTGACCCTTTTGGCAAGGGTCACCCCCCAAAGAGGGCATATAACTGATGGCCATTTCTGCCACCCATGGGGGCAGATCAGCTTTATTTTTAGGGCCATCTGCCTCAAAGGGGGGCAGAATCCACCAAGACTCTAGTTTTTTTTTTATTGCTCCCCTTTGTTTTTTTGTTTTTGTGCTGGGGGCAACCCCTATGGCAAGGGTCGCCCCCCCAAAATGGGGCACAGAACTGTTGGCCATTTCTGCCCCTCTTGGGGGCAGATCAGCCTATTTCTTTAGGCCCAGGGCAGAGTCCACTTAGGCACCAGGTATATTGTGTATGTGTGTCTGTGTTTTGTGTGTGGGGGCGGCCCCTTTAGCAAGGGTCGCCACCCAAAGGGGTCACATTACTGATGGCCATTTATGTCCCCTTGGGGACAGTACAGGCTATTTTTTGTAGGCTCATCTCTACCCAAGGGGAGCAGAATCCACTTAGGCACCAAGGAAAATTTGGAAATCCTTGGTGCGGGGTGTTTGTCAACTGGCGAATATTTGTATTTGTGATTATAACAGTTTATTTCTCCATTTTGTTCTAGTTCAAAGCTTTTGCTTCCTTTCCTGTGGATCCTTGCTCTTTTGGTACTAGGTGACCTGCGGTTTGCGTAGGTGCATGTTTTAGGTAAGTAAAAGCAATTTACTCCAAGGAGTATTGTTGACATGCATGAATGACATGTTTGTAGGTGGTTTACTTAATGCAGGATTGTGTGTTAAATTGTCCTCAGATTTGTGCACAATGATATTTGTGTTGTCTTATGTCTAATGTGCTTTTCTTTTTTCTTTTTAGTGGGATATTGTTGGTAATTGCTGTGTCTGTGCAGAGTAGTTGCAGGTGAGTCTAGCTTTTTCAGGCAAGTGACTGGTATAATTTTGAGTACATAACTCTTTTGATAAAGCTACACTTTGTTTATAACTTATTTTAGACAGTGCTGGTTGTGGTTGGCGCTTTTGTCAAGTTATAGATCTTAGAAAGGATCATGGCTAGTTGCAGAGTGACCCCTCAGCAGGTTGTTGGCATGCTTTTTGAGTTGTCTTCTGACCATAATTATGAGACTGACTCTGCATCTGAGGCAGAGGAGAAAGCAGAGATTCTGGCAGTGAGTTTTCTATCTGAGAGGAATCTTCGTATGAGGAAGCCACTCTCAGTGCAGATGAAGGGCCTGTTTTAGAGGAGGACACTGATGTGTCAATAGTGCAGCAGCCTGGGGCTGAAGGGTTTCCCATTAGAAGAGCTGACACCTGGAATGCCCCAAACATGGAGCAGCCACAGTTACCTGCATTTACTGGTCTCCCAGGGTGTAGAGTTAATACGGAAAAAGTTTTGCCTGTCAATTTCTTTCAGTTGTTTCTGGACAATGTATTTTTGGAAGAGATTGTTGAGCAGATTAATTTGTATGTGGAACATTATTTGAGGGACAAACCTGCCAGACTCAGGCCTCAGTCTAGAGTTACCCAGTGGATTCCCACAAATCTGGAAGAGATGAAAAAGTTCCTAGGTTTGACTTTCTTGATGGAGTTGACAAGGAAGGTGTTGCTGGCTTCTTATTGGTCTACTAGTCCCTTGATGGCAACGGCTATATTTCCTGCAACCATGACTCGTAATCGGTATTTGCTTCTTCTTCAAACGCTACATTTTGTTGACAATGCTTTAGCCTTGCCACAAAATCACCCTGACTGTGACCGTCTTTTTAAGATTAGGCCTGACCTTGATCATTTTGTAGATTGGTTTTCAGAGGTGCATGTTCCAGGGAAAGAAATATCTGTAGATGAGTCTTTGGTCCTGTTCAAAGGGCGTTTGTTTTTTAAGCAGTACATTCCTAGCAAGAGGGCAAGGTATGGAATTAAATTGTATATGCTGTCAGAAAGTAATACAGGATATGTGTATAATTTCTGGGTCTACACTGGTAGGGATTTGAATATTGACTCCCCTGGTTGTCCACCCACTTTTGGAGTTAGTGAGAAAATTGGGTGGGAACTTGGTAAACAACTGTTTAACAAAGGTAACCATTTGCATGTAGATAACTTCTACACTGGAGTGCAGTTGTTCAAGGAACTGTTGTGTGTGGCACAATCTGCTCTAACCGGAAAGGTTATCCAAGGGAGCTTGTCTGTAAAAAAAACTCGAGAGGGGACAGTGCAGTGCCTTGCAGAATGATGAGCTGCTAGTTCTGAAATTTGCAGACAGAAGGGATGTCTACATGTTAACTACCATAAATGATGAGAGTACTTCACCTGTGGCTGTGTCGCGTAGGCTCTCATTATCCTAATGAGACTACTGGATTTTTGGGCGGCAAGATCGTTCACAGTGTGGGGGACTAAGTATTAACCCACGGCGAAGGACCCTTGTCACCCCAAATCCAGGTTGTGCTCCGGCTAACTAGCAGTGCCTCATCTCTCCCAAAGGGAAGAGACAATTGGGCAGCCGAGCGCATGACATCTTAGTGCTTCACTCAGCTTTCGTGGTCACTCAGATCCCAACCAGTTCTCTCATACACAATGTGGCCTCATATATAAATGACAAAGGCAGTTTGAGTTTTAAAGATTGGTTTAATAAAACAAATGCATTTTAGATAACAAGGCGTGAGCCGCAATAACTAAAACCATACAACACAGTAGGATTGAAATAGTAACGAGGAGAGTGAAACATAAGAATAACGCTATCATAATGCAACTAGATTACGTTCTCTCTTATTAGTTTTATTTTGAGCACAGCATGTTAAGCTCTAAGCCTGCCTTTCAGATTCCCCCGGGAGGACATCGACCCTCATACCTGATCAAAGGCCTGTGATAAAGATCAGCATCCGCAACAGGGCAGTTAGCGTCTAGTTGTGGGTTCCTGGTCGGAATCTCCCTCTTCCGTGTACCAGGACTAGGAAGAGTTTTTATAACTAACACGCCGGTGTTCTAAGAAACGTCCCTACGTAAGAATGTGTACTTTCTACGAACCCTAAAGACTAAACTTCTACCATGTCTATCGGCCATGTACCAGACTGTGGGGGTCATTCTAACCCTGGCGGTCCAAGACCGCCAGGGCTAAAATGACGGGGGCACCGCCAACAGGCTGGCGGTGCCCCGCTGGGCATTCTGACCGTGGCGGTTCGGCCGCGGTCAGAAGTGGAAAACCGGCGGTCTCCCGCCGGTTTTCCGCTGCCCAAATGAATCCTCCATGGCGGTGCAGCAAGCTGCGCCGCCATGGAGCATTCTGACACCCCATACCGCCATCCTGTTCCTGGCGGTTCTCCCGCCAGGAACACCCCATACCGCCATCCTGTTCCTGGCGGTTCTCCCGCCAGGAACAGGATGGCGGTATGGGGTGTCGCGGGGCCCCTGGGGGCCCCTGCAGTGCCCATGCCAATGGCATAGGCACTGCAGGGGCCCCCGTAAGAGGGCCCCAAAAAGAATTTCAGTGTCTGCTTTGCAGACACTGAAATTCGCGACGGGTGCAACTGCACCCGTCGCACCTTCCCACTCCGCCGGCTCAATTCTGAGCCGGCGTCCTCGTGGGAAGGGTGTTTTGCACTGGGCTGGCGGGCGGCCTTTTGGCGGTCGCCCGCCAGCCCAGTGCAAAACCCAAAATACCCTCAGCGGTCTTTCGACCGCGGAGCGGTATTTTGGAGAGGGAACTCTGGCGGGCGGCCTCCGCCGCCCGCCAGGGTGAGAATCACCCCCTGTATCCTTGACGGAAACACAGAGCGAGCAAGAATGTATTGTTTGAGAACTTCAGTGCTGAAGTAAGCTAAACAGTGTGATAGAAGAAAATAAAACAAGATCATTTAACTGGTTATTGTAAAATAACAGTGCGAGGCTAAATAAAAGCATCTAGGGCAAAGTGCACAGAGGCCTAATACTTTAAGCAAACGCGCAGAAAGCTACATAAAAAAATTGCTACACTACACTGTTTGGGGTCAAGTTGCTGAAGTGCGCAAACCTGTGTCCATTTTAGAGTACAATAAGCACATGGGTGGTGTTAATAGAGTAGACCAGAGGTTAGAACCTTATACTTCTATTCGTAAGTCTTACGTTTGGTATAAAAAGTTGGCCATCCATTTGTTTCATTTAGCAACTTTTAATGCTCTTATTGTGTTCAAGGATTGTTTCCCTGAGTCAAGGATGAAATTTGTTAAATTTCAGGAGTCGGTGATAGAGAGCTTTATTGTGTTGGAACAGGAAAGAGTTCCTAGAAGCACACACTGGTGGAGGATGTGGTTACATTGAAAGATCGCCACTTTCCTGATCCCATTTCTTCCACTCCCAAAAAAGACTTTCCCACTAAGAAATGTAGATTCTGTGCCCGAAGAGGTATCTGGAGGGAGACTTGGAACTACTTCCCTGATTGTTCTTCTAAGCCGGCTGTTTTAGAAGTTACCACACCCAAAATAATTATTTGGAACTACCATGAGTGAAAACTGCCTGTTCCGTTTTGTTTATTTTTTGTTCAGTTTCACATTTGGCATTACTGTAATGCATTTAGTTAGAGCTTTTGAATATGTAGTTTTGTACTTATTTGTAATTAGTTAGTGGTCTCTTTTTTGTTTAAAAAAAAGTGATGGTGGTGTGCGTGGAGTGGCGCTTTGCTGGTAGTGTAATTAATGACTTGCTGTTGACCATTGCAACACACTGCTAGACAAACGCCAGTACACACACTCCCATCAGCTGGTGTGATTGCTGTATCAGGAATGTGGGCGTATGAAATTGATGGGCCTTTGAATGGCGCTGTCTGCTGATGTGAGTGTTGTAATGTGCTGAGCCCGCAGTGAATGGTCTTGTGCATGTCATGTATGAAAGGTGTGTGAATGGACTGTAAAGCAGTTGGTGCCTTGATGAGGCTTTACAGCCTACAAGCTTTGAGTCATTGGGTTCAGCTTTTTAACTTTCAGTTATTAACAGTGAAATTCATTTTTGTGACATCTCTTGTTAAAAAAAAATGATCTGCTGAACCACCACTCACAGTCTTGCCAAATCCAAAAAGTATGTGTGGTAAAAATGACTGTGTGGTAAAAAAAAAAAACCTGCTCAGCTGTAATCAGGCTTTGGAGCATACATGTGACATGCTAGGTGTCTCGAGTGGGACCCTGATGATGAAGCATGCTACCAAATGTGTTGGTGGGTGAAGGGTCTTCTTAACATAACTTAAGTGTGTTTCTTTTCACATTTTTAGTGTTTGGAACATCACAGAAGGACCTGGACATATCCAAATGATCTATTGCAACACTACCTGTTTTTCAAGGGGGGGCCCCTGTGTTTTTGGTCCCGGGTGCAGGAGTCATCTAGGGAAGCCTACTAAACCCAGACATTTTTTAAACTAGACACCCAGAGGAGACCAGGGAAGGGTGGCTTGCGTGGATCCCCCAATATTTTCTTAACCAGATTCCTCTGCAAACCTCAAAATTTGCTTAAAAAGCATATTTTCCTCACTCGCCGGCACAAATTTCCTACCACCCAGCGTTCCCTTCAGTCTCCAAGTAAAATGATACCTTACTTGTGTGGGTCCCCAACGCAGAGTTCGTCTAAAAATGATGAAGAACAAACAATTGTGCTTCTGAACTCATTGTGCTATCCCCTCAATCTCTACACGTTTTTGGCCTTTTCCTGCTGCAGGCACCTGGGCCACACAGACACATGAGGTATCATTTTTATCGGGAGACCTGGAGGAATGCTGGGTAGAGGGAAATTTGTGTCTCCCCTCATATTCCAGAACTTTCCATCACCAAAATGTGAGGAAAAAGTGTTTTTTTGCCAAATACTGAGGTTTGCAAAGGATTCTGGGTAACAGAACCTGGTGGGAGCCCTACAAGTCACCCCATTCTGAATTCCCCCAAGTGCTTTGCTTTAAAAAATATACAGGTTTGGTAGGTTTCCCTAGCTGCTGGCTGAGCTAGAGACCAACATCCATAGCTAGGCACTTTGCAAAAAACAGGTCAGTTTTCTTTGGGAAAATGTGATGTGACCATGTGTTATTTTGGAGCATTTCCTGTCGTGGGCACTAGGCCTACCCACACAAGTGAGGTACCATTTATATCGGGAGACTAGGGGGAATGCTGGATGGAAGGAAATGTGTGCCTCCTCTCAGATTCCAGAACTTTCTATAACCGAAATGTGAGAAAAAAGTGTTTCTTTGACAAATTTTAATGTTTGCAAAGGATTCTGGGTAACAGAACCAGGTGGGAGCCCTACACGTTACCCCATGCTGAATTCCCCTAGGTGTCTAGTTTTAAAAAAATTATAGATTTCCTAGGTTATCCTCAGTGCCAGCTGATCTAGAGGCCAAAATCCACAGCTAGGCCCTTTGTAATTCACATGCTAGTATGGGCACCCCACAATTCAGAGACGTGCAAATAACCACTGCTTCTCAACACCTTATCTTGTGCCCATTTCAGAACTACAAAGGTTTTCTTGATACCTATTTTTCACTCTTTATTTTTTACCAAATTAATTGCTGCATACCTGGTATAGAATGTAAACCCATTGCAGCGTGCAGCTCATTTATTGTTTCTGGGTACCTAGGGTTCTTTACGAACCTACAAACCCTATGTATCCCCACAACCAGAAGAGTCCAGCAGCTGTAACAGTATTTTGCTTAAAAAAATCTGACATCGCAGGAAAAAGTTACAGAGTAAAATATGGAGAAAAATGGCTGTAGGAAAACCTTGTAGGATCTACACAAATGACCCGTTGGTGAATTCAGAATTTTGTCTATCTTTCAAAAATGTTTAGCTTTCTGGGATCCAGCATTGGTTTCATACCCATATGTGTTGCTAACTTGAAGGAGGCTAAAAGCACGCAAAATAGTAAAAATGGGGTGTGTCCCAATAAAATGTCAAAATTATGTTGAAAAATGTGTTTTTCAGATTCAAGTCTGCCTGTTCCTGAACGATGAGAAGTTGGTGATTGTAGCACCATAAGCCCTTTGTTGGTGTCATTTTCAGGGAAAAAAACACAAGCCTTCTTCTGCAGCCCTTTTTTCCCATTTTTTTTTGTTGAAAAAACAACATTTTTGCTTTATTTTGGCTAATTTCTTGGTCTCCTTCAGGGGAGCCCACAAACTCTATTGCACATATTTATACTTTTTGACGCAAAACTGTGCCGGCGCAGTTTTGCGGCAAAAATATTACCACCGGCTAACGCAATTTTGGTGCGCTGTGCGGGCGTCATATTTATACTTTGACGCACGGCGGCGCAAACAACAGGTGGGAGTCATTATTTTTTACGCAAACCGCGGCATCAAGTCGTAAAGGAAAACAACGTTAACGCAGCGGAAATGACTGTGGGTCGATTTACGACACCGCAAACCGGATATGCGCCGTTTTTTTTTACGCAATACACCTTTTTACAATGTTTTCAAATCATGAACTGACATTTATCCAAAAAGATTAAGAAACACAATAATCCCACACATTCATAGTACTTCTGTGAACTCTTTCCTTCCACACTCACCAGACTCACATGAGACCAATGTTTGAGCCACTTTGCTTTTATAAATTGTCGTGAAGGCAGCACTCATTTTCAGCATCATGTAGTGATTCTAAAGTCAGTCTAGCAATTGCGTCAACATAGGTGGCCTAAATGTTGGTACATCTGTACTTCTCTGTCAATAAAACCCTATATAGACATGATTGGCTCCTATTTTGTTAGCTGTGCTGACAGAAAGGCCACACCAATTTCCTTCATGGTAAAGTCACCAGCCAGATGAAGCCCCCCAACTCCTCTTCCCCCATCCTGCCAAGACGTGGCCTACCAGACATACTTATAATTGAAGAGAAAGAATAGGGGTAAAAGAAATAGAAAGGGGAAATGGGTGAAAGTAGGGGTAAAAAGACAGAAAAAAAGTAAACCTAAACACTAAAAGAGCCCAACTATCCCCAAATTAACACTACCCACAACAGACTCCCACAAACAAGAAATACACAAGATAAATGGACAAATGTAGACAAAACACAGTACTACAGTATACACAAACAAAATGTATTTCACAAAAGGACTTTACAGATAGCACACAGGACAAATGCAGCACAAAATCTCTGGACAACACTCTCTACACAGCCACACAGTCTAGAAGGATCATTGACTGCAAAGTGAAAGTGAAAGTACACCCATTGTACATGATCTGTAAACAGGATATCCTATTACATCACTTCCTGAATGAAAAGCCCCGCCTTTTTCGCGTTATGCGTCATTTTTTGTTGCACAAAACTGTATTTGCGTCATTTTTTTTGACACACAGACGTGAATATTAACCTGCATCCACATAATGATACGTGGTCTGTACAAATATCTGGATGCGGGCTATATTTCACTCCTGTGCGTCAAAAAAAATGACGCAAATACAGTTTTGGTAAACAAAAAATGACGCACACCGCTAGGGACGTAAAAATGACAGTGCATTAACTGGTTTGGGGCATTTTTACTTCTTTTTTGGTTATTTTACATTTGGAACACATCAGAGATTGGCTAATTGAAGACAGTATGGTATTGATGGTGTATGTTCACATGTGTGATATCATACTGCAGCGGAACATCATCCACTACACCCTTCACAGTATGTTTACAGTTGGCTGACGTCATAGATTGTCATAAGTGTGGCCTACATGTATGTGTGGCACAAATTGTGCATGTTTGCCATAAAGAGAGGATAGCAATGTGACGCACAGATGTACAATACCTATTTGCCTTTGGCTCAAAGTGTGTGCTTTGACAACTAATTTGTTGGCTGACCAAGTGTGTGTGTACATCACATGAAGCATTATTGTACTGTTGGTTGTATGAATGTAACGTCCATGTGTCCAACCCTAAGATGCAAGTAAAAATTAGAATGAGCATGTGTTAGTCATACATGTAACAACACCCGCAAAGTATACTTCCAAGTTTTAGGGTCACGTAGACACCACATGTGACATAGCATGCACCAGATGGATGGCAGACACATGTTCATGTCAAAGGTCCACAATTTCTACATCCTATGTCCTAGAGTATTGGTAAGAGCTTCCTAGGCACTAGTTGATGAATCCCACAGTGAGTCATACACATGCATTGAGGAAGTGGGTACCATGTTGTTTGCACAGACAGACAAGGGTCAATCTCATATGTATGATGACACCACAGTTGAGGCCATAGAAGTAAGCCCCAACTATCAAGTGGCTGTGGTGGACCAGCATACAAGACAGCACATGTCCACATATTTCCAGTGATCAATTGCACATAGGTGTCTTGTTCATGTGTGTGGTCCAATGATGATCCTGTAGATTTTTGGGAATGTAATTTGTCACAGTTCGGACCAGGACTCATCATGAGTCAGTGGCAGCTATTCCTGTAACTACTGAGTATCCTTTGTTGATCAATGTGAGTAAAGTAGATGTGGACATGTGAACCAACATGTGGATGGTCCCACCCTGTCACTAAAGACGTGTAATGAGACAGTCAACAGGGCAACCTTGGAGTGCTGAGTGAGATAATGTCTCAGGTGTCATGCCCCGGCAGGTGTCATTACAACATTTGTACACAGGTTAGCCTCTGCACTTCCCACTGCATCTGGGAACATCATAGCCTCTGTGCTGTTTATTCTTGCAGCTATTCACCACACACGGCCCATCACTATGTTGTACGCACTGTGATTCTGTGTGTGAACTGTCATGGTCCTGACATTTGTGTATTAGTCATGTACATTATCAGAGGTTGCTGGTTGTGCTGAAAGCCCCGTACCCAAGCCCTGCCTATGACCCTGGGACACTGTCACACTTTGTCATTCCTGCATAAATGCAACCCATACAAGGGATGGGCCATGAATTTTGCATTTCCAAGAGGATTTATCTCAAATGGTACAGTTAAAAGGCAGATGATGCTATACAATGTATTTGTGTAGGCATGGTAGAAGCCCATGCCCAATGCCCCCTGATGAATGGCAGGTTTGCTAACGCAAGTGTGGAACATATGTAGACACAGGGATACTTTAGTGTGACGCACAGACAGTTGCCAGTCAGGCTGACAGAATGCAAGATGATTCAGGAGCCAGCTACTGGACAAGTTACATAATCAGTGGTCTGACTGAGACTGTTTGGAGGACAAACTAGACTGTTGACATGACAATCTGTGTACGTCCTGTGTTTTTGAAGGTGACAAATGAACCCAAGGGCTGTGTTACACGGCTTAATTACTATCAATGGTTGACGATGTATTTGACATAATGGCAACTCCTATGCTGTTCTAGGCATCATCAGGGGCAGTGCTTTTTGTAATGGGTGGTGTGCATGGAGGTGATCACAGGTGTGGGCTGCATCTGTTTTTCATCAGTCCTGTAGGTGAGACTTGCATTCTAAGGGCCAACAGACATTTTCACAAGGGGAAGCAATCTACATGTGCTAACAGGGCTTTGAAACTAGAAGACAGTGTATAAATTGACCTGACGTCCATGCAGTCAGATGTTCTTTGACAATGGCATACCTTAGGAAAGGGTGTAGCACACTTGTTTGCTAATGTTGGTCTGTGTTAGTAGAGGAGGTATTATCAGGGTACACATCTTAGTATTCCAGGGCCCTCTTCCGACAGGTGGGTTGTGACCAGGTGCATGGGTGTGTCAGGAGTTAGGAAATGGGCTGACATGTACATGGAATGTCATGTGCGCAATGCATGTCATATGTGTGGCACTTGTGTTGTCTATGTTCTGCTTCTAGGGAACTCTAGTCACAGATATTCCTTGCAAATATTGAATGCAGTTGGACTAACTGCTGTCAAGGGTCTGGTCAGGCATTCCTGTTACTGATGCCAAAGCACATTGACTTCCTCATGTATGAGGCTTGTTTTCCCTTTATTGAGTGATGGTGTCATAGTTATGTGCCATATGCTGCGTTGGACCTTGCTTTCAACATGTATATGTGAAATAGGTGTGGTCCTCTGCTATAGGCCTTCAAAGGAGATATGTACATGATATATGTCATTAAGAGTGTGTGTGTATGTGACCATTGTATGTTAGGCATCACATAAGCTCTGGGATGTTCCGTTTCCTACTCAGTATCTCAGCAATGCTCCATGAGGCAACACTCTTATTCTGATAAGTAAAGATGAAGGTGTGTAAAAAGGAATAGCCACACCGTGATATGGCGATTATAATAGGTGTTTATTTACATTAGTTAACTAAAGTGGTGAAGGTGATCATATTCAGAAGAAATTATTTACAATCTGTTGCCGCCTGCGTACACCAGCAGCTGTGTTCTGTAGTTCCCCCTCCTGTTGCAGGCCAGCATCCTCCTCTTCCTCCACTTCAGGCATGTGTGGCTCTGGTTCCAGGAGGGGAATGTTTCTTCTGATACAAATGTTGTGCAATATTGCACATGTGAGGATGATCCTACAGACCATCTCGGGGGAATATAGGAGGCTACCACCAGTGATGTCGAGGCAGCGGAACCTTGACTTGAGGATGCCGAAGGTCCGCTTGACAATGCTGCGTGTCCTCCTACTGGCCTCGTTGTATGCACGCTCTGCAGCTGTACTTGGGTTGCCAAATGGTGTCATAATCCATGGCTGGATGCCATACCCCTGATCAGCTGCAAGAGAAAATGAATGGGATCATGTTGATGTAGATGGCACTATTGAAAAGACCTTTAATGGCAGTAGTTGTCTTGTGTTGTGACATTCTATGCTTGTAGGCTACACCATCTGCATTTTGTTATTTCCTTGGCTGAACAAGTGTTTGGCTGCTAACCGTTTGTCAGCAGTATGTTTTGGGATTTTCAGTACAGTGTGCCCTCCCTAGCATTGTGACTTGTGATACAGGTGTCCGTGTATCTTCACTGGGGGTGAGATGATAGTTCCATGCACAGTTAAAATTGAAAGTGTTGTTAACACGTTCATATCAAAGTACCCTGGACATCCCATACCTTTAGACTTAGGCAATGTATTAATGTGAAGGTCATTGGGACACTTACAATTTGCAAGGTGACATTTAGGCAACCACACTCATTGACGTCTTCACATTAGGCTGTACAGTAAATTCCGATGTGTGACAGGTTCAATGGTGACTTAAGAAACATGGCTAGCGATGTCACGACCTCAGTGTGTTCCTGTCGACATGTTGCTGTTGTGGTGTATGTGTTGTGTGTCCTAGAGGGTTGCTGTGCAGTGTGTAAATAAGTAGGTTTTTGTACTTACCAACTAGTAGTCCATTGCCATACCGTTGATCCTGGAAGTGTTCATTGATGGTGCAGTGACGGAAGATGTATGAGTCATGTATACTCCCAGGATATTTAGCCACGATGTTGGTGATCAATCCTTGGTGATCGACTATGGCCTGCACGTTGATGGAATGTGTGTGCTTACTGTTGCGGTAGAGGTGTTCAGTTGCAGCAGGTGGCACAAGGCGTACATGTGTGCAGTCGATTGCACCAAGGACATGTGGGAAGCCACTGATTGCGTAGAACACCTGTTTAGTTTCCTGCTGCTTCTGCAGTGTGTTAGGGAAGCAGATGTGGTGGGGCGTCAGTCGAATGATGGCTTCCAGTACTTTGGGCAAAAAGGCGGAGAATGATGGTTGTGATATTCCGCCAACCAGGGCACCAGTTGTTTGAAAAGAGCCACTTGCCAGCATGTGAAGTACGGCAAGCAGCTTTGTTTCTGTTGGGATGGTGCGGGGTGTCACCAAAGTGGGGGCCAACTGCTGTTCAATGTTTCGCAGCAGCTGCTGAATGGCCTGCCAGTTCAACCGGTACCTCTGGATGATGTTGTATTCCTTGAGGCCCTGAAGGGTTGTTCTTGGGCGGATTATCCTCTCCTGCCTTCTGCGCTGCCTTTGGGGTCCCTGCTGGTGTTGTTGTAGCTGCTGTTGTTGCTGCTGGGCTCTGCGTCTGCGTGCATGCTGGATTAGAATCACCTCCATGGCTCCCTGTTGCTTGTTCTGCTGCTCTGCTGTTTGTTCTGTGTGTTCTGATTAAATACAGGTGTGTTTGCCCCATTTTAACGCCTGCCCTGACCCAGGCATTAATTTTTTACGGAAATCAGGCTGTGCGTCATTTTCTGGCTCCGCCTCCCGGCCGTGCGTCATTTTTGCCCGAAAGCATAAATACGCGCACGGCCCTTCAAGGCATTTTTGGGACGGGAACGCCTACCTTGCATATAATTAACGCTAGGTGGGTTGCTGCATCCAAAAAATGACGCACACAGCTGAATTTTGTCGTCCGCGGGCTCGGGCATCAAAGTTTAAATACGGGGCAAAGTTTGCGCTGATTGTGCGTCAAAAGGTTTGACGCACAATCGGCGCAGACAGAGTATAAATATGCCCCTGTGTACCTCTAGAATCCCTAGGATGTTGGAAAAAGGGTGCAAATTTGGCGTGGGTAGCTTATGTGGACAAAATGTTATGAGGGACTAAGCGCGAACTGCCCCAAATAGCCAAAAAACTGCCTGGCACCTGAGGGGGAAAAGGCCTGGCAGCGAAGGGGTTAATAAGCACGCACTGATTCAAAAAGAGAATGTTTTTTTCTTACTTCAGCATTGAACTTTTCAATACAGTGTAACACATTATTTAAAAGTGGTAAAGTGTTGCCATCGTGCATCTCATTATATCAATGTTAAACTACCTCCATTTAATAGTTAGTTCAACACTGCAATATGCGGTGCCTCTCTTTATATTTATACCTGCATCGCTCAGATTTATGATTATGTTCAATGAATTTCGAGCATATCAAAAATCTCATTCACTACTGTTTCGGTGTTTTTTATGTTAAGAATTATAGGCCTGCCTTGCTCCCATATATTCCCAATTTTATAGGCTAAATCCCTTTATCACCCGGGCACTAATCTTATCTGGTGCTGTGATAGTTGTTCTTTTCTTTTCACACTTCCAGGAGGTGAAACCTTCCTAAAGTGCTATGAATAAACATGAACACCTTTGAATATATATCTTCTTAGGGATCAATTTCTTCCCTTCTTCCATCAGGGCTCCCCACAACTGTCAGGTCTCTTAATCTGTAATCACAAATGAGACCAAAGTTATTGCTAAAACAATTCAAATTCCTTACTGCATGTTTTTAAACTTTTAATGGGATAGAAATTACTAACACAATACAGGGCTCTATTTAAATATTGATGCGATCTCTTAATCAATCAATTCTATAAATAAAAATTCATGGATTTAGCATCAAGGGACAATGCCCTATGGGGCTATTGGACGATATTAACACTCTCATTTCTCGCATATGCTCACCACGTTTCCTGTGGTACGATGTTATTATGGTCAACTTGACGTCCCTTAACCTTCTTCCTATTTAATTTTTATCAGGTCTGTATTGTTTGGTGTCCCGTTCATCCACCACAAATTTTCAACCCACAGTGGGAAACTCTTTCTAGAAAACAAAAATACATAGTTTACAATTAACATATTTAGTAGATGCCTCTATCCATATAGTACTCATGTCATGCCCTCTAACCATTGGCACCAATCCCGGGAGGCTGATTTGTTTACTTTTATTAAATCTACACCACAATCCAAATGGTAGTCATGTCACCCCCCTCAAACCATTGGTAACAATCTTGGGAGAGCAATTTGTTTACAATATTACTCCTCCAGTCAAAATTGCAGATTACTGATATCTAATGTCACACAATACAGGTTACTGATATCCAAAGTTACACTATATGGGTAACTTATACACCAACATCAATGCAGTGCTTCTCTTACTGTCAATACAATATTTTAGTTTTAAATTGCCTTGTTATATGAGTAGACAGTGTCAATAAAGCCCTTAGTTCCGGCCTCTTGGTTTCAGGAACAGGGCTTAGTTTCAAAAATAGAGCTCTCTACTATGCACTCAAGTGGGATAGAAATCAAAAATAAATAAATGGTATTGACAATAGTGTTCCCCAACCTGTAAACAACAATCACCCTATCTCTCCATCCTCAGGAAAAGTAGGAAATCACTACCCATCCAAACGTACTCAATAACTTTAACAGTCGGGGTGAACCCACTGAAATACAGAAGAAGGGATGCCAGGCATTTGGATTGCCCCGCTCTACACTGGACCCTCCCCTTGTATTGTAAGCAGTCAAATTACTGGACTTTCAGGTTTCCAGGCATACAGAAAGAGGAATAATGCAGTCAATAACTCTTAATTCATTGAGTGAATCTTCCAATGACACCCCAAGGCCCACATCCATCTAAATCCCATCCCCTTGCCATACCATGGTCCAATCATATTAGTTCATCTGCTGTCCCAGGCCTCACCTCCAGCAATGCTGGTTCTGAATCCTAACTTTCTGTCAGAAATATTCTCCATTAAATCTCTCCTAGTTGGGTCGTTAAGACACCATCAAATAATGCTCCTCCCTAGTGTTAACTTCTTTCTCATGATGCTTCTGATTGTTAGAAATGGGGTCTCGAGATGGCAGAGGTATACACTCTTGTCCAAGTGGGGATCACAGTCCTAGTCAGGGTAAGTTATAACACAATCCAAATTATCCTGTGCCCACCCTCTGGTCTGGTTTGGCACTGAGCAGTCAGGTTTAACTTAGAAAGCAATTTGTAAAGCATTTGTGCAATAAATCATACAGTAACACAGTTAAAACACCACAAAAATACACCACACAGGTTTACAAAAATAGATAATATTTATTGGAATGAAAGAGGTTCAAAACGAGCAAGATCCAATAACACTTTTAAAATATTTAAAAGAGTCTCAATCCTTAGAAATCAATAGTTGTTTCTTTGTTACACATAGTACCTGGGATGGGTCAAAATTAATGAAACACAGAAACCACAGAGGAGTAGATGCGTGGAAAAATAAGGTTTTGCATCGGGTTTTCTGGTACGGCACAGACAATGCTTAGTTTCTTTCCCCGCTACAATGGTTTGAGCCATTTTTCTAGCAGGCAGGCATGGTTTCTCACTTTGATGCGGGGATACTTTGACACCCAGGGGTGATGCATTGAAAATCCTTGATGCGCTGATAGAAGGAGCAGGTGCTACATCGATCCGGTAGGCGTTGAATTTTCCATTGCAAGGCAGGTGCTGTGTCAAATTTCCAGTCAGGAAATCGGTGCTGGATCGTGCTGGTCAGTGGAGCAGGGATTTCTCAGCCACAATGCAGGGTTTGGGATGCATTTCTGCAGGCGTTATACCACCCATTTTGGACGCACAAGGAGTTTCTTTAAAAGGATAAAGGGGGTCATTACAACCCTGGCGGCCGGCGGTAAGTTGGCGGTAAGTTGGCAATTATGACCATGGCGGAATTGCCACGGCCATACCGCCGGCCCCTCCAATATACCGCCAGGATTCCACCTGGCGGTCATAATCCCCAGGGCTTGCACCGCTGCCCTGGGGATTAAGAGTCCCCGACCGCCAGCCTGTCCGTGGCGGTACACACCGCCATTGAAAGGCTGGCGGTGAGGGGACTTGGGGTGCCCCTGGGGGCCCCAGCACTGCCCATGCACTTGGCATGGGCAGTGCAGGGGCCCCCAGGGATAGCCCCGTCGCGCATTTCACTGCCTGAATTTCAGGCAGTGAAATGCGCGATGGGTGCTACTGCACCCGCTGCACATCAGCATTGCCGCCTGCTCTATTACGAGCCGGCAGCAATGTTGATGTGACATTTCCGCTGGGCCAGCGGACGGCAACACTGTTACCGTCCGCTGGCCCAGTGGAAATGTCATAATAGGGAGCCAGGAATACCGCCGGCAATGGCGGTATTCTGTCTCCTGCGGCCTCGACGGTCTTTCTACAAGACCGCCGAGGTCGTAATGACCCCCAAAGTCTTTGTTGGCCCTGATACTTCAGAATCAGGTAGTAAGCTCAATTCAAGCCCTTGAAGATCACGTCAGGGGGAAGGAAGAGTCCGCACAACAGAGCCAGAGGGCAGCAGGGCAACAAGCAGTGCAGCTGTCCTTCTCAGCAAAGCAGCCCTGATGAGTCCTTTGGAAAGTCAGGCAGCTCCTCTGACAGGGTGCAGGTGTAGGCTCGGACGTATCTGATTTGGTGGGGTCAGAGACCCAGTTAACAGGCCTAAAAATGTTTTTAAAGTAGGGGAAACTTCAAAGAGTAGTTTTGAAGTTCAGAGGTTCCCCTTTCAGCCCAGTCCTGTCTACCAGCACCCCTGTGGCGGGGTTATCAGTCCCTTGTGTGAGGGCAGGCCACTGGCCTCTGAAATGTAAGTGTGAGCCCCTCCACCCTTCCTGCCCATGAAGACCCATTCAGTATGCCGATGTGACTGAGTGTCCTATGTTTATGGTTGTCTGGGTGAAATGCAGAAGATGAGCTGTCAACCAGCACAGACAAGATGTGGACTGGAGACAGGCTGTAAGGCACAGATGGCAGTAAATGCAGAGAAATGCCCATTGTCTAAAAGTGACATTTCTAAAACGGTAATATTAAATCTAACTTCACCAGTAAGCAAGTTTTTCTACTACCAGTCTGGCAATACCAAACAAGACATGGCTACTCCTTACAGATCAGAATCTACCACTTAAGAGTATATAAGGGCAGTTCTAATGTTAGTCTGTGAGTGGAGCATGCCTCACTGAATTTAGGAGTTTTTCACTACCAGGACACATAAAACACAGAAATACATGTCCTGCCTTTTACCTACATAGCACCATGCCCTATGGGTTACATAGGGTCTACTTAAGGGTGACTTATATGTAGAAAAATGAAAGTTTAAGGCTTGGCAAGTTGACATGGCAGTGAAGCTGCACACACAGGCCTTGCAATGGCAGGCCTGAGACATGGTTAAGGGGCTACTTATGTGGGTGCACAATTAGGGATGCAGGCCCACTAGTAGCATTTAATTTACAGGCCCTGGGCACAGTAGTGCACTTTACTAGTGATTTACAGGTAAATTAAATATGCCAATTGGGTAGGAATCAATGTTACGATGTTTAAGGGAGAGAGTATTTGCACTTTAGAACTAGACAGCAGTGGTAAAGTGTGCAGAGTCATAAAACCAGCAAAAACAGTGTCAGAAACACAGAGGGAGACAGGCAAAACATTGGGAGATGACCACCCTAGGGTTGTCAGGTCTAACAATAATATAGTTTTTATTTTTGCCTAATTGATAAAATTCCATATACATTTATTTGGCAGGGTAAATCTCATTGAATTTCTATTTCAAAATTAAAATTTCCTATATCCCTAGGGGGAGTGACTTTTCTGGATTTTCTTATGTTAGAAATAGTGTCTTTGGTTTTCAGTCAGGTTACCCCCCTGTCCAAGCAAAGACTCTCACTCTAGTCAAGGTAAGTCACACACAATCCAAATTATCCTGTGCCCACCCTCTGGTAGCTTGGCACTGTGCAGTCAGGTTTAACCTAGAAGGCAATGTTTAAAGTATTTGTGCAATACATAATATGATAACACCATATAGCACCACAAAAATACACCACAAAGTGATTAGAAAAATATATAATATTTATCTAATAAGATGCAGGTCAAAAGGATTAAAATGCATTAAGTGTATGCCCGGATATCACTGTAAAAGTGATATAAAGTGTGTTAAGACTTTTTAAAAACAATAAATGTCTCTTTAAAGCACACAGTACCTGGTTCACGTGCAAAATCTCTGCAAAGAACTGCAGAGGAGATGCGTAGAAACAAAGGGGTGTGCGTCAATTTCTCGGTCCGCACACAGTGATGCGTCATTTCGTTTTCATGCAGGGGCAGCTGTGCATCAATTTTCTCGCACTCGGTCATGGATCTCCTTTGGGTTGCGTGGGTTTCAGATGCCCCAGGGACGATGCATGGATTTCCTGCACTAGCAGGATGAAGTCACAGGAGCTGCATCGATTCGTTTGGCGTTGCGTTTAATTTTCTACTGCAAAGCAGGTGCTGTGTCGATTCCTCTCTGGAAGTCGCGCTGCACTGTTCGGGCTCAATTGTGTGTCGATCCGGTGGGCTGTGCATTACATTTCTGGTCGCTACGCTGGGGCTGCGTCAATCTTTTCGAATCGAAGTTGGGCTGCATTGTTCCGGTTCGGCATGCAGTGAATGCAGTGAACAGGCCGGCGGTAAAAAAAATGGGATCACAACCATGGCGGAAACCGCCAACATAGACAGCCACTTTAACACTCCGGCCGCCAGGGCAGTAGCAACAAACACCGCAGTGGACAACGCCAACAGACAGGCGGAAGACAATGTACCGCCCACTGTATTATAAGAGGTCAATCCGCCTGCTTTTCTGGGGCGGTACAAATGACATCAAAAGCATGGCGGAAACAGTACACTGAAGGGGAACCACTCACCTTTCGACACACAATGAAGAACCAGGACGCCATGGAGCCCGAACTGCAGGTCCTCCACATGTTGGTGTATCTACTAATACACCAGGAATTTGAAAGAAGGCGGCTGCGACGACGACGGTGAGTACTGCACCCAGCACACAGGCAAGGGGGGAGGAAAAAGAGAGTGACACTCACACGCAACACGCAACACACTAACAGATCCAACAACATTACAGATACACCCAGTTACCCCCTGGAAGAACGCAAGGACAAAAGGAATTGAGTTCAATCAGTGATATTTTTGAACATGCAGATATAGCCAACAAATATAAAAAAAAAACAATATATACAAATATTTACAATATGTACAGAAGGCAGTACACTGTCCTTTGTAAATGTCCATGGACCAGTGGCCCAAAAAATCATGGGCGAATCCCACACTTGACTCCTGCTTCAAAACGGAGAGAACACTGCAGTTTGAAAAAACACAGGCACCTCAGGGGAAAGGGGAGGGGGGGCACCTCAACCGGAAGATGGTACAATGCCACTGCTCCTCGAGGGGGCAACATGCCCACAACAATTTTCCTGGGGAGTGCAAAGCCACAGACTCTCAAATGGGTGGTTTGACTACTGCTTGGTCCTGGGGAGTGCAACGCCACAGTCTCTCAAGTCTCTCAAGTGGGTGGTTTGCCTACTGCTTGGTCCTGGGGAGTGCAAAGCCACGGTCTCTCAAGTGGGTGGTTTGCCCATTGCTTGGTCCTGGGGAGCACAAAGCCACAGTCTCTCAAGTGGGTGGTTTGCCCACTGCTTGCTCCTGGGGAGTGCAAAGCCACAGTCTCCCAAGTCTCTCAAGTGGGTGGTTTGCCCACTGCTTGGTCCTGGGGAGCTTAAAGCCACAGTCTCTCAAGTCTCTCAAGTGGGTGGTTTGCCCACTGCTTGCTCCTGGGGAGTGCAAAACCACAGTCTCTCAAGTGGGTGGTTTGCCCACTGCTTGCTCATGGGGAGTGCAAAGTCACAGTCTCTCAAGTCTCTCAAATGGGTGGTTTGCCCACTGCTTGGTCCTGGGGAGTTCAAAGCCATAGTCTCTCAAGTCTCTCAAGTGGGTGGTTTGCCCACTGCCAGGTCCTGGGGAGTGCAAAGCCACAGTCTCTCAAGTGGATGACATGTTCCACTGGTTCTGGAGAGGGGCTTGTGCCCAGTCTGCTTCATCCTGCCAAGGAAAGTGATAGTGGATGCATATCTCCACTGGTTCTGGAGGGGGCCTTGTGCCCAGTCTGCTTCATCCTGCCAAGGAAAGTGATAGTGGATGCATATCCCCACTGGTTCTGAAGGGGGCATTGTGCTCAGTGATGCTGCACCTAGGGCGTGGCAGTTCCCAGTCCCACACCTGGGTGTCGGAGGCACGAGATGTGCAGGGAACTGGTAGCATGATACTCCTTGGAGGCAGAGCCACACTCCATCCTGCGGCGACTTAGGCTGCAAACTGCTGGTAGTGCCAGTGCTGGTGGTGGTGCTTCAAGTGGTGTGTGCAGGGTCCAGGACGTCTCCTGCAGCCTCAGACTGCTGCCCACTGGGGATCCTGCTGATGTCCGATATAGTGGCACCAGCTGGGCATGTGGCGGTGCATATGGCGGTGTAGGTGGCGGTGGTGGAGATGCTGCCGGTGCTGCCCGTGGTGCAGGTGTCTGTAGTAGTGGAGGGAGACACCAGGCCATCTCCAGCAGTCTCGGACGGCTGCCCACTGGGGATGATGCTGGTGACTGTCGCTGTGGCAGCGGCGGTGCAGGGGGCGGTGCAGATGGCGGGGAAGGATGTGGTGCAGGTGGTGGTGCAGGTGGCGGTCGTTGCAGCAGTGCTCACCGTGGTACAGGTTGCTGGCCTGTCAGGACAAATGGTGGTCACCAGTCCCTCACCAGGGGACTCTGAGCCCTGAAGTGACTTGCCCTTGCTTTTGTGTCCCCTACTCACCTTGGTAGACACTGCTGGGACCTTGGCACTGTTCCCTTTTGTTTTGGATGAGTCCTGGCTGGGTGGGTGGTGCGTCCTGTCTGTGCTGCATGCCGGCCCCTTCTTAACCTTGGCAGGGGGCGGAATTGGGTGGTCTTTAGCATCGGTAGGTGGCACACTGCCAGCCCTGACAGGTGCCCCTTCGATCCTCTCAGACTTTCATGGACCACAGTGGACCCCAATTTGGTGGCTGAGGTGCTGGCCTGGAATTTAGACATCCTGGCCCTAGGGGAAGGACAGGGGGGAGGTGTAGGGAAGAGGTCAAATGTAGCCAGGAAATGTTTTTTTGACACACTGGGAGGAAGAGGTAGTGGTTGTAGGAGGCGTACGTCTGCTGAGTTTGGGTGAAGGTGCATGGGCTGAAGGCTGTTGTGAGGTGGATGGCTGTTGAGTGAGTGTGTGCCTGCGTTTGTGGACTTTGGGAGGAGGCCTCACAGACACACTGGGAGAGGACACAGGGGACGTGTGCATGGTTGTGGGCGTGGTGATTGCTCGTGAGGGGTGTGTTGTGATGGGTGTGCTGGTGATGGAGGCGGTGGCAGATGATGTTGTGCTTGCAGGTGTGAGTTGAGATCCTACTGGGAGGGAGATGGATGAAGAGGAGGATTGGGACACAGTGGAGGAAGTGGATGTTGGTATGTGTGCATGGGTATGGTGCTTGTGTGAGTGCCTGTGTGATGATGTGTGGTGGCATTCAGAATGATTGACTGCCCAACAGTGAGGGATTTCAGATGGTCAATAGCCTCCTCACTGAGGGCAGCAGGGCTGACTGGGGCAGGGCCTGAGGTGCCTGGGGCGAAGCAGATGCCCACCCTCCTGGGTGAGTGGGCACAGGAAACACGCTGATGGGCTGTTGGGAGGGCAGTGCTGGTAGGTGGGGTGGCAGCTGTACCTGTTGTTGGGATGGGAACAGAGGTGTCCGCCACCGCAAGGGAGCTTCCATTAGAGAAGGAGTCGCTGTCACTGGTATCCCTGTCGTTGAACTCCCCTTGCCCTCCGTCCCACTGGTGCCTTCACCCTCAGTGGATTCGCACTCATGGGCAATGTGGGATGCAGCTCCCTCCGTCGCAGGTGCCTATGCTCCTACGCCAGATGATGCTAATGCACACAAGGACAGGGTGACAAAACAAGAAGGGGGGATAGACAGAGGACACACATGGTCAATGCCAGCAACACCACTACCGTTGGCTTGCACACACTGAGCTGCCCTATGCACTAGGCCATGCCCAACCACTCACTAAGGCAGTCACCAGCCCATGGGGTACAATGCCTAACGCCAGCATCTGCACACATGACACCCACAGGACCCTGCCCAGTAGTAGTTGGCCACTTGTACCATTGGGGTAGGGGTGCTTCAGGGCCTGCAAGAAAGGAACCTACCCTGCCATGATCACCCTGGCCTAGGGGCACCCACAGCCCACATACCCCACCCAGCTGGTTCCTAAAGCGCGCAAGTCATCTTTCTGAAACTGTACTTACCCTCTTGTGGCTTCTGTGATGCCCTCAAGTGCCCATCCAACTCCGGATAGGCCACTGCCAGAGTGCAGAACATCAGGGGGGTCATGGTGCGACGGGCACCCCTTCCACATTGGGAGGCCAGTCCCAGCTGGGCCTCCGCCGCCTTCTTGGTCCAGCGGCGCAGGTCTTCCCATCTCTTGCAGCAGTGGGTGCTCCTCCTGTGATAGAACCCCAGGGTCCGCACCTCCTTGGTGATGGCACACCAAATACCCTTTTTCTGTTGGGTGCTGACCTAGAGGGAAAAGACAGCGGAAAAGGTAATTAACGTCATACTCTTTGCCCCCCAATTCCCACCCATGCCCTGATGCACATACACTGACCACCTCTCATGCAGCATTCAGGCCAGGATGCCTTAGCACTCCACAACATGTGGCTTACATCCACATCACTCCAGGCATCATGCTCACATGGTACTCACCTGTTTGTCTGGAGGACCGTGGAGTAACGTGTACTGGGGGAGGACCCCTTCCACCAGTTTCTCCAACTCCTCCTCAGTGAAGGCAGGGGCCCTTTCCTCAGACACTCGAGCCATTGTCACGTCCAGACTAAGGTCACAGCAGCACATGCAGTGTAGGTCCTCTCCTGTTGATGATCAGGGAGCAAGTGAGTGAATAGGTAGAAAATGACGGTGACGTCCATGGCAGTGCGTACCGTCACTGCCGGCGTACATCGCCATTGGCTCCTGGGACCCATAGGGCCCACTGATAACCAATTACAGAGTTGAGTGGGGGTCATCGACCCCCTACTGCGATGCAGCACAATGCCATCACAGTTACATCATTTTCCCTTGTCCCTCCTCACAGGTCAGGCAGCCGCCATTTCAGGGGGGCACATGGCATGGCACCTAAATGCACACTGCGTCTGTGACGTTAATTCAAACACAGTTGTGCTATCTATGTGGTAAATGACCTTCTGCTCACCGTTCTCCTCCATAGGCTACAACGGCTGAGCCAGCCTATGAGATGGCGGCATCCTCCGGTGTACAGACCCCTGGTGGACCTGTTGACAATGGAGGACAGACATAATTATCATCACATACAGACTTGATTGTGCCACAATCCAAGAACTCTGTGCCCAATTGGAGCCAGACCTGATGTCAGCTATCCCCAGGCCCACAGGAATCCCCCCTCTAGTGCAGGTCCTGTCAGGTCCTGTCAGTGCTCCATTTCCTGGCAAGTGGCTCCTTTCAAACAACAGTGGCCATGCCATCAGGGATGTCTCATCCAATGTTCTCCAACGTGTTAGCCAGAGTGTTGTCTGCCCTGCTAAAACACATGCGCAACTACATCGTCTTCCCCCAGGTGGAGGATTTGGCCATAGTGAAAGCTGACTTCTATGCCCTGGGACATATCCCCAACATCATTGGTGCCATTGGTGGTATACATGTGGCATTTGTCCCCCCCGCAGAAATGAAGAGGTGTACAGGAATAGAAAAAGCTATCATTCGATGAATGTGCAAATGGTGTGTTTGGCGGACCAGTACATCTCCCATGTGAATGCCAAATATCTCGGCTCTGTGCATGACGCCTATATCTTGAGGAATAGCAGCATCCCTTATGTGATGGGCCAACTCCAGAGGCACCGGTGTGGCTCATAGGTGAGCCCAAGGTCCCCACACAGTATGAGTAGGTGGCTGGGTATGAGGTTGTCCTTAAGGCTTAGTGTGTGTCTAACAGTTGTCCCTCGATATTTACAGGTGACTCTGGTTACCCCAGCCTCTCATGGCTACTGACCCCAGTGAGGAAACCCTTGACAAGGGCAGAAGAACGTTACAGTGAGGCACAAGGAGGATTATTGAGAGGACCGTTTGCCTCCTGAAGGCCAGGTTCCGGTGCCCCCATCTGACAGGTGGATCCCTTTACTACTCACCCAAGAAGGTGTGCCAGATCATCGTGGCATGCTGTATGTTGCACAACCTGGCCTTGAGACGCCAGGTGTCTTTTCTGCTGGAGGATGAGCCTGGTGATGGTCTTGTGGCAGCGGTGGAGCCTGTGGACGGTGAGGAAGAAGAGGCAGATAAAGAAGATGTGGACAACAGAACAAACATTATAGAGCAATACTTCCAGTGACACACAGGTAAGAGACTGTAACTCCTCTTCACATTTCAGTATACTTTAGGACATTGTACATGGCAGCCTCTTACCCTCTGTCTGTGGCCACTGACTGTTCCCTTTGGGTTTCCTTTCTTCAGATCTGTGTACCCCATTCTGGCTTCTGCTATGTGTACGGCTGCCCACCAAATGTCATACATTGGTATTATTCAATGAACATAGACGTTGCAATGCTTTGAGAATGTAGTGGGAATACATTTTTCCAATCATTACACTGACTCCATTGTGGTTTATATTTCAATGGTGTTTATTGTTTATGGTAAGGGGCTAGGGTGATGGTGGAGGAAGGTCCATGGTAGAGTTCAGTCTCTTGGTATCACAGGTTCATTGTCTAATGGGGCATAGAAAGTGGAGCAATGGCAGTTTAAGGTGGACAGGGTGACAGAGAGGGACACAAGGGTGACAATCAGGAGAGTCTTATTTCCTGGCGGGGGGCTTGGCAATGTTCTCTGTCTTCTTCCTGGATCAAAGGGACCGTTTGCGGGGTGGTTCTCCTTCTGCAGGTGGTGGGGGGCTGGTGGCCTGTTGGTCCTGTGGCAGGGCCTCCTGTCCACTAGCGCCGGCGGAGGTGGAAGGCTGTTCCTTGACTTGGCTAGTGTCAGGGGCCCTTTGTTGTGCCACTGCCTCCCTCATGGTCTTGCCCATGTCAGCCAGCACCCCTGCTATGGAGACCAGGACGGTGTAAATTTTTGTGAGGTCCTCCCTGATCTCCAGGTACTGTCCCGCCTGCAGCCGCTGGATCTCCTGCAACTTGGTCAGTACCGTGCCCATGGTCTCTCGGGAATGGTGGTATGCTCCCATGATGTTGGAGAGTGCCTCGTGAAGAGTGGGTTCCCTGGGCCTGTCTTCCCCTGTCGCAGAACAGTCCTCACAGCTTCCCTGTTGTCCTGTGCCTCTGTCCCCTGAACTGTGTGTCCACTGCCACTGATCCCAGGTCCCTGATCATCCTGTATTAGTGGGGTTGCCTGGGGTCACTGTAGTGGTGGACACACTGCTGGTTCACGTGTCCTGGGGACAGTGGCATGTGCCCACTGGGTGGGTGCTGTGCTGGTGTTTCCTGAGGGGGGAGGGCCTGTGGTGGGTTGGGACTGTGGCAGGGGAACCGACTGTCCAGAGGTCCCTGATGGGCCAGGTTGGTCATCATGATCCAGGCGTGCAGAGCTGCTGTCATCACTGTGGGCTCTTCTGTGGGGAGACTGGATGTTGGTGGCACCTCCTTTCTGGTGATGTTGTGAAGGGGTCCTGTTGGGATGCAAATGCATTGTTATTGTATCTGTGTGTGCCATCTTGTGCAATGGGTGTGTTTCCCTTGTATAATTGTGCTTTCCCTGTCGCCTTGGCCTTGTGTGATTTATGATTGTGTGGGCTGGGTGAGTCTCTCTACTGGGCATGCTGTTGTGATGGGTGTCCATGAATTGTTGTTGCATGAATGGCTTGGTATTGGGATGTGTGGGTTGTGATGGTAGGGTATATGTGAGGTGATGGAGTGATAGGAGTGAGGGTACGGGTGGTGGTATGTGATGGCATGCAGGTAGGGTTGGGGGGTAAAGTAGTAAAGGTTTGACTTACCAGAGTCCAGTCCTGCTGCTACTCCTTCGAGGCACCCAGGATGCATTATTGACAAGACTTGCTCCTCCCATGTTGTTAGTTGTGGCGAAGGAGGTGGGGGTCCACCGCCAGTCCTCTGTACAGCAATCTGGTGTCTTGAAACCACGGAATGCACATTCCCCCATAGGTCGTTCCACCTCTTCCTGATGTCACCCTTGGTTCTTGGATGCTGTCCCACGTGTTGACCCTGTCGACGATTCTCCCCCATAGCTCCATCTTCCTTGCAATGGACATCTACTGCACCTGTGATCTGAATAGCTGTGGCTCTACCCGGATGATTTCCTCCACCATGACCCTTAGCTCCTCCTCTGAAAACCTGGGGTGTCTTTGGGGTGCCATGGATGTGGTGTGAGTGATATGTGTGAGGTGATGTGTGGGGTGATGTGTTGGGGTGAATACTGTGATGTGCGTGGATGGTGTATGAGTGATGGTGTTCTGTGCCTCTGATCGAGTGTGTGCTCTTAGCTTGTCTCTCTGTGCGTGGTCTCTTTTTTTTAGTTGTAAGGGGTTGAGGTGCTGTGGGTGTGTGTTTTATAGTGGTGTTTGTGTGGGTATGGTGTGTGTATGTGTGTCAGGTGTGTGTATTTTGAATTGTCCAATGTGGTGTAGTTTTGTAAATGTGTTGTTTTTTTTAGCGCGGCTGTGTGTACCACCAATGGTTTACCGCATTCGAAAGACCGCCGCATTGATTTGTGGGTCGGGATACTGTTGGTGTATTCCTGTTGGCGTGACTGTGTGTGTTTAGCTATCGCCAATTTGTCACTGCCCTTTGTTCTGGCGGACTTGTGTTAGTATCTGTATTGTGGCGGTATTCTCTGTGTGGGTCATAATACCCGTGGCGGATTACTGCCGTGGGCATGGTATCTTGGCAGCCGTCGGCACGGCAGTAAGTGGGATTTACCACCATAATGTTGACTTAGGATAATTGTATGTGGAGTGTGCCCCAAATATTTCTTATTTGTCTCTTTGTCTAGATTAACTAGCCCCGAATACTGGCAGATGGGAGAACATATTTGGAGTTTCTATAGACGGTTATGAGGAAGATTGAAAATAAAAAGATACTCCCCCTGGGCAAATTAGTTGCTATCATAACCCAGCAAATATTTTGAGTGGTCTTTGGTTTTGATTTAAATAAGCTGGCATTTGTGGAGAAATAAGAAATCTGATAATGAAAAGGGTGCCTGGTTCATTTTTATTCAAGGCAATTAAAGTGGAACGAGGAATTGATGGAAGATTTTGACTGTGTTTCCAAATAAAGAAGAGTTTTTGGAAAATCAGGCGTAAAAAGTTGGGACAAGAGTGAGGTTGAAGTGTAATTATTGTTTGTTAATCTGGTAGGTGTATGATTTAATAGGGGTAGTGCCTTATGTACATGTTTTGTAGATTGGTGGACTGTGCGGAAATGGTGAAGGTGGAGATTTTGACGATCTATGAAATAATGTAGGTGAGTATTAAGAATGATGACAATGCAGCAGAGTCTTAGGAGGTTGGGGAGAATATTTAAAAGTTGATTTATTGTTTTGGATTGTGTAGTCCTGATGAAGACCCATGTTGGAGCCGGGAGTTGGCCCAAGAGCAAGAGGCGGTCGAAACGTCGACGATGATGCTTTAGCCTGCATCTGGTTTATTTTGTTGGAGGACACAATTGTGGATTTAAACCTGTTGAAAATAACATTGTGATTCAATATAGTAGAAGGAATAACCAACAGGCAGCTATACAGTTTTTAAAGTGTTTCTTGAATTGGTGTACTGGGAGATTTCTTATCCCCTTCTCTTTTTTTCTTGAATCATGAGCACCTGTTTCATTTGCACTTTGTTCTGTCCTTTTTTTCTTTTTTGGTCATGATGGGGGATTGTATATAGTGTGTACATATATGAAGAAAGTATATATTTTGTTTAAATAATTAAGGATGTTCTCCTAAGTGCTGCATATGTTATTATAAATGTTGGGATTGTTCCTAGTTATAAGTGATCCCTCTGTGGCTAGTAAGTTACACCTCATATCTGCATCAAACCCCTCACAGTCACCAAACCTACACTGAAATATGTAAAGTTGATATAAGTAGAAAAGTGGGCACTGTAAATGTTTACTCAATGGAGAGATTTAATGCTCTACCACATTGTCATACATATGCCTCAGCTCCCTTAAATACTCTTCAGTGATCATTATGTAAGGGCAACAAGGGGTTTGAACTGGTGTACATACCTACTCAGCATCCTTTCATAGCCTGCATTAAACACTGCAGACTTTTTAGGGGTACCGAGGAGTATGCACTGAGATTATGAATATTGAATTTCTGGTTTAGTCCATACCCTTTAGGTGCATACAGTGGTAACTGAACAGGGCCAAAACAAGGAGCTGTCCTGTGATGTTTGAAAATCACTGTAGATTAAACTTTAATCTGCAGTGTTTATTAAACATAGAGGAACTGCTCACTCAGCCCTGTTTAAAAACCAAACAGTGTAGATTAATTCCACCGCAGAGCGGTGGACTTTATTAGTAATTCCGTGTTACAACAGCAAAGTGGAATTTCAAAGTTTCTCCAAAATTCCACTGGCAGAATTATTCATCCCTCCCACACCAAGTGCTGCTCCATTTACAGATTACTAAAGTTTGAGGTGCAAGTGTTTCTACCTGCTAATGAAGACAGAGGCTCAGCTCTCCTAAATTGGGTTTCAGAGCAATGTTTGAAAGTAGGTTGAATCTTAAAGCAAACACCTGTTCTAAAAAACCTGTGGAAAATATCATACCTTCTGTTCACAATAGATAATCCACCAGCAGATATGCGGGCATGTGTCCAGAATGAATAGTTGTAATGCAGTGGTAAAGGCACATGCTTGATTGCAAGGATGTTCATAAAGAAAGGATGTTCATTTCCAGAACTTAGGTGAAGATTTTGAGGTATTGGAGACAGTTGAATTAAGTAGAATGTAGGTGTGTCTCACTTAGTAGAGTTTATATCTCACTGGTCTTATAATCATGCCTAAAAGATTGTATACCACTGGGACAATTTGAGGCATGTTTGTGACGTATGTTACTAAACCACAGAGTGAAGTCCAAAGGGCCTAGAAAAGTGTGTCTTTCTAGCAACAAATGTACACATTTCATTTTCTTCACTTAGAAACTTAGATTATGTGTAGTGTTTAAGTGGATAATCCCATTTAGAGGAAAAGAAAATCGCCCACAACTGTAGAATGTGTAGAATTATTTAAAGGCCAAAACCCTATTTGGTGGTTTCACAATGATTGCATGATGTCATCAATAATATAATTGATTATGCCATTTGGGATATCATCAGTGATGTCATCAATGATGTCATTTAATATGTCATAAGTGATGTCATTTGCAAGGTCATAACCAATGCATGGCGTGGGTGCAAGGTATAGTTAGCCCACTAAACTATGGTGAATTTCGGTGTTTTTTAAATTTTAAAACAAGTTATATAATATTACATATCAGATCTAACTATGCCAAAGTATTACCGTACCCACAGCCAAATATTTTGTTTTGAATTTTATTCATTGGCAGGTTCTCTCTGGGTCCCTGTTGTATTTAAATAGTGTTTTGAGTTTTCCAACATTAGCACGTCTCACACCAACAACTTACTACAGCATCATTTTAAACTTTGTTTTTACAGTGAATGGGTTCTTTTTAACATAAATTAAGGTCCTAAATCCTAATTGAACTATAATGTCACTTTAACCTTTGAATGTGTCAGTGAGTTTCCAGCATTTTTGATCTCATTCAAAAATGGACCAAAAGCCAACCATATGCATGCAGCCCACCTTGCTGCAGATGGCCTTTTAATTTAAAGAGGGTCCCACGAAGCCAGAGGTCAACCCAGGGAGTTGTGCAATGCAGGACAGAGTGCTGGGGACCTGGGCTTGTCTGTGCACACAGGATTCCTTGGAAAGGTGAACAGAAGCCCTAGAAGCTGAAGTTCATACAGTGCACAGGATTACTGTCTGGAGCGGAGAGGCAAGGACTTACCTCCTCCAAATTTGGACAGTTGGAGCACTGGACAGTTTGGGTCACTTTGGTCCACCACCTGTATTCCGGGGGCCACGCTCGTTAGGATGAGAGGGGACCGAGAGTACCAGTGACGCTGAAGTTTGGAGCCTGCTGGAGCAGGGGGAAGATTCCGTTGACCCACAGGAGATTTCTTCGTGGCTTTCAGTGCAGGATGAAATCAGGCAGCCCCCAAAGCATGCACCACCAGGAAACAGTCGAGAAAGCTGGCAGCTACAATGTCGCTGGTAGTCTTCTTGCTACTTTGTTGCAGTTTTGCAGTCGTTCTGAAGCAGTCAGCAGTCGATCCTTGGCAGAAGTCTATGAGAGAGGTGCAGAGGAACTCTGATGAATGCTTGCAAGTCGTTATCTGAGGAAAAGCCCACTGGAGAGACCCAAATAGCTCTCAGAGGAGGATTGGCCACCTAGTCAGGTAAGCACCTATCAGGAGGGGTCTCTGACATCACCTGCTGGCATTGGCCACTCAGAGGCCTCCAGAGTGCCCTAACATCTCTGGATCCAAGATGGCAGATAATTGGGACACACTGGAGTCGCCCTGGGCACCACCCCTGGGGTGGTGATGGACAGGGGAGTGGTCACTCCCTTTTCCTTTGTCCAGTTTCACTCCAGAGCAGGGACTGGGGTTTCCCTGAACCGGTGTAGACTGGCTTATGCAAGGAGGGAACCGTCTGTGCCCTTCAAGGCATTTCCAGAGGCCGGGGGAGGCTACTCCTCCCCAGCCCTTAACACCTATTTCCAAAGAGAAAGGGTGTAACTGGGCTGCCCAGACCCCAGGAGGGCATAACCCTGTCTGTGGGTTGGCAGCAGCAGTAGCTGCAGAGAAAACCCCAGAGAGCTGGTTTGGCAGTACACGGGGTCCATAGTGGAGCCCCGTGGATGCATTGGATTGGGACCCCAATTCCAGATTTGGCATGGGGAGAACAATTCCATGATCTTAGACATGTTACTTGGCCATATTCGGAGTTACCATTGTGGGTCGACGGAATCTTCCCCCTGCCAACGCAGGCACCAAACTTCTGTATCACCGGTCCTCTGGGTACCCTCTCATCTCGACGAGCGTGGTCCCTGGAACACAGGAGCTGGATCCAAGTGACCCCGACAGTCCAGTGGTCCTTCTGTCCAAATCTGGTGGAGGTAAGTCCTTGCCTCTCCACGCCAGACAGTAATCCTGTGTACTGCGTGATCTGCAGCTTCCAGGGCTTCTGTGCACTTTTACAAGACTTCCGTCATGCACAACACAGCCAATGTCCCCAGCACTCTGTCCTGCATTGCCTAACTCGCTGAGTTGACCTCCGACTTCGTGGGACCCTTTTTTGTTGTGCTGAGATGACTGCTGTGCTCAAATTTTCTGAATGCGTGGTCAGGTGCTTCTGCGGGTGCTGCCTGCTTCTGCGTGGGCTCTCTCTGTTGCTGAGCACCCCCTCTGTCTCCTCCTCCAAGAGGCATCCTCCTGGTCCTTCCTGGGCCCTGGCAGCACCCAAAATCTTCAACTGTTACTCTTGCAGCTAGTGAGGCTTGTTTGTGGTCTTTCTGCGTGAAAATAACTCTGCCTCCTCCAGCATGCTGTGGGACATCTTCTGACCAAAGGAGAAGTTCCTGGCACCTTCTGTTGTTGCAGAATCTTCAGCTTCTTCCACCCAGAGGCAGCCCCTTTGCACCTTCATCCGGGGATTAGTGGGCTCCTGCCCCCCGGACACTTGCGTGACTCTTGGACATGGTCCCCTTTCTTTGCTGGCCCTCAGGTCCCTGAATCCATCTTCAGTGCTTTGAAGTCAGTTGTTGTCTTTGCAGAATCCCCTATCTCGACTTTACTGTCTTTCTTGGGTAGTAGGGTAACTTTACTCCTACTTTTCAGGGTCTTAGGGTGGGGTATCTTGGACACCCTTAGTGGTTTCTTACAATCCCAGTGACCCTCTACACACTACACTAGGCCTGGGGTCCATTCGTGGTTCGCATTCCACTTTTGGAGTATATGTTTTTTGTTGCCCCTAGGCTTTTGTCTCCTATTGCATTCTATTATGTTCTACTGTGTTTGCACTACTTTTCTAACTGTTTACTTACCTGATTTTGGTTTGTGTGTATATTTTGTGTATATTACTTACCTCCTAAGGGAATATATCCTCTGAGATACTTTTGGCATATTGTCACGAAAATAAAGTACCTTTATTTTTAGTAACTCTGAGTATTGTGTTTTCTTATGATATAGTGACATATGATATAAGTGGTATAGTAGGAGCTTTGCATGTCTCCTAGTTCAACCTAAGCTGCTCTGTTATAGCTACCTCTATCAGCCTAAGCTGCTAGAACACAACTAATCTACTAATAAAAGATAACTGGACCTGGCACAAGGTGTAAGTACCATCAGGTACCGACTAGAAGCCAGGCCAGCCTCCTACAAGGCCTGAAAGACCCTGCTTAGTGACTGTGCAGAAAATGTTTACTCATTTTTGCTTACGTGTAGTTTTTTTTCCAGACATCATTCTCATAAGAATATTAGTTTGGGAATAGATAATTCAGTGTTTCACAGATAGTGAGATTGGAAACCCAATCTTGAGTACAGTACGTTCAGGAACTGTGGAACTAACGACGTATACAAATGCTTTGGTTCACATTGGATGAAATAAGATGAAAGTTGTTTCACATTAAAAACCTGGGAATATTCACTGATGTTTCAGTCTACGGGGGTCATTACAACATTGGCGGTAAAAGTCGCTTACCGCCTTGCAGAAGACCGCCAAAACACTGTCATGACACACATCTCGGAATCCGCCGAAATTCAGACACCCACACAACACCGCCACACCAAAGGTGAGCGATAAACATGCGGAAACAAATCCTCCACCTCCACGCCAACAGAAACACGCACATGCTATTACGACCCACGAATCCACGCGGCGGTCTTTCAACCGCGGTATTCCATTGGCGGTACACACCGCTGCGCTCAAAATACACACACATCTCCAAAACACCGCCACATTGGACAATTTGACATATACACACCTAACACACATGCAAACAACACTCCCACACACCCAATCCAATATAAAACACACACCCACATCAACCACAAACCCCTACGACCACAAATTGTGAAAGAAGGCCAGAGAGACAGCACAGCAATTGACAACCCCATCACACAATGTCACACAACACCATCACCCACACAACATCCACGCACAAAACACCACACACCACTACACTCACCATACTCATCAACACATACACCACCCCACACATCACCCACACCACCCCATGGCACGCCAAAGACACCCCCACTTCTCCGAGGAGGAGCTCAGGGTCATGGTGGAGGAAATCGTACGGGTAGAGCCACAGCTATTTGGCTCACAGGAACAGCACACATCAATAGCCAGGAAGATGGAGTTATGGCGCAGAATAGTCGACAGGGTCAACGGAGTGGGACAGCACCCAAGAAATCGGAAGGACATCAGGAAGAGGTGGAACGACCTACGGGGGAAGGTGCGTTCCACGGTCTCCAGGCACAACATCGCGGTACAGCGGACTGGTGGCGGACCCCCACCTCCTCCCCCACAACTAACAACATGGGAGGAGCAAGTCTTGACCATCCTGCATCCTGAGGGCCTCGGAGGAGTCGGTGGAGGATGGGACACTGGTAAGTCAAATCTTACCTATCAGATCACCCACCCTACCTGCATGCTATCACACACCCCCACCCTCACCCCCTCCCCTCCCCTATCACTTCAACTCATCACTAATGTACCCATAACACAAACCACCCATCCCAACACCAAGCCCTGCATGACACAACTAAGCATGGTCACCCCTCAACAAAGCATGCTCACTGCACATACCCAGAACACCCCCCAACCATCACCACACAAGCCCCCACACAGGAATGCTTGCACCGGGGTTCACGCACAGGCACCCATTGCACACCATTACACACACACATGCAATAAACATGCTCTTATGCCCCTGCAGGAACCCGAAGGACCGTCACCACACCAGAGGGTCCAGACAACACCACTCCACCCCCAGAAGAGGCCCACAGTGACGAGAGCAGCTCTGCCCTACTGGATCTTGATGACCAGCCCGGACCATCGTGGGCCTCGGGACAGTTGGTTCCCCTTGCACAGGCACAGCCCATACCGACCTTCCACCCTCTGGTAAAACCAGCACAGCACCCACCCAGCGGGCCCAAACCTCCCTACCCACGACATGTCAATCAGCGGTGTGTCCACCACTACAGGGCACCCAGGGTAACCCACCCTCCCAACAACAACAGGGACCTGGGGGCAGTGGTAGTGGGCACACGGTCTAGGGGATGGAGGCACAGGAACATAGGGGAACTGGGAGGGCTGCTGTGCGACAGAGGGAGGACAGGCCAAGGGAACCAACTCTCCACGAGGCCCTCTCCTCCATCATGGGAGCGTACCACCACTCCCAGGAGACGATGACGACGGTCCTGGACAAGTTGCAGGAGACCCTGCGGCTGCAGGAGGAGCAGTATTTGGGGTTCATGGAGGAGCTCAGAACCATCAGCTCCGCCCTTGGCACCATCGTAGGGGTGCTGAAGGACATACAGCAGAACTTGAGGGACACCGTGGCACTCCAAGGGGCCCCTGACACTAGCCAGGACGATGAACTGCGCACCACCTCTGTCGGCGCTAGTGGACAGGACGCCCCGCCACAGGACCACCACACCAGCACCCCACCCCCTGCAGATGGACAACCACCACGCAAGCAGTCCCTGAGATCCAGGAACAGGACAGAGCAAGATGGCAAGACCCCGCCAGGAAATAAGACCACCCTGATTGTCCTCCCACTGTCCCACTTTGTTACCCTGTCCATATTCGAACTGCCCCAGCTCCACTTCCTATGCCCAGATGGGCAGTGCACCTGTGAGACTATTAGATTGGACTCTGCCATGGACACTCCTCCACCATCATCCATCACCAATTTACAACCCCCCTTCATTTTTTGAGCACTTAAATAAACACGCTTGAAACACAAAACAATCTGGAGTCAGTCTATGATTTTGTACTTTGTATTATCAATGACATTGTCATAATGGCTGTACCATTGTGAGGCTAACATACCTATGTCACACATCACAAGCCCTTAAAGGATGCAAGCAGTTGACACGTAGGTTACCACACCTGTGAAACCGTAATGGAAGGGTACAACTCAGTTAACAAATAGTGATTGAAATAGACAAACAGGATAGAGGTAGACGTGTGACAGTTAATGTAATGTCAAACCAGAAAATGTTCTCACCTGTGTGTCACTGGAAATATTGCTGTATGACTGACTCCCTGTTGTCGTTTTCTTCTTCCTCAGCTTCATCCTCATCACTGTCCACAGGCTCCACAGACTCCACAGCTGCTACAACACCGTCATCTGGATCATCCTCCTGCAAAAAAGGCACCTGGCGTCGCAAAGCCAAATTATGGAGCATGGAGCAGGCGATGATAATGTCGCACACCTTCTTCGGTGAGTAGAATAGGGATCCACCCGTCATATGGAGGCACCTGAACCTGGCTTTCAGGAGGCCTAAGGTGCGTTTGATCACCCTCCTAGTCTGCCCATGGGCATCATTGTACCGTTCCTCTGCCCTGGTCCTGGGATTCCTCACTGGGGTCAATAGCCACGAAAGGTTGGGGTAACCAGAGTCCCTTAATAGCCATACACGGTGCCTCTGGAGTTGACCCATCATATCAGGGATGCTACTATTCCGCAGGATGTAGGCGTCATGCACTGAGCCAGGGAACATAGCATTTACCTGCGAGATGTACTGGTCTGCCAAACAGACCATCTGGACATTCATGGAATGATAACTCTTCCTGTTCCTGTACACCTGTTCACTCCTGTGGGGGGGGGACCAGAGCTACATGGGTCCCATCAATGGCACCTATGGCGTTCGGGATATGTCCAAGGGCATAGAAGTCACCTTTCACTGTAGGCAAATCCTCCACCTGAGGGAAAAAGATGTATCTCCTTACGTGTTTCAGCAGGGCAGACAACACTCTGGACAGCACGTTGGAAAACATAGGCTGGGACATCCCTGATGACATGGCCACTGTTGTCTGAAAAGACCCACTTGCAAGGAAATGGAGCACTGACAGCACCTGCACGTCAGGGGGGATTCCAGTCAGATGGCGGATGAGTGACATCAGGTCTGGCTCCAACTGGGTACATAGTTCCTGGATAGTGGCACGGTCAAACCGGTAGATGATGATGATATATCTTTCTTCCATTGTCAACAGGTCCACCAGCGGTCGGTACACCGGAGGATTCCGCCATCTGCTCCTATGTCCCAGCTGGCGGTGCATACGAAGGACAACAGCGAAGAACCATTCACTATTCCTCCAGGTATGTACCCACAGTTACACACAAGACTACACCACTCACAAAACCCTTCCTGTATGTGTGTTGAGTGCAGGCCTAGCTATGTGTGACGCAGAGGTAAATTAAGCCATGTGGGCCCCTGAAATGGCGGCTGCCTGACCTCTAAACCGGGACAATGGGATTGTGGGGTAACTGCACTGGTGTTGCACACCGTCGCGGTAGGCGGTCGTAGACCGCGGCACAATGCTGCATTGGTTAACAGTGGACCCTATGGGTCCCAGGAGCCAATGAACAGGTGCGCCGGCGGTGATGATGCGCACCGCCGCGGACGTCACTGACATTTTCTATCTGTTCACTCACTAGATACCTGACCTTCGACAGGAGAGGACCTACACTGCTAGTGCTGCTGTGACCTCGGTCTGGAAGCGACGATGGCTGCTGCGTCTGGGGAAAGGGCCCCTGCCTTCACATTGGAGGAGTTGGAGAAACTTGTGGATGGGGTCCTCCCCCAGTACACGCTACTCTACGGTCCTCCAGACCAACAGGTTAGTACAAAGGGAGCACGTTGTATGGGCTAGGCCTGGGTGGAGAGGGCTGGGTGGAAGAGGGAAGTGGGCAGAGTTGATTGAACATTAATGCATGGGAATGAATGGGCCACATGGCCATAGTAGGGAGGGGGCCAATCACATTGACGGTGCAGTTGGTAATGACTGTTTCTCTTCCCTTGTGATTGTCATGTAGGTCAGCGCCCACCAGAAGAGGGACATCTGGCGTGCCATCGCCAAGGAGGTCCAGACCCTGGGGGCCCACCACAGACGGGGCACCCACTGACGGAAGAGATGGGAGGACATTCGCTGCCGCAGCAAGAAGACGGCGGAGGCTCAGCTGGGGATGGTCTCCCAACGTGGGAGGGGTGCCCCTCGCACCATGACCCCCCTGATGTTCCGGATCCTGGCGGTGGCCTACCCGGAGTTGGATGGGCGCTTGAGGACATCACAGCAGACACAAGGGGGTGAGTACAACTTCATTCAGTGGACTTTGCGTGCAGTGGAGGTGTCTGGGTGGGGGAGGTGGGCTGTGGGTGTCCCTAGGCCAGGGCGAGTTAGGTAGGCAAGGCTCCTCCATAATGTAGGCTATGTTGCACTCAACCCCACCTCAGCAGAGTGCCAAGTCGTGGTATATTTGCCCCTGTGGCATCCATGTGCACAGATGTCCACCATTGCCATGTAGTCCATAGCCCAGAAATTGCGTGTGCAGAGTGCAGGAGCATGGCGTAATGCAGGGGGCTGCTGCATCTGTCTTGTCCGCCAACGGTAGCGGAATACCATGCACTAAAACTCTCTTTCTTCTGTCTCCCACCCTTTTCCTGCTCTCCCTGTCCTTTTGTACATCAGCATCAACAGGCGGAAGTACAGTGGCACCGGAGCACGAGGGAGCTGCATCCCACATGGCCAGGGCCACACCACGGACTCTGAATGCACCAGTGGGACGGAGGGCGAGGGGAGCTTCACGTCGGCCACCGGATCACCAACCAGCGACACGGACTCGTCCGCCGATGGGAGCTCCCCTGTGGTGGCGGCACCATCTGTGCGCCCCACTTCTACAGGTACAGCTGCCACCTCCCCTACCAGCACCGCCCTCCCAGCAGCCCCTCAGCGTTTGGCCCGTGCCTGCTCACAAGGAGGGTGGGCATCACCTTCGCCCCAGGCACCTCAGCCCCTGCCCCAGTCACCCCTGCTGCCCTCAGTGAGGAGGCCATTGACCTCCTCAGGTCACTCACTGTTGGGCAGTCTACCATTGTGAATGCCATCCAGGAATTACAACACAGTAATGCATTCCTGGAGGGCATTCATTCTGGTCAGGCTGTCCTTCAGCGAACCCTGCAATCTCTGGCCTCAGCACTGATGGCAGCCATTGTCCCTGTGTCGAGCCTCCCCCCTCCAACTTCTTCCACCCAGACCCAATCCCCTGTACCTCAGCCCATCCCAAGCACACCTACAGACCAGCATGCACACAAGTCAACACCCAAAAGTATCTCAAGCAAACATAGGCACCACACATCCCACAGGCACTCACACAAGCATCACACCCATACAGACACAGCAACATCCACTGTCTCCACTGTGTCCCCCTCCTCCTCTTCTCCCTCCTCCCTCCCAGTCTCGTCTACACACACACCTGCATGCACCACATCTACAGGCACCAGGAATCGCACCAGGACACCCAGCACCACGAGCCACTCACCTGCACTCACCACCTCCACTGCCATTTACACGTCCCCTGTGTCCTCTCCCAGTGTGTCTGTGACGCCCCCTCCCAAAGTACACAAACGCCGGCAATCACTCACCCAACATCCATCCACCTCACGACAGCCTCCTGTACCTGCACCTGCACCCAAAACAGCTAAAGTAACACCTCCTACAACCACCTCCTCTTCCTCCACTCCCAGACCCCCTCCATCTACCCATCCCAGTGTTCGTCAGAAACTGTCCCTGTGTAAAATTGACCTTTTTGCACCCACCCCCCCCTCCAATTCATCAGTCCCGTCGTAGCGCCTCAGCCAAAAAGCCTCCAATACCAGTGGTGCGTGTTCAGGGATTGTGGAGTGCACCAGCCACTAGGGCAGGCAGTAGGACCCGGAGCCAAGGCACTGGCAGCCCACCCCCTGTAAAGGCTCTAAAATTGGAAAGTGGACGACGGGACCGTGTTAAGACTCCTGGTGGGACAACAACTGACCTGGGTTTGAAGGGGATTGGAGAGTCAGCTGTGACTCCACCAAAGGTGGGGAAGGTCCAGAGGAAGTCTTGCCAGCCTGTTGTGAGTGTCACGGCGGAGAAGTGCGCCATCATTTCCGGCGGTCCAGACACAACCGCCAGCACCGTCGTCACTGGTCCAGAGTCCACTGCCAGAGTCACAGCCCAGGAGGGCCCAAGTATCGTCACTGGTCCTGAGTCCACCGCCATAGTCACAGCCCAGGAGGGCCCAAGTATCGTCACTGGTCCTAAGTCCACCGCCAGAGTCACAGCCCAGGAGGGCCCAAGTATCGTCACTGGTCCAGAGACCACCGCCAGAGTCACAGCCTAGGAGGGCCCAAGTATCGTCACTGGTCCTGAGTCCACCGCCAGAGTCACAGCCCAGGAGGGCCCAAGTATCGTCACTGGTCCAGAGACCACCGCCAGAGTCACAGCCCAGGAGGGCCCAAGTATCATCACTGGTCCTGAGTCCACCGCCAGAGTCACAGCCCAGGAGGGCCCAAGTATCGTCACTTGTCCAGAGACCACCGCCAGAGTCACAGCCCAGGAGGGCCCAAGTATCGTCACTGGTCCTGAGTCCACCGCCAGAGTCACAGCCCAGGAGGGCCCAAGTATCGTCACTGGTCCTGAGTCCACCGCCAGAGTCACAGCCCAGGAGTGCCCAAGTATCGTCACTGGTCCTGAGTCCACCGCCAGAGTCACAGCCCAGGAGGGCCCAAGTATCGTCACTGGTCCTGAGTCCACCGCCAGAGTCACAGCCCAGGATGGCCCCAGCTGCCAAAGCCCCACTGGGCAATGATGGAACGTCATGCCACACACCAATACCCAGTGTAGAGATCATCATGCCACACACCAATGCCCAGTGTAGGGAACGTCATGCCACACACCAATGTCCGTACCAGAACCGCCATGGCAAAGCACTGCTGAACAGGGCAAAGACCACCATGGCAAAGCACCGCTGAACAGGGCAAAGACCGCCATGGCAAAGCAGCGCTGAACATGGCAAAGACCGCCATGGCAAAGCAGCGCTGAACAGTCCAGAACCGCCATGGCAAAGCACCGCTGAACAGGGCAAAGACCGCCATGGCAAAGCAGGGCTGAACAGTCCAGAACCGCCATGGCAAAGCACCGCTGAACAGGGCAAAGACCGCCATGGCAAAGCACCGCTGAACAGGGCAAAGACCGCCATGGCAAAGTACCGCTGAACAGTCCAGAACCGCCATGGCAAAGCACCGCTGAACAGGGCAAAGACCGCCATGGCAAAGCACCGCTGAACAGGGCAAAGACCGCCATGGCAAAGCACCACTGAACAGGGCAAAAACCGCCTAGCAAAGCAGCGCTGAACAGTCCAGAACCGCCATGGCAAAGCACAGCTGAACAGGGCAAAGACCACCATGGCAAAGCACCGCTGAACAGGGCAAAGACCGCCATGGCAAAGCACCGCTGAACAGGGCAAAGACCGCCATGGCAAAGCACCGCTGAACAGGGCAAAGACCGCTATGGTGAAGACCGCTGAACAGGGCAAGCACTGTGTAGGAATGAATGAACCGCCACATCAGGCATCCTTATCCCATGTGCAGCTGGGACAGTGACAGGACATGAACTTTCACATGGAGACTCATCCAATATGGGCACCAGTCCCACCCAGTACCAGTAGAGACCTGCATCTACTTGAGAGACTGTAGCTTTGCACTCCCCAGGATGGCCTAGTGGGCAAGCTACCCACTGAATAGACTTGAGAGACTATGGCTTTGCACTCCCCAGGATGGCACAGTGGGCAAACCACCCACTGTATAGACTTGAGAGACTGTGGCTGTGCACTCCCCAGGATGGCACAGTGGGCAAACCACCCACTGTATAGACTTGAGAGACTGTGGCTTTGCACTCCCCAGGATACATCAATGGGCATGGAGCCCCATCGTGGACCTGGCTTCGCATTCATCTGGCTGAGGTGCCCCCCCTTCCCTTCCCCCTGAGGTGCCTGTAGTATTTCTATCTGATGCCCCTGCAGTGTTCTCTCCGATTGTGGTCAGGTGTCGTTTGTGGGCCTCGCCCATGCATTTTTGGACTGTTGGTGCACAGACATTGTTGTGTACATATCTGCACTACTTCTCATATTGTATATAATTATGAGTGATTTTCTAATATATATCTGTATATTTTTGTATGACATGTATATTGGCACATTATAATGTTTGACCGAATTTCGCATTGTGTTTTCATTCTTCCGGGGGGATTGTGGATTGTTACTGTTATTTTTGTGAATGCATTGGTGTGTATGTTTTGATATGCGAGGGTGGGGGTGTTTGGTGGGTGTCCCCCTAACATTTGCCTACCCGCTCCCCCGTGTCGTAGGTGCAGTACTCACCGGTGTCTTCTGCGCCTACGTAGCTGTTGTTCGTAGAGGAGCAGAAAGACAAGGGCAGGGAGTATTTGTAATTCCGGCTCCATGGATTCCTCGTTCCTCGTGGGATATGTTCAAGTGAGCGTTTTCCCATAGCAAAAGCTGTTTCCGCCGTGTTTTTATCCACAGTGAATCCGCCCCGGAAAAGGTGGAGGATTGGCGGGTTGTTATAGTGTGGGCGGTACATTGTCTCCCGCCTGTCTGTTGGCGGTAACTGCCGCGCTGCTTGTCTGTACCGCAGTGGCGGTCGGAGTGTTAAAGTGGCTGTCTTTGTTGGCGGTTTCCGCCAGGGTCATAATTCCCTTTTTTTGTACGCTGGCCTGTTTGCGGTATTTCCGCAGCTTTAACACCATCCGCCAGGGTTGTAATGACCACCTATGTCGCTTGACTGTTTGCTATTGGACAATCTCACCTTTTGTGTAATATGTAGTGATGGATGGTTGAATCATCATGCTTTATGAACGTCAATATACTGTTACGAGAACAATTTACAGCAGATTCCCACTCCAGACCCCCAGAGCAGATATTCCCCACTCTCTATTGTTTGCTGAACCCCTTTGGACCCTGAAAGGTATAGTCCTCTCTAGACTTTGCCCCTTTAAATTGCTTTGCTGAGACTCAGTGATTTTTTCCCCTGACCCAAGAAGACTCTTGATTGAGCTTCTGAAATGCTGTCTCCTCCTCCTTTTTTATTTACCTTTTGTCAACTTAGTCATTCGTTTTTTCAGATTTCCTTTCTCAAAATTATTTTTTGTCCCTTTTGTGCTTTTGCCTTTTGTCCACATGTGTTTGTCCCAGCAAATGCTAAATTTATTTGCTAATTCGTAGGATTTTCCCTTGCTCAGGTTCTTAGAATTGAAAATTAGAACAGCTAAATGATTAACAGAATTAAACAATTGCTTCCTACTTATCAAATTTTACTGTTGCTGTTTTGTGTGGTCTTAATAGAATGTTTAGTCTTTTTGTTAGTTTGTGTAAACTTCTTTAGTAGATTTGGACAATCTATTATGATTTTTTATGTTTACAGTCTTGACTTCAGAATTGCTCGTCACCCTGAATCTTAATCTGTAATAAACACACTTAGGGGGTGATTCTGACCCCGGCGGTCCTTGACCGCCGGGGCCAGGGTCGGCGGGAGCACCGCCAACAGGCTGGCGGTGCCCCGCAGGGCATTCTGACCGCGGCGGTTTGGCCGCGGTCAGATGCGGAAAACCGGCGGTCTCCCGCCGGTTTTCCGCTGCCCTGGGAATCCCCCGTGGCGGCGCAGCTTGCTGTGCCGCCACGGGGGATTCTGACAGCCCATACCGCCATCCTGTTCCTGGCGGTTCTCCCGCCAGGAACAGGATGGCAGTATGGGTTGTCGTGGGGTCCCTGGGGGCCCCTGCAGTGCCCATGCCAATGGCATGGGCACTGCAGGGGCCCCCGTAAGAGGGCCCCACTTTGTATTTCAGTGTCTGCATTGCAGACACTGAAATACGCGACGGGTGCCACTGCACCCGTCGCACCTTCCCACTCCGCCGGCTCAATTCTGAGCCGGCGTCCTCGTGGGAAGGGGGTTTTACACTGGGCTGGCGGGCGGCCTTTTGGCGGTCGCCCGCCAGCCCAGTGTAAAACTAAGAAAAGCCGCAGCGGTCTAACGACCGCGGTGCGGTATTCTGGAGGGAGGAAGTCTGGCGGGCGGCCTCCGCCGCCCACCAGATTTAGAATGAGGGCCTTAGACTTTATTCCAGCTTAGAATATTCCTTGTGTGGCTAAATGAGTCATACTGTTCTTTGAATTGATTGTTGTGAACGTTCATGCCCTTCTCTCCCCAATGCTGGGTGAAAAAATCCATAGCAATCCAAGCATAAGCCGGAGGAGCAATATGCTACAACAATCAGATACCCAGTCGAGTAGAGATTAACCTTCATTGATATGCAGAGCGAACCAAACTGAAATAATTCCGGACGAAATATGATTTGTATGATTGTTTTCTTCTTTTTTCTCTGCCTTCCTCTCTCTCTCCTGAGGTAAACCTGTGTAATACTATATTCAGAGTTCACCTGGTTTGCATTGATGCTGAAATTTAAGAATAGTGGATAAAAAATATACACTTCTAACGATAGTTTTAAGGAGGTGAGCTAATTTTAAAAATCGATTAAGCATATTTATAAATACACAAAGAAGACCAAATGACAGGTCCAGCGCCATGGACAGTATTTAAGTTACTTGATCATTACCATGTAAAAATGCTGGGTCTGACAAATCATTATAGCAGCCAAGAAAGGCGTGAAAATGCAAATACAATTTTATAAAATGCAGAAAAACGTGATGAAAGGTACATTTTGAACACCATTTAAGTTGCCTATTTCCCAAATCACTGTCGATCGATTGTTCTTTGTGTACATTTCAATGGCAAATAGTGAAACAATCATCTCCTGCAAAAACTTTTGCTCAATACACTGACATTTTCAAAGACTTTATTTACGAGTAGCCAGATTATAAAATGTAGCTATTACTCCAGTTTACAAACTGGCCAAAGCAGATTACTGTCTTTGACTATGCTTATGGGCCTCTGACTTTGACCACGTCAGTAATTACTTGGTGATCCAGGTAATTCCTGCTAAATATTGCTAACAATGACACCAAAGACATTGTACCTTTCTCTGATGCGTACGCAGGTTTGATCTGGAAGTAAAAAAGACTCACACAGTCACAATGATAATTCCTTTGAGATGACACTTAATGGCATCTGGTGTCTTGTATTGTGAACCCAGATGTTAGAGAGGCAGAGTTGCTTCAATCTTATAATTATTCGATCAAAAATAAATATTTCAGCTGTATCCAGTTTTAAACAAAATACCTTCATTGCAGCGTGTTTTGTGATGGCAGTCTTTCATATTATACACTGGGAATGCGACACCGAAGAATATCTTGAGTGATAATTTATTAAAAGTAGAGCTATACATCCTCAGAGAACAGCTGGGGTTTTTCACAACTATAAATCATTTCAATATTCTGAATGTTTGTTTATTAATGCATTTCTTTATTACGTTTGATACCAAGCCCTATTATTCATACACTTGCACTTGCTCATGCATACTTTTATGAAGTTAGAAATTAGCATCTCATTAACTTGATAATTAGGCCAATGATAAACAGATGTTAAGTTGCCATGTGGAACAAGATTTCTACTGAGGTTTGTTATCCATTCATGCTATCGGTACAGCTGTTTGTCACAATACTAGTTATGAAATTAAGCAAAATGCGCATTAATTCCAACATTTTTAGGCAATTCGCTGGTAATTAATTTAATTAACTACACTGTGATACTGTAAAACAAGATTTGCTTTATTTCGACTAGTGACAGATTATTGAAGCAACACCCAAATTGTAGGCCACCAGTGAGTGTTAATCCCTGGTCAGAAACCGGAGGAGATCAAGAGCTACAAAATTGTCAGTTCCTTAATGCTATGAGACCAGATTTAGTTCATGAATTATTTCATGCCCAGGTCTGGAGAGTATGAGACTTAAGAACATTCCTTCAATAGGTATTAGAACATTGGAAGTTGGCAGCTCCATTGAAAACAATGGAGTGCTGCGGGCTTTTACTGGCCGGTAAAAGCCCGCAGCGCCAACATTCCAATGGGCTTTGTTCACAGCAGCAGCTGTGAACAAAGCCTCACGGAGCCCGAGGGGATTCTCATCCACTCGGGCTCCGTGAGCAATTTGTTTTTTTTAAGAGAACATTCTGCCCTGAGTGGCAGAATGTTCTAATAGCCTAAGAACCCGCCGTAGCGGGCTCTACCGGCTATTAAAGGCCCTTTCCCTTGTTAAATGCCCTCGCCTTCGGCTCGGGCATTTAACTCGGGAGCGGGCCTTTAATAGCCGGTAGAGCCCGCTACGGCGGGTTCTAAGGCTATATTAGGACATTCGAAGGTTGGAATGTCCTTTGAAAACAATGGAGTGCTGCGGGCTTTTACTGGCCGGTAAAAGCCCGCAGCGCCAACATTCCAATGTTTGCTTTGTTCACAGCAACAGCTGTGAACAAAGCCTCACAGAGCCCGAGGGGATTTTAATCCCCTCGGGCTCCGTGAGCAATTTGTTTTTTTCAATAGAAAATTCTGCCCTGAGTGGCATAATGTTCTAATAGCCTTAGAACCCGTCGTAGCGGGCTCTACCGGCTATTAAAGGCCCTTTCCCTTGTTAAATGCCCGAGCCGAAGGCGAGGGCATTTAACGCGGGAGCAGGTCTTTAATAGCCGGTAGAGCCCGCTACGGCGGGTTCTAAGGCTATAATAGGCGCTCCTGTAAAGTATATGAAGAGGTTTTATTTTTTATGTTAAATACTCATCTATAAATGTTTATTACCTGAAGAGTTTTTTTAGTGATTTATTTTTTTAGTTATAAATTGTGCTTATGAAGGATTTTAATACTATTTTAGAATGGCACCTGACACTTTAGTAAATATTTAAGGCCACATTTATTGAACTTTCATGCAGTGCTGAATGCCACCTTTCGGCACTGAGTGAGATGGAAATGGCAGGAATGTGCAGTATTTATCATCATATGGCTCACTCCGGTCCTTTCCTTGCTCTGGCCCCCTTTTGGCTGCATAGTGCCAACACAGACACCCTTATGCCATGGTGAAAGAGTGTCTCTGTTGTAGGTAGGATTATTTTTGTGCAGAGTCATTTTCCTCTTTCTAAGTGTACTGCAGAATGCAGCACAATTAGAAAGTGGAAACAATGAGGAGAAATAAAGATGTTTTTCTTTGTTATGCCTTCTTTGGGAAGTGGTAGCATTTTGACCTACTCACAGGGTTACCAGTGTTGGTAAATCAGAGAATGCACCAAAATCCCTGGGTGAATGCATGAGGATACCCACACTCCACCCATGGAACGCCTCCCTGGGACAGAGTAACACAAGGCAGAAATTTGCACTGCCTTGCGTTACTCCACATCACTCAAGCCACTCATTCCCACACAAGGCAGCCTTGGGTGGCTTGATAAATCTCACTTAGGTTTTGTGTCAACATTGCGCCCTCATGCATGGCGCAAAGGTGACCAAAACCCTTGATAAATATGTCCCTCAGTATCTGCTGTATGAAGAGATTGTGATGCCTGTCCTACCAATAACAGTTTTTGTGGGCTGCATGGAGGGTTTTTATGTGTTTAATGTTTTAATGTGTTTCTGTTCCATAGTAAAAGTGGGTGCAAGGTACTCATATGTTCATGAGTTTTGGGGGAAGCTTTCTGTGACTGAATTGCAATGGAATCACTGATATTGTGGGAAAACGGTTATGGAATTCCTAGCCCTAAAGGGCAGCACGGGGATAAAATAATAGACTAAAGTGTGAAAGAGGGATTTAGAAAGTTCAATTATGGTATATTTGTGCTCAATAATGCACCACAGTGTAACACAACCTGATCCCTGCACGTAAGGGCCACTACACAGATGGCACATGAGAAGGTTATGACAATGACTTTGATTTCTATCTTACATATGTGGATAACTGTATAGTCTACACAATGTCCTGTGATTGGAATTAGTGGGCTAAATACTGGCAATGGCCACAACTGCCTCGCCAATAGTCTCCCTTCGCCATAGCTAGGTTTGCAAGCACCTTGCACGATTTGCATGGTATCCAACATATTACTTCAAATTGTTGTCTCTTGACCTCATATGGCCAAAGCAGCACCATGAGGCAAGGATGCAACTCTTACATGCATAAATGGGTGTGACTGTAAAGGTGCATCTTACTGATAACCTACATATGGTATTAGCCCCAGTGCTCCAACCAATCAATAGAAGTAAACATAAGATAAGAAGGCCTAACTACATGCCATATCACATAGGTGAAGGTTGTAGTTACTGACTCTTTACAGGTTTACCTGGTGTCATGTTAGGAAATGCACATGCTACCAGCTGATGTGAATGGCTACCCACATTCAAAAATCAAGGAACCCCTCTCTGGTGTAGACTAATACAATGCAGAGAATTGATTTATATTATGGCACTCGTAATTCATCACACTGCACCATGAGAATGTCTTTGACATTTCCAGGACTACGCACCGGCTAAAGTACTGATGGGCAGACATCATCTCTAGGGAGGCTGATGTCATCACCTTCCTGGGGCTGGAGATTGGTGGACCTTTTGGTATGTATGTGTTAGAAATGGGGTCTTTGGTTGACAGTCAGGTTACCCCCTGTTCAAGCCAGGACCCTCACTCTAGTCAGGGTAAAAGAGAATCACCCTCAGGTAACCCCTGCTTACCTCCTTGGCAGCTTGGCAGAGCAGTAGGCTTAACTTCAGAGTGCTAGGTGTAAAGTATTTGTACCAACACACACAGTAACTTAATGAAAACACTACAAAATGACACAACACCAGTTTAGAAAATAGGAAATATTTATCTAAACAAAACAAGACCAAAACGACAAAAATCTGACATACACATGTCAAGTTATGAATTTTTAAAGATTAAAATCAAAAATAGCTCTTATAAACACATATATTTATACTTTTTTAGCGCCGCTTTTGCGCTGTTTTTTTACGCAAAATCGGCGCAAACTTACAAAATACAAAATCGGCACAAACTTACAAAATACAATTGTATTTTGTAAGTTTGCGCCGATTTTAGGTCAAAAAACGGCGCAGATGCGGCCCTAAAAAAGTATAAATATGGGCCAAAATGCTTCAATGAGGTGTTAACATGGCATCGTGATGGAGTCATTCCCAACAATCCGACACCAGCGGCGCCGGACACGGAGTCGCGTAGACCCCCAAGTACAGTACATTTGGTGAAGAGTGAAAACAAGTTGATGCACGAAGTTGGGGATCACGGCGTCAGGGCGAAATGTTGAATCCGCGCACTTCGAGTGTCATCGTCACGATGTGGTGCGGTGACTTCCACGGAGTCGCGGACTTCAGCGGCACTGCCGAGGCGTCGGGCATGCGAAGGTCATCGCGTTCCAGCGAAGTTTGCGGAATTGGTTGCAGGCGTCGTCACCGGATTCAGCAGCGGCGTAGGTCCGAAGTCGTCCGAAGTTGATTTCTTTGGATTTCCACCAGCTTTGCTTTCAAGGTCCCAGGGACTGGATAGGGCACCACTTGTCAGAGCAGGAGTCTCTCCAGAGACTCCAGGTGCTGGCAGAGAGAAGTCTTTGCTGTCCCTGAGACTTCAAACAACAGGAGGCAAGCTCTAAATCAAGCCCTTGAAGATTTCTTCACAAGATGGAAGGCACACAAAGTCCAGTCTTTGCCCTCTTACTCTGGCAGAAGCAGCAACTGCAGGATAGCTCCACAAAGCACAGTCACAGACAGGGCAGCACTTCTCCTCAGCTCTTCAGCTCTTCTCCAGGCAAAGGTTCCTCTTGATGTCCAGAAGTGATCTAAAGTATGTGTTTTGGGTGCCCAATTTCTCCTTTGGATTAGGCCTACTTCAAAGTAAAGTCTCTTTTGAATGCAAAATCCTGCCTTGACCAGGCCAGGCCCCAGACACTCACCAGGGGGCCGGAGACTGCATTGTGTGAGGACAGACACAACCCTTTCAGGTGTAAGTGACCACTCCTCCCCTCCTTCCTAGCACAGATGGCTCATCAGGAAATTCAGACTACACCCCAGCCCCCTTTGTGTCAATATCTAGTGTGAGATGCCACCAGCCCAAGTGTCAAACTGACCCAGACAGGGAATCCACAAACAGGCAGAGTCACAGATATGGTATAAGCAAGAAAATGCTCACTTTCTAAAAGTGGCATTTTCAAATGTACAATCTTAAAATCAACTTTACTAAAAGATGTATTTTTAAATTGGAGCTCAGAGACCCCAAACTCCACATGTCCATACGCTCCCAAAGGGAATCTACACTTTAATCATCATATTTAAAGGTAGCCCCCATGTTAACCTATGAGAGGGACACGCCTTGCAACAGTGAAAAATGAATTTAGCAATATTTCACTGTCAGGACATATAAAACACATTACTACATGTCCTACCTTAACCATACACTGCACCCTGCCCTTGGGGCTACCTAGGGCCTACCTTAGGTGTGCCTTACATGTAAGAAAAGGGAAGGTTTAGGCCTGGCAAGTGGGTACACTTGCCAAGTCGAATTTACAGTTAAAACTGCACACACAGGGGGTCATTCCGACCCCGGCGGGTGGCGGGCGCCGCCCGCCGGGCGGAAACCTCCAAAAGACCGCACCGCGGTCAAATGACCGCAGGGGTCATTACAACTTTCCCGCTGGGCCGGCGGGCGATCTCCAAAAGATCGCCCGCCGGCCCAGCGGGAAAGCCCCTGCAAAGAGGAAGCCGGCTCCAAATGGAGCCGGCGGATTTGCAGGGGTGCGACGGGTGCAGTGGCACCCGTCGCGATTTTCTGTGTCTGCAAAGCAGACACTGAAAATCTTTGTGGGGCCCTGTTAGGGGGCCCCTGCACTGCCCATGCAGTGGCATGGGCAGTGCAGGGAACCCCAGGGGCCCCACGACACCAGTTCCCGCCAGCCTCTTCCTGGCGGTGTAAACCACACCGCCAGGAAGAGGCTGGAGGGAAGGGGGTCGGAATCCCCATGGCGGCGCTGCAAGCAGCGCCGCCATGGAGGATTCCCTGGGCCAGGGGAAAACTGTCGGGAAACCGCCGGTTCCCCTTTTCTGACCGCGGCTTTACCGCCGCGGTCAGAATGGCCCGGGAAGCACCGCCAGCCTGTTGGCGGTGCTTCCTCTGCCCTCCACCCTGGCGGTTTGAAACCGCCAGGGTCGGAATGAGGGCCACAGACACTACAGTGGCAGGTCTGAGACATGATTACAGAACTACTCATGTGGGTGGCACAACCAGTGCTGCAGGCCCACTAGTAGCATTTGATTTACAGGCCCTGGCACCTCTAGTGCACTTTACTAGGGACTTACTAGTAAATCAAATATGCCAATCATGGATAAACCAATTACATACAATTTACAAAGAGAGCATATGCACTTTAGCACTGGTTAGCAGTGGTAAAGTGCTCAGAGTTCAAAAGCCAACAGCAACAGGTCAGAAAAAATAGGAGGCAGGATGCAAAAAGATTGGGGATGACCCTGCATAAGCAAAAAAGTCCAACAGTATGTATGTCATGTCTGTATATAGTGATGTATCTTCATCAACACTGCTAAACCTAAACATGAGTTGTACTTCATTTGTCATTTGTCCAACAATATAGGGGCATGAAACATGTAGTACCAGTGTAAACATATATGAGTAGAAGATGTAAAGTAAGGTAAGTTAGGTACACAACAATATGGAAATGGGGTAGGCCAGAACAGCAAGTTGGCTTGCTGTGCTGCTCAACACCAAAGTGTAAGGTTTGGAATGCACCATATTCATTAAGATTTGTGCATTCCTGTACCTTCACCCTGCACTGGTGCCATTTTGGAGACTAACGCCAACGCGGCCTGGCCCTCAGAGTGCCTAGTGTTGGGTACGGCAATGCTGCAATTTGTGGTGCATTGCCATAGTACATATCTATGAGGCCATACTAAGCCATCTAAAATGGCTTTATGTCACCTCAAATATATGTGACGTATATTTGAAGCACTGGAGCATCTCTAAAATATATGCTGGTGCGGTGCAAGGGGCTCATTACCTTACCCCTTAGGCACTCCTGAGGTAATTCATGTCACCCATGTGTTATTTTTATATCGGGCTCTGCCATTACGATGCCCAGAATTACTCAATCTACCTCCTCCTGGACGCATGCTTCAGGCATGTCATTATGGGTACCCCTGAAGTCCAGCATACTGCAAGCTCTGGGCTGCAAATGGACTAGATGCATGCAATGAGCTGGTCATAAACTCATGTGTGTGTTTCAGTGCGTGTACACTTCATTAATACTGTGATTTTTTTGTATAGTAAATAAATATTCCAACATGTGAAAATGCAATATTCACAATGCTTTGTCCTATTTCATGTCTTCTAGGAGTCCATCTTCCATTCTCATGGGGGGAAGTATAATCGTTACAAGACCCCAATGATACCAGTAAGTGAAAAATAGTATATGTATCTATCATTATGATATCTGTGTATGATCTAAGTGGCAATGATTAATTGTGATGTGTGTTGGGAGTTGACATTCAGCTACCATCAGTGAGCTCTTAGTCTGTGAATCAGTACAGAACACGCCCAAAGTATCTTTAGGACTGCTCACAGACAATGATTATATTTTTTACTCTAAGGTGTATGTATGCAGGCTCACAGGAAGTATACATCTCATAATATGTACTTAGGCCCTTATTTACAGGGATTTAGTTAGGGCAGCACAATAAGTCACCTTGCTGCCTGTGCCAAAGTGAAAGGGCAGGAATGCACTGTATTTATGTAATACAGTGCATTATTGTCCTTTCTCTCTGCACTTGTGCCATTTTGGCAGCCTAGAGCCAACAGCCTAGGGCAAGGGTGCCTGTGTTGCAGGCAGGATTGTCTTTGTGCAGGAAGGGCATGTTTCTGCTCTTAAACAATCCTAAGATGAGTTTTCCTCTTTCTATGTCTGCTGCAGAATGCAACAGGAATAGAAGAGGAAATAACTAGGAGAAATGAAGATACAGCACCTGGTTATGCCTCACCTTGGGAAGCATAAAGATTTGGTGCCTCTCCAGGTTTACATGCTCCTGTAAATCTGGGGCAGTGTCAAACTCCATGAGTGTTTCGTGGGATAACACCTCTGCAATGCCCATGGAAGGCCTCCTGAGCTTTCAATGAGACAATGCAGCTATTTAGCCTGCATTGCCTAGCTCAGTATGTATTACCCACTGAAAACCACGTAGGGTAACTTTGTGTGGTTTAATAAATTTAATTCAGAGCCCTGTGTCACACATGTACCACTGTGAATGAGACATTGCAGCCTTTTGAAAGTCCAGATGGGGTATGTCAGGGAAAGCCACCCTGCCTGTACTGTATCACCTCTTCCACTTACACTGATGTTTATGATCAATTAAATGAATTGTTGTTGGACGCAACTTCAACTCCCAATTTAGGTTAACCACTCTTCATGAGTGTGAATATTTGGCATGTAAGATATCTCACCATGTGTACTTTTGTAGTTTGTTGAACCACACAGATGGCACTTGACTCAGTTTTGCTGGTTCTAGTAGGGGATGTGTATGTAGTGACAACATACTGGTGGTCATTACGACCCTGGCGGATTACTTCCGCCAGGGCCGCGGGACGCGGTGGCACCGCCGACAGGCCGGCGGTGCCCCGCGGGGCATTCTGACCGCGGCGGCTTAGCCGCGGTCAGAGAAGGGAAACCGGCGGTCTCCCGCCGGTTTCCCGCTGCCCCCAAGGAATCCTCCAAGCCGGCGCAGCTTGCTGCGCCGGCTTGGGGATTCCGACTCCCCCTCCCGCCATCCAGTTCCTGGCGGTTCTCCCGCCGGGAACTGGATGGCGGGAGGGGGAGTCGCGGGGCCCCTGGGGGCCCCTGCAGTGCCCATGCCAACGGCATGGGCACTGCAGAGGCCCCCATAAGAGGGCCCCAAAATGTATTTCACTGTCTGCCTTGCAGACAGTGAAATACGCGACGGGTGCAACAGCACCCGTCGCACCTTCCCACTCCGCCGGCTCGTTTACGAGCCGGCTTCATGGTGGGAAGGTCGTTTTCCCCTGGGCTGGCGGGCGGCCTTTCGGCGGCCGCCCGTCAGCCCAGGGGAAAAGTCAAAATACCCGCCGCGGTCTTGCGACTGCGGTACGGTATTTTGACGGCAGGACTTTGGCGGGCGGCCTCCGCCGCCCGCCAAGGTCCGAATGAGGGCCACTGTGTTAACAATTTATTAATATTTTCACCCTAGCCAACATGACTGCTGATGATACCTGCATCTTTGAGTAGCTCAGGGACCATTACCGACAAGTCTGTCATGTTACCAAAGCATTCAAGAATATGCAGAACTTGTACTGTGGGCTAAAGCGTCAGGCACATGGACCAATGCCAGACCCAGTACACTGGCAGTCCCAACCTCTTGATGTTGTGGTATATGCATAGCAAAGAGTAAGATACGATTAGGTAGGTTAAAGTTGAGTTAGGTTAGGGTACGATAGTTAGCTTAAGTTAGTTTAGTCTTAGTTTAGATAGGAGTAGTTAGGGTAGGGTAAGTAGTTTTAGGAACTGATCGTTTATATTACTTGTATTAACTAAAAGCTTTCTGTTTTCACAACTGCTTAGTGATTTACTGCATAGGTATTGTCATATTTGCTTAGGTTGATTTAAGCTCATGATGTAGGATTTCCCCGCTGTATTTGTACATATGTGTAACTTTGTGAGATACCTATGGAGAAGAGTCAGTCAATTTTGCAATGGAGTAATGTAAGGGATCTTCAACAATGTTTGGGCAGTGTAAGTAGTCCTCTTTGTCTGAATGGGTGCACAGTTCAAACTAAGTAGTCACCTGCTGTTGCACTGTGTGTGTACCACATGCTACCTGTATTGTAGGGATCAATTTGTCAACCCATAGTCACCATTCATGGCTGTGTTGGGACACACACTGCTGCCTGTTATTTACACACTCACCCTTGCACCATTTTACTGTAACATCAGTGTTGTTTGCTGGCAAGTATACATGGAAGTGGCCCCCACCTGCTGAAAACTTCAATCATCCTTGCTATTGGCCACTTCCTAATTGTGGCACTTCATGCTTATGCATTTAGGCAACTACTTGATAGGTTATATGAACATTGGTTACATCTTTCCTCCTCTCCTCAGCATGTTTAGCTTGTTCCGTGGGTACATGACCTGGATCATGAGATTTGATATCTGTGTCTATATGTAATATGTGATGTCATGTGTGGTTACACTCACACTCACTGCATGTGAGGGATCTCAAGGACAGAGGAACAGAATGTCCCTATGTATGCCAGTGTGCCTTACTACACCATTAATCATTTAACACATAAACCAAATTACTTAGTAGTTGCAGTTCATGCTTACTGACATTCCAGGTGTAGCACTGTGCTTCTACAGCATTCAATGCCATATATATGATACACAGCAGAAAGATTTTGTCCATTGGTATCTTCTTGTTCTCAGTGCATGCATTAATATAGTATTTATGCAATATCGCCAATGTAAGCATAGAGGCTGATATATTGTGATTGATGACACTATTGTGATTACTGAGCGACTATCTGTGGACGCATGAGAATGTGTTTGTGGTCCACATGCTTCACGAGACATATGTTGTACATGTATGCAAATGTGTGATTGGTTCATATTTTTCACTGTGTGCCATTTTAGTTACTGATGATTGTTGTAACACCATGAAGTTCAATAGTTTAAAGAGACTTTCTACACTGCCACAGCAGTGGAGCTCCATGATGCTTGACCTTGTCCAATAAGAGAACGTGATAGGGACTGTAGCACAATTTCCTTTAAATGTAGGAAGTGCCAGTTGGTTCTGCACATCCACCATGGTCTAGTTAGTCCGATCAGCAAAAGACATGCAACACACAGGTTTAGGTGGTGAGTTAAAGTACAGGTGTGTTCGTAGGCTGATTCACAGTAGCAGTTCTTGCAGTAACAACCCCAACATTGTTTGCGAACCAAAGGATGTCCAGACAGAGTCCATGGGGGATACATGTCTTGTGACATGTCTTGTGACATGTGGAGTACAGTAGTAGGTCCAAATTGTCATTATGGAAGGTTGGCCTCATCAACAGTCTGCAATTAGATCAGTTAACCCCTTCGCTGCCAGGCCTTTTACCCCTCCTGTGCCAGGCTTTTTTTTGCCTATTTAGGGCAGTTCACGCTTAGGCCCTCATAACTTTTTGTCCACATAAGCTAACCAAGCCAAATTTGCGTCCTTTTTTTCCAACATCCTAGGGATTATAGAGGTACCCAGACGTTGTGGGTTCCCCAGAAGGAGGCCAAGAAATTAGCAAAAATACAGTGAAAAAATGGGAAAAAGTGGCTGCAGAAGAAGGCTTGTGGTTTTTCCCCTGACAATGGCATCAACAAAGGGTTTGCGGTGCTAAACTCAGCAGCTTCCCAGCTTTCAGGAACAGGCAGACTTGAATCATAAAACCCAATTTTTCAACACAATTTTGGCATTTTACTGGGACATACCCCATTTTTGCAATTTTTTGTGCTTTCAGCCTCCTTCCAGTCAGTGACAGAAATGGGCATGAAACCAATGCTGGATCCCAGAAACCTAAACATTTCTGAAAAGTAGACAAAACTCTGAATTCAGCAAGGGGTCATTTGTATAGATCCTACAAGGGTTTCCTACAGAAAATAACAACTGAAAAAGAAAAATATTGAAATTGAGGTGAAAAAAACATAAATTTTTCTCTACTTTTCCCTGCAATGTCAGATTATCGAAAGCAATATACCGTTACGTCTGCTGGAGTACTCTGGTTGCGGGGATATATAGGGATTGTAGGTTCATCAAGAACCCTAGGTACCCAGAGCCAATAAATGAGCTGCACCCTGCAGTGCGTTTTCATTCTATAACGGGTATACAGCAATTCATTTGCTGAAATATGGAGAGTAAAAAATTGCTATCAAGAAAACCTTTGTATTTCCAAAAAGGGCACAAGATAAGGTGTTGAGGAGCAGTGGTTATTTGCACATCTCTGAATTCCGGGGTGACCATACTAGCATGTGAATTACAGGGCATTTCTCAAATAGATGTCTTATTTACACACTCTCCTATATTTGGAAGGAAAAAATGTAGAGAAAGACAAGGGGCAATAACACTTGTTTTGCTAATCTATGTTCCCCCAAGTTTCCCGATAAAAATGATACCTCACTTGTGTGGGTAGGCCTAGTGCCCACGAAACGCCCCAAAACGCAACGTGGACACATCCCATTTTTTTGAAAGAAAACAGAGGTGTTTTTTGCAAAGTGGCTACCTGTAGATTTTGGGCTCTAGCTCAGCCGGCACCTAGAGAAACCTACTAAACCTGTGCATTTTTAAAAACTAGAGACCTAGGGGAATCCAAGATGGGGTGACTTGTGGGGCTCTGACCAGGATCTGTTACCCAGAATCCTTTGCAAACCTCAAAATGTGGCTAAAAAAACACATGTCCCTCTCATTTCTGTGGCAGAAAGTTCTGGAATCTGAGAGGAGCCACAAATTTCCTTCCACCCAGCGTTTCCCCAAGTCTCTTGATAAAAATGATACCTCACTTGTGTGGGTAGGCCTAGCGCCCGTGACAGGAAATGCCCCAAAGCGCAACGTGGACACATCCAATTTTTTGAAAGAAAACAGAGGTGTTTTTTGCAAAGTGGCTACCTGTAGATTTTGGCCTCTAGCTCAGCCGGCACCTACGGAAACCTACCAAACCTGTGCATTTTTTAAAACTAGAGACCTAGGGGAATCCAAGATGGGGTGACATGTGGGGCTCTGACCAGGTTCTGTTACCCAGAATCCTTTGCAAACCTCAACATTTGGCTAAAAAAACACATGTTCCTCACATTTCTGTAGCAGAAAGTTCTGGAATCTGAGAGGAGCCACAAATTTCCTTCCACCCAGCGTTCCCCCAAGTCTCCCGATAAAAATGATACCTCACTTGTGTGGGTGGGCCAGGTGCCTGCAATAGAATAAGGCCCAAAACTTGTAGAGATAGAGGGTATAGCACAGCAAGTTTATAAGGACATATTCTTTTATACATCTTTAGACGGACTCTGCTTTGGGGACCCACATAAGTGAGGTGTCATTTTACTTATGAGACTGAGGGGAAAAATGGGGAGTGGGAATTTTGTGCTGGAGCGGTGATCTTACTAAGAAAAGTCAGGAAAATATGCTTTTTTATGTAAATTTTGAGGTTTACAGAGGAGTCTGGATAAGAAAATGTTGGGGGAGCCACGAAAGCCACACCTCCCTGGACTCCTTGGGGTGTCTAGTTTTGAAAAATGTCTGGGTTTTGTAGGTTTCCCTAGATGAAGGCTGCACCCAGGACCAAAAACATAGGTGGGCCCTCCCCCCCAAACACAGGTATTTTTGTAATATATCATTTTGATGTGTGCACATACGTCCGTGATGTGCCAAACACTAAAATTGTGAAAAGAAACACACTTAGGTTATGTGAAAAAGATCCCTCACCCACCAACCAAGTTGGTGGTATGCTTCATCATCGGGGTCCCACCCGAGGCACCTAGCATGTCACAGGTGTGCTGCGATGCCTGATTACAGCGGAGCAGGTTTTGTCATTTTTACCACACATACTGGTTGGTTTTGGCACGAGGGTGAGTGATGGTTCAGTGGATCAAATTTTATTAACAAGAGATTTCACAAAAATGAAATGCCCTGTTAATAACTGAAAGGCAAAAAACTGAACCAATGACTCACAGCTCGTGAGCTGTAAATCCGCGACAAGGCACCAACCGCTTTACAGTCCATTCACACACCTTTCATACATGACACGCACAAGACCATTCACACCGCCCGCCATGGGCCCAGCACATTACAACACTCACATCGACATACCGCGCCACTCAAGGGCCCATCACTTACATACGCCCACATGCCTGATACAAGAATCACACCAGCTGATGGGAGTGTGAACTGGCGTTTGGCTGGCACCGCCAGCCAAGCGCCACCCCAAGCACACCGCCAGCCAAGCCCCACCCCAAGCACACCGCCTTCCAAGCCCCACCCCACACACACCGCCTTCCAAGCCCCACCACACGCACACCGCCAGCCAAGCGCCACCCCAAACACACCGCCAGCCAAGCGCCATCCCAAGCACAACGCCAGCCAAGCCCCACCCCAAGCACACCGCCTTCCAAGCCCCACCCCAAGCACACTGCCAGCCAAGCCCCACCCCAAGCACACCGCCTTCCAAGCGCCACCCCAAGCACACCGTCAGCCAAGCCCCACCCCAAGCACACCGCCTTCCAAGTGCCACCCCACGCACACCGCAAGCCAAGCGCCACCCCACCGCCAGCCAAGCGCCACCCCACGCACACCGCCAGCCAAGCACCACCCCACGCACAGCGCCAGCCAAGCGCCACCCCACGCACACCGCCAGCCAAGCGCCACCCCACGCACACCGCCATCACTTTTTTTGTTTATAAACAACAAAGAAACCACTAATTATAAAATAAGCACAAAACTACAAACACAAAAGCTCTAACTAAATACATGACAGAGATGCCAACCGTGAAACATATGAAAATATAAAACAGACAGCTTACGTTCACGGTATTTCCCAGAAGTTTGTTTTGGTATGGTAACTTCTATAACAGCTGGGCACACACAGCCCAGGCTTTGAAGGGCATTCGGGGCAGTACATCCGGCTCTCCCTCCGGATCAATCTCCAGGCACATACTCTACATTTCTTTGTGGGCAAGTCTTTTTTGGGAGTGGGAGGAATGTGATCTGGAAAGTGCCGATCTTTCAATCTAGCCACATCCTCCACCACTTCTACTCTAGGAACTCTTGCCAGTTCCACCACAATGAGGCTTTCTATCATCGACTCCTGAAATTTAACAAATGTCATCCTTGACTCAGGTGAACAATCCTTGTATACAATAAAGGCATTAAAAGTTGCCAAATGAAATAAATGTAGGGCCAACTTTTTATACCACACATAAGACTTACGAAGTGTAAGGTTCCAACCTCTGATCTACTCTATCAACACCACCCATGTGCCTATTGTAGTCCAAAATGCACGCAGGTTTGCGCACTTCCGCAACCTGATCCCAAACAGCCACAGGGGAAGTACTCTCATCATGGATGGTCGATAGCATGTGCACATCCGTCCTGTCTGAAAATTTCATAGCTAGCAGCTCATTATTCCGCAAGGCACTGCACTGTCCCCTCACAAGTTTCTTACAGACAACCTCCCTTGGATAGCCTTTCCGGCTAGAACGGATTGTGCCATAAGCAACAGTGTCCACTCTAAACAACTCCTTGAACAACTGCACTCCAGTGTAGAAATTATCTACGTACAAATGGTGACCTTTGTTAAACAGCTGTCTAGCAAGTTCCCACACAATTTTTTCGCTAACTCCAAAAGTGGCCGGACAACCAGGAGGGTCAATATTGGAATCCCTACCAGTGTAGACCCGGAAATTATACACATATCCTGTGCTGCTTTCTGACAGCAGAAACGATTTAATCCCATACCGTGCCCTCTTACTAGGAATGTACTGCTTAAAAACTAAACGCCCCTTGAAAAGGACCAAAGACTCGTCCACACTTATCTCTTTGCCTGGAACATAGACCTCTGAAAACCGATCCACAAAATGATCAAGGACAGGCCTAATCTTAAAAAGACGGTCACAATCAGGGTGATCTCGTGGCAAGGCTAAAGCATTGTCTACAAAATGCAGCATACGAAGAAGAAGCAAATACTGATTACGTGTCATAGTTGCAGGAAACATAGCGGTTGCCATCAAGGGACTAGTAGACCAATAAGAAGCCAGTGACGGCTTCCTGGTCAACCCCATCAAAAAAGTCAAACCTAAAAACCTTTTCATCTCTTCCAGATATGTGGGAGCCCACTGAGTAGCTCTAGACTGAGGCTTAAGTCTGGCAGCGTTGTCCCGCAAATATTGCTCTGCATACACATTTGTCTGCTCCACAATCTCTTCCAAAAATACATCGTTCATAAACAAGTGAAAGAAATGGACAGGCAAAAAGTTTTCCGTATTAACTCTACACCCTGGGAGACCAGTAAATGCAGGTAACTGTGGCTGCTCCATGTTTGGGGCAATCCAGGTGTCAGGTCTTCTAATGGGAAACCCTTCAGCCCCAGGCTGCTGCACTCTTGGCACATTAATGTCCTCCTCTAACACAGGCCCTTCATCTGCACTGAGAGTAGCTTCCTCATCAGAAGAATACTCTCGGACAGAAAACTCACTTCCAGAATCTCCTGCTTCCTCCTCTGCCTCAGATGCAGAGTCAGTGTCATAATCATGGTCTGAAGACGACTCAAAGAGCATGCGAACAACCTGCTGAGCAGTCACTCTGCGGCTAGCCATGATCCTCACTAACAACAAATGGATTGCCAACAACAACTAGCACTAAAATAAGTAATAAACAAAGTGTAGCTTTATCGCAAAGAGTTTTGTACTACAAAAAACTATACCACTCACTTGCCTGAAAAAGCTACTCACAAAGCAACTACTCTGCACAGACACAGCAATCACCTATGATATCCCACTAAAAAGAAAAAAGAAAAAAGCAAATTAGACATATGACAACACAAACATCACTGTGCTCAAATCTAAGGACAATGTCAAACACACAATACTGTATTTAGTACACCACCTACAAACATGTCCTTCATGCATGTCAACAATACTCCTTTGGAGTAAATTGCTTTCACTTACCTAAAACATGCAACTATGCAAACCGCAGGACAACTACTGCCAAAACCGCAAGGATCCACAGCAAAGGAAGCAAAAGCGTTGAACTAGAAGAAAAAGAAGAAATAAATTGTTATAATCACAAATACAAATACTTCGCCAATTGACAAACACCCCACCACCAAGAACTTAGAAGTTGTCCCTGGTACCTAAGTGGATCCTGCCCCCCTCGGGGGTAGATGGGTGTAAACAAATTGGCCAATCTGCCCCCAAGGGGGGCAGAAATGGGCAATACCTCTGTGCCCCCTTTAGGGGGCGACCCTACCCAAAGGGGGCACCCCCAGCACAAAATAAATAAATAAATAATCCCTGGCGTATTGGTGGTTTCTGCCCTCCTTGGGGGCAGATGGGCCTACAAAAATAGGATGACCATTACGAACTTTCCCCACTTTAGGGGGGCGACCGTTGCCCAAGGGGTGCCCCCAAACACACACCACACACACCACACAATCCCTGGCGCCTAGTGTGCTTCCGTTTCCTCCCCCCCGGGGGCCAGATCATCCAAAAAAATGGCTGGTCTCCCATCGGGGGGGCTGAAACAGAAAGAAAAATAGCCCCCCAGGGGAGCGACCCTTGCCCAAGGGGTTGCCTCCAAAATAAACAATAAATACAAAATCCCTGGTGTCTAGGGGATTTCGCCCCCCCCTTGGGGGCAGATCAGCCCATAAATTGGCGATCTGCCCCTGGGGGGGCGAAATACTAAAACAAATAGCCCCCAGGGGGGCGACCCTTGCCTAAGGGGTCACCCCCAAAAGAAACTTTTCTTTACAAATAAATCCCTGGTGTCTAGTGGATTTCGCCGGTGAAACACTAAAAAAATTTACCCCAGGGGGAGGGTGACCCTTGCCCAAGGGGTCACCCACAAAAAACACAATAAAAACAAAATCCCAAGGGGTCGCCCCCAAAAGAAACTTCTCACTAAAAATAAATCCCTGGTGTCTAGTGGATTTGGAAAAATCGGCGGATCTGCCCCCAGGGGGGGGTGAAATACTAAAAAAGTAACGCAAAGTAGGTGTCCACGCTAAAAAATGACGCAAACTCCATGGACTTTGGCGCTAGACGCGTTTAACGCCAAAGTATAAATATGGAGTTAGTTTTGCGTCGAAATTGCGTAAAAAAAAACCACGCAATTCCGGCGCAAAAGGAGTATAAATATGCCCCTAAGGGACCTGTGGGCTCTGAAGGAGCCCAGAGGTGCCCTCCCATGCCCCCAGGGACACCCCCTGTCACCCTTGCCCACCCCAGGAGGACACCCAAGGCTGGAGGGACCCATCCCAGGGACATTAAGGTAAGTTCAGGTAAGTGTTTTTTTTCATTTTTTTTTGTGGCATAGGGGGGCCTGATTTGTGCCCCCCTACATGCCACTATGCCCAATGACCATGCCCAGGGGACATAAGTCCCCTGGGCATGGCCATTGGGCAAGGGGGCATGACTCCTGTCTTTGCTAAGACAGGAGTCATTTCTATGGGGGTTGGGAGTCGAAACAAATGGCGCAAATCGGGTTGAGGCGAAAAAATTGCCTCAACCTGACTTGCCCCATTTTTTGACGCCCAAGCACCATATCCCCCTACGCCGGCGCTGCCTGGTGTACGTCGTTTTTTTACACGCACACCAGGCAGCGCCGGCGGCTAACGCCGGCTAACGTCATTGATTAAATACGGCGCCCGCATGGCGCTTCAGAATGGCGTTAGCCGGCGCTAATTTTTTTGACGCAAAACTGCGTTAGCGCAGTTTGCGTCAAAAAGTATAAATATGGCCCTTAGGCCCTCATTATAACCCTGGTGGTTGGTGATTAAGTGGCGGTAATACCGCCAACAGGCCGGCGGTAATAAATATGAAATTATGACCACGGCGGAAACCGCTCGGACAGACAGCCACTTTAACACACCGACCGCCAGTGTGAAATCAACAGGTACTTGCTCAGGGCAGCAGGGCTCACTGGGGCAGGGCCTGAGGTGCCTGGGGCGAAGGAGATGCCCACCCTCCTGGGTGAGCGGGCACGGGAAACTCGCTGATGGGCTGCAGGGAGGGCGGTGCTGGGACAGGGTTGGCGTCTGTGCCTGTAGGTGGGGTGGGCTGTACCTGTAGCTAGGGTGGGCACAGAGGTGTCCGCCGCCACCTGGGAGCTCCCATCGAACTGTCCCCTCCTGTCTCCGCCGTGGTGCTTCCCTTGCCCTCCATCCCACTGGTGCCCTCACCATCGGTGGATTCGGCCTCCTGGGTCCTGTGGGATGCAGCTCCCTCCATCGCCGGTGCCTCTACTCCTCTGCCAGATGATACTAATGCACATAAGGACAGGGTGACAAAACAAAAAGAGGGGGAGACACAAAGGATTCACTTGGTCAATGGCACCAACAACACCACCGTTGGCGTACACGACACACTCACACACAGGGTACAGCCCTACACATTAGGCAATGCACTACCAGTCACAATGCTAGTCACCAGGCCATGGATAGGGACACCTTACGCCAATTGCAGCATATCTGAGTCCCACCGACCCCTGCCCAGTAGTGGATGCCTACTAGCTTGGTTGGAGTAATTTCACAACAGAACCCTGCCCAACATGGGACCCAACCTGCAATGCCAGGCCTGACCTAGGGGCACCCACAGGGCCCAAACCCCCCACCCGGATACCACCCCATGAGGTGCAAGTTGTATATTGGGGCACTGTACTCAACCCCATGTGGCTGCTGTGATGCCCCCAAGCGTGCATGTAGCTCTGGATAGGCCACCGTCTTTATGCAGGCCAATTGGGGGGTCAGGGATCAACAGGCACCCCTTCCTCTTTGGGAGGCCATCCCCAGCTGGGCCTTCGTGGTCTTCCGTGCCCAGTATCTCAGGTCCTCCCACTGTTTCCAACAGTGGGTGCTCCACCCGCCATAGACCCCCAGGGTCCGCACGTCCTTGGCGATGGCATGCTATATACCCTTCTTTTGATGTGCGCTAACCTGCAGGGGAATAGACACAGTGAAAGGTATTAGTCCAACCGTCCTGCCTGTTGCACTCATGGCCCACCATGTCACTTCCCATCCCCATTAGCACAGACATGGCCTACCATACATGCTGCACGCTGCCCAGGCCCATCCACCACCCACCCCCTACATGAGGCTTTCACACACAGCACTCCATGCATTCACACACCATGCATCATACTCATGGTGTACTCACCTGTTGGTCTGGAGGCCCATACAGCATTCGGTACTGGTGTAGGACCCCATCCACCAATTGCTCCAACTCCGCCGAGCTGAAGGCATGGGCCCTTTCCCCAGTCACACGAGCCATGGTCAGTTCCAGACACAGGTCACAGCAGCACATGCTGTGTAGGTCCTCTCCTGTTGAAGGTCAGGTAGCAAGTGAAGAATTAGCAAGAAAATGGTGGTGCCGTCCGTGGCGGTGCATACCGTCACCACCAGCATACATCACCATTGGCCACTGTACCCCATAGGGCCCAATGTTAACTAATGAAGAGCTGCTCGGTGGTTCTCGACCGCCACCCGCAACGGCGCACAACGTCAGTGAAATTACCTCATTTCCACCTGTCCCTCCATACAGGACAGGCGGACTGTAGGAGGCTGGACTGGCTTGTAGTGAGTACCAAGGGGTACTTGCACCTTGCACCAGGCCCAGTTATCCCTTATTAGTGTATAGGGTGTCTAGCAGCTTAGGCTGATAGATAATGGTAGCTTAGCAGAGCAGCTTAGGCTGAACTAGGAGACGTGTGAAGCTACTACAGTACCACTTAGTGTCATATGCACAATATCATAAGAAAACACAATACACAGTTATACTAAAAATAAAGGTACTTTATTTTTATGACAATATGCCAAAGTATCTTAGAGTGTACCCTCAGTGAGAGGATAGGAAATATACACAAGATATATATACACAATAGCAAAAATATGCAGTATAGTCTTAGAAAACAGTGCAAACAATGTATAGTTACAATAGGATGCAATGGGGAAACATAGGGATAGGGGCAACACAAACCATATACTCCAGAAGTGGAATGCGAACCACGAATGGACCCCAAACCTATGTGACCTTGTAGAGGGTCGCTGGGACTATTAGAAAATAGTGAGAGTTAGCAAAATAACCCTCCCCAAGACCCTGAAAAGTGAGTGCAAAGTGCACCAAAGTTCCCCTAAGGACAAAAGAGTCGTGTTAGAGGAATAATGCAGGAAAGACACAAACCAGCAATGCAACAACTGTGGATTTCCAATCTAGGGTACCTGTGGAACAAGGGGACCAAGTCCAAAAGTCACAAGCAAGTCGGAGATGGGCAGATGCCCAGGAAATGCCAGCTGCGGGTGCAAAGAAGCTTCGACTGGACAGAAGAAGCTGAGGTTTCTGCAGGGACGAAAAGGGCTAGAGACTTCCCCTTTGGTGGACGGATCCCACTCGCCTTGGAGAGTCGTGCAGAAGTGTTTTCCCGCCAGAAGGACGCCAACAAGCCTTGCTACACGCAAATCGTGCGTTTTGCGTTTTTGAACGCTGCTGGGGCCCAGGAGGGACCAGGAGGTCGCAAATTGGACCTGCAGAGAGAGAGGACGTCGAGCAAGTCAAAGAGCCCTCACTGAAGCAGGTAGCACCCGGAGAAGTGCCAGAAACCGGCACTACGAGGATGCATGAAACGGTGCTCGCCGAAGTTGCACAAAGGAGTCCCACGTCGCCGGAGACCAACTTAGAAAGTTGTGCAATGCAGGTTAGAGTGCCGTGGACCCAGGCTTGGCTGTGCACGAAGGATTTCCGCCGGAAGTGCACAGGGGCCGGAGCAGCTGCAAAGTCGCGGTTCCCAGCAATGCAGCCCAGCGAGGTGAGGCAAGGACTTACCTCCACCAAACTTGGGCTGAAGAGTCACTGGACTGTGGGGGTCACTTGGACAGCGTCGCTGGATTCGAGGGACCTCGCTCGTCGTGCTGAGAGGAGACCCAAGGGACCGGTAATGCAGCTTTTTGGTGCCTGCGGTTGCAGGGGGAAGATTCCGTCGACCCACGGGAGATTTCTTCGGAGCTTCTGGTGCAGAGAGGAGGCAGGCTACCCCCACAGCATGCACAAGCAGGAAAACAGTCGAGAAGGCGGCAGGATCAGCGTTACAGAGTTGCAGTAGTCGTCTTTGCTACTATGTTGCAGGTTTGCAGGCTTCCAGCGCGGTCAGCGGTCGATTCCTTATCAGAAGGTGAAGAGAGAGATGCAGAGGAACTCGGCTGAGCTCATGCATTCGTTATCTCAAGTTTCCCCAGAGACAGAGACCCAAAATAGCCAGAAAAGAGGGTTTGGCTACCTAGGAGAGAGGAAAGGCTACTAACACCTGAAGGAGCCTATCAGCAGGAGTCTCTGACGTCACCTGGTGGCACTGGCCACTCAGAGCAGTCCAGTGTGCCAGCAGCACCTCTGTTTCCAAGATGGCAGAGGTCTGGAGCACACTGGAGGAGCTCAGGACACCTCCCAGGGGAGGTGCAGGTCAGGGGAGTGGTCACTCCCCTTTCCTTTGTCCAGTTTCGCGCCAGAGCAGGGGCTAAGGGGTCCCTGAACCGGTGTAGACTGGCTTATGCAGAATTGGGCACATCTGTGCCCAAGAAAGCATTTCCAGAGGCTGGGGGAGGCTACTCCTCCCCTGCCTTCACACCATTTTCCAAAGGGAGAGGGTGTCACACCCTCTCTCAGAGGAAGTTCTTTGTTCTGCCATCCTGGGCCAGGCCTGGCTGGACCCCAGGAGGGCAGATGCCTGTCTGAGGGGTTGGCAGCAGCAGCAGCTGCAGTGAAACCCCAGGAAGGGCAGTTTGGCAGTACCAGGGTCTGTGCTACAGACCACTGGGATCATGGAATTGTACCAACAATGCCAGGATGGCATAGAGGGGGCAATTCCATGATCATAGACATGTTACATGGCCATATTCGGAGTTACCATTGTGAAGCTACATATAGGTAGTGACCTATATGTAGTGCACGCGTGTAATGGTGTCCCCGCACTCACAAAGTTCAGGGAATTGGCTCTGAACAATGTGGGGGCACCTTGGCTAGTGCCAGGGTGCCCTCACACTATGTAACTTTGCACCTAACCTTTACCAGGTAAAGGTTAGACATATAGGTGACTTATAAGTTACTTAAGTGCAGTGTAAAATGGCTGTGAAATAACGTGGACGTTATTTCACTCAGGCTGCAGTGGCAGGCCTGTGTAAGAATTGTCAGAGCTCCCTATGGGTGGCAAAAGAAATGCTGCAGCCCATAGGGATCTCCTGGAACCCCAATACCCTGGGTACCTCAGTACCATATACTAGGGAATTATAAGGGTGTTCCAGTAAGCCAATGTAAATTGGTAAAATTGGTCACTAGCCTGTTAGTGACAATTTAAAAGTAATGAGAGAGCATAACCACTGAGGTTCTGGTTAGCAGAGCCTCAGTGAGACAGTTAGGCACCACACAGGGAACACATACATGCACACCTATGAGCACTGGGGTCCTGTGTGACAGGGTCCCAGTGACACATACACATAGGCCACAAACTTATGAGCACTGGGGTCCTGACTAGCAGGGTCCCAGTGACACATAACAAACATACTGAAAACATAGTGTTTTCACTATGAGCACTGGGGCCTAGCCATCAGGATCCCAGTGAGACAGTGAAAACAGTGACAAACATCCTGACATACACTCACAAACAGGCCAAAAGTGGGGGTAACAAGGCTAGAAAGAGGCTACTTTCTCACACGGACTCCATTTCAGGGGGGGAGGCCATGGATCCTAACATGCGCCACAGTACACAAATGCACCATTTGGATATCTCCAACAAAACACTGTTACAATCACAGCATGCATTGAACTGTAGTGGTTGGAATTAAGAGATAATGACCAGCTGCTCACTATTTTACCCCATAGTTTGCAACCGCTGGGGATGAATAGGAGATGGAGACGTCCCCCCTTGTACAGACCCCTGGTGGACTTGGCAACAATGGAGGACAGGCACATTATCCTCACCTATAGATTTGTCAGGGCCTCAATCACGGAGCAGTGTGCCCAATTGGAGCCTGACCTAATTTCTGCTATCTGTCTCCCCACCAGGATCCCCCTCTTGTGCAAGTGCTATCAGTGCTCCATTTCCTGGCAACTAACTCCTTCAAGTGACAGTGGGCTTGGCAACAGAATGTCTCATCCAGTGTTCTTAATAGTGCTGACCAGAGTGTTGTCTGCCCTGAATAAACACATGTGCAGCTACATTGTTTTCCCCCAGGTTGAGGATTTGGCCACAGTGAAAGCTGATTTCTATGCAATGGGACATATTCCCAACATTATTGGGGCTATTGATGGAACACATATTGCATTGGTCACCCCTCCGGTGAAATGAATAGGTGTTCAGAAAAGGAAAGAGCTTTCACTCCATGAATGTGCAGATAGTGTCTTTGGCGGACCAGTACATCTCCCATGTCAATGAGAAGTATCCTGGGTCTGTGCATGATGCCTTTATCCTGAGAAATAGCAGCATCCCAAATGTGATGGCTTAACTCATGAGGTACAAGGTGTGGGTAATAGGTGAGCCCTGGTTCCCACCCAGTATATGTTGGTGTATGGATATGATGTGGGCCCTAAGGGTTAGTGTGTGGCTAACAGTTGTTCCTCGATATTTGCAGATGACTCTGGTAACCCCAACCTCTCATGGCTCCTGAGCCCTGTGAGGAATCCCATGACAAGGGCACAGGAACTTTACAATGACGCACATGGGCGAACAAGAAGAATTATAGAGAGGACCTTTGGCCTCCTGAAGACCAGGTTTCGTTGCCTCCATCTAACAGGTGGATCCATGTGCTACTCACCCAAGAAGGTCTGCCAGATCATCGTGGAATGCTGTATGTTGCACAACTTTGTCTTGCATTGCCAGTTGCCTTTCCTGCAGGAGGAGGAGGCTGGAGATGGTCGTGTGGCAGCAGTGGACCCTGAGGACAGTGAAGATGAGGAGGCAGAGGATGAGGATGAGGACAACAGAAGTGCAAATATTTGTCAATATTTCTAATGGCACACAGGTAAGACAGTGTAACGTCACATTTAATTGACAGTTTTGTGTGTAACTTTTTCACTGGCAGGCTGTTTTTCCCACTTCTATGGCCACTCACTGTACCCTTTGGCATCTCTATATGCAGATATTGGTGCCTCACTAAAGCTCCTGGTGTGTTCACTGCAGCAAACTACAGGTCTTTCCTATGTATTCATTACTGTACAGTTGAATTGCAATGTTTAACCCTTGATAAACAAATACATACTTAAATCATTTGACATACTCCATGCTTGTAGTTTTTCAAAGGGTGTTTATTTAAGTGAAAACAAGTAGAGGGAGAAGTGCAATTGTCTGGGGTGATGATGGAGGAAAGTCCAGGATAGAGTCCATTCTATTTGTATCACAGGTGCATTTTCCAAGGGGGCATAGTAAGGGGAGCAATGGCAGTTCAATGTGGACAGGGTGACAGAGTGGAACACAAGGGTGACAATCAGGAGAGTCTTATTTCCTAGGGGGGGCTTGGCAGTAGTCTCTGGCTTCTGCATGGATTGCAGGGAACATTTGCAGGGTGGTTCTCCTTCTGTATGGGGAGGGGTGCTGGTGGCCTGTTGGTCCTGTTGCGGGGCCTCCTGTCCACTAGCAGCAGCAGAGGAGGAGGGCTGTTCATCGGTTTGGCTAGTGTCAGGGGCCTGGTGCTGTGCTACTGCCTCCCTCATAGTGTTGGCCATGTTTGCTAGCCCCCCTGCAATGGAGACCAGGGTGGTGTTGATGTCCTTCAGGTCCTTCCTGATCCCCATGAACTGTCCCTCCTGCAGCCGCATGTTCTCCTGCAACTTGGCCAGTATCTGGCCCAGCATATCCTGGGAATGTTGGTATGCTCCCAGGATCACGGTGAGTGCCTCCTGGAGAGTCGGTTCCCTGGGCCTGTCCTCCCTCTGTCACACAGCAGTCCCAGCAGCTTCCCTGTTGTCCTGTGCCTCTGTCCCCTGAACCGTGTGCCGACTGCTACTGACCCCAGGTCCCTGATCATCCTGTGTTTGTGGGGGGGCCAGGGCTCCCTGTAGTGGTGGGCCCACTGCTGATTGACGTGTCCTGGGGACAGAGGTATGGGCCCGCTGGGTGTGTGCTGTGGTGGTGTGTCCTGAGTGGGAGGATCTGTGGTGCTGTGCGACTGTGCCTGGGTAAGCGACTGTGCCGAGATCCCTGATGGAGAAGGTTGGTCATCAAGATCCAGGTGAGAAGAGTTGCTGTCATCACTGTGGGCCTCTTCTGTGGTGGGACTGGATGTTGCTGGCACCTTTTCTCCGGTGACATTGGCTGGGATACCTGTGGGGACGTAATTGCAGTTTTATTGGTTCTGCGTGTGACATATTGTGCATGGGTGCGTTGCCCTCTTTGGTTGTTATTGCCCTGCCAGATTTGCCTTGTGTGAGTTGTTATTTGGTGGGCTAGGTGATTCTCTCCAGTGCACATGCAGTGGTGATAGATGTCTATGCAGGACTGTGAGGGTTGTCCATGCATTGGTGTTGCATGCAGGGATTGGTATTGGGATGAGTGGGTTGTGAGGGTGGGGTATGTGGGAGGTAGTGGAGTGATGGGAGTGAAGGTAAGGGTGGGGGTTTGTGATGGCATACAGGTAGGAGGGGTGATAGTAATAGAGATTTGACTTACCAGAGTCCAGTCCTCGTCCTACTCCTGCCAGGCTCTCAGGATGCATGATTGCCAAGACTTGCTCCTCCCATTTTTTAAGTTGTGGGGGAGGAGTTGGAGGTCCACTGCCAGTCCTCTGTACCTCGAGCTGGTGTCTTGCTGCCACAGAACGCACCTTCCCCCATAGATCATTCCACCTCTTCCTGATGTCGTCCCTTGTTCTCGGGTGCTGTCCCTTGGCGTTGGCCCTGTCCATGATTCTCCGCCATAGCTACATATTCCTTGCAATGGATGTCTGCTGCACCTGTGCTCCAAATAGCTGTGGCTCTACCCGGATGATTTCCACCACCATGACCCTTAGCTCCCCCTCTGAGAACCTGGAGTATTGTTGTGGTGCCATGGGTGTAGTTTGAGTGGTGTGGGTGAGGGTGTGTGGAGTGATGTGTTCGGGTGTGTGATGTAAGGTGTATGGGTGGTATATAGGTGATGTGTTATGTGGCTCTGGTTGTGTGGGTGCTCTTGCTGTACCTCGCATGGTTGGCAATGCTTTGTAGTCGTAAAGGGTTGGGTAGTGTGGGTGTGTGTTTTATAGTGGTGTGGTTGTGTGGGTGTGGTATGTGTATGGGTGTCAGGTGTGTGTAGTTTGAATTGACCAATGAGGTGTTGTTTTGTATGTGTGTGTGTATTTTGAGCGCAGTGGTATTTACTGCTAATGGTTTACTGCCATTGAATGTCCACTGCGGTGATTCGTGGGTCATAATGTGATGGACGTTATTCTGTTGGCGTAACAGTGTGGGTTTTGCTACCGCCAGTTTATCATTGACCTTTGGGCTGGCAGACTTGTGTGTGTGGCTGTATAGTGACGGATTGGTATGTGTGTGTCATAATATGGTTGGCGGTTATCCGCCGCAGCGGCGTTATGTTGGCGACAGTTGGCATGGCAGTAAGTGGAATTTACCACCAATGTCATAATGAGGGCCGTAATCCTCTGTCTCCCTCTTGATACATGCTACATCTTCATTCAAAACCACATCACATGTAGGATGTAATACAGCTATGCCATCTCCTATGTCATCCCTTCCAAGATGTAACAAAAGTATGACACCATCAGACATAGCAGGGCATGTGAATTGTTCAGGCTATCTTGCAGTACACACATCACTTCTCACCTCCTTGCTATGCAATGTCTCCCCATTCAGACACAATACCAGTTCAATGTGCTCAGCCACACCAACATTGCACTATAATATTAGGGGCCATCTATTGTTTGAAAAAACACACATGGTCCTCTGGTGTGCATTACTTGCATCCCCCTCCCGTAGTATGAATTTGTACATCACAGGAGTTAGGGTGGTCATTACCATGGCAGTCAACACTTGTGTGCTTTCACGTCAGGACAGCTGCGTGCAATTTAGTTTCATGCTAGTGACTATACATGTGGCTCTTCACATGTTCCTATGTGGTGATACTTCACATGGCTAACACCTGATCCCCCTCAGAGGTGAGAAGTTTATCTTCTGACAACCTAATTTAATTCCATTGCTTTGCAGTCCTGAATTGGCTGCATGGCCCCAGGACAGACACACTAGCCTCATGGTGCTAGGGGGCATTAATTATCCAAGTCAGGGTGGGCATGGTTCCAGTGTCCAGGTATGATGTGGTATTACTGTGGGACTTCTAGTCCTGGTCACTGATGCTATACATTACACAACAAGTCCCAGCATACAAATGTGAACCCGGACTGGTGCTGCATATCACACATGGACTGGACAAAATTGACGGAGCTGGACTGGGCTATGCAACATGTGACTGGTCTTTGGACTTAACTTTCTATGATGTATGACTTGATGTGGCCAATTCCACCCCTTTCACTTCCACTATGCACAGTGCAGCACAACAATGTAGCTTGGTGCAAACCATGATATATTTGGTCATATTGGGGCATATTTCTGGGAGGCTTGTACGACTGGAGTTTCACTTTTATGATGCTCCAGCAGTACAAACTTCTCATCCAAATCTATTAGGCCACGGAGAGCCTCTTTGCTTGGCTTTTCATGGCCCTATACATATGGAGTAAGGAAAAGTAGAAGTTGTTGCTGCACTGTCTTATTCTGCACCAGGCGGGCATTCCATGGATGATGCAGTGGTTTTTCCCATGCAATTCACATGGAATTTGACACTACCCCAGATTTACTTACCGACGTAAACCTAGGGCAGTGCCAAAATCTTATGCCTTCCAGGGGTGGAGTAACAAGGAGAAATATTTGTATTTCTCCTTGCTTTTTTGTCTTTCAGTGAAAGAGAAAAATGTCTCACAGTATTATTTTTGTGCAGGAAGGTGACCATGGTGCAAGTGGGCCAACGTTGATGTAAGGCAGCAATTCGTGCACTGGTGCACGGGGGAAAGGACAAGAATGTACTGTATTTCATCAATATAGTGCATTTCTGCCTTTTCACACTGCTATAGGTCAGAGAAGTAAAAACACTTTCGGATCTGCCCTATGCCAATTGCCCATAAATGTGGACCATCATCCAATGTTGCTACTTACCCTGTAGGTTTTGTTGATCCTCCTAGACTGCACTTTCTGGACCTTCCACTCCTGCTACCAACTCTGCTGGGATGACTGCTGCCACCTGCTCCTTCAAGATTGTCAGCTCCTCTGGGACCTAAGGTCATCATCTCCCTCCAGGTCCGCATGGCAAACTTCAGGTTGTTGGCCAGTTTCTTCTTGGTCCTGGGCTTATATTCATGCCAGCTTTTCTTGCACTCTAACACTGGCTTTTTAACTTGCCCTAAACTGTTGATTTTGTCCACTATGGAATGAAAAAAATTGCCTCTTTCTTTCCTAATGACATTTTTTAGGTCAATTATTAGCATTTGATTCTTCTCCTCACTAAAATAACTCTTCCTCCTCTCGTGGGGGTCCGTCTGGAAACCCTGGCTAGTGATGCGGTTGTTGGGATTGTTGCACTGGCTGTTACTGCCTGCTCCATCTCTCCATTTTTAGGTAAGGAGAAGTGTTTTCTTTTGTAAATGCATCACTTTTTGATGGATGATTGAAGCATTACACACTCAAATGTGACGCAAGGCTGATTTGTGTTGCTTTACGTGTGGCAAAACAGCCTATCATCACTTGCTGCACGTGTGTCACTGTCACTTTTCTCTACAGCAGCATGCTGTACAAATCCAAATGTTTTTGACGCACCATGGGATCCTACACCATGGTGCGCTGTACCATAAATACTACACATCCAAGACGTTTAGAACTGCCGTGCAGCAGCATCATTTTTTCTGACATATGCCCCTCTATCTAGAAGGAGTGTCACGTCGGATTGTTTTGCCTCCTGTTTCTTGCCTTTTTTACAATATTAAAGGACATTTAGAATATGAAAAAGTCACAATGTTACAGCATATTGGTAAACATATTGTCATATATGGCGTCTTCCAGCCTCTGTGTTGTGTGAAATAGATTTTCGTTCTCCATAATTAAAAATAACCAATGGTTACCCCTAGACAAAACTCGCCATCTGCTGCATGCATTTCAATTTACAGACTATGATTAAAGGCAGCAGATGGATGAACGCTGGCTCTCAAGTAGAAGGTTAATTTCTGATATATTTGAAACTTGTCGGTATGACTAGGAAAGGATAATGCTGAAGCAGGTGGAGAGCTGTCCAGAGGGAAGCCCAGCAGGTGAGTGAAAGCATTGGAACGGAGCAAGGTTTCAGAGAATAGTCTTACAAACATCATTAATTTATGCAAGGTCATGCAAAAAAACAATGACACGGTCTCGCCACAACATATAAAACAATTACTTAGCATTTCAGTGGCTTTCAATTATTCTAGCAACTACAAAAATAAGCTGTCTGCAATGTAGACTTATAACAACAATCCAAAAGATAGAGAGCCTAGCATTTACTTGAAGGAGTTGAAAATGCCTTTCAGATATCTGAAATTCGACTCATTGTTCATTGGTTTACTGTACACCATGCATATTTTGAAATGGAAATATTTATGTTCTTGGCCCAACCTCACCTTTTCCCCAACTTGTTAGTGCACTAATTATAAAGCTTCGGTGTAGACAACAATGCTCCACGGAGAATCCAAGTGTTTCATGCTATGATTTGCTCAGGAGGTTAATTGCATCATTGTTTACAGCTTGTTTAAAACATATTGTCACATCCAATTACGTGGTATGTATTAATGTGGGAAAGTCTGCCTGCAGCAGCGAAAGGATTGCATTTCGCCGTTGCAGAGAGGTGAAATGATGAAAACGGCAGATATCATATTTTGCCAGGTCCCAAGTGAAAACCAGTGATGAGAGAAATCTCTTGCTGAAAAGCACATCATTGCGAATTTAGCTAATGTTGGTAAAATAGAAAGGGTAAAACATTATTTTAAGTAAACAACATGCTTTTCACAATATAAAGGATGTGAAGCACTGATTTCCTGGCACAGACACAAAATTGCCCGTGCAGTAGTGAAAAGGGAAAGGTCCTGACGAGCCCATTCACAAAAAAGTAATATTTTTTCACCTTACTCGTGCTGATAAATAGTCATGCAAATATATGACCTGTGGTTATTTACAAACATCCTCACTAGTGCGCCTATACTGCTACGCCTGTGGAACAATTTCAGGCCTAACATTGGCTGTTTTGTGAATGTCGAGATGCGCACAGAGAATAAATCTGCGAGCTGATGCACATATGCATACTTCGTTTCCATTCTTTCTCCGTGGACAAAGCATTTTCACAAATGATAAACCACTTCATCCGCACTCTTATGCCCTGAAAGGAGCATCAGTCCACAACTCTGCTGGAATCTTTATCCATTTCTAAGGTAGGAAAAAGGTCAGGGAGCAGTTTGTGAATTCAGGTTAACTCACTACTCTGGCATCAGTAACCCTAAATTGGGGTACTGTTTAACAGCGCCAGCCTTCCCTAGATGGCGAACCGGACGAAACTCTACTCCTTCCCTCTCCACCCGTGCCCATTAGTGATCGGAATCGAGGGGCACTGTTGTTCATACAGGTCAAGTCCGGGATGGATACCTCAGATCAGTGTCTGACTTGCTAACACACATTAGTCCCTTGTCCCTCACTTTACTTACCTATTCATTTGCTAAACCTGGAGTTGTGAGTCAATGAGAGGGAGCAAGGAAGAATGAGGGGAAGTGTGTGAGAAAGGTAATTGATAGGAAGCCAGAAAATGTAATGAAAAGATTCTCTATACAACTTGGAGGTAATTAACTGAACTGGCGGCCTGGAATAAAAGCGTTATTCAAGGTCGCTGGAAGATCATCAACGTGTGTGCTCCTCTAACGCTAGGCTTTCTAGGCTTGGGCCCTGTTCCACCATGCCAAAAGCCAGCCCTGCTGATGCACTTTCTCCAGCACATTACCCTTAACAAATATGAGAAACAGTCCAAGACGATTTCCCTATTTAATATAGCTTTCTCCTTATACCATATAGAACACCACAGCAACAGGGGTGCATGATTTATCTCATCCTCAGTGCATTCCAAACCCTATTACTGATGAATGGTACGAGTGGATACAGGGACTCCAAAATGCGACAACACACACTATTTTCTTCCAATTGGGCAATACTGACATCTCAATACCCCAAGCCCCAGCCCCATGTACAAGTATGGGCAGACATTCCCTCCTATACAATCTGTTGGGGGGTAAGATCGGCTTATTGCCCCTAGATGAAGTCAGGGAGAAAATTGTGCAAGTCGCACTTAGAAAGTGGTGCTTTCTATCGTTGATGCACAGGGTCGAAGAGCAAGCATTATCACACATTACACCAAGATATGGGAATTGGGTCAGTCTTTTGATAACCTTAACCCCAATACTAATGTGCTTTAATGTTTTGGGGGCCGAAAACCATGGTAAAGGTGTTCCTTACTTTAGTTTCCAATTTCAAATCTTCATGAAAAACACAAAGGGAAAAATCTATCTCTTTAGGCTATTGACAATCCTGGTGATCAGCAAAGCGCCGTCTGCATATGAGAGAAATGGTATGGATCTATTGCTAAACATCGAGACATCTGCCCCTGATATAGTTAAAATTTCTTCCACACTATTTACATAAAGTAGAAACAAAATGGGAGCCCTGCTGTATCCAGTGTTTCACTGGGAAAGGAGTGGTACATTCCCCACCACCCCAATACCTCACTGATGCAGTCAAATCATGTGCTCTGCAGGAAAGTAACCAAGTCCTCCTTTATATCTTAGATTTCTTAACACAGTGAAATGCTGATGCAAGAGGTCCATAACTGGCAGGAAGATGGGTCTGGATTTACCAAACCTGTACTTGGAAACTAAAAGATAAAGGTTTAAACGTTTCCCTAACCAGGGACCGTGACAAAAATATGCAATAAATTGTGTTACAAACCGGCAAAGGACCACTGCCTGCTCTGAATTTTTTTTTTGCAGTGCCATTCTCAACGGGGAAGGGGTCCAATGGGGACCCCTTCCCTTTTGCGAATGGGTTACCACCCATTTCAAAAGGGTGCAAACTGCGATTGGTTTGCGACCTTGTTCGCTGTCACAAAACACCCCTTCCTAATTGCGACTCGCAAACCCATTTTGCGATTCGGTAACCAGGTTACCGAATCGCAAAACGAGGTTTGTGCATTGCAAAGTGCTTTTTGCACGTCGCAAACAGCGAAATTCGCTGTTTGCAACATGCAAAAAGCATTGTAAATCTGGCCCTAAGTAGTGTAACACATAATTCAGGCTTATCTGTTGAATGCAACCATCCATCAAATTAAATAAATAGTTAAATTGTGGCTATTTATTTGGTTAAGAACATTATTGTAAAGATTAATTATATAAACGGTAATCTCAGAATTATATTTTACTAGAACAAAAACAGAAAACCACTGTGATCAAACTTAATTTGACAAATGTGACAGAGCAGGATTAGTTTAAACCAAGTCATTAAAACTCCTTGCCTCTGCCTGAAATATATCGGGTGACAAGTTTGGAGTACAAGAGAACCCATTGCAAAGTGTCTCGGAAATGGGACACGTTTCATGTGATGCTACAACATCGAGTGTATTAATAAAATCTAACCAGTCATCATCAATCATTTATTCGATTTTGAATAAAAACCATAAAAGTACAGACAAGAAGAAGTACATCATATACAAAAACTTTCTAACCGGTCATTACAGCTTAATTTTGAGTTACTACCAGCTATGTTCTAATTAAACATCAATAAGTTATTCTGCAACCATACAAAGAAAAATGGAAAGACGTGTCGCATTTTGCAACGTGTTCAATATTATGTACATTAGCAGCACTTCCAGACTGTGACAATGACACCCTAGGGAGCAGAAGGTGACACTCTAACTGCACAAGCTGTCCAAAGCCTGAAATCCATTGAACAACAGTAGGTGAAAGCCATGAGACTGAGCAGTAGGAGCTTTATTTGGAATATCTTGACACTACGGCTGGTCGATAAAAGAATCACAACAGCAGAACCCTAAATGTACTAAAGTCTCCTTCCTCATTTACCTGTTGAGACAAGGATTCCTATTGTAAATATCCTCCTTGAAATTTACTACAACACAACGCCAGGTAAAGGCTTAATAGAAGAGCCAGTCCGTTCACTCTTCTGATTTGTAAAATATGTTCCGTGTAGACAGTTATCAACTTGAAAATTTAAATGGATGAATGACCAATGGACAACTATATTTTTAAGTTGCTCTGAATCGTCCGATATCTCAGGGCACACAGTTTGCACAGGCTCTAAAATTACCACATTAGGGCAAGCTAAAGTTGGTAAATTAAAAATCTTACATTTATTTCAACACAGATTCTATTTAAATGTGCAGAAGGTTTACGAGGTTCGCTGCCCAGAATGTCATTCTGATGTGAGTTTTGGCAAGACGTTTAAAGGCTGAGTACTGAGTTTGTCCTGCCTCCCTGATATGTATCTCATTTATTAAGGCTACCAGAATTTTATTTCAGAGAATTACAGAAATACCCTCTCCGTTTGAGAGAAAGGAACTCACAGTGACTTTCAGCGAGCCTGGGTCTGCTAGGCAAATCTGGCAGCATAGCTTCAGAGATGCAGCCATGCATGCCAGGGGAAACCTTATCATTTTGATTGTTTACCGTATTTCAGCCTGGTTTCTTTCTTTGGCATATTGAATATCTTTATGAATGTGGTCCACTGAACTCAGTCTAAGAGTCGAAGACACTGCATGGAAAATCCTCAAGCCCATAGGTAATTAGTTTTGCCTCAACAGCCTTTAAACATTAGGCTGCTCAAGAGCATTCTAGTTGGTGTACAGCCTACCTAATAAAAACTGTAGGAAGCTCCCTGTTTTTATCATGGTGAAATGGTGTAAACGTGGGAGGCATAAATCATTAAGCCATATCCCTAGACAACTTGGGAGATGAGACATATGACAATTAGTGACTACTGACGTATCCATCTGGTGGTTTTGCTATATCCTTTTCTGAATGTCAGGATGTTGATCTTTTAGACATTCAAAACTACCCTCTTCTGGTTATCATAAAGATCATCAGAATCAAAATATCATCAGCATGCTGTACAACCTCTACTGCCCTTCCAACCAATCTTGAAGGGAAACTCTCACAGGTTCCTGAGCTGAACCAAGGCTGACTCGTGAAAGAGAAAAAAAAAGCAAAAGGGGCAGTACATAGCCTTGTTTCAGGCCTAATTCTGTATTCATCCATTCCAAAGCATATGCACTCTTGTAAATTGTATTCCAACCTAGGTGAGCCTGTATGTGGTCCCAATCCATAATGTGATGGAAATGACCCAAGCCTTTAATTTTCTCTGGACTAGGCCTCAGCCAATCCCATCAAACGCTGCATGCAGAACATAGAAAGTTGTGTTAGAAGTGTACTAAGTTTGATATGACAACATAGAGCTAAAATGTTTTCCAGTGTTTGTTGGAAAGTGGATTGTTGATAAGGGCAGGTAAGTACCTACACTTAGCAATAGGCCACAAACCCCCACAAAGTCCAATTAGGTCTTAATAGATTAATCTCATCTCAACCCTTGGTAGCTTGGTAATGAGCAGTTAGGCTTAACCTAGGAGACAGGTGTGTAAAGTATTTTAAAATCACAAAACACCAAATAAGTAAAGCACAAAACACAATAAATATCCAACACAAATATATAATATTAGATTATATTTTTATCGTTAAAATTACACAAAAATGACAAAAATCCAATCAAGGGAACCGGAGATATGTATTTTTACAGAATAAATGTTTTCTAGCACATAGAAAACAAAAGTGCCAATCTGGATATATGGTCGCACTCGACTGGGGCAAAGTCAAAATTTGATGCCGACTGCCATGGAGCCCTGCTCAGCTACAGTGAGTGGGAGGCCTTGGTTAAAGATTTGCCTTTTGTCTTTTTCTTGAATATTTTCTGAACTGGGATAAAGTCACAAGTCAGATCCGACCTCCCTAGAGACCTCAATGAAGAATTCTACATTTGGACTTAGATGATTTTTGTGGATAGAAATCTTTGTCGGGATGAAATGGAAATTCAAGCCAACCTTCCTGGAGCCCTCTTTGGCTGCGCAGGAAGCCTGGGCCAACTTTTTGCATTCAGACTTTGAAACTTTTTTAGAGAATTTTCCCTCTGAAGTCAGCCGACCCTCCACAGAAAGCCGATTTTGAGTTGACAGCATTGGATTGCTTTTCCACAAGTCCCCGGTGAAATCCTGGAAGTATGGGATTCCGGAGCTTTTCAGAGGGACGAACCTGCAAGTCAGGCTGGGTCGCGGTTCAGGTAAGCCAGCTAGACTCACAACGACGGGTCAGTCCACTTATGTAGCTTTTTTCCAAAGTTGCCCCAAACTGCTCCATACTTCTGGATCTTCTTCCAGATAGTCTTTGAAGTTACTTTAGGAATCCCCAACTCACCCCTAGGTTCCAGAAGCTCTGAGTTGCTCCTTGAGGGTCAGGACTACAACTCCCAGAATGCATCTGACTCAAATCCAAAAATGACCACTGGTCATCTGGTTTAGTTTCTTCAGGGCTTGATGCAGGGGACTCAGGTCAGCTATTTTCTACCTGTAGCAAACAGGGAGTCCCTTCTTGAAGGACTTGAAGGCAGGCAAAGTTATTTTAGTAGTGAAGCCCAAGTGTGCAGCTGGTGCAGTCCTTCAGAATGCAGCGTCCAGTGCAGGTCCGATGTACAGCAGGGCAGTCCTTCTTCTTCTTGTCTTGTTCCTCTTAGGAATCTGAAGTGGGTGCAGCTCTGCCAGTTTTATCCTTGCTCCTGGGGGTAGAAAGCAGCGAGGGCCTCTGTCCGAACACATGCTGGCCACCACCCTCTTGAGTGTCCTGGGAAGTGTGGCAAAAAACAATCCCAGCAGGGAGCAACATTCTCCAAAAATCCAAGATGGCAAAAATTTAATCTCAAAGGTTAGGTCAGGATGAGCCCACCAACTGATGTGGCTAAATTTCCCTTGGTACACCCCTTTCCAGCCCTCTCTTGAGCCAATTAGGAGGGCACCTAGCTGTCTGGGTTTGCAGGAAACGTGGGAATTACAGTTACAGTCCCAAATGTCCTTCCCTCCTTTGAATACCAGTTTGACTGCTCTCCCCCTAACCTGTTCTGCCATCTGCTGAGGCAGATTTCCTCCCACCAGATGCTTCCTTTGTGTCAGCCCAGGCTACTTCACACCTCATCAAGGCAGCCTTTTCAAGCTGCCAGTGGCTGGCCAATCAGAGAAGGGCACTACAGAGCTGAAACTGGTAATTTTTAGGAAGAGTTCTATTAAATTCAACGGTACAAGTTGGTGGATTTATGATAGCTTTTAGTTTGGTACTAAACATGTCATATTTAGCTCCTTTCCATTAAAAATAAGACTTTATTATTTTTAAATAAAGTCTCCTCGTGTTAGCCCATGGAGCCCCTTCGTTACAATGTGGGAAAACAAATGTAGCTATTCTTTCCTCATCAGGGCTTATAAAACATATTTTATACACTCCCTGCTTGTAGTTACACTGCACCCAATCCTGGGGGCACCTAGGGCACACCTCAGGTGTGACCCTTTTGTACAAATAAGGTAGCTTTTTCTTGAATATTTTCTAAACTGGGATAAAGTCACAAGTCAGATCCGACCTCCCTAGAGACCTCAATGAAGAATTCTACATTTGGACTTAGATGATTTTTGTGGATAGAAATCTTTGTCGGGATGAAATGGAAATTAAAGCCAACCTTCCTGGAGCCCTCTTTGGCTGCGTAGGAAGCCTGGGCCAACTTTTTGCGTTCAGACTTTGAAACTTTTTTAGAGAATTTTCCCTCTGAAGTCAGCCGACCCTCCAAAGAAAGCCGATTTTGAGTTGACAGCATTGGATTGCTTTTCCACAAGTCCCCGGTGAAATCCTGGAAGTCTGGGATTCCGGAGCTTTTCAGAGGGATGAACCTGCAAGTCAGGCTGGGTCGCGGTTCAGGTAAGCCAGCTAGACTCACAACGACGGGTCAGTCCACTTATGTAGCTTTTTTCCAAAGTTGCCCCAAACTGCTCCATACTTCTGGATCTTCTTCCAGATAGTCTTTGAAGTTACTTTAGGAATCCACAACTCACCCCTAGGTTCCAGAAGCTCTGAGTTGCTCCTTGAGGATTAGGACTACAACTCCCAGAATGCATCTGACTCAAATCCAAAAATGACCACTGGTCATCTGGTTTAGTTTCTTCAGGGCTTGATGCAGGGGACTCAGGTCAGCTATTTTCTACCTGTAGCAAACAGGGAGTCCCTTCTTGAAGGTCTTGATGGCAGGCAAAGTTCTTTTAGTAGTGAAGCCCAAGTGTGCAGCTGGTGCAGTCCTTCAGAATGCAGCATCCAGTGCAGGTCCGATGTACAGCAGGGCAGTCCTTCTTCTTCTTGTCTTGTTCCTCTTAGGAATCTGAAGTGGGTGCAGCTCTGCCAGTTTTATCCTTGCTCCTGGGGGTAGAAAGCAGCGAGGGCCTCTGTCCGAACACATGCTGGCCACCACCCTCTTGAGTGTCCTGGGAAGTGTGGCAAAAAACAATCCCAGCAGGGAGCAACATTCTCCAAAAATCCAAGATGGCACAAATTCAATCTCAAAGGTTAGGTCAGGCTGAGCCCACCAACTGATGTGGCTAAGTTTCCCTTGGTACACCCCTTTCCAACCCTCTCTTGAGCCAATTAGGAGGGCACCTAGCTGTCTGGGTTTGCAGGAAATGTGGGAATTACAGTTACAGTCCCAAATGTCCTTCCCTCCTTTGAATACCAGTTTGACTGCTCTCCCCCTAACCTGTTCTGCCATCTGCTGAGGCAGATTTCCTCCCACCAGATGCTTCCTTTGTGTCAGCCCAGGCTACTTCACACCTCATCAAGGCAGCCTTTTCAAGCTGCCAGTGGCTGGCCAATCAGAGAAGGGCACTACAGAGCTGAAACTGGTAATTTTTAGGAAGAGTTCTATTAAATTCAACGGTTCAAGTTGGTGGATTTATGATAGCTTTTAGTTTGGTACTAAACATGTCATATTTAGCTCCTTTCCATTAAAAATAAGACTTTATTATTTTTAAATAAAGTCTCCTCGTGTTAGCCCATGGAGCCCCTTCGTTACAATGTGGGAAAACAAATGTAGCTATTCTTTCCTCATCAGGGCTTATAAAACATATTTTATACACTCCCTGCTTGTAGTTACACTGCACCCAATCCTGGGGGCACCTAGGGCACACCTTAGGTGTGACCCTTTTGTACAAATAAGGTAGGTTGTGACTTTGAAAGTACTTTTAGTTCCAAGGTCAAATTTGGGGTCAACTTTAACTTAAAATCAGCCAGCAAGGCATTCCTGCCTTTAGAATAACACTGGGCATCACAGCTGAACATGACCTATGCTAGGGTCAGTAAACCTACATGCCCTATCATATTCTTTGGACTTATAGGTAGATTGATACAGCCAATTATAATTAGCCTAATATTCATAATCCATTTTACACAGAACCCTGGCCCAGAGACTGGTCATGTCTTTCCTGTCTTGGTGCGGTTTCAGTCTATTTACATGCAGGATGCAATGGGTATTCCTCGGGCTGCCAGGGCCCACCAGATAGGTGACCTCACCCTTTTTCTCCAAAATGGGGTAGGGCCAAGTACGCTTGGCTTGGAGGGCCCTAGATGCCAAAGGCTCCAAAAGCCACTCCAATTGACCTGGGCTGTCCTCAGGCATGGTAGCCCTCTGATCATGCCAGAGCTTCATGAGCCTTTAGCTGGCCTCCAGGTTGCTGCTTGCCTTCTTCGTGTACTCAGCCATATGTCACTGCAGGTCCAGCACATAATCAAGTACATTCTGTTGGGACACTTTGAGAGGCTTCTCCCAAGATTCTCTCTCCAAACACATTGGGCCGGTTACAGGGTGCTCAAACAGTAACTCAAAGAGGTTGAATCCAGCTCCTTTTTGGTGTACCTCCCTGTAAGCAAACAGCAGACATGGGAGGAAAACATCCCACCTACTCCTGAGTTTGTCAGACTAGGTACTTATAGGTAGATGACACAGCCAATTATAATTAGCCTAATTTGCATAATCCATTTTACACAGAGCACTGGCCCGGAGACTGGTTAGCAACACCCAGGGCACAGTCAAGAGTTAGTAACTACCAGTATCTGTCCAAAAGGTTTGGGGATGACCAGGGCAAAAAGGAAGACCTTCCTACAATGCCCCTCAGATGAAAGGAGATGGTTACTAATCTACAACCTGATAGTCCTCATCAGCTAAATTAAAAAACCTGGAAAAGCCATCTGCATTGGCATGGGCAGGCCCAGGTCTATGCTCCACTGTACAGTCCATCCCTTGTAGGGAACTTAACTACCTAAACAGTTTTGGGTTCTCCCCCTGTATCTGCATGAGCCATCTGAGAGGTCTGTGGTCAGTTTGAACACAGAAGTGATTGTTAAAAAGATGTGGCCTCAACTTCTTCATGGACCAGACCACTGCAAAAGCCTCCCTCTCAATGGCACTCCATCTGTGCTCTCTCTGGAGTACTCTCTCAGGAGTATGTGCCTACTGATTAAGGCAACTGGCTGATCCTGGCCCTCTACATTGACGTGTGCTAACACTGCCACAATCCCTGCCTTTGAAGCATCTGTTTGCACTATGAACTCTTTGTAGCCTTGTCTTGTTAAATCTCTCCACCAGACCATTGGTCTGGGGATAATACAGGGTGGTGAACTTGTAATTAACACCACAGTCAGTCCCACATCACCTTCAGATAGGCAGACATGACGTTTGTTCCCCTAGCTGAGACCGCCTCATTGTGAAAACCTACTCTGGTGAATACAGCAAGTAGGCCCCTAGCAACTGTGGAAGGAATGACTGTCTTGAGGGGTATTGTCTCTGGATACCTGGTTGCATGGTTCACTACCACCAAAATATATCTTACCTAAGGCAGTTGGTGGGTCTTGGGGACCAACCATGTCGATCCGCACCCTCTCAAAGGGAGTCCCAAATACTGGTAGTGATATTAAGGGACCCTTTGGCTTACCCCCTGTCTTTCCACTGGCCTGACAGGTGACACAGTAGCTGCAAAACCCCTTCACTTTCACTGACATATGGCTGATTAGCCTGTTCCAGGTGTTGGTCTGCCTGAAATGCCCTGCAAAGGGAATATCTTGGCTTAAAGTAACGAGGAATTACCTGTACTTCTGGGGGACCACCACTCTCCTGGTTGCCCCTGGTTTGGGGTCATTTTCCTCAGTATAAAGAACTCCATCCTCCCAATAAAAATTGTGGGACCCACTGACATCCTCTTGTTCTTGCCCAGAGGCGGTCTGCCTCAGGCCCTCAAGAGTGGGACACTCTCTTTGCCCCTGGTGCAGCCCTTCTCTGCTGGGCCCCTTTGCGCTTTGCAATTCTGCCAAGTCAGGCAGAGCTTGCAGGGGAGGGGTGCCTTCCTCAGAGGTCAGATCTTTCCCCTCAGGATTGGATTCCTCCTGCACCTCTGTACTCTTTGGGGCTGGCAGGTCAGTCCCTGTGCTTATTCTGTTGTTCTTGTAGGCTTGGCTCTGGCTCATTGTTCCCTATCACGTCCCTATCATGCTGCTTGTGACCTGTCCACAGCACACACCCATTCAGGGAGGTCCAGCATCTGTGCATGGACCCTTCTTTCCACCTCAGACCATTCAGGTGCTTCCTAATAATTTCCCACTGGACACTTTACTGGGAGGGCAGGAGGTACAACTATCTTTTTAGGGCCAGTAACACCTCTCTATTCTAAGTTCACCATTGCCATGGGATGGAGCTTGGTTCTACTGTCTGCATACGTCACCTGTTGGAAATCATCAAATAGGACTGCCCAAGCAAAACCAGTTTTTCTGTGACCATAGTCACACTAGCTCCTGTACCTCTCAGAGCCTCCACCTCAATCTTATTGACTTTAGGCCTCTGCCTATACCTCTCCATGCTGAGAAGTAAGGTTGCTATGGCTATATTATACACTCACCCACGGACACTAAGGTGACCTCTGTTTACCCTGACCCCAACCCTGGGCCAACGTCCACCCGCACACTTACATTAGAAATCCCATGGGACTGCTCATCAGTGGGGGGCTTCTGTGAGCAGAGAGCACCCCCTCTTTTGTGTCCGGGCTGGTGACACTCAAATCACTTACCTGCCTTGGCAAGTTCTTGTAACTTTCCTGTCTTAGCAGAATCATAATTCTTCCCCTGATACCTCTTCCACTTAGAAGTGGCATGGCTCGGGGCTCCCTCTCCCTATGCAGGTTTTGGGGACTTCTGAGAGGAGTCTTTGGACTTTTTATCTTCTTTCACCTGGGTCTTCCCCTGGGAAGGACTCTGTCCTCACTTTTTCTGATCACCCCCTGGGTTTTTGGTTTCCTCTGGGTTTAACCATTCATCTGCTGCCTCCCCCAGGTCCCTGGGTTTGGATAACTTAGTGTCAACTAGATACTGGCACAACCTCTCTTGAACAATTAGTTAGAAGTTGCTCCTTCATAATCAAATTGTATAGCCCCTCATAGTTACTTAGTTGGTTACCCTATATCCAGCCCTCTAGTGACTTCTTTGAGATGTACACAAAGTCAACCCAGGATTGGATAGTGACCTTTTTTGGTGTCCCTTAACTTCATTCTATATTGCTCTAGGGTCAGATCAAACATCTGGATGAGACACTTTTTCATGTTGGGATACAAGGGAAAACAGCACATACAACGCAGCTGTTTCTCTGACTAGCCTTTACCAGGCATGCGTCATTACCACAAATAGCCTTTACCACAATACCATTACAACGATTGTAATGGTATGCATGGTAAGGGCTATGCGTTGTAATGATGGTGAAGGCAACCAGTGTTGTTAGAGGAAATGGAAAGATCATTTAGTTTCCTCAGAACAAGCTGTGATGCGCCTTAGAAGTGAGGTAAAGGGTACTGGTCTGGGGGTGGTGTGGTACTGTTTGAGGTGGGGGTGGGGGTGGGGGTGGGGGTGGAGGAGTTAGGTTTTAGGGCAGGGAAGATGTTTTTCAGGCAGGGAGGATTGGGCCTGAATGTACAGGGGTACTGTTTTAGGGAGGGGGCGGTGGGTTAAGTGTAAAGGTGGGGACAATTTTCAGGCTTTGGGCAGCAGAGGGATTGAGCCTAGGGTGAGGGGCTACTGTTTTAGGGAGGGGGCAGGGGGTGAAGGTTAGGTTTTAGGACAGTGGGTCCGTTTTCAGGATTAGGGCAGGAAGATGATTTTAGGGCTCAGAGCGGGGAACAGGGTTGGACAAATTTAGGGCACAGGGTGAGGGAGTGGTATTTTTTAGAATTACTACACCACACATATGCCTTTAAAACACATGATTTTACAACATAATTTGATGTGAAAGCATGCATGATAAACAATATGTGTAGAGTTAGACCTGACAGCCTTAGGTTGGTCACCCCTAACTTTTTGCCTGCCTCCCTCCACTTTTTGGACACTGTTTATGCTGGCTTTTAGACTCTGCGCACTTTATCACTGCTAACCAGTGCTAAAGTGCATATGCTCTCTCCCTTTAAACATGGTAACCTTGGATCATCCTTGATTGGACTATTTAATGTACTTATAAGTCACTAGTAATGTGCACTATATGTGCCTAGGGCCTGTAGATTAAGGGCCGTATTTATACTCCGTTTGCGCCGAATTTGCGTCGTTTTTTTCGACGCAAATTCGACGCTAAACTAACGCCAACTAACGCCATATTTATACTATGGCGTTAGAGGCGAATAGCGCCAAAGTTCCCGGAATGTGCGTCATTTTTTAGCGTGAACCCCTTCCTTGCGTTAATGATATGCAAGGGAGGCGTTCCCGTCTAAAAAATGACTCCCAGGCCTTTACGTGGTATTTATACTCCCGGGCAAAAGAGACGCCCGGGAGTGGGCGTGGCTAAAAACGGCGCATTTGCGCCGCTTTTTAACGCCTGGGTCAGGCATGGCGTTAAGGGACAAGTGGGCTCAAAATGAGCCCAGAGTGCCCTCCCCTGCCCCCAGGGACCCCCCCTGCCACCCTTGCCCACCCCAGGAGGACACCCAAGGCTGGAGGGACCCACCCCAGGGACATTCAGGTAAGTATTTTTTTATTTTTTTTTAATAATTTTTTTTGGCATAGGGGGGCCTGATTTGTGCCCCCCTACATGCCACTATGCCCAATGACCATGCCCAGGGGACAGAAGTCCCCTGGGCATGGCCATTGGGCAAGGGGGCATGACTCCTATCTTTACAATGATAGGAGTCATGTTGATGGGGGATGGGCGTCGAAAATAAATGGCGCAAGTCGGGTTACGACGATTTTTTCGACGTAACCTGACTTGCCCCATTTTAAGACGCCCATGCGCCATTTTCCCCCTACGCCGGCGCTGCCTGGTGTACGTGGTTTTTCTCGCGCACACCAGGCAGCGCCTGTCTGCTTGCGCCGGCTAACGCCATTCAATAAATACGGCGCCCGCATGGCGCTTCAGAATGGCGTTAGCCGGCGCAAAACTTTTTGACGCTAAACTGCGTTAGCGCAGTTTAGCGTCAAAAAGTATAAATATGGGCCTAAATGCTACTTGTGGGCCTGCAGCACTGGTTGTGCCACCCACTCAAGTAGCCCCTTTACCTTGTCTCAGGCCTGCCATTGCAAGGCCTGTGTGTGCAGTTTCACTGTCACCTCGACTTAGCATTTAAAAGTACTTGCCAAGCCTAAACCTCCCCTTTCTCCACATATAAGTCACCCCTAATGTGTGCCCTAGGTAACCCCTAGAGTAGGGTGCTGTGTGGGTGAAAGGCAGGACATGTACCTGTGTAGTTTACATGTCCTGGTAGTGTAAAACTCCTACATTTGTTTTGCACTACTGTGAGGCCTGCTCCCTTCATAGGCTAACATTGGGGCTGCCCTCATACAGTATTGAAGTGGTAGCTGCTGATCTGAAAGGAGTAGGAAGGTCATATTTAGTATGGCCAGAATTGTAATACCTAATCCTACTGACTGGTGAAGTTGGATTTAATATTACTATTCTAGAAAGTGAGCATTTCTTTGCACTTAAATCTTTCTGTGCCTTACAATCCACGTCTGGCTGGGCTTAGTTGACAGCTCCTTGTGCATTCACTCAGACACACCCCAAACACAGGGTACTCAGCCTCACTTGCATACATCTGCATTTTGAATGTGTCTTCCTGGGCTGGGAGGGTGGAGGGCATGCTCTCACACAAAGGACTGCCACACCCCCTACTGGGACCATGGCAGACAGGATTGAACTGAAAGGGGACCTGGTGCACTTCTTAGCCACTCTTTGAAGTCTCCTCCCACTTCAAAGGAACATTTGGGTATAAAACAGGGCCTCTGCCCTACCTCATCAGACACTTGCTGGAGAAGAAACCTGAACCAGAACCTGCATCCTGCCAAGAAGAACTGCCTGGCTGCCTAAAGGACTCACCTGACTGCTTTCTACAAAGGACTGCTGCCTTGCTGTTGCCCTGCTGCCTTGCTGAACTCTTGTCTGGCTGTAAAAGTGCTCTCCAAGGGCTTGGATAGAGATTGCCTCCTGTTCCCTGAAGTCTCAGGACCAAAAAGACTTCTATTTTTCATTTGGACTCTTCCTGCACCGAAAATTTCGACGCACAGCTTGCTCCGCGGTGAGAAAAACACTGCACACCGATGCTGATTGACGCAACGCCTTTGGGACGAACGGAACTTTGACGCATGGCCTCGCAAGGACAACGCCGCCCGACTTCGAGAGGGGAAATCGACGCGACGCCTGCCGTGCGCCGGAAAACGATGCACGACTTCCCCGCGTGAAAAATAACGACGCAAGTCCGTGTGTGCAGGTGAGAAATCAACGCACACACCATTTTTCCACGTTTCTCTTCTTTTACGGCCCTTTGCGGAGATTTTCCACTTTAAACCAGGTACTTTGTGCTTGAAAGAGACTTTGGCGGTCATTCTGACTTTCATTCTGCGGGAAAGCCCCTGCAACAAGGATGCCGGCTCTGAATGGAGCCGGCGGAGTTGCAGGGGTGCGACGGGTGCAGTTGCACCTGTCGCGATTTTCACTGTCTGCTAAGCAGACAGTGAAAATCTTTGTGGGGCCCTGTTAGGGGGCCCCTGCACTGCCCATGCCAGTGCCATGGGCAGTGCAGGGGCCCCCAGGGGCCCCACGACACCCGTTCCCGCCATCCTGTTCCTGGCGGTAAGAACCGCCAGAAACAGGGTGGCAGGAAGGGGGTCGGAATCCCCATGCAGCGCCGCCATGGAGGATTCCCTGGGCCAGGGGATAACCGGCAGGAAACCGCCGGTTCCCCTTTTCTGACTGCGGCTTTACCGCCGCGGTCAGAATAGCCCAGGAAGCACCGCCAGCCTGTTGGCGGTGCTTCCGCGGTCCCCGGCCCTGGCGGTCATGGACCGCCAGGGTCGGAATGACCCCCTTTGTTTGCTTTTTAAAGACTTAAGACACTTTGGGGGTCATTCCAACCCTGGCGGTCGGTGTTAAAGCGGCAGCCAACCCGCAAACAGGCAGGTGGCCAAAAAAATGGAATTCCGACCCTGGCGGGAACCGCCAACACAGCCCGCCACTTTAACACTCCGACCACCACGGCGGTACAGACAAGCAGCGCGGCGGTCATCGCCAACAGACAGGCGGCAGACAATGTACCGCCCACCCTATCACAACTCACCAATCCGCCACCTTTTCCGGGGCGGGAGCCCCGCCGATAAAAACACGGCAGAAACAGACTTAGAACGGGAAAACGCTCACCTCCATACACCCCACAAGGAATCTGGACAGCATGGAACCCGAACTACACATCCTACCAGCTATTGTCTACCTGCTCCTCTACCAGGAGCACGAACGCCGGCGCAGAAGACAACGGTGAGTACTGCACCTACGACACAGGGGAGGAGGGAGGCAAAAAATTACGGGGACACACATACGCCACACACCCACCCCCACCCTCACCCACTACAACACACACATCAATGCAGAGCAACAAGTCAGAGTGACACCCCCCAACCCCCCGGAAGAATGCAAAGACAAAATAAAATGATCATTAAAAATGAAGTATGTTATAGCATAATTGAAGTTAAGTGAAATATGAAAATTTAAATAAAATATATTACATCATGAACAATATATACATAGGTCAAAAGTCCGGCCCATATTGGCTATCATCCATTGTTCGTGGGCCAATGGGCCTAAACACATGGGCAAAGCCCACACACGAGACCCGATTCCATTGGAGAGAACACTGCAGGGGCATCAGATAGTAAAACTACAGGCACCTCAGGGGGAAGGGAAGGGGGGCACTTCACCCAGTTCAGTCCACGACGCCAGATCCATGAGGGGCCTCTAGGGCCACTGTACCATCCTGGGGAATGCAAAGCCACAGTCCATCAAGTGGATTACAGACTCCACTGGTTCTGGAGGAGGCATGGTGCCCAGAGTGCTTCGTGAAGCCCTGGCCGACACAGATCCGGCCCTGCCAATGGGCCAGCGGTGCTTGAGATGAAGGGCCCAGCGGAGCGTTGCTTGACAGGAAGGGCCCAGCGGAGCGGTGCTTGACAGGAAGGGCCCAGCGGAGCGGTGCTTGAGATGAAGGGCCCAGCGGAGCGGTGCAGAGATGAAGGGCCCAGCGGAGCGGTGCTTGACAGGAAGGGCCCAGCGGAGCGGTGCTTGACATGAAGGGCCCAGCGGAGCGGTGCTTGACAGGAAGGGCCCAGCGGAGCGGTGCAGAGATGAAGGGCCCAGCGGAGCGGTGCTTGACAGGAAGGGCCCAGCGGAGCGGTGCTTGACAGGAAGGGCCCAGCGGAGCGGTGCTGGAGATGAAGGGCCCAGCGGAGCGGTGCTTGACAGGGAGGGCACAGCGGAGCGGTGCTTGTCACGGCGGGGCCCTGTTCAGCGGTGCTTGTCACGGCGGGGCCCTGTTCAGCGGTGCTTGCCACGGCGGGACCCTGTTCAGCGGTGCTTGCCACGGAGGGGCCCTGTTCAGCGGTGCTTGACATGTGTTCCCAGGGAACCAGATCGGGCCAATAGTTTCCGCTCAGTCGCCATCCGACCTTTCGCTTGCGGGGCCCTCCTGTGCTGGAGTGCTGGTCCCGTGGGTGTCCTCCTTCACACCCGAAATGGGGCTGGTGGGGCCCTCCTGGGCAGCTCGCCTGCTGCCGGAAATGTCCGCCCTGCTGCCCTTGCCCTCCTTCGCCAATTCTCTGGGGCCCTTGCCTCCCTTTGTTAATGTGCCAGGTTACGGTGCCAGGGTATTGCCTTTGGGGGCTGCAGTCTCTGGCCTCTCGCGCCGGCCCTTCCCTTTTTTAGTTTTTTTCCCAGGGGGTGGGCTGGCTGTCCCCTTGCTGCTGGCCGATGTTGCTGCTCTACAAGCTGGTGGACTCCAATAGCCCTGGACTATGGTCCTTGTAGGTGCAGGGCTTGTGGTGGCTGAGGTGCTGTTTGGACTCTTACGAGATGGAGGGGGTGGGTCAGGTGATGCAAAGAGGTTAATTTTGGAGAGGAAAAACTTTTTAGAAGTAGTGGGAAGGGTAGGTGCAGTGGGTATGGGAGTGAAGGAAGAGGATGTGGTTGTAAGAGAGTCAAGTGTGCTGTCTTTGGGTGCAGGTGCTTGTGACGGAGGCTGTCGTGAGGTGGATGGCTGTTGGGTGGGTGGCTGCCTGCGTTTGTGTGGTTTGGAAGAGGGGGTGACAGACACACTGGGAGAGGACACAGGGGACGTGTAAATGGCAGTGGGGGTGGTGACTGCATGTGTGCGGAGTGTTCTGGTGGGTGTGCTGGTGATGGACGTACTGGCTGATGGTGGTGTGCATGCAGGTGTGAGTGGAGATGTCACAGGGAGGGAGGAGGGAGACGAGGAGGAGGGGGACACAGTGGAGGCAGTGGCTGTTGGCATGTCTGCATGTGGATGTTGCATGTGTGAATGCTTGTGTGATCTGTGGTGCTTATGTCTGGATGAGCTGCCCTTGGGTTTTGATGTGTGTGCAGGCTGGTCTGTAGGTGTGGCTGGGATAGGCAGAGGAACAGGGGAGTGGGACTGGGATGAGGTAATTGGAGGGGGGAGGCAGGAGACAGGGACAATGGCTGCCGTCAGTGCTGAGGCCAGAGCGTTGAACGACCGATGATAGGCAGCCTGACCCGAATGAATGCCCTGCAGGTATGCATTGCTCCGGTGCACCTCCCTTTCTACACCCTGGATGGCATTCAAAAGGGTAGACTGCCCAACAATGAGCGTCTGGAGGAGGTCAATGATCTCCTCACTGAGGGCAGCAGGGGTAACTGGGGCAGGGCCTGAGGTGCCTGGGGAGAAGGAGATGCCCGCCTTCCTGGCCGAGCGGGCACGGGGTGAACGCTGAGGGGCTGCTTGGAGGGCGGAGCTGGTGCGCGGGGTGGCTTGCCGCCACCACAAGGGAGCTCCCTTCCGAGGACGTGTCTGTGTCGCTGACGTCTCCACGGGTCCCCGTTGTGGAGCTCCCCTCACCCTCCGTCTCACTGGTGAACTCGGAGACGGTTGCATGGCCCTCCGGGGCCATGTGAGATGCAGCTCCCTCGTGCTCCGATGCCACTTCTCCTCCGCATGATGATGCTAATGCACACATGAACAGGAAGACCACAAATAAGGGGGGGGGAGAAAAAATGACATGTTGAGTGCATGCATTGGCGACACCGTTGGCGGAGAGGACAGACACAGAAGCCCCCTGCACTACGCCGCGCACTCGGTGTACACTACTCAATTATTGTGACTTGGCCTACAAGCCTATGGACGACAACTGCACACATAGGTGCCCCAGGGCCATGGATAGCTGTACTTAGCACCCTACAGAGGTGGGGGGCGGGGGCACAGGGCCATGCCTTAAGGAGGGGACCAGCCTACAGAAGTCTCCCTGGCCTAGAGATACCCACAGCCCTCCTCCCCCACCCAGACACCCCCACTGTGCGCTAACATAGCAGAATGTGCTGGTACTCACCCCCTTGTGTCTGCTGTGATGTCCTCACGCACCCATCCAAATCGGGGTAGGCCACCGTCAGGATCCGGGACATCAGGGGGGTCAATTGACGGGAGCCACCCCTCCTACGTTGGGAGGCCATCCCCAGCAGAGCCTCCACGGTCTTCCTGCTCACCTTTGGGCGGCAGTGGGTGCCCCATCTGTTGTGGACCCCCAGGGTCCGGACGTCCTTGGCGATGGCACGCCAAATGTCGATCTTCTGATGGGTGCTGACCTATGTGACATGGACAGGGTGGGGAAAAAAATATCATCATTTTCTGCATGGTCGATGTGAGTGGCCCCCCCTCCCCAACTTTGCCATATGGCACATGCTCTCATCTGTCGTGCGATGCATGCCTCATTCGCTCCCCTCCCCACCATCTTTCATCCACCTGACTCAACACAGGCATTGCCCACAAAGCATGGTCCCAGTGTACTTACCTGTTGGTCTGGAGGACCGTAGAGTAGCGCATACTGGGGGAGGACCCCATCAACAAGTTTCTCCAATTCCTCAGATGTGAAGGCAGGGGCCCTTTCCCCAGTCGCAGCAGCCATTGTATCTTCCAGACCGAGGTCACAGCAGCACTTGCAGTATAGGTCCTCTCCTGTGGATGATCAGGTCTCGAGTGATTAAGCAGATAGAAGATGGCGGTCACGCCCGCGGCGGTGCGTACCGCGGCGGTGCGTACCGCGACCGCCGGCGCACATCGTCATTGGCTCCTGAGACCCATAGGGTTCAATGTTAACGAATGCTGCTTTGCGCCGCGGTCTTCGACCGCCTACCGCCACGGTGTGCCACGCCAGCACATTGACCTCACATCCCATTGTCACACTTCACAGGTCAGGCAGCCGCCATTTCAAGGGCCCACATGGCTTAATTTGTACTGCTTCACACAGGCCTAGGCCTTGCATTGCCACTCATACAAGCCATTCAGTGCATAGCGAATCGTGTTCTGTGCAAGCTGTGGTTACGTACCTGTGGGTTGCTTGACTCTGTGCTCCATGTTGTCCTTCCTAGGCACCGTCCGCTGGAACTTGCGAGGAGATGGAGGAATGTTCCCGTGTACAGACCGCTGGTGGACCTGTCGACAATGGAAGAAAGACATGTCATACTGACATACAGACTTGACCGAGCCACTATACAAGGAACTGTGTGCCCAGCTGGAGCCAGACCTGATGTCCCTCATTCGCCAACCCACAGGGATTCCCCCTCTGGTGCAGGTTCTGTCAGTACTCCATTTTTTGGCAAGTGGATCATTCCAAACAACAGTGGCCATATCATCAGGGATGTCTCAGCCTATGTTTTCTAAGGTTTTGTCTAGACTGTTGTCTGCCCTGATGAAATACATGCAGAGATACATTGTTTTCCCTGAGGTGGGCGATTTGGCTACAGTGAAGGGTGATTTCTATGCCCTTGGCCATATCCCCAACATCATTGGTGCCATTGATGGGACCCATGTGGTTTTGGTTCCCCACAGTGGAAGTGAGCAGGTGTACAGGAACAGAAAAAGTTATCATTCGATGAATGTCCAGGTGGTCTGTTTGGCTGACCAGTACATCTCCCATGTAAATGCAAAGTTCCCTGGGTCAGTGCATGACGCGTACATCATGCGAAATAGCAGCATCCCTTACGTGATGGAACAGCTACAGTGACACCGTGTGTGGCTAATTGGTGACTCTGGTTACCCCAACCTGTCGTGGCTACTGACCCCAGTGAGGAATCCCAGGACAAAGGCAGAGAAACGGTACAATGAGGCCCATGGGCGTACTAGAAGGGTGATCGAGCGGACCTTCGGCCTCCTGAAGGCCAGGTTTAGGTGCCTGCATATGACAGATGGATCCCTAATGTACTCACCAAAGAAGGTATGCCATATCATCGTGGCCTGCTGTATGCTTCACAACCTGGCTTTGCGACGCCAGGTGCCTTTCCTGCAGGAGGATGGTCCAGAGGGTGGTGTTGTAGCAGCTGTGGAGCCTGTGGAGAGTGAAGAGGAGGAAGACGATGGGGACGACACAGACAACAGGGACACAGTGATACAACAGTATTTTCAGTAGCACACAGGTACGAATCAACCCCGCCATTTTACATTTACTTAAAGTCTCCTGCCTCTCTACTGTCTGTGTTTCCCCCAGTTCCTGTTAACTGAGTTGTGACTTTCCCTTCCGTTTTCAGAGCTGTTGGCCCCACTGCGTGACCTCTGCTTTGTTTGCCCATGGACTACAGCTGTGTGACAGTGGTATGTTGTCATCACAATGTAACTGAACATTTTGGCAACGTTATGTCTAATACATTTGTTAAAAATACAAGCAGACTCCAGATTTTTAAAGTGCAATAAGTGATTTTATTAAAGTGCTAAATTTAGGGACATGATTGTAAAACGGTGATGGGTGATGGTGGAGTAATGTCCATGGCAGAGTCCAGTTTTCAGTCTCACAGGTGCATTGTCCATATGCCTGTGGAAGGATGGAGCAGGGGCAGTTTAAGTTTGGACAGGGTGACAATGTGGGACAGTGGGATGACATCAGGGGGTATCATTTGCTGGCGGGGGTCTTGGCATCCTACTCTGTCTTCTTGTGAGATCTCAGGTTCCGCTTGCCGGGTGGTTCTTCTTCTGCAGGAGGTGGGGTTCTGGTGGCCTGTCGTTGTGTGGGGGCCTCCTGTCCACTAGCGCCAGCGGAGGTGGTAGGCTGTTCCTGGTCCATGCTAGTGACAGGGGCCCTTTGTGGTGCCACATGGTCCCGCAATGTGGTGACTATCTGGTTAAGGGCCACGACGATGGTCCCCATTGCGGAACTAATGTTTCTCAGTTCCTCTCTGAACCCCATGTACTGTTCCTCCTGCAGTTCCTCGATCTCCTGGAACCTGGCCAGTACAGTAGCCATCGTCTCCTGGGAGTGGTGGTATGCTCCCATGATGGAGGAGAGGGCCTCTTGGAGAGTGGGTTCCCTGGGCTTGTCCCCCCCCTGTCGCACAGCAGCCCTCCCAGTTCCCCTGTTTCCCTGGGCCTCTGTCCCCTGGACCGTGTGCCCACTACCACTGCCCCCAGGTCCCTGTTGTTGGGGTGGTGGGTCAACCTGGGTGCCCTGTAGTGGTGGACACACCGCTGATTGACGTGTCCTGGAGACAGAGGCATGGGCCCGCTGGGTGGGAGCTGTGCTGGTGTTCCCAGAGGGGGTTAGGTCTGTTGTAGCCTGTGGCTGTCTGTGGGGAACCGACTGTCCCGAGGTCCCCGATGGGCCGGGCTGGTCATCTGGGTCCAGGGAGACAGAGCTGCTGTCATCACTGGGCACCTCTTCTGGGGGTGGGATGGACATCTCTGGACCCTCCTGGGCGGTGTGGTGGCGTTCGGGTCCTGCAGGCGTATAAGATTATTGTTATTGCTTCTGTGTGTGCCATTTCGTGTAATGGGTGGGTGGCCGTGTACCCCAGTGCTGGCATTCCCTTGTGGGGGCTTTTGTGACGGTGGCTTGTGGGGGAGATGGGTATGTGCAGTGGGCATGCTTTGGTGATGGATGTCCATGCTTTGGGGAGGCATGCAGGGCTAGGTTTTGGGATGGGTGGGTTGTGATGGTGAGCCATTTGCAAGGAGTTGGTGTGATGGGGGTGGGGGTGAGGGTGGGGGTATGATTTGGCATGCAGGTGGGGTGGGGGGAATGAAGTAGTGAAGCTTTGACTTATCAGAGTCCATTCCTCCGCCTACTCCTGCGAGGCCCTCAGGATGCAGGATGTGCAAGACTTCCTCCTCCCATGCTGTGAATTCTGGGGGAGTAGGTCAGTCAGTCCGCTGTACCACGATGTTGTGCCTTGATACCATGGAACGCACCTTCCCCCGTAGGTCGTTCCACCGCTTCCTGATGTCGTCCCGATTTCGTGGATGCTGTCCCACAGCGTTGACCCTGTCCACTATTCTGCTCCATAGCTCCATCTTCCTGGCAATGGTGGTGTGCTGCACCTGTGCCCCGAAGAGCTGGGGCTCTACCCGAACTATTTCCTCCACCATGACCCTGAGTTCTGCGTCAGAGAACCTGGGGCGTCTTTGGGGTGCCATGGGGTGGTGTGGATGGGGTGAGGGGTGGTGTATGTGTTGTAGAGTGTGGTGAGTGTGGTGGTGTATGGTGTTTTGTGCGTGGAAATTGTGTGGGTGATGTTGTGATTTGCCTCTGTGTGATGGTCTACTCTATGCTGTGCTGTTTCTCTCTGTCCTTCAGTCGCAATTGTGGTCGTAAGGGTTTGTGGGTGATGTGGGTGTGTGTTTTATATTTAATTGGGTGTGTGGGAGTGGTGTGTGCATGTGTCTCAGGTGTGTGTATTTTGAATTGTCCAATGTGGTAGTGTTTTGTAAAGGTGTGTGTATTTTGACCGCGGCGGTCTGTACCGCCAATGGAATACCACGGTTGAAAGACCGCTGCGGGGATTTGTGGGTCGGAATGGCATGGGCGTATTTCTGTTGGCGTGACGGTGGAGGTTTGGTCATCGCCAGTTTTTCGCAGGCCGTTGCTGTGGCGGACTTTTGTTGATGTCGGGTTTTTGGCGGTTTGCCAGTTGCGGGTCAGAATGACCGTGGTGGTTTACCGCGGCGGTGTTATGGCGGTCTTCTGACCGGCGGTAAGCGCCTTTTACCGCCGAGGTCAGAATGACCACCTTTGTATCACTTTTCAGTGATATCACTACAATTTCACATTGCATCTTTATTCGTTTTGACCTACAATTATCCTGATAAATATTATATATTTTTCTAAACACTGTGTGGTGTATTTTTGTGGTGATATATTGTGTTATTGTATGATTTATTGCACAAATACTTTACACATTGCCTTCTAAGTTAAGCCTGACTGCTCGTGCCAAGCTACCAGAGGGTGGGCACAGGATAATTTTGGATTGTGTGTGACTTACCCTGACTAGAGTGAGGGTTCTTGCTTGGACAGAGGGTAACCTGACTGCCAACCAAAAACCCCATTTCTAACATGTAGTAATGGCATTCTCGTTGAAACGCACGCGTGGTAACAGCGTACATTGCAACAGAATGTGTGTTTATGACATACACCCGGATATAATCTATCTCCTCTTCCTCTAGGATCAGGAGCCTATCCCTCCCAGATACTGGAATCAACTCTCATAGGAAGGAACCCCATTATTGAGGCTTAACTCTTCTCATTCTCAGAGCCCTTTCAAAGGCTACCAGACATTTAGCTATGTCATCCCCTTCTTGGTATACAGGAACCATCCCCTTGGGTAACCTGGGATAAAAACCCACAACCCCTGGACATTTCAAATTCTTCTTTGCTGCCACCATCTCTTTGTTCTGCTCTTGCTCACTTTCTCTTTTCTAGGGCCACATTTTCTGCCTCCAAAGCTACACAGGCCAGCTGGGCTTCCAAGTCTCTCTCCCCAAGGGACAGGTTCTCTCCTTCTCAAGGGACCCCCCTACCCCAACTGGTTTCAGGCATGACCTTGGTAACTGTTTGGAGTGAAGACCTTTCTTCCTTCTCATAACTCAGGTGTGTCTGTCCTCCCTCCTCTGAGCGGTTGGACCTAGTGTCCTTCCCCTCATATCCCACTGTGCCTACTTCTTGCGGCTCAGCCCAGGCTTTCAGGGATTTAATCAGTACATTCTTCCTGAGGTTAGTGGCTGTGGGCAACCCTCTCTCTTCAAACAATCCTCTAAGCTGGACTACTGTAGATGTGGGTGTGCTACACAGATCAAGCTCCACGGTATCCCTCAAGTCTTGAGTCAATTAGCCACGGCCATACTGCCGGCCCCTCCAACATACCGCCAGGCTTCGAACTGGCGGTTATAATCCCCTAGGCAGCGGTGCAAGCACCGCTGCTCTAGGGATTATGAGTCCCCAACCGTCAGCCTGTCCATGGCGGTAAACACCACCATGGAAAGGCTGGCGGTAAGAGAGACTCGGGGTGCCCCTGGGGTCCATGCACTGCCCATGCGCTTGTCATGGGCAGTGCAGGGGCCCCCAGGCACAGCCCCATAGCGCATTTCGGGCAGTGAAATGCGCAACGAGGGCTGCTCATCAACATTTTATTATGAGCCGGCTGCGATGTTGATGTGACTTTTCCGCTGGGCCAGTGGACGGAAAAGCTGTTTCCATCTGCTGACCCAGCGGATAAGTCATAATAGGGAGCCACATATACTGCCAGCACTGGAGGTATAGTGGCACCCGTGGCTTTGGCGGTCTTACTAAGTCGTAATGAGTGCCTATTAAATTACACCGCCCACCGAACTCTAATGGGGAGGTTGACGCCATACAGGATGACTGTCCCCCGGCCCCATTATGAGTTTCTCGCTAGGTCAGTGGCCTGAAACCTGAGTTTTCACCTACTGGCCTAGCGGGAAACAGCTTACAGCATTGTCTCCGGCTTGTAATTAGGCCGGCTGTAACGCTGTAGAGCGCAGGGTCACCAGCACCCTCACAATGTTCACTGTCTGCAAAGCTGACAGTGAACAGTGCCATGGTGCTGGCCAGGTGGCTCCTGCACTGCCCTTGCCAAATGCATGGGCAGTGTATGGGCCCCCCTGGGGCCCACATCACCTGTTCTCCGCCATAATTTTCATGGCGGTTGTACCGCCATGAAACCCCTGGTGGAGAAGGGGGTTGTAATCCCCAGGGTAGAGCTGATTGCAGCTACCTAGGGGTGGAAAGTAAGGGGGGTCTCTGCCCAATCACTTGCAGGCCACCACCCTCTTGAGTGACCACTTCCTAGGAAGTGTGAAAACATCTGTCCCAGGTAGCAACATTCTCCAAACATCCATGATGGCAAAAATTGAATCTCAGAGGCTACGTCTGTCTGAGCCCACCCACTGGTGTGTCTAAGTTTCCCTTGGCACACCCCTTTCCAGCCCTCTCTTAATCTATTTAGGGGGCCCATTGCTGTCAGGGTTTGCAGGAAATGGGGGAGGTACAGTTGCTGTCCCAAATGTCCTTCTCTCCTTTGAAGTCTAGTTTGGCTGCTTCCCCCCAGTCTGTTTTGCCAACTGCTGAGGCGGATCTACTCCCACCAGATGCTTCCTTTGTGTCATCCCAGGCCACTTCACCCCTCATCAAGGCAGAGTCTGGCCAATCAAAGAAGGACACTGCAGGGATGAAACTGGTAACTTTTAGGAAGAGTTCTAAACTCTTTCTAGGTGCAACCTATATTACATTCAACAGTGGCAAGTTGTTGGATTTATTATAAATTTTCATTTTGATACTAAACATGCCGTATTCAGTCCCTTTCTGTGGAGAATAAGACTTTATATTTTAAAACAAAGTTTCCCCATGTTAGCCTCTGAAGCCCATTCACCACAATGGGAGAAACAAATTTAGCTATTTTTCCCTTACCGGGTCTTATAAAACATCTATTATAAAGTCCTTGCTAATAGTTACACTGCATCCATCCCTGGAGCACCAAGGGCACACCTTAGGGGTGACCTATATATAAAAATAAGGTAGTTTAGGACTTTGTAAGTACTTTAAATTGCAAAATAGAATTTGGGGTTACCTTTATCTTAAGAGTAGCCAGCAAAGCAGTCCTGCCTTTAAATTGACACAGTGCACTACCTATGCTTGGGTCCCCAAACCTACATGCCCACATATATTAGGGACTTATAGGTAGGTTTATACAGCCAATTATAATTAGACTAATCTATATAATCCATTTTATACAGAGCACTGGCCAAGGGACTTAGCAGTTCCCAGGGCATAGTCAAGAGTCAGTATCCACCAGTATCTGTCCAAAAAATTTGGGGTTGACCAGGGCAAAAAGGAGGACTTTCCTGCAGTGTTCCACCGGGAGGCTTAAAACCGATCTGGTAAAAGGGTATAACACCATTGGGGCCTGTCCTCTAGTTCTTCAAAAAACACTCACACATCTTTTAACATCAACCTCGAATAACACTGTCAAGGAATAGTTAGATGAGTTAGTATGATCGCTTTTCCCAAATAGGCGATGCAGGAAGAAATCCCTTCAAGAGTCTAGTAGAGTTTGAACAGGTTCAGGAAAGTGAGGTCACCCATAATTCCAAAAAGGTATATTGGTTTTAATAAAACAGCTGAGACTATATAGTCTCCTGGAGCACTCTCAACGTCTATGGTATGAATGCTTTCCTTGACAGCTACAAATGTTATATTTATGGAAACTAATTCTTAGAAGATACTGAAAGTCATGACCGAGGTGGAGCAATACGACCATCCCACTTGAGCCAGTGGTAATGTACAAGCAGACAACAGTAGTATCATTCACACATCCCAGATATTACACTATTGTAATTTTGTGTTTGAAATCTTGGTAGAGCTGCATAAACGATATTGTAATAATCCAGTCTTGAAATACCTAAAACAATTAGATGAGACAGTTGGTCTCTAACTTTGCTCAGCATGTAAAGTCAGAGGCTTGTGTTGTTGACCGTGACAGTTACCCATGAAGGAAATACATCATCCCATTAAATCGGACATTGTTGGCTCTGGTAATCTGATTAGCCATAGGCTCATCCCAAAATAACAATCTTTTTTTCCCTCATTCTGACAAAGGAAGCTTCCCTTCGTCTTCAAAACTGTGCACTCCGGGCATTAAACGATGTTCTTCTGGTCAGCTAAATCTCTCTCCAGCAACAGACAATATGGGTGTTCTCAGCATACATTCGGAACTAAAGGTTGCAGAAGCAGATGACCAGAGAAAAAGGGAAACTGGCATATTGAATAGAAATGGAATAACACTGAGTTCAGTGGACCCCTAAAAAGAACTTATTTTCAGTACGATTCAGGTTTCGCAGTCTAGAAAACAGAAAATAACATATTTGATAGAAGAAAACCACATTGCAATGGCACGTGCTCAAAATCAATAAGTAAGCCCTACAAGCAAGAACATTCAATTGCTTTCATAGCAAAATAACCATAAAACGAATGGCCATGTTGGATATGTGTAAGGTGTGGAACAATGGATAGCATAGCTATCTTGATCAATATATGTAGAGAACTCTGACCATGACTGATGCTCCTCCTTCAATATCTTTTTGATAATGTTATTTTTGTTGATGTTGATGGTGTAATTGTATGCTTAGACTAAGATTTACCTCAGTGCCCAGAAAGATGGATAAAGATAAGAGCAGATAAAATAGGAGAGTATGTCATTTTGTGATATCTAAGGGCCATAAAAATGTGAAAATATAAATAATTTCTCAGTGTTTTGAGTTGATGGTTTTATTCTTCATGTAGGTTTAATATGCGTGTTTGTACAACAGCAAGCAGTGCTATTTTACTGTTCCGTACGAGGCACGTAGTTCACCCATTAATACCAAACAGATTATTAACAGAATGTAGCATACATTGTAATAATCACATCAATACTCAAAACAAAATATATTTACAAGGAGTGATTTCTTATGCAATGAAACAAACTCAAATACATTTAAGAGAGATAAACAATATTTGGAAAACCAGCGCATAGAAACAATGTGTTCCTTGCCATTATATTTCACATCAAAAGCACCATAATGTCTTTATTGTTCCCATAGGCTGGTCTTACAAATACTATAACATGACTTTTATTTGCCTTCATTTTTTAGCCATTGGAAGGTACTATTGCCAGATAAAAGTACAAATTAGGACTACATATATTTTGTGTTGGAAAATAATCAACGGAATAGCATTCGATAATGCAAGTGTAGTTTGCAGTTCAGTTTGTTACAACACAGGGAAAAACACTGGCGAACTGCAATCAAATACCAGGACTTCGAATTGCTCTTTCAACTGAAGCGACACTACAGATGCAGTATCGGAGCACCAATATACACAAATATGTGCAAGTTTATTGATTTCTATAGACTTGTTTATAGATGTGATTTTTATAATGTATACTACCTTGTCCTTAATCCATTAAAACTCCTCTTTCAGTAAAATATACGATATCTGAAATATGTGTCAGCAAATTAACATTAAGATATAATTGCTTGCCACCCCACGTGCGTGCATACTGAGAGAGCGTAACTTATAGAATCTATATTAACTTGAAATGTTTATGAACTAATGTGTGGTAATGCCATATAGAAATTGTATTGACCTGTTTTGCTAAAACGTGCACTTGAAATGTGACCACGGGGAGTGGCTGCCAATGAATACGTGGATTAATAAAAATGACTAATGCCTATGAATATTCAAATTAATTAATGATTTGCGCTAATTATTAATGATTATGCTATTAAAGTTATGTTAAAGAAATCTTGTAGGCCTTAAGTTAGCATGAGCCGAAACTTAGCTGCCTGGCTCTCATATTAAATGTATTTTTCCTAACGTGCAGTGTGCTGACTCGCAAAAGGACATGACCTCTTGTTTTCTTCAGACTAGAAGCTGAATGTAACCATAGTAGATCCATTCTCCTGAAAATTCACATTGCTTGTAGAAAATATTAGACAAAATGCAACAGTGTAGATTAATGTAATGTACAAGGTCATTCAAACCGGTGAAGACAATGGAGCTACTGACCAAAAGATGTGCAAAGAATTACAGAAGGATGAAATCATACCGGACGTGCTACCTCTGAAGACGTCAATCATATGGACCAATAAAATGTCTGTAAACTAATATGGGATGAAAGATAATGACATAGGGGGTCATTCTGACCCTGGCGGTCATGGACCGCCAGGGCCAACGACCGCGGGAGCACCGCCAACAGGCTGGCGGTGCTCCCATGGCATTCTGACCGCGGCGGTACAGCCGCGGTCAGATACGGGAAACCGGCGGTGTACCGCCGGTTTCCCGCTGCCCAAGGGAATCCTCCATGGCGGCGCTGCAAGCAGCGCCGCCATGGGGATTCCGACCCCCTTACCGCCAGCCTTGTTCTGTCGGTTTTGACCGCCAGAACCTGGTTGGCGGTAACGGGTGTCGTGGGGCCCCTGGGGGCCCCTGCAGTGCCCATGCCAATGGCATGGGCACTGCAGGGGCCCACTAACAGGGCCCCACCAAGATTTTCAGTGTCCCGTCGCACCCCTTCCACTCCGCCGGCTCCATTCGGAGCCGGCAACCTCATGGAAGGGGGTTTCCCTCTGGGCTGGCGGGCGGCCTTCTGGCGGTCGCCCGCCAGCCCAGTAGGAAACTCAGAATTACCGCGGCGGTCTTTTGACCGCGCAGCGGTATTCTGCCGGCGGGACTTTGGCGGGCGGCCTCCGCCGCCCGCCAAAAGTCAGAATGACCCCCATAATCTGTTTTCTTACTGGGTAAAGATAATGGGGAATAACCGCGGACCAATGAAATAATAGGGAAATGTACACCGAAAAAGGAATAAAAACCCATGGCACAGAGGACCAACAGAATTAGGAAGGGAATGCTATTGATTTTATCCAGAAACTTTGGCCCGTATTTATACTTCTTTAGCGCCGCATGTGCGTCATTTTTTGACGCAAAAACGGCGCAAACTTGCAAAATGCAATTGTATTTTGAAAGTTTGCGTAGTTTTTGCGTCAAAAAAGCGGAGCAAATGCAGCGCTAAAAAAGTATAAATATGGGCCTTTGTCATTCTGTTTAGTGACTATCTATGGGTTATTAAAAACCATCCGTTTCCTTAGATTGCCCATTTACACTTTACCTCCTTATGAGGGAAGTGCCCCTTTGCCCCAGAGCTGAGTTCTGACTAATGGCGATTTGACTGATGTCCTGAAGACAAAGACTGAACCTGAGCGCTGACCTAAACCTTGGAGTGTAACTATGAGAATGAAATTGTAATTTGTCTGTTTGCTTTTCCTTCTAGGTACCAACTGCTTACTTTTGACAGGGACCATAGTTTAGATGTTTTCCAAATTGGTGTTCTAAATCGTTTTGCATGAAGCCCAACATGCCAATGCTAATCAGTGGTTAGGACAGATGTTCACTAAACTGACGCAAAATAGACAAACAACTGAATCTATTCTTTGATGAACTGACGCGCTAATGACATTCTGCTAAAATTGATCTATGTACACGCCGTGTATGTTCTGATGTTCATGATTTTTGCTTTGATGAAATCCTATCAGAGTTGCCACATTGTGACTATGCTACTTTGCTTCTTGGCTTTAAGATTAACACATTTGCTCTTAGAATTGTAACAAATAGGGGAAAAAAACATAAAATTCTACTAAACTGGTGTGGTTATTCATGACTGCCAGGTCATGGGGGTGTCTTGAATTAATTAATGTTTTTGACTAAAGTGCAATGCATTGTTGTAATAAATATTGATGACATTATTGACGTATTGATTGACATATTGATTAGCTATCTCGTCCTAAGGTGTCTCTCAACTGGGTCAAAAGATTCATTTGCCTAAAACGAGTCCTGATGTGTAATAAATTATTATAAAGGGACGCGTTACCAGTTCTGGTAGCAGAGCGACGGTTTGGCCCTTTGGGGCCCTAGGACGGAGAATTACTATTTAGATTGTTTTTCTGAGATAATGCAAATTGGAGATATGATGTGTTTCTAAATTCCTCATGACTTTCCCGGGATCTCGGAGCCTACCTAAGTGAGTTGGGAATGTTCTCGGCGTCTTAGCATGTGTGGTGTAGGATTTGCACTTGCTCAGCTTATGCATTTTTGCAGGTGATTTGTGAAAATTATGTGTGTTTAAGCCAGGTAAATGTTGTTTTAGTAGGAGTGGGCATACTCCACAGTATGAGAGTAAGGAAGTCGGCGTACTTCATGTGAATGTGGCGCTTTGTGCTCAGAATTATCCACGTGGTTGGTTGTTAATGTATGGACCCGTTGTGGTCTAAGACTCCACAGTACATTGATAAGTGTAGGAGACACTTGGGTTTATGTTGTGTTTTGTGTGGTTTAATTAGTTCAATCGGACGTGGTTGACAAGTCGAGTTTGAATCAAATTTGTATGTGTGAAACCTTCGATGGAGATTTGGCAAGTTCTAAAGTGCACTAGGACAAACCATTGACATGTCGAGAGTAGGATTTGCGGGTCGAATTCTGCTTGTGGGTGCAAGAACTGAGAAGGAGAGAGTAGCAACCGAGGCTTCAAGTGAAATATTTGTAAAGTTCTGAAGCAAATGTGTTACCCTTCCTGTAGTAAACCAGCAATTTGAGTTGTTGTTGTTGTTAAAGGTGCTCACAGAAATTTGCATTAGTTTGATGTGAATCCAGTGAGGGGCGGACAGGCTGCAAGACTTTGTCAGCTGCAGTGTGTGTGAGTGTGACGTCAGTGGAGCCACGCTGGGATAGGTCAGTCGTCGAGAGGGGTCGCGCACGGATTGGCTGCCGTCCGTGAGAGGCAATAGGTTGAGAAAGGTGGGTGAAGAGTGTCCTGGGAATTGAAGTCACTTCCTGATTAAATACAAAACAAAGAAAAGACGCAAAGATGAATTTTATCAAAGCTTTTAGGAGCGCTCTAAAAGGAGACGCATACATTATGGCGAGTGAAGGGGAGCCTACACTGCCCGAGGGTACTCCAGCTTATACAGTGATGGAGGAGAAGGGATTCGAGCCTTGCTTATGGATAAAACAGTGGCGCAAATTGACTGAAAAGGACGGATGTTTGGCGTTTCCGGAACACGTAACGTTCAATACAAGGATTTTTGAAAATTTGAGGTGGATGTTAAGTGTACAAAAGCCACCTCCGAGGCCGGCTCAGTACGAGGCATTAGCAGTCTGGGATTTAATGACTATTAAACAAAGACAGCAGAAATTCGAGAGGAGAATGAAAAGGGCAGAAAATACTTTAGCTGAGGCTAGATAGGACAATGAGAGCAAAATGTGGAGATGGGACATAGTTGCTGGACTTAAATTGTTCCCAGCAATAACACAGGGAGACGAAACGCAGGGAAAAAAAGCTTCCTGTAAGACAAACAAAGATTCTAGTAAGCCTAAAGAGACTAAGAGATCTTGGATAGAAGAAGATGACTCAGACAATGAAGAGTTTCTTAATCAGTTATTGCATGATCGCCCGCCACCGTATGCAGTAGATGACAATGCCCGAGCACTAGTGCGGGTCCTGGGGACCAGACGCAAGAGAAGGGAGTTACTGATACAGTGCAGACTAGTGATATGGCTTTGACACAAAGTGGTGTCAGTGTACCCACTGCGCCAGACATGCAGATACAGTTGCAACCTCCACCAAGGATACAGAGAATCTATCCAGACGTCCCAGTACTAGAGACTACTACAAATCTGATAGTGCCGCCTAACCCGATATATACAAAATCAAGGTTAGTACAGATGGAGCCAACTCCACAATTGCTGCCCCAGCCGCAGCAACAGCTGATACCAGGGTATAATCCAGCAGCAGGACATCCATTAGGACCTGCCCCGGCTTCAGAGAATCAAACTCTGGGAGTTACTGCTCCGCTGGGTTTGGGACCAGGTCAGACACCAGCTGCCATATCATTACCAATTACTGTCGGTCCACCGGTGCCATTTTATGCGCAAGGTAAGCCTGGCATGTGTGATCAGGGAGTAATGACCCAAGATGCAATAAAAGGAGGGTCAATAGGAACTCCCCAGTTAATGGGCCCGGGGGAGAGATATGTGGAAAGACCAAGGTCCTTGCTAGACCTTAGCCCGGTTGAAGCACCTTTGGAGGTAATGAGACAGGCAGGTCTAGGTGTGCTGACCCCACAGACAATAAGTATGAATGCTTCACAGTCACCAATGATGCATGCAGGGAATATTTCACTGCAAGGTTTTTCAGTACAACAATTGAATGAGTGGCTAGAAAAGACTTATGCTTCACAGAAGATTGCAGTAACTGCAGAAAAGTCAGAAAGGTCGGAGAAAGATGAGTACCTGAACTTTGTAAGACTGGGTGTGGAAGCTGCTGAACTAGTGGAAGGAACAATAGGGGTAAACAGATTAGAGTCATACACAGAAGCGAAGTTAAGGTATCTGTGCCCCAAGATTACTAAAGAAGTGGGCAAGGTGCATCAGAGGTTGGCGAACCTGGCAGACAAATACAATATTGACATTGAGAATACTAAACATTTGAAAAGAAGTTACAGACTAGACTTAGACTCTAAAGATTTTGACCACATGAGGTCAGCAGGAATAAAAGCGCATCTTAAAGAGATATTGCAAAGTGCGCAGATCTGGGTAGCTTTAGAAAAATGGGAAGGCAGATGGGCAAAGAAGAGAGATAAGGAAAAAGGCGACAGTCTAGGATCAAGTCCGACTAAAGCTTCACCAGACACCGGGACAGTAAAGATACTACCAATGAGAGAAACAGCTGGAGGAGTTCTAGTCCATGTACCGAGGACTAGGGGAAACATTCTGTCATTTGCCAATGACTATCCCATGTTGACGGAGAAGCCGATAGAGTGGTATCAGCAGACAGATAGGTTTGTGAAGCTTGCGAAGTGTCTCTGGGAAGACTTGAATACCTTGTTTGAGATTATTGTTCCGCCCTACTTATGGCTTGAGTGCAAGAGAGTTGTAGACTGGCCAACACAGGATCTGGAAAGGGATAAGGTAACTGGAGCATCATCTGAGGAGGGGATGAAGTACTATCATAAAGTGATTGAGTTTTTGAAACAGAACGTGTCACCAAAAGTGACTGATTGGCAGAAAATCGACCGGACCTCACAGGAGGTTAAAGAGTCAATCCATGCTTACTATGAGAAGTTATTGAAAGCGTTCAAACATTACAGTGGCACTGAGACTATTGAGCCGAAAGACATGAACCATCTTGTGTTTAGATTCGTTGAAGGGCGGAGGCCAGAGGTTAGCCAGATGATTAAGAATCATTTGATCTGTTGGCAAGCAAAGCCGATTGTTGAGGTGTTGTAGTATGCGAAATACTGTAGTGACGAGATTGAGCTGAAGCAGAGGAAGTTGAAGGAGAAAGTGATGGTGATGCAGATAAGGGCAGCACAGGCAGGTATGTAGGGAAATGGAATCCAGCAGATGGTACAGCAGCAACCGCAAGGGAATAGCATGATTCAGGCGCAACCAAGAGGCCGAGGTTTTGTGAATCGCGGTCCAGACTTGAATACTGTTGTGGTTCAAAATGATGGACATGGGATGAAAAAGATGTCAACATGTCATGCGTGCGGGAACCTGGGGCATTGGAAGTGGGAATGCCCAAATGTGGTGCATAATGGTGTCGTTCAACAAAGCACTGATGTCGGTACATTTCAAAATATGAGAGGCCCAAAAATGAGAAGTCAACATCAAAACGCCCAGAATAACATGGTTCAGATGCAGGGGCTACAGCCCATGCAGCAAATGCAAATGCCGCGTGTTCAACCAGCATAAATGCAGCAAGCACAACAGCAGGATCCCATGGTACCTAGACAGCAAATGCAATTACCCTTGGCTCCAATGGGACAGCAACGGGTGATGCTTCCTCAGCAGGTCACAGGTCAAGTAGTGAGCCAAAATAACACAGTACAGCAATTCCCATTGTGTGGTGAAGATGGAATGAATAATGAATGGTTGGATGACAGTTCAGACAGTGAGGAGTGCAGGCTTGCAGCGTCCCTAGAAGTAGATCAACGGGGACCCTATGTAGAGGGAAAGGTGATGGGACACAAGGTTTAATTCCTAGTTGATACGGGAGCTACACGTTCTCCAGTCAGAATTGCAGAGGTTCCTAAATTGCCACTTTCAGGACACACTATAAGAGTAGTAGGAGTAGCAAATTATTATTTGACAAATCCAATTACCGATCCGGTTCAGGTTGAGATTGGAAACTTCCAGGGACTGCATAAGCTTGTAGTCTGCGATTCGAGTCGCGTGTCCCTACTGGGACGAGACTTATTATGCAAAACGAAATGTTCGATTACTTGTTCTAATGATGGAATTGAAGTGCAGACGAACAGTGATGATGAGGGGGATGATGGACAATTTACAGAATCAGAAACGGAGGCAGCAAATTAAGATTATCCTTTGATAACCTTATTCCCAAAGTTTACAGTGACTGATTTACCAGCTGAATTACAGGGAACAGTGACAGAGAAAGTGTGGGACCTAACAGGAAAGGAAGTGGGACTAATAAAAGGAGTAAAACCGGTTAAAGTTCAGGTGAAGCCAAATGCAGTGTTTCCCCAGGTGCCACAGTACCATATGGCACAAGATGTACTTATCCAAGTGTCACAGATAATTGCGGATTTAGTACAGCAGGGAGTTCTAAAGGAGGTATTGAGCAGCCCATGTAACTCACCAATAATGGGTCTGAAAAAGCCTTGTGGGAAAGTTCAAATTGTGCAGGATTTGAGAAAAATAAAAGAGATTGTGCTAAAATGTTGCCCCTTAGTGCTGAACCCAGCACTAATCATGTTAAAGGTTCCATGTGAGGCAGAATGGTTCACAGTGCTAGACCTGTCGCACGCATCCTTTTCTGTGCCTCATCATGAGGACAGCCAATTTTTATTCAGTTTAAAATTCCTGGACAAGGTGTACAGTTGGTGCAGAATTCCTCAAGAGTTTTCTGAGTCACCTTCCATTGTCAATCAGATACTGAAGAAGGATTTGGAGTCGCTGGAATTGCCTTTTAGTTCGACTCTAGTGCAGTACATTGACGACTTGCTGATTGCATGCAGAACAACAGATGACTGTAGGTGTGACACAATTGCCTTACTGAACCATTTGGGAAAGAATGGACATAAAGTGTCCCCGAAGAAGTTGCAGAACTGACAGACAGAGGTGAAATACTTGGGACATTCGATTGAGAAAGGGTCCAGGAGAATATCAAAAGAAAGGGTGACAGCCATACTGTAAATGAACCCCCCGACAACAAAGAGAGATGTAAGGATGTTCTTGGGAATGGTGGGTTACTGTCGCCAGTGGATTCCCAACCTTTTGATTATCTCTAAACCATTGATAAAATTGACAGGCAAGGAAACCAAGGATGAATCGTATACCATAACCTTATCTGAGGAAGAGCTTGAGGCATTCATGGAATTGAGGGAGTGCATGTGCAGGGCACCAGCTTTAGGTATGCCTGATTATACGAAGCCTTTTTTACTGTTTTGTCATGAACGTGATGCTTGTTCTCTGTCTGTCTTAACACAGGTCCATGGAGGTACAAACCGTCCTGTAACATATTTTTCAGCTACCTTGGACCCCGTCGCAGCAGCCTTACCGGGTTGTTTGCGCGCAGTTGCAGCAGTTGGTCAAAGCCTCACACAGTGTGAAGGCATAGTGATGGGACATCCCCTAACAGTAATGGTTCCACATTCAGTTGAAATTCTGTTGACTCGAACTAAAACTCAGCACATGACAAATGCCCGACTTACCCGATATGAGCTAATTATTTTGGGGTTTGCCAAATGTCTCCTTAAAGAGATGTACTGTATTGAACCTGGCAACTCTACTTCCTGTTGAAAATACTGAGATTAATAATTGTTAGAAATGGGGTTTCTGGTTGGCTAGGGTATGCACCTCAGCCAGGCAGAACTTACCCACTCTAGTCAGGGCAAGGGAGTTACACGTCCAAGATAACCCCTGCTCACCCCCTTGGTAGCTTGGCACGAGCAGTCAGGCTTAACCCGGAGGCAATGTGTAAAGCACTTGCACAACACACACACACGTGACGCAATGTCCCCACCACAAAGGAAACACAACACCAGATTATATGAAAATATACTGTACTGTACACAACGTAATTATTAGACCAAACATCACATATCATTACTATCCTGCTACCTTTGCAGTTGTCAGAACGTTACACATTAGTTACTCTGCAACCTAGCAGTAGTCACACATAACACACAGGTTACTCAGTATTCTGCAACATAAGCAGTAGTCAGGAAAACACGTTATTACATCACAGCACTTGTCATAAGAATATCATAAAATGCCCATAGTAGGAACATTAGAAAACATATGGCAAGTTAGAAAAACATATTAGCAAGTATGTCCATAATAGGAACATTTGCATACACATATGTAAAAACATCAAACGCAGGTAGGTAATATATGAATCAAACAAAAGTCTGTAGAAAGAACTTTGGATTGCAACTATATTGGTCCTTTAAACAGTACCTGGTTGGATGAAGGCACCTCCAATGCCTAGAAGGCGAACAATGGGGCCCCCGGCGCTTCTATGCGCAAAACAGGGGCCTCCCTTATACTCTGGGGTCGGAGGAGGGCGACATGCACCTCCTCTCTTTTATAGACAGGCGCCTCCAGGGACCGTGATTACTGGGGGCCCCCCAGGGCCTCAACAGGCCCTCACGAGGGGGGCCAAAGCCAGCAAAAACAACTTAGGGCAGGAGGGGGGCACCACGCACCCCCTCTGGTTTAATGACAGGCCCCTCCCGGGACCCACGGTCTCTGGGGGCCTCCACTGGCCCTTCCACCAAGGGGGGGCCCACCATAATGCCCGTTTTACCTAACAGCAGAAAAGGAGCGTCCTGCTCCTAACGCAGAGGCCAGGGGGAAGGAGGCACTCCCCGCGCCTTCCCCTGGTCCTGCCGTGAAGCCACAAGAAGATCGGACCCCCCCCTGGTGCCCGAGCAGACACTCGCCTGCACCCGATGCGGTGCGCGAGTGTTCTTCCAGCTTCCTGGGCCGCTGCAGTGATCTTATTTAAAGGGGCACAATGCAGCAAGGAGCCTACGAGGTCCCAAGGCTCCATAAGCGCGCTGCAATCAGCGCTATGGCAGCCGCAACCACGGAGAAGCACCCTTCTTGAAGAAATGGATGCAGGGGTCAGGGGCCACAGCACCCTGCCCCTGGGGAGCAGAATCTTAAGACAAGGTCTTCAGGTGGAGGGCCCAGCTACAGGCCAGCACAAGGGAAAGGCAGCAAGTGGCAAGTCCTTCACAGTGACCAGGCAGGTCACAGGTCAGCACAGCAGCAGCAGTCCATGGCGGTTCCTGGTGAGTTCTTTCAGCCTTTGGTGTCCAGTTCCAAGATGATTCCAAGAGTCTCCAAATTGTGGGGACAATTCCCCTGTACTTATAGTCAGTTCTTACAGTGTTTTACAATGGTAGGGAGAGGAGGTTCCAGCCAGTTACAACTGGTTCTGGGAGTGCCCCCTCTCTCCTTACAGCACAGGCTCCAAACATCAGTGGGGGGGGTTAACGACCCTATTGTGTGAGGCCAGGGCACAGTCTTTACAAATGCAGGTTTGCCCCGCCTCTCCCTTCTCTCAGCCCAGGACGACTATTCAGTATGCAGATGCACCTCTGTGACACCTCCACCCTCCCTGTGTACAGGCTGTCTGAAAAGTATGCACAAAGCCCCAACTGTCACTCTGCCCAGACGTGGATTGGAGTCAAGCTGCAAAACACCAGAGTCATAAGTACAGATAAATGCGCACTTTCTGGAATTAGCAGTTCTGTGATAGTAATAAAAAATACACCCACACCAGTAAGCAGTATTTATTATCACCATCACAACCATACCAAACACGCCTACGCTACCCCTCATAAATCAGACAATACCCCTTACACATAAGGCAGGGCATTTCTAATGCAATCCTATGAGAAGGCAGCACTCACAGCAGTGAGACACCAAGTTAGGCTGTTTGTCACTACCAGGACAGGTCATGCAATATGGCACATGTCCTGCCTTTCTACATACATGGCACCTTTCCCATAAGGCTAGCTAGGACGTACCTTAGGGGTGACTTACATGTAGTAAAAGGGGAGTCCTGGGCCTGGCAAGTAAGTTTAGATGCCAGGTCCCTGTGGCAGAAAACTGCGCACACAGGCCCTGCGCTAGCAGGACTGAGACAGGTTTTGAAAGTCTACTTCAGTGGGTGGCGCAAGCAGCGCTGCAGGCCCACTAGTAATATCTAATTTACAGGCCCTGGGTAGAGAGATACCACTGTACAAGGGACTTATAGGTAAAATAAATATGCCAATTAGGTATAAGCCAATCATACCAACTTTAGATGGGAGAGCACCTGCACTTTAGCACTGGTCAGCAGTGTTGAAGTGCTCAGAGTCCTAGAGCCAACACAGAGAGGTCAGAAAAACCAGGAGGAAGGAGGCAAAAAGACTGGGGATGACCCTGCATAAGGCAAAAAGTCCAACAATAATGAAGAGGAAGTGGAGCATGATTGTCTTGAGGTAACAGAACTATGTACCAAACCCCGACCTGACATTCAAGATACTCAGTTAAAAGAAAATGACTGCATTATGTTTGTTGATGGATCCTGTTTAAGAGACTCAGTTGGGATACTGAGAGCTGGTTATGCAGTGTGTACAATAGCTGGCATTATAGAAGCTTCCTGGCTCGAAAGAGTGTATTCTGCTCAAGTGGCTGAATTAATTGCCCTTACTAAGGCATGCCACGCAGCTGAAAATTTGAAAGTCACTATCTATACTGACAGCAGATACGGGTTTGGCATTGTACGTGATTTCGGCCAATTGTGGTCACAGAGAGGTTTCATGACCTCTTCTGGCTCTGCAGTTAAAAATGGCGAACAAATTAAGGATTTGTTACATGCAATTCAGTTGCCTCTTGAAATTGCCATGGTGAAATGCAATGCTCAAGGTAAGTCACAAGATTTTGTGTCAATGGGAAACGGCTATGCAGATCAAGTCGCAAGGTTTTGCGCATTGAACTGTATATCGTTCAAGGATCAGTGGGAACTCTTACCGCAAACTGAAAATGAGACATGTTTGAATTTTGCATTAAGAGTGGTTGATACTTTAGATGAGCTAAAATCACTGCAGAGCCGTGCAAGCAGAGAGGAAAAACGCTCTTGGCAGAGAATGCAATGCGTACAAAGAGCTGATGACTTGTGGGCCTCAGAGGAGGGGAACTGGTTTTACCAAACAGCCTTTTGTCACAGTTTGCAAGACTTTACCATGGGCAGGCACATCTTGGGAGAGATGCAATGATCAGATTGTTCAAAAGTGACTGGTTTAACCCAAAATTCAGACTTGCCGCAGAGGTTACCTGTCACAGCTGCATCATCTGTCAACAGATGAATGCCGGAAAAGGGACTGTGGTGACTTTGAGCCACATAGGGAGAGCTGGAGGTCCATTTGGCAAGATGCAAATGGATTTTATTGAAATGCCAATATGTGGAGGATTGAAGTACGTGTTGGTGATTGTGTGTGTTTTCAGCCACTGGATTGAAGCTTACCACACACGTAGGAATGACAGTCTCACAGTCGCAAAGCTATTGCTTAGAGAGCTAATACCCAGGTTCGTTTTCTGGTCTCTTTAGAATCAGATAGGGGCAGACACTTCGACAATGAGGCGATTAAGCTCTTGTGTGCTGCATTAGACATTGAACAAAAGCTGCACTGTAGTTACCACCCTGAAGCATCAGGACTATTGGAACAGATGAATGGTACCTTGAAGTCGAGAATGGCAAAAATGTGCGCAGCTACCAATATGAAATGTCCAGATGCATTGCCCTTAGTGCTGATGTTGATGAGAAACATCCCTGATAAGAAGAGAGGACTATCACCCCATGAAATCCTCATGGGCAGAGCTATGAGGCTGCCCGCAGTACCTGCAAATGCTCTTGTGAATATCACGGATGATATGGTGTTGGAATACTGCAAAGGTTTGGCTGATGTGGTCCGCTCTTTTTCCCACCAGGTGGAGGCCAACACATTGCCACCGATCAGTGATCCAGGTCACAACCTGCAAGCCGGTGACTGGGTGGTTGTCAAGAAGCACGTGAGAAAGTCGTGTTTGCAGCCGCGTTGGAAAGGACCAGATCAAGTAATACTAACAACAACCACTGCTGTGAAATGTGCAGGCGTTCCAAACTGGATACATGCCAGTCACACAAAGAAGGTAACATGTCCGACTGATGAGGAATCTGAAGTGCCTGGAACTACAGCTCTAGAGAAGGAAGTCTCAGGGCCAGAGAACGGCCAAAGGGGAACTGAGACTGCAGGAGAGCCCACTGAGGACGGCTTAGTCCCTCAAACAGTAAACGAACTCTAGAGAGGAGACGGAGAGCCTATCACAGTAGTGGCAACAGGAGAACTAAGTCAATGAGAGGTTCTCCCAGAAGTAGACGGATACTGGTTAGAGCTTGAACCTGTTACAGACCCAGAAGAAGAAGAAGGGGAAAAAGTAGAGGGAGGTCAAAGTACACCGGCATCGCCTGAGCCAGTTGCAGGTCCGTCAAGAGAAAACACCATAGCACAAGAGGAGGGTGCTGCTCAGCGTCCTGAAAGGCCAAGCAGGAAAAAGATGTATAAGGTTGATAACTGGCCAAAGAAACAGGCTGCAAGAGAAAAGGTCGTACCAGGTGAAACAATAACAGAAGAACTCGATACAACTAGAATAGAGGATCTAAGTGAAGGAGAATTACAAAGTGAACGCAGGTTGAAAAGAAAAAGAACCGCAAACAGAAGGTACACGGGTCCTGAATGGACATATGCAACGACATCTGAATGGCAACAAGAATTCTTAGCGTTCTGTTTTGATCGAGAAGTACCAGGCCAATACTACGGTACCTGAAAACAATCAGAGAAAGAGACTGTGTTAAATTGAAATTGAAAGCTGAAAAGCTGTGAAAAAAAGACTGAAAAATTACCATGGATGCGAGAAATTGTTATGTGTGCACAAAGATTCCTTCATCAGTGCAAGAAGGGGTCACTTACCATAGCTTGCCATTAACATATGGGATAAGCTTTAGTTTACCACTAAGAAGATTCTATGACCAGGAGCATGTGCAATACTTTTATTCTAACTAGGATGTGGTGTTTTCCTTTGTGCCTGTGATTGAGTTTAAAAATAGTTAGAGGTTTCTTTGAACCAACACTTACATTTGTGACAGCTTATGCACACCGCAACAATCTGACTTGCTTATTAACACCTGTAGAGAAAATCTTCTTAGATCACACTGATGATAGACGCAAAGCACTGAAGGAAAGATTAGAAAAAGGGCTAGAGAAACTCACATATGTAAATGATTATGCTTACACTGCAATAAAGACGCAAGGCAAATTAGCTATAGATGCATTATATGTAGGAAGGCTTTGTATATATATGCCAAAATCTGAACATGACACTTTATTTGTGGGAACGAGTGAATGCAAGCATGTGTTTTTGTTTCAGAGTAAATGGACATTCATCTTAAATGGACATGATCCAGCGATCCCTGTGATCTAATATATCTGTGGACTAAATGCTTATTACCATCTCCCTAAGGTATGGTATGGGACATGTTATTTGGGGATAGTCTTCCCAAAGATTTATCAGATTGATGACTTAAAGCAAACACCTAAAGTGTCTGAATTACAACATGCTAGACAAAAACGAGAGACAGCGCCTGCTGTCGTTGGTGACAAATTTGGAGCCATAATTCCTTCAGTAGGGGTTATTTCAAACTCCATAAAGATTCTAAAGTTGTCTACTATTGTGGATAACATGCTGCCAAACTTCACAGGGGCCATACTCCTGATGGATACTGAACTTGCTGCGGAAAGAGCTATGACTCTTCAAAATCGGCTTGCCTTAGACATTCTTTTAGCAAAGAGCGGCGGAGTCTGCAAGATGCTCAACGAGCGTCATTGTTGCTCATTTATACCGGATAATAGTAAAAAGATTAGAGGTATGCTTACTAACCTAACTAGAGATAGTGCAGATTTGAAGGAACTGAGGGAACCTGGAGTGTGGGAGAAAGTGGGAAAAGGAATTGCCAGAGTAGGAAGTTGGTTTAGCAATATTTGGAATGGGGTTCTTGCAAAACTATTAGGGGGTGTAATAATTGTCCTGGCTGGTCTATTAGGTTTATGGGGAGCATGCAAAATTAATGACAAAATTAAAAGAAATTGGACAAAGAGAAACAAGAGAAATGAGGAAAGTGAAAGGGAGAAAATGTTTAATGAAATTTGGGAAAGTTCACACGAGGGACAAGATGTTGAAATGTGCATTATGCTCAAGGTGAAAAATTAAAAGTGAAAGGTCAAAGCGAAAGGTTTGTGTGATGACAAAGTCATCAGAGGAGGGACTGAGATAGGGTAACTTATAGAATCTATATTAACTTGAAATGTTTATGAACTAATGTGTAGTAATGCCATATAAAAATTGTATTGACCTGTTTTGCTAAAACGTGCACTTGAAATGTGACCACGGGGAGTGGCCGCCAATGAATACGTGGATTAATAAAAATGACTAATGCCTATGAATATTCGAATTAATGAATGATTTGCACTAATTATTAATGATTATGCTATTAAAGTTATGTTAAAGACATCTTGTAGGCCTTAAGTTAGCATGAGCCGAAGCTTAGCTGGCTGGCTCTGATATTAAATGTATTTTTCCTAACGTGCATGAGCCGAAGCTTAGCTGGCTGGCTCTCATATTAAATGTATTTTTCCTAACATGCAGTATGCTGACTCGCAAAAGAACATGACCTCTTGTTTTCTCCAAACTAGAGGCTGAATGTAACCATAGTAGATCCATTCTCATGAAAATTCACATTGCTTGTAGAAAATATTAGACAAAATGCAGAAGTGTAGATTAATGTAATGTACAAGGTCATTCAAACCGGTGAAGACAATGGAGCTACTGACCAAAAGATGTGCAAAGAATTACAGAAGGATGAAATCATACCGGACTTGCTACCTCTGAAGACCTCAATCATATGGACCGATAAAATGTCTGTAAACTAATATGGGGTGAAAGATTAATGACATAATCTGTTTTCTTACTGGGTAAAGATAGTGGGGTATAACTGCAGACCAATGAAATAATAGGGGAATGTACAACGAAAAAGGGAAAAAAAAACATGACACAGAGGACCAACAGAATTAGGTAGGGAATGCTATTGATTTTATCCAGAAACTTTGTCACTCTGTTTAGTGACTAGCTATGGGTTATTAAAAACCATCCTTTTCCTTAGATTGCCCATTTAGACTTTACCTCCTTATGAGGGAAGTGCCCCTTTGCCCCGAGCTGAGTTCTGACTGATGGCGATTTGAGTGATGTCCTGAGGACAAAGACTGAACCTGAGCGCTGGCCTAAACCTTGCAGGGTAACTATAAGAATGAAATTGTAATTTGTCTGTTTGCTTTTCCTTTCTAGGTACCAACTACTTACTTTTGACAGGGACCATAGTTTAGATGTTTTCCAAATTGGTGTTCTAAATCGTTTTGCATGTTGCCCAACATGCCAATGCTAATCAGTGGTTAGGACAGGTGTTCACTAAACTGACGCAAATAGACAAACAACTGAATCTATGCTTTGTTGAACTGACGTGCTAATGACATTCTGCTAAAATTGATCTATGTACCCGCCGTGTTATGTTCTGATGTTCATGATTTTTGCTTTGATGAAATCCTATCAGATTGCCATATTGTGACTATGTTACTTTTCTTCTTGGCTTTAAGATTAACACATTTGCTCTTAGAATTGTAACTAATAGGGGAAAAAAAAACTAAAATTCTACTAAACTGGTGTGGTTATTCATGACTGCCAGGTCATGGTGGTGTCTTGAATTAATTAATGTTTTTGACTAAAGTGCAATGCATTGTTGTAATAAATATTGATGACATTATTGACGTATTGATTGACATATTGATTAGCTATCTCGTCCTAAGGTGTCTCTCAACTGGGTCAAAAGATTCATTTGCCTAAAACAAGTCCTGATGTATAATAAATTATTATAAAGGGACGTGTTCCCAACACCAAAAAATGACATAAAAATTAAAAACCTTACCTGAAAATATTCAAAAATGTTTTTTTTTCAAAATTTCAATTGACGACATTTGGATAGTAAGGATAATAATGTGGTATTTTTGGAAAAACTGAAAAAAACATGGTGGTGGTTATGTTCGGTGAGAGTGGCTGGATTCTGAAACCAGCATCAGGTGAGGCTCTCATGGTCAGCGGCTGGAATTCCTTGAGAGGTTTTAAGGTAGTTTGGTGATGAGGGGATGTTTTGTGTGGAAGACTTATTGATTTTTCCCTTGCAGTTTAGTAATGGCACTCAGTTTGCATTGATGCAGAGGGCAATTTTTGTGAGCCATATGAACATTTAACCCCTTCGCTGCCAGGCCTTTTCCCCCTCCTGTGCGGGGCCTTTTTTTGCCTATTTGGGGCAGTTCGCGCTTAGGCCCTCATAACTTTTTGTCCACATAAGCTAACCAAGCCAAATTTGCGTCCTTTTTTTCCAACATCCTAGGGATTCTAGAGGTACCCAGACTTTGTGGGTTCCCTTGAAGGAGGCCAAGAAATTGGCCAAAATACAGTGAAAATTTCGTTTTTTTCAAAAAAATTGGAAAAAGTGGCTGCAGAAAAAGGCTTGTGTTTTTCCCCCTGAAAATGGCATCAACAAAGGGTTTGCGGTGCTAAACTCAGCAGCTTCCCAGCTTTCAGGAACAGGCAGACTTGAATCAGAAAACCCAATTTTTCAACACAATTTTGGCATTTTACTGGGGCATACCCCATTTTTGCAGTTTTTTGTGCTTTCAGCCTCCTTCCAGTAAGTGACAGAAATGGGCATGAAACCAATGCTGGATCCCAGACACCTAAACATTTCTGAAAAGTAGACAAAATTCTGAATTCAGCAAGGGGTCATTTGTGTAGATCCTACAAGGGTTTCCTACAGAAAATAACAACTGAAAAAGAAAAATATTGAAATTGAGGTGAAAAAAACATAAATGTTTCTCTACGTTTTACTCTGTAACTTTTCCCTGCAATGTCAGATTATCGAAAGCAATATACCGTTACGTCTGCTGTACTCCTCTGGTTGCGGGGATATATAGGGCTTGTAGGTTCATCAAGAACCCAAGGAACCCAGAGCCAATAAATGAGCTGCACCCTGACGTGCGTTTTCAATCTATACCGGGTATAAAGCAATTCATTTGCTGAAATATAAAGAGTAAAAAATAGCTATCAAGAAAACCTTTGTATTTCCAAAAAGGGCACAAGATAAGGTGTTGAGGAGCAGTGGTTATTTGCACATATCTGAATTCCGGGGTGACCAAACTAGCATGTGAATTACAGGGCATTTCTCAAATAGATGTCTTTTTTACACACTCTCCTATATTTGGAAGGAAAAAATGTAGAGAAAGACAAGGGGCAATAACACTTGTTTTGCTAATCTATGTTCCCCCAAGTTTCCCGATAAAAATGATACCTCACTTGTGTGGGTAGGCCTAGCGCCCGCGACAGGAAACGCCCCAAAGCGCAATGTGGACACATCCAAATTTTTGGAAGAAAACAGAGGTGTTTTTTGCGAAGTGCCTACCTGTAGATTTTGGCCTCTAGCTCAGCCGGCACCTATGGAAACCTACCAAACCTGTGCATTTCTGAAAACTAGAGACCAAGGGGAATCCAAGGAGGGGTGACTTGCGGGGCTCGGACCAGGTTCTGTTACCCAGAATCCTTTGCAAACCTCACAATTTGGCTAAAAAAACACATGTTCCTCACATTTCTGTGGCAGAAAGTTCTGGAATCTGAGAGGAGCTACAAATTTCCTTCCACCCAGCGTTCCCCCAAGTCTCCCGATAAAAATGATACCTCACTTGCGTGGGTAGGCCTAGCGCCGGAGACAGGAAACACCCCAAAGCGCAACGTGGACACATCCTAAATTTTTGAAAAAAACAGAGGTGTTTTTTGCGAAGTGCCTACCTGTAGATTTTGGCCTCTAGCTCAGCCGGCACCTAGGGAAACCTACCAAACCTGTGCATTTCTGAAAACTAGAGACCTAGGGGAATCCAAGGAGGGGTGACTTGCGGGGCTCGGACCAGGTTCTGTTACCCAGAATCCTTTGGAAACCTCAAAATTTGGCTAAAAAACACATGTCCCTCACATTTTTGTGGCAGAAAGTTCTGGAATCTGAGAGGAGCTACAAATGTCCTTCCACCCAGCGTTCCCCCAAGTCTCCCGATAAAAATGATACCTCACTTGCGTGGGTAGGCCTAGCGCCGGCGACAGGAAACACCCCAAAGCGCAACGTGGACACATCCTAAATTTTGGAAAAAAACAGAGGTGTTTTTTGCGAAGTGCCTACCTGTAGATTTTGGCCTCTAGCTCAGCCGGCACCTAGGGAAACCTACCAAACCTGTGCATTTCTGAAAACTAGAGACCTAGGGGAATCCAAGGAGGGGTGACTTGCGGGGCTCGGACCAGGTTCTGTTACCCAGAAACCTTAGCAAACCTCAAAATTTGGCTAAAAAAACACATGTCACTCACATTTCTGTGGCAGAAAGTTCTGGAATCTGAGAGGAGCTACAAATTTCCTTCCACCCAGCGTTTCCCCAAGTCTCCCGATAAAAATGACACCTCACTTGCGTGGGTAGGCCTAGCGCCTGCGACAGGAAACACCCCAAAGCGCAACGTGGACACATCCTAAATTTTGGAAAAAAACAGAGGTGTTTTTTGCGAAGTGCCTACCTGTAGATTTTGGCCTCTAGCTCAGCCGGCACCTAGGGAAACCTACCAAACCTGTGCATTTCTGAAAACTAGAGACCTAGGGGAATCCAAGGAGGGGTGACTTGCGGGGCTCGGACCAGGTTCTGTTACCCAGAAACCTTAGCAAACCTCAAAATTTGGCTAAAAAAACACATGTCACTCACATTTCTGTGGCAGAAAGTTCTGGAATCTGAGAGGAGCTACAAATTTCCTTCCACCCAGCGTTTCCCCAAGTCTCCCGATAAAAATGACACCTCACTTGCGTGGGTAGGCCTAGCGCCTGCGACAGGAAACACCCCAAAGCGCAACGTGGACACATCCTAAATTTTGGAAAAAAACAGAGGTGTTTTTTGCGAAGTGCCTACCTGTAGATTTTGGCCTCTAGCTCAGCCGGCACCTAGGGAAACCTACCAAACCTGTGCATTTCTGAAAACTAGAGAACTAGGGGAATCCAAGGAGGGGTGACTTGCGGGGCTCGGACCAGGTTCTGTTACCCAGAATCCTTTGCAAACCTCAAAATTTGGCTAAAAAAACACATGTCCCTCACATTTCTGTGGCAGAAAGTTCTGGAATCTGAGAGGAGCTACAAATTTCCTTCCACCCAGCGTTCCCCCAAGTCTCCCGATAAAAATGATACCTCACTTGCGTGGGTAGGCCTAGCGCCGGCGACAGGAAACACCCCAAAGCGCAATGTGGACACATCCTAAATTTTGGAAAAAAACAGAGGTGTTTTTTGCGAAGTGCCTACCTGTAGATTTTGGCCTCTAGCTCAGCCGGCACCTAGGGAAACCTACCAAACCTGTGCATTTCTGAAAACTAGAGACCTAGGGGAATCCAAGGAGGGGTGACTTGCGGGGCTCGGACCAGGTTCTATTACCCAGAATCCTTTGCAAACCTCAAAATTTGGCTAAAAAAACACATGTCCCTCACATTTTTGTGGCAGAAAGTTCTGGAATCTGAGAGGAGCTACAAATTTCCTTCCACCCAGCGTTCCCCCAAGTCTCCCGATAAAAATGATACCTCACTTGCGTGGGTAGGCCTAGCGCCGGAGACAGGAAACACCCCAAAGCGCAACGTGGACACATCCTAAATTTTTGAAAAAAACAGAGGTGTTTTTTGCGAAGTGCCTACCTGTAGATTTTGGCCTCTAGCTCAGCCGGCACCTAGGGAAACCTACCAAACCTGTGCATTTCTGAAAACTAGAGACCTAGGGGAATCCAAGGAGGGGTGACTTGCGGGGCTCGGACCAGGTTCTGTTACCCAGAATCCTTTGCAAACCTCAAAATTTGGCTAAAAAAACACATGTCCCTCACATTTCTGTGGCAGAAAGTTCTGGAATCTGAGAGGAGCTACAAATTTCCTTCCACCCAGCGTTCCCCCAAGTCTCCCGATAAAAATGATACCTCACTTGCGTGGGTAGGCCTAGCGCCGGCGACAGGAAACACCCCAAAGCGCAACGTGGACACATCCTAAATTTTGGAAAAAAACAGAGGTGTTTCTTGCGAAGTGCCTACCTGTAGATTTTGGCCTCTAGCTCAGCCGGCACCTAGGGAAACCTACCAAACCTGTGCATTTCTGAAAACTAGAGACCTAGGGGAATCAAAGGAGGGGTGACTTGCGGGGCTCGGACCAGGTTCTGTTACCCAGAATCCTTTGCAAACCTCAAAATTTGGCTAAAAAAACACATGTCCCTCACATTTCTGTGGCAGAAAGTTCTGGAATCTGAGAGGAGCTACGAATTTTCTTCCACCCAGCGTTCCCCCAAGTCTCCCGATAAAAATGACACCTCACTTGCGTGGGTAGGCCTAGCGCCGGCGACAGGAGACACCCCAAAGCGCAACGTGTACACATCCTAAATTTTGGAAAAAAACAGAGGTGTTTTTTGCGAAGTGCCTACCTGTAGATTTTGGCCTCTAGCTCAGCCGGCACCTAGGGAAACCTACCAAACCTGTGCATTTCTGAAAACTAGAGACCTAGGGGAATCCAAGGAGGGGTGACTTGCGGGGCTCGGACCAGGTTCTGTTACCCAGAATCCTTTGCAAACCTCAAAATTTGGCTAAAAAAACACATGTCCCTCACATTTCTGTGGCAGAAAGTTCTGGAATCTGAGAGGAGCTACAAATTTCCTTCCACCCAGCGTTCCCCCAAGTCTCCCGATAAAAATGATACCTCACTTGCGTGGGTAGGCCTAGCGCCGGCGACAGGAAACACCCCAAAGCGCAAAGTGGACACATCCCAAATTTTGGAAAAAAACAGAGGTGTTTTTTGCGAAGTGCCTACCTGTAGATTTTGGCCTCTAGCTCAGCCGGCACCTAGGGAAACCTACCAAAACTGTGCATTTCTGAAAACTAGAGACCTAGGGGAATCCAAGGAGGGGTGACTTGCGGGGCTCGGACCAGGTTCTGTTACCCAGAATCCTTTGCAAACCTCAAAATTTGGCTAAAAAAACACATGTCCCTCACATTTTTGTGGCAGAAAGTTCTGGAATCTGAGAGGAGCTACAAATTTCCTTCCACCCAGCGTTCCCCCAAGTCTCCCGATAAAAATGATACCTCACTTGTGTGGGTAGGCCTAGTGCCGGCGACAGGAAACACCCCAAAGCGCAACGTGGACACATCCCAAATTTTGGAAAAAAACAGAGGTGTTTTTTGCGAAGTGCCTACCTGTAGATTTTGGCCTCTAGCTCAGCCGGCACCTAGGGAAACCTACCAAACCTGTGCATTTCTGAAAACTAGAGACCTAGGGGAATCCAAGGAGGGGTGACTTGCGGGGCTCGGACCAGGTTCTGTTACCCAGAATCCTTTGCAAACCTCAAAATTTGGCTAAAAAAACACATGTCCCTCACATTTCTGTGGCAGAAAGTTCTGGAATCTGAGAGGAGCTACAAATTTCCTTCCACCCAGCGTTCCCCCAAGTCTCCCGATAAAAATGACACCTCACTTGCGTGGGTAGGCCTAGCGCCGGCGACAGGAAACACCCCAAAGCGCAACGTGGACACATCCTAAATTTTGGAAAAAAACAGAGGTGTTTTTTGCGAAGTGCCTACCTGTAGATTTTGGCCTCTAGCTCAGCCGGCACCTAGGGAAACCTACCAAACCTGTGCATTTCTGAAAACTAGAGAACTAGGGGAATCCAAGGAGGGGTGACTTGCGGGGCTCGGACCAGGTTCTGTTACCCAGAATCCTTTGCAAACCTCAAAATTTGGCTAAAAAAACACATGTCCCTCACATTTCTGTTGCAGAGAGTTCTGGAATCTGAGAGGAGCTACAAATTTCCTTCCACCCAGCGTTCCCCCAAGTCTCCCGATAAAAATGATACCTCACTTGCGTGGGTAGGCCTAGCGCCGGCGACAGGAAACACCCCAAAGCGCAACGTGGACACATCCTAAATTTTGGAAAAAAACAGAGGTGTTTTTTGCGAAGTGCCTACCTGTAGATTTTGGCCTCTAGCTCAGCCGGCACCTAGGGAAACCTACCAAACCTGTGCATTTCTGAAAACTAGAGACCTAGGGGAATCCAAGGAGGGGTGACTTGCGGGGCTCGGACCAGGTTCTGTTACCAGAATCCTTTGCAAACCTCAAAATTTGGCTAAAAAAACACATGTCCCTCACATTTCTGTGGCAGAAAGTTCTGGAATCTGAGAGGAGCTACGAATTTTCTTCCACCCAGCGTTCCCCCAAGTCTCCCGATAAAAATGACACCTCACTTGCGTGGGTAGGCCTAGCGCCAGCGACAGGAAACTCCCCAAAGCGCAACGTGGACACATCCTAAATTTTGGAAAAAAACAGAGGTGTTTTTTGCGAAGTGCCTACCTGTAGATTTTGGCCTCTAGCTCAGCCGGCACCTAGGGAAACCTACCAAACCTGTGCATTTCTGAAAACTAGAGACCTAGGGGAATCCAAGGAGGGGTGACTTGCGGGGCTCGGACCAGGTTCTGTTACCCAGAATCCTTTGCAAACCTCAAAATTTGGCTAAAAAAACACATGTCCCTCACATTTCTGTGGCAGAAAGTTCTGGAATCTGAGAGGAGCTACAAATTTCCTTCCACCCAGCGTTCCCCCAAGTCTCCCGATAAAAATGACACCTCACTTGCGTGGGTAGGCCTAGCGCCGGCGACAGGAAACACCCCAAAGCGCAACGTGGACACATCCTAAATTTTGGAAAAAAACAGAGGTGTTTTTTGCGAAGTGCCTACCTGTAGATTTTGGCCTCTAGCTCAGCCGGCACCTAGGGAAACCTACCAAACCTGTGCATTTCTGAAAACTAGAGACCTAGGGGAATCCAAGGAGGGGTGACTTGCGGGGCTCGGACCAGGTTCTGTTACCCAGAATCCTTTGCAAACCTCAAAATTTGGCTAAAAAAACACATGTCCCTCACATTTCTGTGGCAGAAAGTTCTGGAATCTGAGAGGAGCTACAAATTTCCTTCCACCCAGCGTTCCCCCATGTCTCCCGATAAAAATGATACCTCACTTGCGTGGGTAGGCCTAGCGCCGGCGACAGGAAACACCCCAAAGCGCAACGTGGACACATCCCAAATTTTGGAAAAAAACAGAGGTGTTTTTTGCGAAGTGCCTACCTGTAGATTTTGGCCTCTAGCTCAGCCGGCACCTAGGGAAACCTACCAAACCTGTGCATTTCTGAAAACTAGAGACCTAGGGGAATCCAAGGAGGGGTGACTTGCGGGGCTCGGACCAGGTTCTGTTACCCAGAATCCTTTGCAAACCTCAAAATTTGGCTAAAAAAACACATGTCCCTCACATTTTTGTGGCATAAAGTTCTGGAATCTGAGAGGAGCTACAAATTTCCTTCCACCCAGCGTTCCCCCACGTCTCCCGATAAAAATGATACCTCACTTGTGTGGGTAGGCCTAGCGCCCGCAACAGGAAACACCCCAAAGCGCAACGTGGACACATCACAGAAAACAGACCTGTTTTTAGCAAAGTGCCTACCTGTAGATTTTGGCCTGTAGCTCAGCCGCCACCTAGGGAAACCTACCAAACCTGTGCATTTCTGAAAACTAGAGACCTAGGGGAATCCAAGATGGGGTGACTTGTGTGGCTCGGACCAGGTTCTGTTACCCAGAATCCTTTGCAAACCTCAAAATTTGGCTAAAAAAACACATGTTCCTCACATTTCTGTGGCAGAAAGTTCTACAATCTGAGAGGAGCCACAAATTTCCTTCCACCCAGCGTTCCCCCACGTCTCCCGATAAAAATGATACCTCACTTGTGTGGGTAGGCCTAGCGCTCGCGACAGGAAATGGCCCAAAACACAACGTGGACACATCACATTTTTTCATAGAAAACAGTGCCTAGGTGTGGATTTTGGCCTCTAGCTCAGCCGGCTCCTGGGGAAACCTAGCAAACCAGCGCATTTTTGAAAACTAGAGACCTAGGGGAATCCAAGATGGGGTGATTTGCGGGGCTCTGACCAGGTTCTGTTACCCAGAATTCTTTGCAAACATCAAAATCTGGCTAAAAAACACTTTTTCCTCTCATTTCGGTGACAGAAAGTTCTGGAATCTGAGAGGAGCCACAAATTTCCTTCCACCCGGCGTTCCCCTAAGTCTCTCCATAAAAATGGTACCTCACTTGTGTGGGTAGGCCTGGCGCCCACAAAAGGAAATGGCCCAAAACACAACATATTTTTTCACAGAAAACAGAGGTGTTTTTTGCAAAGTGCCTACCTGTGGATTTTGGCCTCTAGCTCAGCTGGCCCCGGGGGTGGGGGGGAAATGCCCTAAAATAAATTTGACCACCCCTGCCCAGGTGCGACCCTTGCCTACGGGGTCGCTACCCCTGCGTGACATTGGCGCCAAAAAACAAATTCCCGGTGCCTAGTGGTTTCTGCCCCCTTGGGGGCAGATTGACCTAAAATCGACCAATCTGCCCCCAAAGGGGGCAGAAATGGTCTAAACACAGTTTGCCCCCCAGGGGAGCGACCCTTGCCTGATGGGTCGCTCCCCATCTCTAAAAAAACAAACATACAAAAAAAAAAACCACACAAAAAAAATTTGCCCTGGCGCCTAGAGGTTTCTGCCCCCCCCTGGTGGCAGATCGGCCTAATAATAGGCCGATCTGCCCCCAGGGGGGGCAGAAATGGCCTAAAATAAATTTGCCCCCCGAACATCCACCCCCCGCCCCCGGAGCGACCCTTGCCTATGGGGTCGCTCCCCCTGCGTGACATTGGCGCCAAAAAACAAATCCCCGGTGCCTAGTGGTTTCTGCCCCCTTGGGGCAGATTGACCTAAAATCTACCAATCTGCCCCCAAGGGGGGCAGAAATGGTCTAAACACAATTTGCCCCCCAGGGGAGCGACCCTTGCCTGATGGGTCGCTCCCCATCTCTAAAAAAATCCAAACAAACAAAAACAAAAACACACAAAAAAAATTTGCCCTGGCAACAAGAGGTTTCTGCCCCCCCTGGGGGCAGATCGGCCTAATAATAGGCCGATCTGCCCCCAGGGGGGCAGAAATGGCCTAAAATAAATTTGCCCCCGAACACCCACTCCCCCCCCCCCCCGGAGGGACCCTTGCCTACGGGGTCGCTCCCCTGCGTGACATTGGCGCCAAAAAACAAATCCCCGGTGCCTAGTGGTTTCTGCCCCCTTGGGGCAGATTGACCTAAAATCTACCAATCTGCCCCCAAGGGGGGCAGAAATGGTCTAAACACAATTTGCCCCCCAGGGGAGCGACCCTTGCCTGATGGGTCGCTCCCCATCTCTAAAAAAAACCAAACAAACAAAAACAAAAACACAAAAAAAAAATTTGCCCTGGCAACAAGAGGTTTCTGCCCCCCCTGGGGGCAGATCGGCCTAATAAAAGGCCGATCTGCCCCCAGGGGGGCAGAAATGGCCTAAAATAAATTTGCCCCCCGAACACCCACTCCCCCCCCCCCCGGAGGGACCCTTGCCTACGGGGTCGCTCCCCCTGCGTGACATTGGCGCCAAAAAACAAATCCCCGGTGCCTAGTGGTTTCTGCCCCCTTGGGGCAGATTGACCTAAAATCTACCAATCTGCCCCCAAGGGGGGCAGAAATGGTCTAAACACAATTTGCCCCCCAGGGGAGCGACCCTTGCCTGATTGGTCGCTCCCCATCTCAAAAAAAAAAACAAAAAAAAAAAAAAAAAATTGCCCTGGCAACAAGAGGTTTCTGCCCCCCCTGGGGGCAGATCGGCCTAATAATAGGCCGATCTGCCCCCAGGGGGGGCAGAAATGGCCTAAAATAAATTTGCCCCCCGAACACCCACTCCCCCCCCCCCCCGGAGGGCCCCTTGCCTACGGGGTCGCTCCCCCTGCGTGACATTGGCGCCAAAAAACAAATCCCCGGTGCCTAGTGGTTTCTGCCCCCTTGGGGCAGATTGACCTAAAATCTACCAATCTGCCCCCAAGGGGGGCAGAAATGGTCTAAACACAATTTGCCCCCCAGGGGAGCGACCCTTGCCTGATGGGTCTCTCCCCATCTCTAAAAAAAACCAAACAAACAAAAAAAAAAACACAAAAAAAAAATTTGCCCTGGCAACAAGAGGTTTCTGCCCCCCCTTGGGGCAGATCGGCCTAATAATAGGCCGATCTGCCCCCAGGGGGGGCAGAAATGGCCTAAAATAAATTTGCCCCCCGAACACCCCCCTCCCCCCGGAGCGACCCTTGCCTACGGGGTCGCTCCCCCTGCGTGACATTGGCGCCAAAAAACAAATCCCCGGTGCCTAGTGGTTTCTGCCCCCTTGGGGCAGATTGACCTAAAATCGACCAATCTGCCCCCAATGGGGGCAGAAATGGTCTAAACACAATTTTCCCCCAGGGGAGCGACCCTTGCCTGATTTGTCACTCCCCATCTCTAAAAAAAACCAAACAAACAAAAAAAAAACACAAATTTTTTTTTTGCCCTGGCAACAAGAGGTTTCTGCCTCCTCTGGGGGCAGATCGGCCTAATAATAGGCCGATCTGCCCCCAGGGGGGGCAGAAATGGCCTAAAATAAATTTGCCCCCTGAAACCCCCCCCCCCGGAGCGACCATTGCCTACGGGGTCGCTCCCCCTGCGTGACATTGGCGCCAAAAAACAAATCCCCGGTGCCTAGTGGTTTCTGCCCCCTTGGGGCAGATTGACCTAAAATCGACCAATCTGCCCCCAAGGGGGGCAGAAATGGGCTAAACACAATTTGCCCCACAGGGGAGCGACCCTTGCCTGATGGGTCGCTCCCCTTCTCTAAAAAAAACACCAAACCAATAAAAAAAACACAAAAAAAAAATTGGCCCTGGCGCCTAGAGGTTTCTGCCCCCCCTGGGGGTAGACCGGCCTAATACCAATAGGCCGATCTGCCCCCAGGGGGGGCAGAGATGGCCTAAAATAATTTTGCCCCCCCCACCCCTACCCCCCCCGGGGAGCGACCCTTGACTACAAGGTCGCTCCCCTTGTGTGACGGCGCAAAAAAAAGATCCCTGGTGCCTAGTGGTTTCTGCCCCCCTTGGGGGCAGATTGACCTAAAATCGGCCGATCTGCCCCCAAAGCGGGCAGAAATGGCCTAAATACATTTTGCCCCTCCAGGGGAGCGACCCTTGTCCAAGGGGGTCGCTCCCCATCTGTAAAATAGAAAAACAAAAAAATCCCTGGTGCCTAGTGGTTTCTGCCCCCCTTGGGGGCAGATCAGCCGAATCAAAATAGGCTGATCTACCCCCCCCAGGGGGGCAGAAATGGCCTAAAATAATCCCCCTCCCACACCCCCCCAGGGAGCGACCCTTGCCTAAGGGGTCGCTCCCCTTGCGTGAAATTCACGCAAAAAAAAAAAACTCCCTGGTGTCTAATGGTTTCTGCCCCCCTTGGGGGCAGATTGGCCTCATCAAAATAGGCCAATCTGCCCCCAAGGGGGGCAGAAATGGCCTAAATATAATTTGCCCCCTAGGGGAGCGACCCTTGCCTAAGGGGTCGCTCCCCACCTAAAAAAAAAAGAAAACATAAAAAAAAAATAAAAAAAAAAAAGATCCCTGGCGCCTAGAGGTTTCTGCCCCCCCTGGGGGCAGATCGGCCTAATAATAGGCCGATCTGTCCCCAGGGGGGGCAGAAAAGGCCTTCTCAAAAAATTGCCCCCCCTGGGAGCGACCCTTGCCAAAGGGGTCGCTTTGTTGCGTGACATTCGCGCGCAAAAACAAACTCCCTGGTGTCTAATGGTTTCTGCCCCCCTTGGGGGCAGATTGGCCTTATCAAAATAGGCCAATCTGCCCCCAAGGGGGGCAGAAATGGCCTAAATATATATTGCCCCGTAGGGGAGCGACCCTTGCCTAAGGGATCGCTCCCCACCTAAAAAAAAAGAAATCATCACAAAAAAAAAAAAAAAAAAAAAAAGGTCCCTGGTGCCTAGAGGTTTCTGCCCCCCCTGGGGGCAGATCGGCCTAATAATAGGCCAATCTGCCCCAAGGGGGGGCAGAAAAGGCCTTCCTAAAAAAATGCCCCCCTGGGAGCGACCCTTGCCCAAGGGGTCGCTCCCTTTTGCCAATTTCAAGGGGAAAAAAAAAATCCCTGGTGTCTAGTGGGGTTTCAAAAGCCGGATTGCAAGCAATCCGGCTTTTGAAACCTGTGAGAGACTTCAAAGGGAAGGAAATACATTTCCTTCCCTTTGAAGCCTCTCGGGGCCTCCCCCATGGGATTGAAAAAGAAATGCAAAAGCATTTCTTTTTCATTCTTCAGCGCGATGGGGGAGACCCTGTGACTAATCAGCGCGCGCTCGCGCGCTGACGTCACAGGGGGGTTTGGGGGGGTCGGGGGTGGGAGGGAAAGGGCTTCCCCTTCCATCCCTGACTTGGGGGGGTGGGGGGGAACCCCACAGAGGGAGCGAGAGCGCTCCCTCTGGGCTCTGTGCACAGGACGTAATGGTTACGTCCTGGGCACAGCAGCACTGTGCCTCAGGACGTAACCATTACGTCCTGGGCACAGAAGGGGTTAAGCAAACATGCTTTATTTACACCCGAGGACATCCTCATGATTTGGAGATGATGTGAATTCACAGCATAATTTTTATTTTTAGTAGTAGCACAGAACTTGCCAGCATGGAAATGAGGGAGTCACATTTAGTTTAATTGCTGCATGCTGGACCAATTTAAGGGTCAAAATTCAAGAAACCTTTCTTCACATAATCAGAGGCTGTTGGTAAGATCACCCACTATTGGCTCTGAGGCCTGAGGGACATTCGCCCCTACTCTTCCCGCAAAAGCATCAACCACAGTTCATACAGTGAGAGTTTGCTGGGAGTGAAGAGAGTGTCTTGATAAGGGGATAATGTATGTGAACCAACGCTGTGACAGCTTGACTTCTTGTTGTTGGCCCGAGAATTGGAATCAGACATTGCATAAATGGGTGGCAATCTATCATTCATGACCATTGCCCAGATTATCTTGTCACCTCGGGCTTGAATAATGTTTTTTTCAATGCTTTACGAGTGCCATTGTGAGTCTGGTGCCCAGTCTTCAAACAACCTTTTTTTAGAAGGTAATTGTAAAGCAAGAGACCATCTGAAGGTGACTAGTGCAAAACCCCTTTGACCATTTATGCAGCTGTAGTGTAGGTTCCTTCCCATGTGAACAATTATCTTTATTCAAGAACTCATTTTTTGACGTACTTTGTCTTTTAGGCCTGTAGCTGCTATAGAGCCTCATTTCGAGTCTTGTAGAGATGAAACACCACCAGAACTCAGAGATGCACAATGTCTCTCAACGTTGGTATACCACTAGGTTGGAAATTGAGGTTGAGGGGGTGAAATCCTACACAAGCAGCAACTACAGTACTTGTCAGAGCGAACCACAAGCAAACCCTAAATTAACCTGTGCTCAGTTCTGTTATCTTAGCACGAAGAAGTCAGACTTAACTTAAAGGCAATTTATGCAGCACCCCAAACAGTAATAAAGTGAAAACAGCGCAAGAAAAATCCCACACCAATTTAGAAAAGTAGAGTAAAATGTGAGAAATAATTTGCTACCAAAACAACAACAAATCAATCAGTAGAACTGGAGACATGCAATTTTAAAGATTTAAGTGAAAATAATACCTTGAAGCCCAAGTGCCAACTGTGGCTGTCTGGTTGGACCAGACTGGAAAAAAGTCACAAGTTCAGCTGGTCTGCGATGGAGCATGGGACAGATACAGAGACAAAGTTAAGCCCGCTGAACAAAATACCTTAAACCTGTGTTGCTGAGTGTTATGAGATTTTATGTGGAGGATGCATCGTGGAACAGCGGTTCTGGTGGGCTGTGATACATTGAGCAGTTGCAATTATGGGGAGCTATAGGTCGGCAATGTGAGTTCCTGCTTTGAGGATACTTTGCACAATGGTAGTTCTTAGGAGCTGCAGGATGGCAATGCGAGGGCCTGTGTTGAGCAGGCATTGCTCAGCTGTGATTCTGAAGAGCTGCGGGGCCCTGCCTTGGGGATGCTTTTGTACACCAACAGTTCCAATGAATCACTGCTAGTTTTACATTGTGCTGTGCCTTCTCTGCTTAGACTACCGCTGCACTGGCAGAGCACCTTCAGGCCCACTCCCAAGGGTCCAGAACTAGGGTGGCACCACATGAGAGGGAAAGACTCATAAGAGAGAGAGTACAGGTGCCAGGTTCAATGTGGTTGGTGCATTTTCTGTCCCGTAAGCTTTTATCAGGTAGCCAGCCAACTAGCCCTTGCTCCAGGGTTGAAGATGCAGGTCGTGTCCTTTCCACTCAGACAGCAGGGCAACATACTAGTAGAGCAGCAGATTAGCAAACCTTCTTACAGCAGAACAGTATAGTAGTCCTTCTGAGTCTCCCACAGGCCCAGAGCTGCAATGAAGATTTGGGTCTGAAGGTCAAATCTTTATACCTGTTGCCAACTGTAGGGTTCTGGAGGTTCCCACCTTTATACGTATTTGGAATTTCCTGCCACCCTGCCTGCCCCCATCTTCTTTGTGAGCACAAACTGCTAGTGTCAAACCCTCTGTGAGCGGGCTAAGCTAGAGTCTTTATGATGTGCACATGTGGTGGGTGACCACTCCACACCCCATAAAGTCAAAGATGGCATGTTCGAATTGTCCATTTCTGCAGTGTAATCCCCAAACTGTTTGCTTTCGCTGCTCCATTTGTTTATTGGCCTTTATCGCTCTTCGTGCTTTACCACTACTAACCAGTGATGGAGTGATTGTTCTTTCTCCTGACTAATACCCAATCTGCACATTTAATTTACCTATACATCCCCAGTAAATTATTACTGCATGCATCCAGGGCCTTTAAATGAAATGCTTCTAATTGGCCTGCTGTACTGATTGTGTAGTAGCCCTTTAAACATGTCTGAGGTCTTCCATTGCAGTCTGTATGAACAGGTTTAAACTGTAATTTCAACCTGGCAAAATACATGTTTTGCCTTTCCCAATCCTTCCCTTTTAATATACATAAGTCAACCATAGAATGGGCCTGAATAGCCCAGAGGGCAAGGCACAAAGGATAAAGATGGACATGTACCTTTAAGTTTTAGAAGTGGTGGCAGTGAAAAACTGTTTAACTTGTTTTTCTCTACTGATACGCTTGCCTTTCCCATTGGATATCATTGGACTTACATTATTACATTTAATATGCTGTAACTTACATATGGGAACAGGTAACCAGTTCATGTTTGGAGTCTTTGGAATTGTAATGAAAAATATCTCATGGCAAAGTTATAGTTCAAATTAAAATTTTGAAAATGCCAGTTTTTTAATTTTGCCATTTTCCTGCCTTAGCTGTTTAATATCTCTAGGTCACATGACTGTGTATAGCTGACAGTTGGGCTTTGGGTATTCCTCCTAGAGAGCCGCACACAATAGAAAGCTCAGGTGTGCCTGTATTGAGAATCGCCGTCGGGACGGGAGGGCGGAGCTGGGCACAGCCTTACTTACACTTGAATAGGCTGTGTCCTGCCACCACACAAAGGGCTGCATATTCCCCAGTAGTTAGTCCAGACCCAGTACAGGGGAGGCAGGTAACCAAAGAACTTCAAAGGTAAATCTCTAGAAGCTTCTCCCACTTGAAAGGAGGCATCGGTATACATATTCACACTCAGACTCCAACTCTTAATTACACTTCTAGACCTGAGGTAGTAGGACTGCTGTGCTGCTGAAAGGGCATCCATGCTGCTGGACTGAGGACTTGCTTGATTGCTGTCCTGCAGCTGCTGCCCTTCTGCCTGAATCAGAGGGATTTGGCTCTGCACCTGAAACTAGGACACCCAGAGTGACTCCAAGGGCTAGTGTGCTGGCCTCTTGCTCAGAGCCACAGGGACATAACACCTGTACCAGCACCAGATCCACCTGGAGCAAGCCCCTGACCCCAAGTGGTAGCCCTCAGGTCCTGGACCCTTGGTGTGGTCTCAAAGAGACTGAAATGAAGTTTATGGGCACTTTACAACTGTGAATGGGCCCATTGGTGGTGTAATCTTTTCACCTGCGCAGCCTGCCAAAGCAAAGTTCTGTCAGCTTGATTCTTCATGCTACAGCATTGACCACTCATGGAGAGCACCATTGTACAGCACCTGCCAGACTGTTCATGACTATAACAGGATCTTTGCACTACAGCAATGCCTGCCTGTGATGACAGGCCTGCACTTTGCTCTACATTGCTTCGATGCTCCTCTGGTACCCTCCTCCACCACAAACAGGACTCTTTTAGCTGGACTGAGAAGGTCACTTTTCAGCAAGACTAACCTGGTCCATGTATACGACCAGTGCTCTATCACAGTCAGCCTGAACTTGTGACTTTCTCCCGGTCTTGCCCGACCAGATAGCCACAAGTGAAGCTTTGGCTTCTTGGCATTATTTTTACTTAAATCTTTAAAATTGTATATCCCTTTTTCTACTGATTGGATGTTTGTTGTTTTGGCCTTGTTGCAATATTAAAATGTACTCTATTTTTCTAAATTGGTGTGGGATTCTTTTTGCGTGGTGTTCTCATTTTATTACTGTTTGAGGTCTTGCACAAATAATTTACACACTGCCCCTAAGTTAAGTCTGACTGCTCTGTATCAAGCTATTAGAGGGCTGAGCATGGGTTAATTTGGGGTATGAGTGTGCTTCACCCTGACAATGACTGTGGTTGCTGCTTGACTAGGGCCCAACAACCATTAACCCAATTTCTCAAATGGGTCATCCTGCCATCACATATTCCCCCTTTGTCTAACTGTCTAGGAATAATATACAAAGACCAAATGACATCTACACCTAGTCATGTGACTCAGGATATCGGTTATAGGTATCAAATGGTTAGGACAAGAAAAGGCCAACTTTCTAAAAGTTACATTTTCAGAACTGTGACTGAAAGTCTGACTTTACCATTAAAGATGTTTTAACTTTTAATTTTTCAGACATCAAACCCGACATTACTTCTTGCTCCCAATTGAAAGTTATCGCTTATTAAATGTAATAAGTGAATCCAATATTCTCCTATGGAAGAGGCAGGCCTTGCAGTAGTAAAAAACAATTTTAAAAGTACATGTCCAACTTATTAAATACACTGCACCCCAACCCTATGGGCTATTTCAGGCCTACCCTAGAGTTGATATATTTTAATAAAAAAGAAAGTTTAGGCCTGGCAAAAGGTTTATTTTGACTGGTTGAAGGGTCAGTCTAATCTGCATACACAGGCTACAGGGGCAGGCCTAAAACATGTTGAAAAGGCTACTACAATTAATGGCACAATTAGTCCTGCAGACCCACCAGTATCATTTAATTTACTAGCCATGTACTACCATTTTACTAGGGCCGTAAGTAAATTAAAGTGCCAATCGAGTGTAAGTCAGTGTTACCATGTTTTAGGGAGTGAGGAAGCACCCCTTTAGCACAGGTTAGCAGTGGTAAAGTACACAGAATCCCTAGGCCAACAAAAAAAGACCATAAGAAATGAAGGAGAAAGGCAAAAACTTTAAAGGAAGACTTCTCTGTTTCTGACAGGTCTAATAGAATTCCTTGAATTAGAGTTGCGGAAAGTTATGTGTTTACAATGGTGGAATCTCATTTGCCAGTGCAAACCTCTGACTTAGCTGCCTGTCTGCCAAAAGGCCTCCAAATGTTGGTCGCCTTCGAGGAGACTGTCAATGATTTTCCTTGTCCCTTTCTGTCACCAGATGCATTGCAAATATGTACATGGAAAATTCTGAATGGTCTCCAATGCACAAGGAAAGAACTACATGCACTTGGGAGCCATTTGTTCAGGAATTTGTTTTTTCTGACAAAAGAATCATTTTGAAGGCAGTTCAGTGACAAAATTGGTCACTATGCCTTTTCTCCTCCAGCAAATCAAAGACAAAGCTGTCTGCAGTTACCAAAATATAATAAAAAGCAGGGAAGATAATTTTGTGGGAATTGATTTACTAAGAAAATGGACTTTGCTGGGAAACTTTTATTAGGCGGCAGACAGGAGTGTTTTCCGGTGACTTTTGCCCCAGATTTAATAAAAGTCAGACAGTGTAATGCAGCATAAAAATCGGCAATAATGTGTTGTGTTAGAGTGATGCTAAGTGTTGTGCTGCAGCACAAAGGTGACACAGCGATGTTCTGTGTGAAGGTCGTATTCGAGGAGCACCCTCTATTAAACATATTTAAACAAAGACAGATCGTCCAGAATAAGTCACATAAAATGAGTAATTTCACATAAATATCACATGTAGCACATGGAAGTTTTCATATCTTATTCTGCTAGCTCATTGTGTCTGGTTTTGCCTACTTTCATACTGATCTGGTGATATACATATGAGTGGAATTCAAGTAGCATTGTGCTGTTCACACCCCATTATGCCGACCTTGTATTTATTCCGGGGAATGACACTCACTGACAAAAATCGGAGCTGCATGCGAAAGTTAATTACCTTTTGCATTTGTGCTCCATTGAGGAGCTTTGTTGCATGCAAGCACCACACTATTTAATAGTAAATCTGGGCCATTGTCTCAGAAAATTGAATTGGTTTAGTATTAAGTGAACCTGTATTGTTTGAAAGAAGAAAATGCCTTAGCCTTGGATCAACCTTTCTTGAGTTTAACACATCCAGGGGCATATTTACAAGAACTGGTGCAGAACTTTGGTTAATTGTATATTTAAAATATAACTATTATGCATGGATAAAAAGTATGTTAATACTGTTCTTGCACAAGTAGGGCCCATGGGTTTCGAAGTCTTTGCTTTGCCTTGCCAACCACAACGTACTAAATGCAGTCATCGCAACCCATTTTCCAGGGTCGCATGGCATGTTTAGCCACCAGGGGGTTCTTTCTCCTTTATTTGTACTTGTATATTCTGTTCAGACTAAACTTCTGTTCCATGTGAATGCAAGCCTCTTAAGAAGCAGAATCATAATTTTCTAAAATACCACCTTTTTCTTTAAAGGTGCATTACTTATTAAACATCATGGTGTCTTGTATGAATCATTTTCATTCTGGGAAGCATAATTACATTATTATAAATACATGCATACTTGAATAGATTGACACTTTCTATTAACTATAATCGAAATTAATATTGTGTACAATTCTGGTTACTGCCACCATACATATTTAATTAAACATTCAAATGAAAGCAAATACTTGAGAAAATACAAAAAGTAATTAGAGAAAAAATGCACTTTCAAAATTATAAAGGCTGTACCATGCCTTGGACAGTTTTAAGCAGACCGCAACTTGAAACACTGTTGTACTTGATATTATGTTGTTTATTCCTTTTCCGTTGTAAGTCCTACAGAAGAACATTCTACCTAGGATAGACAGGGTAGCAGACAACCGATGCTTAATGGCCTGTGATCACCCTAGAAAAACACCACCACCATGAAGCCCATCCACTCGTGGGTGGGCCTTCTTGGAGTTGCCCCTATCTTCAGGGTCAGACCAACATTTTTTGACTTAATCCTTCTTTTTTCTGAACCCATTTTGTTGGCTTTTGGGACTCCTTGCACTTTACCAATGCTAGCCAATGCTAAAGTGTTTGTGTTATCTCCTTTAATCAGGGTAGAATTGGCTCACGTCCACTTGACACATTTAATTTACTTGTGAGACCCTAATAAAGGGGTGCTACATGTATCCATGGCCTTTAAACTAAATGCTGCAAGTGGGTCTGTAGCACTTACTGTGCCACCACTTAAGTAGCCTTTTGTACATGTCTCAGGCCTACCATTGCAGACTGTGTGTACAGATTTAACTTGGCAAAATGTCAGGGAGACCAGATCCTCGGGCCTGCGTATGCTCCCAACATGTCCACCACTAGACAGCTCCAAAACTCTGATAGAAATAGCACAGAGCCTGAGAGAGTCCAAGCGGGGGAAAAGGGGATTAGGACGGGAACAGCTGGGAATGAGACCTGTAGGAAGCAAAAGGTTAAACAACACAACATCAAGATATTATCACATTGATTTTCATTAGACTATGATTCTAAGCATTGTCATACTGTAACCATGGGTAACTTTAGATAGGACTTTAACTAGATCTCAAGATGTCTGGGTACCTGGGAAGGAATCAAGAATGGTTAATACAGTCTTTCATATGAACTTTTCATGAATTGTCACATACTGTCTAGGAATATAAGAACCTTCTTGAATTATGTTTCCGAACAAACATTGACTCTTTACATGAGGACAAAAGGTAATCTAAACATTCCCTGATAAAACAATAGGAATTGTACTAAGGACTTAACATGCACACAGAATGTAACATCTTGAATTTAACTCCTTTGCCGAAAATTCAAAGACCCTGGATAATCGTGTGCACTTCTAGAAACACTACACATCAAAGTTTTAATTGCCATGAAATGATCGCGTTCACTGTAAGCGATCTGAACATCAAGGTTTGAATGCAGGAATGAATTGCGCACACTGACGATCTCAACAGGAATATGCGAATGCCATGAAATGATTGCGCACTCTGTAAGCGATCTGAACATCAAGGTTTAAATGCGGGAATGAGTAGCGCACACTGCCGATCTCAACAAGAATATGCAAATGCCATGAAATGATCGCGCACTCTGTAAGCGATCTGAACATCAAGGTTTAAATGCAGGAATGAATCGCGCAAGCCTTTGCCGATCCGAACACCAAGATCTGAATCAGAGCAATGATTTGCGTACTCTGAAAGTTTTACGAGTAGGCCCCAAAACTCAAGATTCTCTTAGAACGGGGTCAGGGGCCCAGCCCGAGCTCCGTCTTACCACCCTGCTCAAGGATCACCAAAAGAATGCGGGGCAGGCCTGGAACGCTAAGGTAGGCCTCCGGAACAGGAGCTCAGGAAAATGCTGCTGCTCTGCACCGGGACCTCTGAATATTGAGCACGTGGAGCTGGGCCAGCTCCCTTATATAGAGTCTGGTCCAGCCCACAACCACACCCAGTCATGCTGCAGAGTAAGCTTCTGGAAGGCCCTAGAAAGGGACCACACCCTAACACACTCAGTAAGTCTGCAGCAATACCTTGCAAAAGAACAGTTATTACAAACATCATTAATAGTGTTTTTCAAGGTTAAAGTCTGCAATGCAAAAGGTTAACATACTGCATATAAACACAATGCATGAATTATGCTCTTGCATAAAGGCTGGGTTTTTGCATTTTAGTCACCCTGATGTTGACAAAAAATAAACCTTTTCCCTACCCTCAACCTTCCTTTTTAGTACACATACGAAACCCCTATGATAGAACATAAACAGCACAGAGGGCCGAGGGCTGTGTATTTAAAAAGTTGGACATGTACTTTTAACTTTTACATGTCCTAGTGGGTAACACCACTTACATTTATTATTCACTACTGAAATGCCTGCTCTCCCATAGGGTAACTTTGGATTATCTCATTACATTTAATAAGTGATAACTTTCAATAGGGAGTAGGTAGGAATGTTGAGGTTTGTCTCTAGGGAATTGTAATTTAAAACCCTTTCTAATAGTAAAATTAGATTTTAATCACAATTCTGACAAGGGCACTTTTGGAAAATTGTCCTTTTCTTGTCTCAACCAATTGGTGCCTGAAGCCTGTATCTGGGTTCATAAGACATGGTGCAGCTGGCAGTTGTTCTTTGTGTACTGCTCCCAGACAGTGAGACAACGGAGGAATAAGTATTATCAAGATGGGCAATCTTGGACTTGATAGGGGATCGATGCTGTCACCTAGTGCACTTGTGCATCTCAAAGGCTCTGCCTAGCAACAGTCACAAAATGCTTCACACTGCTCTCTTGTGCCCCAGAGAAACTGAGCAGGGAAAAAGGAAACTCCAAACACCTCTGGGGATGGAACCCTCAAGAAACTTCTTCTACTTCAAAGCTAGACCAATGGATGTAGGAATTTGGATTAATAATTGAGGAGGGCAACACCCATCTTAAGCAGCAACCACAATCTCTGTCAGGATGAAACACAAGCAAACACCAAAATAACCTGTGCTTAAGACCCTGGAAACATGGCACAAAGCTGTCAGGCTTAACCTAGAGGCATACACAGCATATCAAACAATAATAAAGTGAAAACACAAAACAAGAAAAATCCCACACTAATTTAGTAAAATAATGTAACATTTGATCAATTATTTGAGCCCAAACAGCAAAACTCCAATTAGTAGAACTAGACATTTTCATTTCCAAAATTGTAAGTAAAAATAGTGCCTAGAAGCATGAAGTGCCAACAATGGTTACCTGGTTATGACCGACTAGACCAAAGTCACAAGTTTAAGCTGTCCACGATGGAGCGTGGGCCAAATACAGGGACCAAGCTAGGTCCACTGAATAAAGTAACTTAAATCTGTGTTGCAAGGTTGTAATATGAAGTCAGGGTCTTATGCTGAGGAGGCGTCGCACAGCTGCGAGTCAAAAGAGCTGCAGGGTCCTCCATTAGGGATGCATTGCACAGTGGTGGTTCCGATGCAGAGCTTTGAGGAGATGCGTCATGCTATGTCAGTTCTGTTCAAAGGTCACAGCTAGGGTGGCATAGCACATTCAGGTCCTCTTCGTTCCATTTAGTAGTGGTGTTGCACCACTTTGGGGGGCAGGTTCCAGGCGGGCAGAGTCACGGTGCGGGGTTCAAGGAAGATGGAGTTTTTGCTTCCCTGAGGCTCAGATCAGGAGGCCATTCAACTAGCCCTAGGAGTCACTCTGGTGGCCCTGGGTCAAGTTGCAAGTCTAGTCCTACTCAGGCAGTAGGGCAGCAGAGTAGCTGGGCAGCACAATTCAAGCTCCTTACCCACACATTTGAGACACTACACAACCCTGGCCCAGCATACCTTTAAAATAGCATCAGCTTTGTCAAACCTTCCAGAGACCTCTGTTCCTCCGGGCTCCTACTTGCACACATCCCTTGCATGCAGAAAATTGGAACCATCGGTTGAGCCTTCTGCTGTATCACTCCTAAAGTGTGGAACAGCATGCCACTACCCCTAAGAGTCCCCTCCTCACTTCTTGAATTCATTAAAAAGCTGACGACGTCCCAGATAATAGTGTATGCTTCAAATCTGATAACAGAATATAAGATAACATAAGATAGCATAGCACACGCAGCAATGATACTGCCCATTCTACTGCTTGGGTCCTACCTAATGAATGTGGAGCAGGAAAAAGAAAATACTGTATTTAGTTGTTTACTTTTTGTAATTCGCACTGCTTGCCTTACCCCTCAGCAGCAAGTAGGAAGCTTTTACAGGGAAAAGAGAGGCCATTGTGATGTCATCCAGGGTCAACGATTTGATTTCACTTCCGTTAAGCCTGATATTTTGGTGCTTGAAGGTAAATTCTTTATGTCCTCGTACTTGTAGTATCAATGCTATGGACTGTGATACACATATAAAGATTTTCTATTCATCTACCAATAGCACAGAACTGGTAAAACTTTATATTTCTGACATCATAATTGATGTAAGCATGCATAAATGTATTGCATAACCATCACCTATTTGCTAAAGGAAGATCGATTTCTTTTACCATGATGTCTACTTTCTCACTGGTTTGAACACATATTTGCAGCATCATAAATGTGTCCTTGGAAACAAGCTCTTCAAGCTGTCAAATTCGTGGTACAGCATTCAAAACACTTGACAAGTGATGACATATTTTATTATTCTATCTGTTTCAGACAACGCAGCGATGAACGGCTTAACCATCTGTGCACAGATAATTCCCAGGTGACAATGTAAACGTTGTACACTCTTTAAATGGAAGGGTGTGTATTTTAAAAGTCAGATGTCGTGCTGGATAGCTTCATTCAAAGTGTGTCTACCTCCATACAACAGCATTTTGAATGGAAAAAGATTGCTGACTGATTTGCTTAATACATTTTAAAAGTACAGCACTGACATTCAAAATCCAGGAAATTACGTGAACATGATAAATAATATACTTATGATAATTAATATAATGGCTTAGGATAACAAGCCTAATTCCTTGTGATATGTAATATGCATCTTTTCATTTTTTTTTTATTATAGTTCAATGGCTGAACGTATAATTGGAAAACTCATTCAATAGCTAAACAAAAGGTGTAGCATATAGATGACATGTGGCTCATGGGAATTGGCATTAATAATGGTATAGCTACAAATATGTCTTCCATGCTAAGCATTGCTTTGACATTAAAAACAAGGAGATTGGGGCTCAAAGCATGTTTTCATATTCCGTGACTTCTGGCCTACTCCTTAAACTCAAAAGAAACCAGGAGTAAAATGATGGCATGCAACACCTCCTGAAAGCATAATCCCTGTGAATCCGGCCATTGCAGTCTTGTTACATTCAGAATTTCTTGCCCCAGACAAAGGGTATCTTTTTGTGCAGCGGTTACACATTACTTTTCATGTCTTTCTGCTGGTGGCAAACCACAATTACAGCTCCATGGTGGCATGATTGGGGATCTTTTCCTGGCCCTCAAAATTATAAGTAAAGAAGGAAATATATGGTACACGTTTATTCTACGCTACAGATCCCAGCATCTATGGTGCACACAGACATCAAAGTGCAAGTGACAGAACCAGCAGTCATAAAGAACAATGATATCAAAGAGGTAGAAACACCATTAGCTCTAAATAAGAGGATGTTTGTCCTTGACACTTTTCTATATAACTCTTAAACTGGATTACGTCACCTGTGTCCGGTCAGGGTTTTTGGATTTTGGCAGACAGTGGGTAAAGGAAGCACGTCAAATATATTCAATTGATTGCTATGCAGAAAAGGAACACATTTCTTATAAACATTCAGGGGGTTATTCCAACTTTGGAGGAAGTGATAATCCGTCCCAAAAGTGACGGTAAAGTGACGGATATACCACCAGCCGTATTACAAGTCCATTATATCCTATGGAACTCGTAATACGGCTGGTGGTAAATCCGTCACATTTGGGACGGATTACCACCTCCTCCAAAGTTGGAATAACCCCCTCAGTGTCCACAGTTCATAAAAATAATTAATAAAAGAAAATTAGATAGGTAAGCTGTATATCAGTATTGGTGGTTTCTGTGTGCCTGGACATTGAACACCTCTTTCGTCCAGCAAGAGCACTTTTTTAAGGCTTTGAAAAATGATAGTAAAGGTCTAATATTAAAGTAAAATTCCTAAGAAGGTTGATAACCACACCCATAACATTTAGAAATATTTACTGTAGCTGATACTAAATTTAATTTTTTGTAAAAATGTTAGAATGTTAAACCACAATTTTTTCTTAAAGTATAGCCTTGCAGTCCAAAATTTGTATTTGTGCAAACCTAAAGGTATTGAGGGCTATACATTTAAATGGACCTTTTTTGTATTCCTGAGTTTTAGTTATAACAAACTCTTCTGAGTTCCGGACAGGATTTCATCAAAGAACTCGCTGACAGCCAATGATGTAATCCTCAGTCATCTGTTTGTCTTACGATGTCGAGACGGGGTCAGGAAGCAAATGTAGGACTTCAATATTATTACAATATTATTGCAGTGATTGCTCCTGGTTAGGTCTTATGCCTGATTGTGCCTAAATTGTACATGTCTGGGTGAGCTAAACTTTGGTGGATTAAGGTGCGAAGAACCTGGAAACTGTTTGTCAGAGTTATAGCTTCAAATCCACCACTCTGTGGCCACCAGCAATCCTCAAGCCGACCCATTCCGCAAACAGGGGCTGCCTACCTCTTCCGGGCAACCTTGCTTGAGCTGCTGCCACACGTGACTGCCACTTTCACAAATGCCAAAACCAGACAGCAGAACCAGGAACGTTTTAAGGCATGGACAAAGTAGGCAATTGCCCAAGGCCCCCACCTTTTAAGGGGCCCCCTGAAAAATTAAACTTTCTCTCAGGCTCAGTGTATTTTTGTGTCTTAACCTTTATTGTATAATTTAGTATTGTTGAGCAACATAGGGTTTGAAATAGCACAAAACAAGTAATACATTGCAAAAATTGTTCCAGACAGGGTTCCCCAAAATATTTCTCACCCAGGCCCCCAAAATTCTTAAGATGACACTGAGCAGACCACAGACCCCACCCTCTCCTCAATTAATAACAAGTTAACTTCATCACTGGGAGAATCCTTTGGGGGTTGGGGCTGAAGCCACACCCACATGAGAGTCTGAGTTTGGTCTAGGCAGCAGCATGAGCAGAGCAAGGCAGCACGAGCACCCCAGCCGCTTCTGTGGCCTCTGGCATGAGACGCGGTGCCCCGTGCTGGATTACCAAATAGACAAATTAGGCACCAACCTATGGGCCCCACTCCTTTTAGGGGCCCTACCACAGTGGATCAAAATAAAATTGATTTGATCTTGAAAGAAAATTACCATCAAGCTTTCTTAAATTTTTTCCACAAGATAGAAAAAAATTATTCAACTCAAAGAAACGAAAATTTTACATTAAAGACTCTATATAGGAAATACTGTATTAATGTAATATACCCATTCAACAACTTTAAAGTACATAAACCATAGACATCAGATACACATAACAGTTTGGGGGTTATTACAACTTTGGAGGAGGTGTTAATCCGTCCAAAAAGTGACGGTAAAGTGACGGATATACCACCAGCCGTATTAGGAGTTCCATAGGATATAATGGACTCGTAATACGGCTGGTGGTATATCCGTCACTTTACTGTCACTTTTGGGATGGATTAACACCTCCTCCAAAGTTGTAATAACCCCCTTTGTCTCTTAAAAACTCATCTCCTGTCAACTGTCAGTTTGTAACAAAATTTGGTGCAAGCTACTTAGGTGTAATGTTTGATTATGTGTGATAAAATTGGTTTATTAAAATTGTTGGTTGAAAACTTATCAGGATTTAATTTGCACTAGGGTCCCCCAAAATTTCAACTGCCTAGGGGCCTTCACAGTGTTTATTCCGGCACTGCCTCTGGCCATATGCTGACTGCCTGCTGACTCTCCTGACTCCGCTCGTGATGTGCTCTTGCTCAGTAAGACAGGGAACACACAATGCCAGTCACAATAAAACAACTGCACCATGTGGTAAAACATTTGTGGCCATATTTATACTTTTTGATGCAAAACTGCACCAATGCAGTTTTGCGTCAAAAATATTACCGCAGGCTAACGCCATTTCTGTGCGCTGTACGGGTGACAAATTTATACTTTGACACACGGCGGCACAAACCACAGGTATAAGTCATTTGTTTGATGCACACCGCAGCGTCACGTCGTAAAGCAAAACAACATTAACTTGGCGGAAATGACTGTGAGCCGATTTACGACACCGCAAACCGGATATGTGGCGTATTTTGACGCAATAGCGTCTAAATTCCCCACAAACGCAGCCATTTCAGCAGAGAAGATCAAAAATGGATTCCAGATGCCTGTTCCCACCCCAGGAAGATGACAACAGACCAGGAACCAGCCAGGAGGACCCACACAAGAACCAGGACAGGGAGAAGAAGAAAAGAAAGTGTCGCTTCAGTGCAGAGGAGCAGGAAATTCTGGTAAAAGAGGTGACGGAACACCAGCACCAACTGTTTGTCACCTCAAAGTTGCCAATCAGTAGGAGAGAGGCAATATGGCAACAAATTGTTGACAAGATTAACAGTGTGGCAGAAGTACGCAGAACAGTCATCAAGTGCAAGAAACGCTGGCATGACTGCAAGCGCAGGACCAAGGAAAAGAAGGCCAGGAACAGGAAGGCAACACTGCAGACTGGAGGTGGGAGTCCAGCACACCAGGAGCCCCTGGACCACATAGAGGAGATGGTCGCAGCCATCATCCCTGAGGAGATCGTCACAGGGATTCAAGGACAGGACAACGCAGACTACCAGGAGACAACACAGATGCAGGGTAAGTCGCATGGGAAACTAAAATGCACTAATGTTAACTGCAACCGGGGGGGCAGGGAATACCTACTACACAATGCATGTAAGTCATCATATACATGGAGTGGCATGGGAAAAGGGGTACGGCATGGGGGCATGACCCGTACAGAGAAAAGCTGGGGCACACCATAACACAACACCAACAACATTTCCATTGGGGTATGCTGCCATGCCAATGATGTTGCAAAGGTAAAGCCACGCCAGGAGGGAAGGGCACAACGTCAAACTGACATCCCGTCACACGTCAGCCACTATACCCCCTACATTAACTAGTGCCCAATTAACAACCTCTAGCCATACCGACAACTGGAATGTAACATTGACAACAGTTGCCACTACCACCTCCGCTGTGTGTGCTGGTCAAGTAGCCAATGGCAGTAACGTCCCCATGGATCATGCACACCTAAATTAGAGGGTTTAGGATGGCAATGTTAACAATCCCCTGAAACAAGACAAATGTTCCAGTCCTGTCAAATGTGAATGCCCATAGTTGCCACAAACATCAGCCAATGTCATCAACATTAGGAGGTACACAGCACTAATGTCACACCTGTGCTGCATATGTCAGGGTCCATCCTGTGCCTGGGTCACAATGCAACATCACAAATGTCATACTGCTCAGACAACAACATTGAGGGGGAGGACACATGTAACTGGTCACTGAAATACACATGCACAGTCAGAGGAGGAAAAAGGACACTGCTACGACAATCAGGGCAATCCAATGTACCACACATTCCCCAATATCAGCTGTACACATTACCAACGCTGACATCCATATCATGCCATAACAATTCAATGCATAGTATACGCTACATTTCAACTACATATAAGTGGATGTGAAAGATCAGAGACTGGGGCAGGTCCAGATTGTTAAGTGTGCTGCTAGTGCCATCAGAGCACCCACAGCCAGTGAAAGGTCTCACCATTAGAATGGAAGTAGGGGAGGGTCGAGTAGGACAAGAAGGTGCCAATTCACTATTTGGCCAAAACCAACACCTAGAGGTTGTGATGCTTACAAGTCTACGAACTGACCACAATACATGTGACATGCAGGTGGGGCATAGGCCTGGGAGAATGCCCATCTGAAAGTCTGGATCAATGAACAGGAACCAGTTTCACAATGTGAAATCATCACAAGGCAGGCATGTCACATCACAAATGCCACAGCACAGACACGCTAATTGTACCCTATTTCATTGCAGAAGACAATGGATCTCCTGCGGATATGCCTGTCCAGGTCTACCCTGATGACATGGATGACGAGCTGACAAACATCAGTCAGCAGACCCTCCAAGATGTCCTTGGAACCCTCCAAACCCCACCTTCAGTCACAAGGAGGAGCACAGAACAAGCAGCCATCACAGAGGACCTACCCACAATCCCAATTGTACAACCTGCCATCTCCAATACAGTTGAGGACTCAGACAACACCGGCACCAGCTTTGAGAGAACTGTAGTGGGAGTACAGCGGGAGCTGGCCAAGGAGGTGCAGGTGGGGATGAAAAAAATGGCAGCCAGCCTTGAGGGGATGTGTTCGTGCATGATGTAATCTGCAGATCAGGCAGCAGCCATGCAAGAGCTAACATCCATCCTGCAAGGACTACAACAAACTGTAAAGGAATTCACCACTGCAGTAAGGGCGTTGCCACAACACCTCGCGCCCCAAAGCTTCCACTGCATGCACAAATGCAATCATGACCCCCTCAGGGCCGACCTGGCTGCCTACCATCGTGATGTGGCTGCTATCTTAAGAACCAGCAGATCCTCCTAGCAGCAGTACTGCCCTTAAGACCCCCACAGTCAGCAGCTAGCGGGATGTCTGACTCCACGTCTACACACACTGAGGTGTGTGTTGCCCCTTCACAACCACCACCACCAAGGGTAGAGGAGGCAACCCACACATCAGAAGATGAAGACCAGGAACAGATTACCTTCACACGTAAAAGTACCCTGAAGCACTAGTCCCTGCCACATGGCGACCTATTACCAAGGTCATGCGCTTCGTAACATGCCAGTCGTGCAACAACTGTACTCAAACACTGTTCTGCAAACCACTGTTTATCTTGTCAGCCTGCCCTGTGATTGTCTCTCACTAACTCATTGGCAAATCCTGTCCCTCTGCACTGTCTGACACTTCACCCTAGCATGTCCAATGAAATGTCCTTTTGCACTTGTGTAGGATCACAATGGAAGATGTCACTATAATGGACTCACAATCATGGACAATGTACATATAGCACTACAGCACTTTTCAATAAATAGCACTTACACAACCACTTTGTCTCTGTGTAATGTGACACATCAACTGTGCAGTAGATCACTGAATTTTGCCTCCTGTCAAATAACATAGCTTGTCAATACAACTGTCCTGAAATCATGTAGGCTGATAACTATGCACAGTGGCCTGGATTCTACCATACTCTGCCCTTCCTGAGGGTAATATCTGAGGAAAAGAGAAACTATACACCATAATGCTGTGTTGGACAGAATAATGCTTCCTCAATGGATATTTAAAACATAAAATAGTGCCTTCAAAATGTTGCTTCAATGCAAAACTAACACATGTAACATTGCCCACAAATATAAGCGAACATTCACCAAACTGCATGAATGGAGGTGTATGAGTTTACATCCAAATAAGTAATCATGCTGAACAGTGTAACAAATGATCTATGTGAGTTATGTACACTATACTACAAGAGAGCTTACTACCACTCACCGTATAAGGGTTTCCTTGGACATCAGACTGCAGTCAGACATAACACAGTGTCCCCAGTCATAAATCTGGAAACACTGTACGTGACATTGAAAACATACATTATGAAAAAAATACTTTGGGATCCATATTAACTGTGATTGGTGGTTGCAATGAATGGTCTAATCTTTGCAAGGTAGCTTTGGGGTAGCTGCCAATGTTACAGCTCAGTTTAGATTTGTTAGCAACATAGCACACAAAATGTAATACAAAAGAAAAACTGTACACTCATGCCAAGGTCCTGATCTACAAGCATGTCATACATACTGTAAAGGGTTTACTACATATTTATTAAACAGTAAAAACAGAAGTGAAAACTCAGGAAAAAGCCTTACCGACCCTAATCTACTCTAACTACTCATTACCCACAACTGTCCCTAACTAACCTAGGCTAAACTTACTTATCACATTGAACGAAACGTTCTAAACATCAACCCCCACCCCCCTTATGAGATGGGACACATGGAGGACACAGATACTAACCTAAACACATATTATCCTATACTAAACAAATATATCTATATACATATTTTTGTTTTAATATTTACATTTGTTTATGTTTTATTTTTTTAAACACACAAGAACCCCCAACATTGACCCCCACCCACCCACCCACACACTTAAAAATAAACAGTAGAAATATTCAGGACCCCCCACCCACTAACACTAACTAAACTAACATCCTATACTAACGTAACACTAAGGGGGTGATTTTAACCTTGGCGGACGGCAGAGGCCGTCCGCCAAGGTACCACCTCCAAATGACCGCACCGCGGTCAAAAGACCGCGGCGGCCATTCAAACATTTCCTCTGGGCCGGCGGGCGCTCTCCAAAAGAGCGCCCGCCGGCCCAGAGGAAATGCCCCTGCAATGAGGACGCCGGCTCAGAATTGAGCCGGCGTAGTTGCAGGGGTGCGACGGGTTCAGTTTGCACCCGTCGCGTATTTCAGTGTCTGCATTGCAGACACTGAAATACACAGTGGGGCCCTCTTACGGGGGCCCCTGCAGTGCCCATGCCATTGGCATGGGCACTGCAGGGGCCCCCAGGGGCCCCGCGGCACCCCCTACCGCCATCCTGTTCCTGGCGGGAGACCCGCCAGGAACAGGATGGCGGCGCTCCGCCGCCATGGAGGATTCCCCTGAGCAGCGGGAAGTCGGCGGGAGACCGCTGACTTTCCGCTTCTGACCGCGGCTGAACCGCCGCGGTCAGAATGCTCGTGGGAGCACCGCCAGCCTGTTGGCGGTGCTCCCGTGGTCGGTGGCCCTGGCCCCCTAAGAATGACCCCCTAAGCCCCCTAAACCCACAAAGTATAGGAATCAGGAAAGAGGAGGGAGGGGAGGGAATCATGTCTTTCAAAACTGCTAAAGGTTGGCCCTCCAGAGTATCCTCTTGATTGACTGCACCCGCCGGTTGACATGTCGCACCTCCTGTCACAGTCGACTCATCTTCCGCAGGACACGGTCCAATTTACGCTGCATATGTCCAAAAGCAGCAGGGTTAATGGCTGCAGCTGGGGTGGTCTGGGTGCCAGCTGAGGAAGTCTGGGGCTGTGTAGTGTTCATGGCTGTGGGCTGCCCTGCAGGTGGTGCTGCACTTGGGCCTGGAGCACTTGCTGAGGATGTTGCTGCAACGTCCCAGCTGCTGGTGGTGCCACCTGGGTGGTAGTGATGGTGGTGGTGACTGTGGTGAGCAAAGAAGGGCCGCCTTGTGGAAATGCCCTCCAGGCTCCGGAGGCCCGTTCATGCCAGTATCTGCAGGCCATTTTTCTGTACCCAGACTCTACTTGAAGTATGTGCTGATACCTCATTGCCCGCCGTTGAAACTCCCTGACCTGGATGGGTGTCATATTTGCAGAAAAATAGAAAATCTTACATTAGGAACTGCATTGTGTGAAATGGCACAAGAAGTAAATCAGACAATACTTGCTATCATCAATTGATGTGAAGCCTGCACTCATTTTCAGCCTCATGTAGTGTTTCAAAAGTCAGTCTAGCCGTTGTGTCAACAAATGTTGGTAATGAATTGGAAATTTCTATAACTCACAGGCAAATGTGACCTATATCTATACATAATTGGCTCCTGATTTGTGTTGCTGTTTGACACAAAGGTGGCACTAACTTACATAATGCAAAAGTATTCAATACGTTTGCAGAGCTCTTGCTTCCTCTCAGCTACCACTTGTGGTCCTTAACAAAGTAGATATATGACCCTGTATGTTTCAGAAGCATTCCACACACTCAACAACATTGCCGGCAGATATTGTAAAAATCATCTGATGTCACTACAGAGCATTTAATCGTGCACATTTACATGATTTATACCCACCAACAGGGCCACCAATCACAATCCCCATGTGGTCCAGCAGATCTTGCTCCCTGGAGATAAGGTCAGCCCAGCAGTGCTTCAGCTGGTGGTCATTCCTTGGTGTCTGATAAATCCGTTGCAGGTGATGCAAGACCTTTGCCCACCGGAGCCTCCGTGCCTCGGTGTGATACCCCTGTATCACCCGCCCACCTGCCTCAATCATAAGGGTTAGGAAATGGCACACCAGCCATATAACACCACCCAGCTCCTCCTCACCCATCTTGCCAAGACGAGGCCTACCCAATATCTTAGCAGCAAAAGATAAATAGGGGATAAAGGGGAACAAAGGAGAATAGGGGGAAAGTAGAATAGAAAAACCTTAAGCTAAACAACTAACACAGCCCAGTCTTACTTGTGTGCCATATGCTGCAATGAACCATGTTGCCAACATGTATGTGTGAAATAGGTGTGGTCCTCTGCTATTGCCCTTCAAAGGTGAAATGTACAGGATATATGTCATTTACAGAGTGTGTGAATGTGACTGTTGTATAATACCCATCACAATTGCTTTGGAAATTTCTGTGTCCTGATCGGTATGTCAGCAATGCTCCATGAGGCTACACTCTTATTCTGATAGTTAGAGATAAAGGTGAGCAAAAATTATTACCCAGACCATGATATGGTGATTATTATAGGTGTTTATTTACATATGTTGATACAGTGGTGATGGTGAGTTGTTTCAAAAGAAATTGTTCACAATATGTTGGTGCCTACGCAATCCAGCAGCTGTGTTTTTTTGGTCCCCCTCATGTTGCAGGTCAGCATCCTCCTATTCCTCCTCTTCAGGCATTTGTGGCTCTGGTTCTAATAGGGGAATGTCCCTTTGTACACAAATATTGTGCAGGATGGCCCATGTTAAAATGATCTTGCAGACCATTTCTGGTGAGAATAAGAGGTTGCCACCAGTGATGTTGAGGCACCTGAATCTCAACTTGAGGATGCCAAAGGTCCTCTCAACTATGGTGAGTGTCCTCCTAAGTGCCTCATTGTAGGCACGCTCTGCTGCAGTGCTTGGGTTGCCCAATGGTGTCATAATCCATGGCTGGATACCATACCCCTGATCAGCTGAATGAGAAAATGATTGGGATCATGTTGATGTAGCTTGCCCCATTATTATCACCGTGCATGGCACTAGTTGTCTTGTGTTGTCTGTGACTCTTTTGTGTTATTGTGTTAATTCCTAGGCTTCTAGGATGTACCATCTGCATTGGGTTGTTTCCTTGGCTGAACGAGTATTTGCCTGCTGACCGGTTGTCAGCAGTATGTTTTGGGATTTTCAGTACAGTGTGCACTTCCTAGCATTGTGACTTGTGATACAGGTGTTCCTGTGTCTTCACTGGGGGTGAGATGATAGTTCCATACACACATTGAATTTGACAGTGGTGGTAACACGTTAGCATCTATGTACCCTGGACATCCCATACTTTTAGACATATGCAATGGATTAATTTAAACATCAGTGAGACGCTTACGTTTTGCAAGGTGACAAGTAGCCAAACCTCTCCATACGTTGTGATCATTGACGTCTTAACATTAGACTGTACACTAATTTCAGATGTGTGACAGGTTCACTGCAAACCTATCAAACATGCCTAGTGGTGTCACGACCTCAGTGTGTTCCTGTTCACATGTTGCTGTCATGGTGTATGTGTTGTTTGTCCTAGAGGGTTGCTGTGCAGTGTGTATATGAGTAGGTTTCTGTACTTACCAACAAGTAGTCCATTGCCATGTCGTCTATCCTGGAAGTGTTGATTGATGGTACAGCGACGGAAGATGAACGAGTCATGGACACTCCCAGGATACTTTGCCACGATGTTGGTGATCAATCTTTGGTGATCCACAATGGCCTGCACATTGATGGAGTGTGTGTGCTTCCTGTTGCGGTAGAGGTGTTCAGTTGCAGCAGGTGGCACAAGGCATACATGTGTGCAGTCAATGGCACCAAGGACATGTGGGAATCCATTAATGAGGTAAAACCCTTGTTTTGTCTCCTGCTGCTTCTGCTGTGTGTTTGGGAAGCAGATGTGGCGAGGTATGAGTCTGATGATGGCATCCAGTACCTTGGGCAGGAAGGCGGAGAATGATGGCTATGAAATCCCAGCAACCAGTGCGCCAGTGGTTTGAAAGGAGCCACTTGCCAACATGTGTAGTACAGCTAGCAGCTTAGTTTCTGTTGGGCTGGTGAGGGGTGTCAGCAAGCTGGGTGCCAACTGTGGCTCAATGTTGCGCAGCAGCTGCTGAATGGCTTGCCAGTTCAACCTGTACCTATGGATGATGTCATGTTCCCTGAGGCCATGAAGGGTTGTCCTGGTGTGGAATATCCTCTCCTGCCTTCTGCGTTGCCTCTGGGGTCCCTGCTGGTGTTGTGGTAGCTGCTGTTGTTGTTCCCGTGCTCTGCAGCTGCATGCATGCTGGATGAGAAGCACCTCCATGTCTCCCTTTTGCTGCTTTGCGGTTGCTTCTGTGTGTTCTGATTAAGTACAGGTATGTTTGCCCCATTTTAACGCCTGCCCTGACCCAGGCGTTCATTTTTGACACAAATGGGCCTGTGCGTCATTTTCCAGGTAGCATAAATACAACGGACTGGCGTTTAAGTCATTTTTTGGACGGGAACGTCTACCTTGCATATGATTAAAGCAAGGCGGTTTCCCACATCCAGAAAATGGCTCACACTGGGGGATTTTGATGTCCGCGGGCTCGGGTGTCAAAGTTTAAATATGGGGCAAGGTTTGTGCGAATGTGCGTCAAAATGTTTGACGCACATTCACGCAGATGGAGTATAAATATGCCCCTAAATGAGAAAGAAAGACACAAATATATTTATAGAGGCTTTAAATAGGGCAAACCTGGCATGAGGGCATTAGAACAATTTAGTTGAACATCAGAATATGTTATATTTATTTTTTGTTTTAGCACGGCAAGAATAAGCAACTTGTTCATATTTGCAGGTCAGGAGATGCTGATCTGACACCCAAATCTAAAGCTGATTACCCTGATCAAAATTCTACATCTTTTTCCCTGTGTAGATAATACGAAATGAATGTCAATGATTTAAAAGGCACACTAATGTGTCAATAAATACTTTGGTGTTATTACATGAGGAATATTAACAATTGCAGTAAAGGTTTTGCTGAACAAAAATGTGCATGGCGGTGCCACTGTTGGAAAGTGGTCTATTTGTAAGGCCAGGTAAGTACCTACACTTAGCAATAGGCCACTAACCCCCATAGGTCCAGTTAGGTCTCAATAAGTTAATGCCAGCTCAACCCTATGTAGCTTGGCATTGAGCAGTTAGGCTCAATTTAGGAGACATGTGTGTAAACCATTTAAAATTCACAAAACAGTAAATAGGTAAAACACAATAAAAATCCAACAATTTATAAAAATAGATTACAGTTTTATCTCTAAAATGACACTAAAGTGACAAAATCCAATAAAGGGAACCAGAGATATGTTTTAAAGAATAAATGTTTTTTTAGCGCATAGAAACAAAAAGCGCCAATTTGGACATCTGTTCGCACTCGACCGGGGCAAAGACATGAATTTGAGGTTGACAGTGATGGAGCTCTGCTCGGCTATAGTGAGCTGGAGGCCTCGTTCAAAGTTTTACCTTCTGACTTAAGTGGTCATTCTGACTTTGGCGGTCTTTACTGAAGACCACCATGTAAGCCGGCACTGATAGACCGGCAGTGATGGCTGTTTGAAGACTGCCGCATTACGAGTCACCAACACAACTCCGCCAAAAAGTATACCCAAAAAACAACACTGTTGGCCAAAACGACAGCGTGAAGGAGGCGGCTGTACCACCACCACTGCCACACCGAGAACATCGCACCTGCCAAATAACTAATCACAAATCTGCACTGCAGTCTCAACACAGTGCTATTCCACCACCACAGGAAAAAAGGCACCTCCACCAGAACACTGCACCACTTTGGACAATACCATTATCCCACGTCAGTGACAGAAAGCCCAGGCCTGGATGCAGGTCCAATAGTGAGGACTCCACTGGATGTCTGGATAAAGTTGATGAACCTGGCCCATCAGGTATGAGCGGTCAGTCCACCACCACCAGCCTCATCCTACCCAAAACTGAAACAGCCTCCCCTGTGACATCCATTGCAGAGCAGAGTCCACCTTCCCAAACCTATGTCCCAAGGCCACATCAATCATCAATGTGCCACACAGGACAGGGCCAGGAATCAATGGTGCAAACCAAAAGAAAGTACGGTCCTGTTTTCAGTATCTGGGGGCACACTGCCCCAGAGGCACAGGGAACAAGGACCAGTGTGAGGCCAATCATGGGCCAAGGGACGAGGCAGGTACAGAACACGACTGGCCAGGAGGCCATCTCCAGAACCTGGGAGCCTACCAGCAATCCCAGGACAAGATGGGCCAGATACTGACCACCAGGACACCCAAAGGCTGCAGGGGGAATACCACCAGGATGCCATGCAGCAGTAGCAGGCACTCAATGCCACCATGGTCTCCATATTAGGGGAGTTCAAGGAACTGAACAATATCCTGTGGACATCCTCCACCCAATAGCAAGCCCCATCCAGTAGTCAGTCAACACCACTGCCCTCAACATCAGCACTTGCTACTGGGACCATAGGCCACCAGCAAACCTACCACTGAAGCTGAGGGATCCCCCACAAAAGTGGTCCCCCATCCAGACATCCTGCAGGACCTGAGGCAAAGAACAAACCCCCCACCAGGAAGTGATCCCTCTTCTGAACTGTCACCCTTGTGTGCTGTTGTTACACTTGTTGACTGTCCAAAACCAAGTTCACATCATTCTGAGACAAATGGATATAGGACATGTGAAACAAATAGCTGTACCACCCGCTCTGATAATCACCTAGACCATTACTGTACCCCACTGGACTGTGATGTTATTCACTACATAAACATAAAATATCACAAGTCATGGTGCACGTCTCTTTATTGTTTGTAGTGGCAATTCTGTTTACAAGCAACAAATATATACACATGTTTCCATCACAATAATGTTAAAGTGACAGATGTAGTGGGACACCCTAGCAGGTGTGTACGTACATCCATATTGTAGTGACATCCAGTGTCAAAGATGCCAACAGGCACTTCAGTAATCAGCTTGCAGACAGAGATGTGACCCGAAGAGGAAAAATGAAATGGAATTAGGCACAAAATTGTAAGGCATGTGATCCACAGTCATACACCAACAGCATTTGAACACAAACACAGGATGACTGCCCCAGCAGCTATGATACCAAATATGTAGGGGCCTGCATTGTCACTCACACACATGTGTAGGTGTAGGACAGGAAAGATGTCATATAGGTAATAATCTCTATTGTTCATCTCCCTGAGTCGTCAGGAACAAATAGTTGCTGCACAGCAGCTGACAATGCAGCATGACATGCCTACACAGCTGTACTCAAAACCTTTGGTAGAACCATAAGGATGTTCCATAATGGCACCAGCATTCCACACATATCCTTAGAAGCAATGCATTTCCACTACCCCTCATGGTAAGTCAGATACCTTTAAGCGTTGGAAACCAAGAGGGATGGATCGCTGTAGTCCCCACACACACCTTGATGCATGATAATTCTAGGTACAGACGGGCTTTAACAATACATATTCCAAGAGCAGATGACAAATAAATCACTCATACCTGTTCATCATTGAAAGTAGTGATGCATCAGTTCAGTCCTGTTGTCATGTGCCTCATCCTCTTCTGCCTCTTCCTCAGCATCAGAGTCACGGGCCCAAAACACTGCTCCAGCATCAATGCCCCCCTCCTCCAACAGTGGGATGTGCCTTCTGAGGGCTAGATTATGGAGCATGCAGCATGCAACAAAGATCATGCAGACTTTCTCTGGTCGGTATTGTAGGGCAGCACCAGACACATGGAGGCAATGAAATCTAGTTTTCAAGAGACTGGAGGTCCTCTCAATCACTCGCCTTATCCGGCTAAGTGCTCTTTGTACCTGTTCACCCATCCTGCAGTGGGACGTCTAACAGGTGTGAGGAGCCAGGGCAGCTTGGGATATCCGGAGTCACCTGTGTGGAAAAGGAGACAAGACTATAGGTAACAATGCTAGGCAGAGTGCTGCGAGGGGTACAAATGTCTGACATGGAGAGCAGTTCACATTACTATGAGCCAGGCCCTTTCGACCTTTAGCTGTGACATGAATGCAGGGACACTGCTGTTCCTCAGGACTTAGGACTCAAGTACTGTAGCTGTGACATGAATGCAGGGACACTGCTATTCCTCAGGACTTAGGACTCAAGTACTGATCCAGGGAATTTTATGTATACATGTGTTATGTACTCGTCTGCAAGACACACCACATGTACATTGAGCGAATATGTACTCTCCAGTTGCTGTAGACCTGTTAATTGGCCCTTTGAGGTACCAAGGTGATCTGAGTCCCATCAATGGCCCCTATTACATGTGGGACATTTGATATTGTAAAAGGCTGTCTTAACAGTGGCCAACTCTGGACAGTGTGGGAACCTAATGTACCTGTTCACATGCTGGAGTAGGGCATCAAGTACATCCTGCAACACTTTACTGAACTGGGGCTGTGACATCCCTGCAGCCAATCCCACAGTAACCTGAAAAGAGCCACTCACCAGAAAATGCAGGGCTAACAACACCTGGACTGTTGGAGGGATGGCAGGGGAACTTCTTAAAGCTGGAAGGAGGTCTGGCTTCAACTGGGCGACCAGTTCCCTGATGAACAAACGGTTTAGACAATAGTTTAGGAGGATGTGGCGCTCTTCCATGGTTACAAGGTCTACGAGTGGCTGGTAAATTGGCGCATTCCTCATCACTCCATTTTGAAGATATCTAGGCGGGGAGACAAACAACAATCTGGGAACCTCTCACAATGTTGTGCACCAACTATGACATACGACAATCACGAAGTCTTGTTCATGTAAGTTGACTCTCATGTTGCGGTAGACACATTAATCCACACTCCATTCCTAACCAGACAATGCCATATAATCCCTGTGACAATGGACATGTATATGACATGTAAACATACACCTTCCACGTCTTCCGCCATATGGATTGCAAATACTGACAAATATAGTGACAAGTATGGTGAAGTCACCAGACGCTCACTACATATGTGACTATCCACAAAGTGTAAGCTAAACAAATCAATTTGTAACAATATGCAGGTAATGATGCAATGTGAACCTAGGACAGTCATGTTACAAACTAAAATGGCATCCGCCTGTCCTGCATGCATTGTACAGATGGAAGTGACCTCATTCCTTTTGCGGTAGTCGTCATGGCGGAAGGCAGTAGGAACCGCCGTACAACTCCTCATTGGAAAACATTGACATCAATGTGAGACTGGGACCAATGACGATCACCGCCGGTGGTGACGGTCATGACCGCTGCAGTCGTAACTGCCAATTTGTATTGGCCAGCTCACTTGACTCCTGGCATTAGGGAAAGGAAGACCTCCACTTCGTGAACTGCTGTGTCCTGAATCTTGGAGCAATGATGGCACGCACTGCAGGGTATAGGGCCCCAGCCTTCACAAGGCAGGAGCTGGAGAAACTTGTGGAAGGGGTCCTACCCCTGTATGGGCGGTTGTACGGTGCTCCAGGGAAACAGGTCAGTACAACGTCCTTTGTCCCACATGTCAGGTGGTGTTTGACGATGAATGTGTGTGCACACTGACATGTTATGACTGATTTGGTGTTTTGCATGCACATGATTTGTGTGATATATTGGCAGTGTGGATGGTCCGTGTATGTTGTGTGTCATTAAAGGTTGCAGCTGTATTGGTATTATTTACATCATGTCCCACATTTTGGGAATGTTTTCCATGCAGGTCAGTGCCCACCAGAAAAAACGTTTATGGAGAGCCATCGCCAAGGAAGTGTGGACCCTGGGGGTCTATAGCCAGCGTAGTACCCATTGCAGGAAGCGGTTGGAGGAACTGAGACGCTGGGCCCAGAAGACTGCAGAGGCCCTGCTGGGGATTGCCTTCCAATGTGGAAGAGGTGCCCCTCAGACTCTGACCCCCCCTAATGGTATGCATACTGATGGTGGACTACCCAGAGTTGGATGGGCACTTGAGGGCAGAACAGCAGCTACAAGGGGTGAAGTGTAGACTGTTAGCTGATGTCTGCATGGTTGTGTACTGTGACCCTCACTGGGCTTGGGATTTACATGGTCAGATGAGATTTAGGGAGTGTACAGTCCTACTTGTCACACCAATCATGTAGGAGTGTGACACATTACCTATGTAGATCCATGCAGGAACAGAAGTGGTGGTACTGTGACACACATTCAACTGTACGTATGAGTCGCTCAAGTGTTCTATCATGTCACTGGCTGTATCCTCCATCTCTGCGTATACTGTAATAGTACAAGGTGATCACGTAGGCACTGTATTTGGGTAATGACAGGTATGTTTTGTTAACATTGCAATTGCTTCAATTGAAACACCAATGGACCTCTGTACCACATGTAGTCCACACATTCCTGTCAGTTAGTTTGTGTGCACAGTTCTTCAGAGTTCAGAGTTCAGACTTGTTTTATCCTGTAAAGGATGACATGTGGTTGGGTATGTCCTTGGGTTTCATTTTTGATCAATGTAGGAGGCTGGCCTGGCTTATAGTGGGTACCTGATGGTACTTACACCTTGTGCAAGGTCCAGCTATCCCTTATTAGTAGATTAGTAGTGTTTTAGGTACTTTATTTTAGTGACAATGTGCCAAAAATAACTCAGAGGATTTACTCCCTTAGGAGGTAAGTAAAATACACAAAATATGCACACAGACCAAAATCAGGTAAGTAAAACAGTCAGAAAGTAGTGCAAACACTGTAGAATACAATAGGATGCAATAGACCTAGGGGCAACACAAACCATATACTAAGAAAGTGGAATGTGAACCACAAATGGACCCCTATGCTAGTGTAGTGTGTAGAAGTTTGCTGGGAGTGTAAGAAAACACTAAGGGTGTCCAAGATACCCCACCCCAAGACCCTGGGAAGTAGGAGTAAATTACTACTATTTCCCCAGAAACACACTAAACTCGTGATAGTGGATTTTTCAAAGACCACAACAGACTGCAAAGCACTGAAGACGGATTCCTGGACTTGCAGACCTGCAAAAGAAGGGAACCAAGTCCAAGAGTTGTGAAAGTGTCCAGGGGGCAGGAGCCCACTAAACCCCGGATGAAGGTGCAAAATGGCTGCCTCTGAATGGAAGAAGCTGAAGATTCTGCAACAAAAGGTGCTAGGAACTTCTCCTTCATGCAGAAGATGTCCCACGGAGTTCTGGAGGATGCAGAGTTTTTTCTTTGGCAAAAGACTGCAAAAAAGCCTTGCTAGCTGCAAGAGTCATGGTTGAAGAAAAAGGGTGCTGCCTGGGCCCAGGAAGGATCAGGATGTCGCCACTTGGGAGAGGAAACATAGGGGGTACTCAGCAACGTAGAGAGCCCACGCACAAGAAGGTAGCACCCACACAAGCCCTTAAACACAGGTTCAAGAAGACTGAGCCTGGGGGTCATCTCAACACTACAAAAGAGGGTCCCACGAAGCTGGAGGTCAACCCAGGTTGTTGAGCGGAGTGCTAGGGAACTGGGCTTGGCTGTGCATGAAGGAATACTTGGAAAGGTGCACAGAATCCCTAGCAGCTGCAGTTCACGCAGTGCACAGGATTACTGTCTGGAGAAGGGAGGCAAGGACTTACCTCCTCCAAATTTGGACAGTTGGACCATTGGACAGTCTGGGTCACTTGGGTCCACCACATCTGTTCCAGGTTGAGAGGGGTCCCAGAGTACCGGTGATGCTGAAGTTTGGTGCCTGCTGGAGCAGGGGGAAGATTCCGTCAACCCACAGGAGATTTCTTCGTGGCTTTCAGTGCGGATTGAAGGCAGGCCAACCCCAAAGCATGCACCCCCAGGAAACAGTCAAGAAAGCTGGCAGGATTAGGCGCTACAATGTCGCTGGTAGTCTTCTTGCTACTTTTTTGCAGTTTTGCAGGCGTCCTGGAGCAGTCAGCGGTCGATCCTTGGAAGAAGTCGAAGAGAGAGGTGCATAGGAACTCTGGTGAATTCTTGCAAGTCGTTATCTGAGGAAAAGCCCACTGGAGAGCCCCTAAATAGCCCTCGGAGGAGGATTGGCAGTAGCTGCAGAGAAAACCCCAGATAACTGGTTTGGCAGTACCCGGGGTCAATAGTGGAGCCCTGGGGATGCATGGGATTGGCACCCCAATACCAGATTTGGAATGGGGAGACAATTCCATGATCTTAGACATGTTACATGGCCATATTCGGAGTTACCATTGTGAACCTACATATAGGTATTGACCTATATGTAGTGCATGCATGTAATGGTGTCCCCGCACTCATAAGGTCCGGGGAAATTGCCCTGAAGTGTGTGGGTTCACCTTTGCTAGTGCAAGGGTGCCCTCACACTTAGTAACTTTGCACCTAACTTTCAGCAAGTGAAGGTAAGACATATAGGTGACTTATAAGTTACTTAAGTGCAGTGTAAAATGGCTGTGAAATAACATGTGCGTTATTTCACTTAGGCTGCAGTGGCAGACCTGTGTAAGATTTGTCTGAGCTCCCTATGGGTGACCAAATAAATGCTGCAGCCCATAGGGATCTCCTGGAAGCCCAATACCCTGGGTACCTAGGTACCATATACTAGGGAATTATAAGGGTGTCCAGTGTGCCAATTAGAATTGGAAAAAAATGTTCACTAGCCTATAGTGACAATTTTAAAGGCAGAGAGAGCATAAGCACTGAGGTTCTGGTTAGCAGAGCCTCAGTGACACAGTTAGTCACTACACAGGTACACACATTCAGGCCACAAACTATGAGCACTGTGGTCCTGCCTAGCAGGAGCCCAGTGAGACAGGCAAAAACAAACTTACATACATGTAAAAATGGGGGTAACATGCCAGGCAAGAAGGTACTTTCCTACAATCAGGCATTTAGCCAGTTGACACGCATGTAGTAGTCTTCAATCAGGTGTATAGGCTGCAGGACTGAGGTGATCGCTGATAAGTTTGGGTATTGCTTGCATGGCTCAATTGTTTTTGATTGCAAAATGGTCTCTTGTTTACCCGGCAGGGGTACATTATGTATTGTTAGTGTGTGAAGTGGATCTGTGGGTTATCACCATTTCCTCCCTTTCTGTTTCTCCTACCTTCCATATTTCTCCACCTCTATCTATGTGTGTGTTAGCATCATCTGGCGAAGGAGAAAGGGCACTGGTGAGGGGAGATGCAGCAGCCCACGGGACCCAGGAGGTTGGCACCAGCAAAGCCAAGGGGACCAGTGGGATGGAGGGCAAGGGGAGCACCATAGGGGAGACTGGAGCAACCACCACAACAGATTCCGATTCCTCCTCTGATGACGGCTCTCTGGCGGTGGTGGACCCATCTGGGACTACCCCATCACCATGCTTGTCCACCACCCCCCTTACCAGCACCACCCTCCCTGCAGATTCTTACCCAGTTTGCCCGTGCCCACTTACCCAGGAAGGTGGGAGTCTCCATCGCCGCAGGCACCTCTGCTCCTGCCACAGCCAGCCCTGCTGCCCTCAATGAGTAGGCTATTGACCTCTTGAGGTCCATCTCTCTGGCGGCAGACAACCATCAGAAATGCCATCCAGGGACTGTCATCCCAGATTCAGCTGTCCAATGCATTCCTGAAAGGCATTCACGGTGCGTTGTCTAGCCTACAGAGATCGTTTCAGGCTCTGGCCTCCTCGTTGATTGCAGTCCCCCCCCCCCAGCTACCTGTTCCAAATCCACAACCCCTTTCCCTACACCCATCCAGGGCACACATACAGATCAGCATACACCCACTACAACAGATAAGGGTCACAAAGACAGACATAAACATCACAAACGAACCCACAGGCAAGCACACACACACACAACACACATCTGCAAACACAACAGAAACTTCCCCCACCACCTCCTCCCACACATCTCCAATCACACCTGCCAGCACTGCATCATCACACACTGGTCCTGCTAGCATCCCTGTCATACCCTCAATCACCACAACAGCAGACTCACAGACACCCACCCCACACACCAAACCTGCAGTCACCACGACTACCTTCACTGTCACCTGCAGCACATCCACCTAACTTGCACACACCACCCCAACATTCACTCACACATCTCCCATTCCCTCTCCCTGCATCTCTACCCCTCCTCCCAATGAATGCACACACACCCACTCACCCACCCAACATTCACCCACCACAGACATGCACTCATTGCACACACCAGCATCCATGTACAGCACATCTACACATCGGATGAGCACTCCCTCTGCCTCCACTCCCAACCCTCATTCGTGTGACCGCCTCTGTGTACCTGAAAAAGTCATGCTTGCCATCCTTGACCTCTTCCCTACACCCCTCCCACCCGATGTTACCCCTAAACATCGTGTCCTCTTGCCCCTCCCAGGCCCATCCACCACCCATTCCTCGGGTACCCCCTCTGCTCCTCCACCCAGCATGAAATCCACCCGTCCCAGAGCCAAAGTACCCCCTCCCAAGCCCAAACCGAGACATGCCCCTTCCAAATTTAAGAAACTCCCAACCCCACCACCTGCAAACCGCTGAGATGCCTGCCTGTCCCATTGATGCCCCTATGCCGTGAAGGCCTATTTGCTGTCAGGAGTCAAGTTGGGGCCATGATATATGGACTTTATGTGTTTCTGCATTTCTGCAAATTGGACTTGTCATTTGGCAGATTTTGTAGATATTTAAGATTACATCTGCCCGCATTGATAAGGTTGGCAAGATGAGATGCTTGTCCTGGTTTCCTTCTACTTGGTAGTGTGACATCTGTGTACAATGGTGTGTGAGGTCTGGGTATGGGTTGTGTCTGTGTTGTTGCATGCGCTGGGTAGATGGGTTGTCCCATGTGCATGTTGTTATGTATCTGACTGCTTGCTTGGGGGATTGTATGGGGTGTTGTGTGTGTCTGTGTGTATGCTGCTGCATCTGTCAATTTCCTTGTATGTTGGTTTTAAGTGATGTGTCATCTGTGTTATTGTTTGGGTGTGTGTTCACAGTAATTGCTTGTGTGTCATTGCTACATACAGTTTATGGTGTGTGTGTGTGTATGCGTGGTGTTGCCCAACATGCCTGTCTATGCCTGTGTTGAGGTGTCTGTGGTCTAGTTGTCATTGTATGGTTATAGGGTGTGTTGGTGGTGTTTGTGTGTGTTGTGCTGTATATTTGGCACATGTGTCTGCTTGGCATTGTGTGTGTATTGGGTACTTGGCTTTGACGTATTTTGTGTGTGCCTGTGTGTGGCCTTCGCTGTCTGTGTGGGGAATGTGTGTTCTGTGTCGGAGTGTATCACTGCTATTTCCTCCACTCTGTGCTAGGCATACTTATGGTTGTCTTCTTTGCTGTTGTCCGTAGCCCTAAAGGTGTTTGGCGAGATACAACACTGGGAAGACTAGCAGTTTATTTGCCATGGCAGAAGTGGATGCATCTCTGTTGTACTTTCTGTTTCACCAGGTTTTTCGGCCCAGCCAGCCCACCCCAGATATCCTGGTGTTGTGGTGAATTAGAATGTGGGATGCTGCTCGTCGGTGGTACTGGCGGTAAGTTGTCTGTGTTGCGTTGGGTTCACTGCCTTACTCGTTATATGGTGCTTTGCTCTGCCACACTGGCGGCAGATACAACACCGCCACTGGTGTGGCGGTCAGGTTACTGTCAAACTCAGAATGACCACCTTAGTCTTTTTCTTGCAGATTTTTCTCAATGGGGCGAAGTCACAAGTCGAATTTAACCTCTTTGGAGACCTCTTTGGACATGTGCTGCAGGAGACCCCACTGAAGAATCCTACCTTTGGAGTTAGACAATTTTTCATGATGGAAATCTTTGTCCGGGACCAACATGAAATTGAAGCCTACCTCCCAGGAGCCCTCTTCGGAGACACTGCACGGAAGCCTCAGACAACTTTTTACGTTCGGACTTAGGAACTTTTCTGGAGCTTTTTCTCTCTGATTTCGGATGACAGCAAGCCAATTTTGAGTGTACATCATTGGAATGCCTTTCCATGAGCCCCAGTGAAATCCTAGAAGTCTGGGGCTCTGGAGTTTTTTCAGTCAGGCCGGGTTGCGGTGATGCAAGCCAGCCTGGCTCATGATATTGGGTTGGTCACTTATGGAGTTTTTATTCCAAAGTTGCTCTAAACTTCTGGATCTTCTTCCAGAAGGTCTTTAAGGTCCTTTAGGAGTCCAGAACTCATCCCGGGTTCCAGAAGCTCTGCAATCCTCCTTGAGGGTTAGGACTCCAACTCACAGAATGCACTTGGTTCAAATCCCCAAATGACCACTAGCCACTAGTGAACTGGTCAGTTTCTTCAGAGCTTGAGGCAGGGACTCTGGTCAGCTCTGTTCTACCTGTGGCAAACAGGAAGTTCCTTTTTGAAGCATTTGAAGACAGGCAAAGTAATTCTAGGGGTAAAGACCAAGGGGGTCATTACAAAATTGGCAGTAAAAGCCTCTTACTGCCGTGCAGAAGACCGCCAATACACTGCAGTGGCCGCGGAAATCCGCCACAGCTATTATGACCCACATCACAGTATCCGACGAAATTCAGACACCCACACAAGTCCGCCACACCAAAGGTCAGTGATAAACTGGTGAAAACAAATCCTCCACCGTCACGCCAACAGAAATATGCCCATGCTATCACGACCCATGAATCCACGTGGCGGTCTTTCAACCGCGGTATTCCATTGGCGGTACACACCGCCGCGCTCAAAATACACACACATCTCCAAAACACCGCCACATTGGACAATTCAAAATACACACAGCTGATAGACATACAAACACCACTCCCACACATGCAACACTATATAAAACACACACCCACATCACCCACAAACCCCTATGACCAAAAATTATTGACAAAGGCCAGAGAGACTGCATTGCATAGACAACCCCACCACACAGAGGCACACAACACCATCACCCACACAACATCCACGCACAAAACACCACACACCACTACACATCACCAAACTCATCACCACATACACCACCCCACGCATCACCTACACCACCCCATGGCACGGCAAAGACACCCCAGGTTCTCCGAGGAGGAGCTCAGGGTCATGGTGGAGGAAATCATACGGGCAGAGCCACAGCTATTTGGAACACAGGTGCAGCACACCTCAATTGCAAGGAAGATGGAGCTATGGCGAAGAATAGTCGACAGGGTCAACGCAGTGGGACAGCACCCAAGAAATCGGGAGGACATCAGGAAGAGGTGGAACGACCTACGGGGGAAGGTGCGTTCCGTGGTATCAAGACACAACATTGCGGTACAGCGGACTGGCGGCGGACTCCCACCTTCTACCCCACAACTAACAACATGGGAGGAGCAGGTCTTGACCATTATGCATCCTGAGGGCCTCGGAGGAGTCGGTGGAGGAAAGGACTCTGGTAAGTCAAATCTTAAATATCATATCCCCCACCCTACCTGCATGCTATCACAGACCCCCACCCTCACCCCCTCCCCTATCACTCCAACTCCTCACTAATGTACTAATAACACAAACCACATATCCCAACCCCAAGCCCTGCATGACACAACAGAGCATGGGCACCCCTCACTAAAGCATGCCCACTGCACATACCCATAACACCCACCAACCATCATCACACAAGCCCCCACACAGGAATGCTAGCACTAGGGTACACGCTCACCCACCCATTGCACACCATGACACACACAAATGCAATAATCATGCTTTTACACCCCTGCAGGACCACTACCCAACGTCACCAGACAGGAGGGTCCAGACATCTCTCCCCCACCCACGGAAGAGGCCCACAGTGATGACAGCAGCTCTGGCCAACTTGATCCAGATGACCAGCCCAGACCATCGTGGGCCTCGGGACAGTCGGTTCCCCTCGCACAGGCACAGCCCAACACAGACCTTCCACCCTCTGGAAACACCAGCATAGCACCCACCCAGCGGGCCCATACCTCCGTACCCAGGACACGCCAATCAGCTGTGTGTCCACCACTACAGGGAACCCAGGATAACCCACCACCCCAACAACAACAGGGACCTGGGGGCAGTGGTAGTGGGCACACGGTCCAGGGGACGGAGGCACAGGAACACAGGGGAACTGGGAGGGCTGCTGTGCGACAGGGGGCGGACAGGCCAAGGGAACCCACTCTCCACGAGGCCCTCACCTCCATCATGGGAGCATACCAAAACTCCCAGGAGACGATGGCTACGGTCCTGGCCAAGTTTCAAGAGACCCAGCGCCTGCAGGAGGAACAGTATTTGGGGTTCAGGGAGGAACTCAGAACCATCAGCTCCGCCCTGGGCACCAGCGTAGGGGTGCTGAAGGACATACAGAACACCATGAGGGACACCGTGGCTCTCCAAGAGGCCCCTGACACTAGCATGGATGATGAACTGGCCCCCACCTCCGCCGGCGCTAGTGGACAGGACGCCCCGCCACAGGACCACCACACCAGCACCCCACCCCCTGCAGACGGAGAGAGAACCACCCCGCAAGCAGTCCCTGAGATCCAGGAACAGGACAGAGCACGATGGCAAGACCCCCGCCAAGAAATGAGACCACCCTGATTGTCATCCCACTGTCCCACTTTGTAACCCTGTCCATATTGGAACTGCCCCAGCTCCACTTCCTATGCCCATATGGGCAGTGCACCTGTGAGACTAATAGACTGGACTCTGCCATGGACATTCCTCCACCATCACCCCTCACCATTTTACCACCCCCTCCAATATTTAACACTTCAATAAACACCCTTGAAGCACAAAACAATCTGGAGTCAGTCTGTGATTTTGAAAATGTGTATTAGCCATGACAGTGACAAAATCCGTTCTCAAATGTAATGTCAACATACCTATGTCACACTTCACAAGTCCATGAAGAATGAAAGCAGATGACACACGTTGGTAACCACACCTGTGAAACCGTAATGGAAATGTACAACTCAGTTGCCAAATACTGCTTGAAATTGACAGACAGGATAGAGGTACAAGTGTGAAAGTACTTGTAGTACGCTAGAAAGTGTTCTCACCTATGTGTCACTGGAAATATTGATGGATGACTGAGTCCCTGTTGTCAATGTCTTCTTCCTCTGCTTCCTCCTCATCACTGTCCACAGGCTCCACAGCTGCCACAACACCGTCATCTGGACCATCCTCCTGCAGAAAAGGCACCTGGCGTCGCAAAGCAAGATTGTGAAGCATACAGCAGGCGATGATGATCTGGCACACCTTCCTTGGTGTCCACCTGTCATATGGAGGCACCTGAACCTGGCCTTCAGGAGACCGAAGGTGCGTTCGATCACCCTCCTAGTTCGCCCATGGGCCTCATTGTAGCGTTCCTCTGCCCTGGTCCTGGGATTCCTCACTGGGGTCAATAGCCATGACAGGTTGGGGTAACCAGAATCCCCTAATAGCCGCAGGATGTAGGCGTCATGCGCTGAGCCAGGGAACATAGCATTTACCTGGGAGATGTACTGGTCTGCCAAACATACCATCTGTACATTCATCGAATTATAACTCTTCCGGTTCCTGTACACCTGTTCACTCCTGTGGGGGGGACCAAAGCCACATGGGTCCCATCAATGGCACCTATGATGTTAGGGATATGTCCAAGGGCATAGAAGTCACCTTTAACTGTAGCCAAATCCTCCACCTGAGGGAAAACGATGTAGCTCCTCATGTGTTTCAGCAGGGCAGACAACACTCTGGACAACACGTTGGAAAACATAGGCTGGGACATCCCTGATGCCATGGCCACTGTTGTTTGAAAAGACCCACTTGCTAGGAAATGGAGCACTGATAGCACCTGTACTTGAGGGGGGATCCCTGTGGGATGGCGGATAGCTGACATCAGGTCAGGCTCCAACTGGGTACACAGTTCCTGGATTGTGGCACGGTCAAACCTGTAGGTGATGATTAAATGTCGCTCCTCCATTGTCAACAGGTCCACCAGCGGTCGGTACACCGGAGGATTCTGCCATCTCCTCACATGTCCCAGCTGACGGTGCCTAGGAAGGACAACGGCGACCACAGAGTCAAGCAACTCAGAGGTATGTACCCACAGCTACACAGAACACAAAACATAATCCAAAAAGTTGTCTGTATGTGTGTTGAGTCCAGGCCTAGGTATGTGTGACGCAGTTGAAAATGAAGCCATGTGGGCCCCTGAAATGGCGGCTGTCTGACCTCTAAACTGGGACAATGGGATGTGAGGTAACTGCGCTGGCGTTGTACACCGTCGCGGTAGGCGGTCGAAGACCGCGGCGCAATGCTGCATTGGTTAACATTGGACCCTATGGGTCCCAGGAGCCAATGACGAAGTGCGCCGCGGTGATGATACGCACCGCCGCGGATGTCACCGCCGCGGATGTCACCGCCGCGGACGTCACTGCCATTTTCTATCTGTTGAATCACTCGATACCTGATCTTCGACAGGAGAGGACCTACACTGCATGTGCTGCTGTGACCTCGGTCTTGAAGAGACAATGGCACGTGCGTCTGGGGAAAGGGCCCCTGCCTTCACTGCACAGGAGTTGGAGAAGCTTGTGGACGGGGTCCTCCCCCAGTACATGTTACTCTACGGTCCAGACCAACAGGTGAGTACACAGGGAGCAAGTTGTATGGGCTATGCCTGGGTGGAGAGGGCTGGTTGTAAGAAGGAAGGGGGCAGAGTTCTGCGAGCATGAAGGACTGTGAATGCATGTGCCACATGGCAAGGGTAGGGATGTGGGCCACTTACTTCAACGGTGCAGTTGCTTATGACTTCTCTTCTCCCCTTGTACATGTCATGTAGGTCAGTGCCCACCAGAAGAAAGATATTTGGTGTGCCGGACCCTGGGGGTCCACCAGAGACGGAGCACCCACTGCCGTAAAAGATGGGAGGACATTTGCCGCTGGAGCAAGAAGACGGCGGAGGCTCAGCTGTGGATGGCCTCCCAACGTCGGAGGGGTGCCCGTCGCACCATGACCCCCTTGATGTTCCGGATCCTGGCGGTGGCCTACCCGGAGTTGGATGGGCGCTTGAGGGCATCACAGCAGACACAAGGGGGTGAGTACAACATCATTCTGCGGACCTTGTGCGCAGTGAAGGTGTCTGGGTGGGGGAGGAGGGCTGGGGGTTCCCCTAGGCCAGGGCAAGTTCCATAGGCTAGGCCCCTCCGTAATGCAGGCCATGTGGCACTCCACCCCACCTCTGCAGAGTGACAAGCACAGGTATCCATGCCCCTGTGTCCTCTATGTGTGCTGATGTCCACCATAGCCATGTAGGCCATATCCCAGGAACTGCATCTGTAGAGCCCAACAGCGCGGCATAGTGCAGGGGGCTGCTGTGTCTGTAGGTTCCGCCAACGGTAGCGGTAAGCCATGCACTCAACCTGTCTTTCTTCTGTCGTCCCTCCCCATTTTTGTGCTCTCCTGTTCTTTTGTGCATCAGCATCATCAGGCGGAGGTACAGTGGCACCGGAGCACGAGGGAGCTACATCCCACATGGCCATGGAGGGCCACACCACAGACTCTGAATACACCAGTGGGACGGAGGGCGAGGGAGCTTCACAGGGGTGGACAGGATCAGCAACCAGCGACACGGACTCGTCCTCTGATGGGAGCTCCCTTGTGGTGGTGGCAAAATCTGTGCCCCCCACTTCTACAGGTACAGCCGCCACCCCCCTACCAACACCGCCCTCCCAGCAGCCCCTCAGCCTTCGCCCCGTGCCCGCTCACCCAGGAGGGTGGGCATCACCTTCGCCCCAGGCACCTCAGCCCCTGCCCCTGTCACCTCTGCTACCCTCAGTGAGGAGGCCATTGACCTCCTCAGGTCACTCACTCTTGGGCAGTCTACCATTGTGAATGCCATCCAGGGTGTAGAAAGGGAGTTGCAACACAGTAATGCATTCCTGGAGGGAATTCATTCTGGTCAGATTGCCCTTCATCGAACCCGGCAATCTCTGGCCTCAGCACTGATGGCAGCATTGTCCCTGTCTCTAGCCTCCCCTCCAACTTCCTCCACCCAGACCCAATCCCCTGTACCCAAGCCTATCCCAAGCACACCATCAGACCAGCCTGCACACACCTCAACACACAAGAGAAGCTCAGGCAAACATAAGCACCACACATCCCACAGGCACTCACGCAAGCATCACACACATACCGACACAGCAACATCCACTGCCTCCACTGTGTCCCCCTCCTCGCCGTCTCCCTCCTCCCTCCCAGTGTCGTCTACACTCTCACCTGCATGCACTACCACTACAGCCACTAGGTCCCGCACCAGCAAACCCAACACCACACCTGCTCACCTGCACTCACCACCCCAAAACCATTTACACGTCCCCTGTGTCCTCTCCCAGTGTGTCTGTGACGCCCCCTCCCAAAGTACACAAACGCGGGCACACACCCACCCAACATCCATCCACCTCACGACAGCCTACAGCGCATGTACCTGCACCCAAATCAACAAAAGTTACACCTCCTACAACCACCTCCTCTTCCTCCACTCCCAGACCCCCTCCAGCTACCCGTCCCAGTGTTCGTCAGCAACTTTTCCTGAGCAACCTTAACCTCTTTCCCACCACCCCCCTCCAATTCATAGGTCCCGTACTAGCACCTCAGCCAAAAAATCTCCAGTACCAGTGGTGCCTGTTAGAGGTATGTAGAGTGCACCGGGCACCAGGGCAGCCAGTGTGACACGGAGCCACAGCACAGCCAGTGCCCCCCCTGTGAAGCACCAGAAGTTGGACAGTGCCCAGCGGGATAGGGGGAAGACTCCAGCTGGCAAAGCCGCTCACAAGGGTCCCGGGGGGACTATCAACTCAGCTGTGACTCCTCCCAAGGTGGGAAAGGGGCAGAAAAAATCTCCAAAGTCTGGGAGGAGCAGCACGGCGGAGAAGCCCGCCATCATCCCGCTGCCCAGGAGGCCACCGCCAGTCCCATCGTCAGTGGCCAGGAGGCCACCGCCAGAGTCAGTGCCCAGGAGGGCAGTCCCATCATCACTGGCCAGGAGGCCACCGCCAGAGTCAGTGCTCAGGAGGGCAGTCCCATCGTCAGTGGCCAGGAGGCCACCGCCAGAGTCAGTGCCCAGGAGGGCAGTCCCATCGTCAGTGGCCAGGAGGCCACTGCCAGAGTCAGTGCCCAGGAGGGCCCCGGCAGCCACAGACCCGCTGGGCAATGAGGGACCGCCTTGGCAAACCCTGCTGCACAGGTCAGAGACAGCAATGTCAAGCGCCGCTGAACAGGGCAAGCACCACTGAACAGGGCAAAGACCGCCATGGCAAGCACTGCTGAACAGGGCAAGCACCGCTGAACAGGGCAAAGACCGCCATGGCAAGCACCGGTGAACAGGGCAAATACCGCCATGGCAAGCACTGCTGCACAGGTCAGAGACAGCAAAGTCAAGCACCGCTGAACAGGGCAAGCACCGCTGAACAGTGCAAAGACCGCCATGGCAAGCACCGCAGAACAGGGCAAGCACCGCTGAACAGGGCAAAGACCGCCATGGCAAGCACCGCTGAACAGGTCAGAGACAGCAAAGTCAAGCACCGCTGAGCAGGGCAAGCACCGCTGAACAGGACAAGCACCGCCAACTCAAGCACCGCTAGCCCATGTGTGGCAGGGGCAGTGACGGAACTGGGACCGTCAGAGGGAGAGTGATGCACTCTGGGCACCAGTCCCCCTCCAGAACCAGTGGAGAACAGCATCCACTCCGTCTGTCCTTAACAGGATGAAGCACTCTAGCCACCAGTCCCCCTCCAGAACCAGTGGAGACATGCATCCACTCCGTCTGTCCTTAACAGGATGAAGCACTCTGGGCACCAGTCCCCCTCCAGAACCAGTGGAGACTGTTATCGACTTGAGAGACTGTGGCTTTGCACTCCCCAGGATTGAACAGTGGGCAAGCCACCCACTGTAGAGACTTGAGAGACTGTGGCTTTGCACTCCCCAGGATGGTACAGTGGGCAACCCACCCACTGTAGAGACTTGAGAGACTGTGGCTTTGCACTCCCCAGGATTGAACAGTGGGCAAGCCACCCACTGTAGAGACTTGAGAGACTGTGGCTTTGCACTCCCCAGGATGGTACAGTGGGCAAGCCACCCACTGAAGAGACTTGAGAAACTGTGGCTTTGCACTCCCCAGGATTGAACAGTGGGCAAGCCACCCACTGTATAGACTTGAGAGACTGTGGCTTTGCACTCCCCAGGATTGAACAGTGGGCAAGCCCCCCACTGTAGAGACTTGAGAGACTGTGGCTTTGCACTCCCCAGGATACATCAATGGGCATGGAGCCCCCTCGTGGATCTGGCGTGGTGCTGTCATCCGGCTGAGGTGCCTCCCCTTCCCTTCCCCCTGAGGTGCCTGTTGTATTTCTATCTGATGCCCCAGCAGTGTTCTCTCCGTTTTGCTCAGGTATGGTGTGGGCCTCACCCATGCATTTTGGGCCCAGTGGTCCACGGACAATGAATGGTGCATTACTTGCACTACTAATCGTGATGTATATTTTGTTGAATGTGTAATTATATCTGTATATATTTGGTTATTGTATTTTGATATATTACAATGGTTGCACTCATTTCCTTTTGTCTTTTCATTCTTCTGGGGGGTTTGGGGGTTGTTACTGTAATGTTTGGATATGTATTGGTGTGTGTGTTTAGTGGGTGAGGGTCGGTGTGGGGGTGGGGGTGTTGTGTGTGTGTGTCCCTGACTTTTGCCTCCCCCCTCCCCTATTTCGTAGGTGCAGTACTCACCTTTGTCTTCGGCGGCGGCGTTGATGATGATCGTACAGGAGCTGGAAGACTATCGCAGGGAGTATTTGGAGTTCCGGCTCCATGGCGTCCTCGTTCCTCGTGGAGTGTGTAGAGGTGAGCGTTTTCCCATTGAAATGGCTGTTTCCGACGTGTTTTTATCTATGGTGAATCCCCCCCGGAAAAGGTGGCGGATTGGTAGGTTGTGATACTGTGGGCGGTACTTTGTCTCCCGCCTGTCTGTTGGCGGTGACCGCCGCGCTGTTTGTATGTACCGCCGTGGCAGTCGGAGTTTTAAAGTGGCTGTCTTTGTGGGCGGTTTCCACCACGGTCATAATTCCCTTTTTTTTCCGCTGGCCTGTTTACGGTCTTTCCGCCGCTTTAACACCGTCCGCCAGGGTTGTAATGACCCCCCAAGTGTGCAAATGTTGCTGTCCTTCAGAGTGCAGTGTCCAGGTGCGGGTCAGAGGTCCAGCAAGGCAGTCCTTCTTCTTCTTGTTCCTTGGAGGGATCAGAGGTGGGGGTGGAGGTCTGGCAATTTGATCCTTGCACCCGGGGTAGAAAAGAGGGAGGAACTCTTGACAAATCAAGTTCAGGCCACCACCCTCTTGAGCAACCACTTCCTGCAAAGTGTGGCACAAATGAATCCCAGGGAGCAACAGTACTTCAAAATCAAAGATGGCCTATATTCAATCTCAGTGGTTCGGTCTGGCTGAGCCCACACACTGGTTTGTCAAAGTTTCCCTTAACACACCCATTTCCAGCCCCCTCCTGATCTAATCAGGGAACATATGGCTGTCTGGTTTTACAGGAAATGGGGGAGGTCCGCTTGCTGGCCCAAATGTCCTTCCCTCCTTTGAAGTACACTTCGGCTGCTCTCCCCCTACTCTGTTTCACCATCTGCTGAGGCAGTTCTCCTCCCCCGGCACTTTGTTTGTGTTCAGCCCAGGCCACTTCATACCTCATCAAAGCAGCTTGGCCAGGCTGCCAGAGGCTGGATAGTCAGAAAAGGATAATGCATGGCTGAAGTTGGCAACTTTCAGGTAGAGTTCTAAACCTCCGTCCCCTCATTAGTTATACTAAACTCACCAATGGTAGGTTATTGGATTGGATTTATTATAACAATAGGTTTGATACCAAACTTGAAATATTTAGCTCCTTTTGAGACATTATTGTTTTAAAATAAAGTCTCCCCATGTTAACCTATGAAGCCCTTTCACTACAATGGGGGAACATGAATGTAGCTAATTTTCCCTCACCAGGGCTTATACAACAGCTTTCATAAGGTCTCTGTTTATAGTTACACTGCATCTAATCACGAGGGCACATAGGGCACACATTGGGGTGACATAAGTGTAAAAATAAGGTAGTTTAAGACTTTGGAAGTAATTTTATTTCCAAAATTTGAATTTGGGGTGGGTTAACTATAACTTGGAAGCAGTAGGCAGGGCAAGCCTCCTTTTAAAATGACACTGGGCACCACAGCACTGCACCTATGGGTGGACTACCTATTCTGGGGCCCCTATACCTAGCATATAACAGCGACCTATAGGTAGGTTGGTATAGCCATTTATAATTAGCCTAATTTACATAATCATTTTAATCAGAGCACATGCCCTGGGACTGGTTAGTAGTGCCCATGGTACCATAAGAATCAAAAAAAACACCAACATAAGTGAAAAATTGTGGCAAAAAGTCAGTCCAGTTTTCTAACACAGCCCCTTCCCCCCAGCAAACATACCCAGGAGACTCAGACCAACCCAAGGAGAGTCTTCTTGGCTTGTCAGGTGAGGACTTCAGTGCGGAAAACTGGCTGTCATTTTTGCAGGGCCTACTCAGCCTTACATTCTCCTGTGAAGGTCACTCTCTCTGGGTAGTGAACCTATCCCAAGAGTTAAAAGAACCATTTTAAATTGAAACTTCCCTCCAGGGAGGTCTTCCTCCTCTCTCTCTGCTAGCTTGGGTAGTGTGGTACCCACCTCACTTATCCTTAACTTTGTTAGGGCAACATCTGGCTTACCCACATAGGTTACCCAACACTTGAGCAACCCCACCATGACCAACACAGTCAGGGGCCTACTTTGCCTCTGGCCATGGGGTCTGCCTCCCAGGCGCAGTGCAGTGCTGCCATGAATGCCAGCACCCAGCAGAGGCTACTGACAGCTGTCAGATCCACACCCTAAGCTCTACACTGACAGGTGGGTGAGGTTCTTTAGGGGCAAAGGTGGGGTCCTGGCACCCCTCTTGCTGTTTAGATTGGGGGGTTACCACATCCTGGGGCAGACACCATTCCTCCACTCTCCCTTCTATCAGTCCATGGTCAACATCCTGCAGTTGGACAGCTGCCTGACTGTTCAGGAATTACTTGGGATCAGGTGAGGCCTCTCCAGTGCCAACTCTGACCTCCGCCCTAATGGGGCAGAAGGCCTACCCTTCCTTTTTTCCCCTTTTTCTTTGATACCCCTGTCTCCTAACTGTAGGGACTGGCATCTCCCTATCTTGGATCAGACTCACCTCTGGGAGATCATTGCCCAGGATACAATAATGACTATCAACCTATACCAGTCAAGGATACCCTCACTCTCTAGGGGCACTATGGCTACAGGTTTGGTGGTGACCTCACCTGTGGCTACCGTGACTCTCCTTGTCTCCACTGTGACACACATGTCTGGGGGCACCAAGAGGTTACGCACTAAAGTATAACTGGCACTCTAGTCTTTCAGCCCAGTGGTAGGGATCTCATTCCCCTGAATGGGGTGAAAGTGCCTATTCCGACCCTCAGGGATCACCAGCTTACCACCTGGCATGTCTCCCAGCAAAAAGCCATGAGGACATCATCATCTGAGGAGTCCTCCTCTATGGCTAAACTGGACAACCTATTGCTAACCACCTTCATGGAAAAGATTGCATCACCCCTAAAGTGATCTGTCTGCTGAAAGTCAAAGCAGGCCTTTTTGTCCAAGAGCTTCTTTATTCCTGGGTCTCCCTGCCTTTGCTTGTCAGAGTGGGAGTGGGATTTACTCTCCTCCTTTTTAGGATTATGGGGTACAGAGGGAGTCTCCATGGTAGGCTTACCACCTCCCTCTTTAGGTTTTTGGGGACCTGGCCCCCATTCTTGGAGTCTACCCCCTGGGACTTTCCAATCACTCTGGTTCTCAACCATTCATCATCTGCCACCCCCAGTTCTCTGGGCTGGGTCAGCTTAGAGTCCACAAGATGCTGGCGTAACCTCTCTGAGATGCAATTGGTCAAGATGTGCTTTCTCATGATCAATTTGTATAGCTCCTCATAGTTGTTTACTTTGTTCTCCTGTATCCAGCCCTCTAATGCCTTAGCTGAGTTGTTCTCAAAGTCAACCAAAGACTGGGTATTGTCATTCTGGGTGTTCCTAAACCTTGTCCTATACTGCTGTGTGGTGAAACCAAACTTCTGGGTAAGGCACTTTTTCATATTGGGACAGGACCCTGTCTCATCCTCCCCTAGGGTCACAAGCCTATCCCTCCCAGATACTGGAATCAGGTCCCATAGGAGTGAACCCCAGTACTGAGGCTTAATTCTCCTCATCCTCAGAGCCCTCTCAAACGCAGTTAGCCACATGTCCATGTCATCCCCCTCTTGATAAATAGGAACAACCCCTTTAGGTAGTCTGGGGAACAACCAAGCACCGCTGGACATCTCAACATCTTCTTTGCTGCCACCATCTCTTTGTTCACTCCTTGCCGACTTATTTTTCTCAGGGGGCAACTTGTCTACCTCTAAAGCTATGAGTGCTACCTGGGCTGCAGGTTCCCTCTCCCTGAGGGTCGGTTCTGCTTCTTCTTGGGCTGATAACACAGATCCTCCCATCATACTAGTTCTGGATAGGGCCCTAACCATTGAGGTAATGGAGAGGACTCCTGGAGATAGAGTGGACATTTTTCCCCTCCCTTTCAATCTCTGAAGTTTTTTCTTACTCAACCAGCACTGCATATGCTTCAAGAGACTGAATCATCATATTCTACCTAAGGATGTTAGCAGCAGGCAATCCCCTCCTTCTTCTCAATACCCTAATCTCAGCTGCAGTGAGTGGAGTAGGCTAGCCAGATGAAGCTCCATGGTATCCCTAGGTTTTTGTGTCACACTTAAAAAAAGGTTGGCACCAATTGATCAGAACAATTTAAAAGAAAATGAGTCCAAATTTGAAAAATCAAAAATACTTTTGCTCTAGGTCAATTTAGAGTATTTTAACTTGCTTGACTTAAAACTGCATTGTGATATTAAACACAAGTACTGGATCCCACAACTGTGCACCAGAAACATTGGAAAGTGGATTATTGGTACGGGCAGGTAAGCACCTACACTTAGCAATAGGCCACTGACCCCCACTAGGTCCAGGTAGGTCTCAATAAATAAATCCCAGCTCAACCCTTAGTAGCTTGGCATTGAGCAGTTAGGCTTAACTTAGGAGTTAGGTGTGTAAAGCATTTAAAAATCACAAAACAGTAAATAAGTAAAACACAAAACACAATAAAGATTCAAAACCAATTTATAAAAATAAAAAAATCTATTTTTATCTTTAAAATTACACAAAAATTACATAAATCCAAATCATTGAAGATTTTTCTCACTGGGACAAACTCACAAGTCCGATTCGACCTCCCTGGAGCCCTCTTCGGATACGTGTCGCAGGAGACCTCGCTGAAGAATTCTACTTCAGACTAGATGATTTTTCATGATGGAAATCTTCGTCCGGGACAAACTTGAAATTGAAGCCAATATGCCTAGAGCCGTCTTCAGGCACGGTGTGCCGGAATCCTCAGTGAACTTTTTATGTTCGCACAGCCAGCGGATTTCAAGTCAACATCGTCAGATTGCCTTTCCACAAGCACCCGGCTAAATCCTGGAAGTCTGGGGCTCTGGAGCTTTTCAGCAGGACAAACCTGCAAGTAAGGCCAGGTCGAGGTAAGCCGGCTTCGGTCATGACATCAGGTCCATCCACTTATGGAGCTTTTTTCAACAGTTGCTCCAATCTTTGGGATCTTCTTCCAGAAGGTCTGTGAAGGTCCTTTAGGAGTCCTAACTCACTGCAAGGTTCCAGAAGCTGTGAGTTGCTTCTTGAGGGTTAGGACTCAAACTCCCAGAATGCACCTAGTTCAAATCTCTAGTTATAATTACCTTAGGGTAACAACCTTCCAGAATGTATCTTGAATATTTATAGTTGAAACAAAATGAAAGCAGGAAATGACCACAGCACTGATAATTACCCCACAAATTACACCACACATTATATCTTTGATAACGTCACCGATAACATCAATGTGATATTTTCAGTAAAACATCATATGAAAAGCGTGCTCATGGCGGGGAGCGAGTTATAGTTACTTTAGGACACAAGTTATAGTTACTTGAGATAACTCTGTATCTATATACTTTATGGCACAGGAAAATTTAGCAACCCTGTAAAATTCACATTTGTTGGTGTGCATTTTCTCTGCATTTCTGGGTATTTAGATGTACCAGTTCATATGGAGCAGCGGAGCATCTACAAATCTGTGGGAATAAACATGAAACTGCACTTTGAGGAACTCCACTAGCAACAGTTGGTAATTGCCAAAAGGTGTTCTGGTCACAGCACCTGAACATGGGTGAGGATAGAAATTCTGCACAGAGTACTGTTTTCTAGATGTTTCTTTACGAGTACAATTATCTGTAATATCCCAGTGCTACTTAGCCTGTATTTCTCATAAAGCCCATCCTCAGTATGTTGGAAAATGATCAGCCTATCTCTGAATATCATCTTCTTTTTCCACCTCCCTCTCTGCAGAGCAGCCAGTATTTACATCTTCTTCACAATTACATACAAAGCAGCCATTGGAGAAGCCCCTAATGCATTTTGGCCCAACTTTTACAGTTTGCACACAGTTACCATCTGAAATGAGTTGATGGTAAATTTTATGGGCAAACGGGCCTTTTTGTGACTTCTCACTGATTGTAAACTATAATTGTGATTCACAAAATTGGTTACATAAAAATAGTGATTACTAAAATGGTGGCATAGCAAAAATAAAATTGTGCATGGCTTTTGTACATCACAAATAGCCACTTTTTCATTTGCAAAGTAATTTACAACCAAATTGCGATGCGCAAAAGGTTTGTGCATTGACCCATAGTATTCAAACGTTTTAATCATTTTTTAATAAATTGTTAATATATCAATAGGCAATGGTGAAGGTCAGTGGATTTAGGTGGTTCTATGGTTGAAGTGCTTACCATAAAGTTAGGGATGTACTGCATTTGATGTATAATTTGTCAAATGATTTCCCAAATTTGCTAATTTCCCCCAAAATTTTGTTTCTCTTTCAAATTTTTTAAAGAAAATGCTGCCCATGAATGTGATACATTTTTTTTTTTAAATGTCCCTCTTAACTCAGATAACTTTACTTCATAATTGGTCAAAACACAGTGTATAACTGTAATAGCCCTGACAATGCGAAAGCACCACAGAGTGGGTTGGAGACTGTCATTATGATGACAAAATCAGTATCACCGGCAACTGTGACATATTTTCCATATTTCATGCCTCCTTGTAAAATATGGATTTTTATCGCTCTGACTTACGCTTATTGTCACTGAAAAAAAAACCGCTAAAGTGAAACTAATAACATCTTATAAATTCACCTAAAACATAGCTAAAGTGCATTTATGGTTACAAAAAAAATGAAAAACAATGAAATGTTCAAGTCTTAGTTGTGAGCACAGCTAATAACAGACATTAAAACGATAACTCACAATTGCATGCAATGCTCATGCCTTCACACGTTATTAAACAGGTGCACTTAAAATATTGCATCAGTTTCAGTAATTGCTTTGATCTTGTGTTGTTATTTAACTACATTTCACTTTTAGGTTTTATATTGTATTGATATACGTATTATGAGTTCAAAAGCAATTCGTTTGCTGTCATCATTATGGTTTACACGGCTGTTGCAAGAGCCAAAATTCTAATGGGAGGCAAAATTAAATCGGCCTATTAGATCAGAGTATTTTTTAATTTCGGAGCCATGGAGATCTGTGGTACTATACAGTGGATGTTCTGTAAATAAATGGTCCAGATAACTCAAAAATATAACCTTTGATGCCCTGTTTGAGTACCTTTTTAAACATGAAGTTCTTGGAAATTACTTAATGGACTTAGATCATGCAAGACAAGCAGAGTCTTTGAGTAAAGTTCTACCTCCTTGCCACATTTGATGTTATTTTGTTCAGCTGTTTTATTGCATCACGGAGCAAAGAATTATATGGCAATTAAACTGGGAAATTGCATTTTTGGCGCCCCCAGTTTCTTAGCTCCAATTTGATGAATCTGCACAAAACTGCCATGAAGGACTTTTTGGGAAACAATGGAGATTTGGCAAACAAAACCAAAATTACTCTAAAAATTATTCCTTTCCTATGGAAATTTATCCAACCAATATTGTCATGTCTGTGATAGTGCCTGAGTTGTTATAGTTAGGTCAGACTTCCGTAAGAAGGCATTTTTATTCCTAATAGTTTTTGCACCATCCTTTCAATGGATCTGTATGAAACTTTTGAAAAACAAAGTTGATCTAGTTTGTGCTCCTTCATGAAAAGAGTTGTTCTGATCTATTAAGCAGGGGATGAGAAAAAGGAGGGGTCAAAATACATTGATTTCTCATTTTAATTCCCATAGGAAAGTGTACTTTCAGATTCCGAAAAAAGGCAGAATTACACCATAATTTACCGAAAGCTAGAACTTTACTTAGAAAGTGTGATTATCATTAATAAGTGTAATTCTGTTAAGGAACTTGTAAGATATTTTTATTTAAAGACGAGTTCAGTTTGGTCATGAAGATGTTACTATCCTGAAACGTTAGTTATATCTGGACCACTATGAGTCAAAGTTCTCCATTGAGACTCCTTTAACAATTAGGATACCGCTTTACCTGGGATGTCACTGTGGTATGTCATAGCTTGATTGGCCAGACACAACAACTTAAGAAAATGTTCTGGCACCCATTAGTGGACTTGTATGATTTAAAAAAAAAAAAAAAGCATAAGGGGGCAGAGTTGGAACTCTCTGTCCCCTCAGGCTCTTGTAGCTAGGACCCAGAGGGACCACACCCCAGTGACTGAAATAAAAACAATTCAGTATAAAGGTGCTGCAATACTCATGCAGAACCCAGTGCAGCCCTCCCACAAGGTAACTAGATACTTTCAAGAATGTCGAAAATTGATGAATGTCTGAAACATATAAAGTGCACAGCTACTCATCGAGTGTCCCGGTGCTCCAGGTGAGACAGAAGAGAATAAAAGTGCAGCCACACTCAGAATGGCCAAACTTGTTTATACAAAAAAGACTTTCTTAAATCTAACCAAAGAGCTGATCCGTCTGCGGTGAATGGGCAGTTGGTTTCAAGCTCTAGCGGCCAAGACCAAGAAAGAAGAACCACCCTGATGCTGTTTTTTAACTCATGGGACCCTAAGTAGGCTTGCCGTGCTAGAGCACAGAGACCGAGCTGGACAATATTCTAAAAACATCCCATTCAAGTACTTAGGCCAGAGTCAGAGCCTTTAAAAAACTCAACTGACGCACAGGAAGCCAGTACAGTTTTCTTCGCATCAGAGACACCCTAGCACCCTTAGGAATTTTAAACAGTAGGTGAACCACCGTATTTTGAATTACCTGCAATCGGTAATTAAATAGTCAGGCAAACCCAAATATGGGGAATTGGAAAAATCCATTCTAAATACAATTATTGTCCTCACAACCTCCACCCGAGCATTATGAGGGAGATAGAGCAGAAATGTCTTCAACATCCACGATTCAACAGCACATTCTCACTACTACTGTTACCTGGGCTCCAAAAGAAAGTTGGTTGTCAAAAAGGACCCTCGACCTCTGGCAGCAGATGTGTGGGGAGGGGAAGGTGGTGCCTCCTCTGGTCAAGCTCCCTTCAATTCCAAAGATGGATCTCTGCCCAATAATAACACATCTATATTATCAGGATTACATTGGAGTTAGTTCATTTTCAGCCAGTCCAACTCTGGCATTTAACACCCTGAAAAAGCTTCTTTCGTCCTTAACAGAATCCTCATCAAACGTGAATAGAAACTGAGTATCATCTCTGTATGAGATGACTTTGATGTCAAATGATTCTGCAAGAGCAGCCATGGGGCCATATGGATAACAAAAAGAGTGGGATTGAGGGATGAACCCTGTGGCATTCCTCATCTCAGGCCCTAGCCTCAGACGCAAAATGTTCCATCCATACCACCAGTTCTCAATCAGTCAGAAAGGACCTTAGCCACTCAGCTGCTGTGCCAAATGCCAATCATCCCTATTTGCTTTAGTCTAGGCAACAGGATGCCATGGTCAAGTGTATCAAATGTGGCCCGCAGGTCTAACAGCACCAAGGGAAAAACTAAGGCCAGAGTCCAGATTGAGGCGCTTATTACAACTTTGGTGGTCTTTGCAGAAGACGACTGTGCTGGCGGCTGCCAAAAGACCACCAGTGTTGATGGTCGCACAACTGCCATATTACGAGTCACAGACAGAATTCCATCCAAAAGCAGTCAAGAATCCGACATCACCAGGACGGCTGAGGGCAGGAGATAGGCGGTTCCACCACCAGCACCACCACCCTGACAACATACCACCCTAAAATAATGACCCACAAATCAGCACAGCGGTCTATCCACAGCGGTAAACCATTGGTGTTGTGATCCACCTTCAGAAGAACCCAAAGCCACATTGGACAGCATGAACACCCCACACCTGAGACACATACACACATCAGACACACCCACAAACACCACTACAAAACACACTCCCACACATCCCACAATCCTTTGCAAGAGGAACGACCCAGAGATACTGCAATTACCAATAGTTAGCACATATACCACATTGGCACACACACATGTTACACACAGCAAAACTACCCACAAACACCACAACCCAGCACTACGCCAATCAAAACACCCCATACAACCCATCAAGCACCAAACACATCACCCTTGCGCACAACACCCCCCAATCCACTTCACTTCCACCATGTCCACTCAAAAACACCCACGATTCACAGATGAAGAGTTCAGTCTCATGGTCGATGAAATTGTCAGGGTAGAGCCACAACTGTTCAGAGCACAGGACCAGCATACATTCTTTGCCAGGAAAATTGAGTTATGGCGGAGTATGGTCGACAGGGTCAATTCAGTGGGCAAACATCAATGCAAAAGGTGGGATATCAGGAAGATATGGAACGACCTTAGGTGGAATGTGCATTCCATGGCATCTCAACACCACATTGCCATCAACAAGACTGGCGGTGGGCCCCCACCTCCTCCCCCAGAGTTCACATTGTCGGAGGAGAAGGTCTTGGACATCCTGCATCCAGAGGGCCTGACTGGAATAATCGGAGGACTGGAGAGCGGTAAGACACTCCTGTGCCTCCAACGACTCCTGTACAGCATGCGTCCTCACCACTCTATCACTCCCTAATAGAACCCACTTCACACTTCCGCAACCGATGCAATCATCCAGTGCCTCTCCCCTCTATTTCACATCACCCCACTTCCACCATCCCCACGCACCCCACCTGATTGCATGGATAGCACTCAGAATGGCAAGCACTACTACCCCCACAATGCATGACTCCCACACATGAAAAGCTGCAAGTCCCACTTCACAGTGCAACACCTGCACCTAAAACCATTGCAACAGCTACAATAACTAGATGCTCCAACTGTGTACCCCTACATGACAATGACAGTTATGCTATTCACAATCCACAACCCTCCAGGGAGCACAGTACCAGTTCCACAATCCATCACCCACTAACAATGTTTGCAGTGACACATAAGTCATTGCCATCACAAGGACACAAGTCAAGCCATTGTACGCATCATACAATGATACAAACAATTACACCTCCACAAAGCAACCCTCTTGCTCTCCATCCACAGGTACCCCTGCCACTGCCACTCTGGAGAGAATACCAGAGACAGACAGCCCTCCCCAGGATGAAGGCCCCAGTGAGGACTACAGCTCTGGATGTCTGTACATTGACGACTTACCTGGCCCATCTTGGACATCTGATCAGTCCACCAGCCCTACCCTTGCCACCCCTGTGGTAACAACACAGACAACCTCTCAGCCCCAAACCTATGTCCGAAGGACTTTTCAGACAGCAGTGTGCCCTACAGAACAGGGACCTGAGTCTACTCCTCACACCCAAGACGATAATGGACCTGGTGTAGCTGGGAGTGGGCACACAGTACCAGGGGCACAGGCACACAGGGCCAGGGCCAGTGGGAGGGCACCTGTGAGCCAACCGATGATACCCACAAGGGAAAGGACTGACCAGGAAGCCATCTCCCATGTCTTGGGAGCATACCAGCAAACCCAGGACAAGATGGGCCAGATACTCTCCACCCTGCAGGAGAACCAGATGTTACAGAGGGAATACCACCAGGAGGCCATCCAGCAGTGGCAATCTCTCAATGCCACCATGGCCACTATTGCAGGAGTGCTAAAAGAACTCACATCCATCCAGCGTGCATCCTCCTCCCACCAGTAGGCCCCTTCCACTAGCCACATACCATCTGTGCCATCTACTTCTGCCTCAGCAAGTGGAATGGAGGCCCTGCCAGAGGAACCACAGGCCTACAGCCCCCTCCCTCTGTAGCCGAGGAACCCCCACAAATGATGCCAAGACCACTGCCAGGATGTAAGACTCTCCTGAGCATTCTCCCTTGTGTGCCACTGACACACCCTGTTGATTGTCCACTGTCATCTCTCAATATTCACATGGTCCTTGGATGCTGGAGGACCTGTACTACCAACAGCTGGTCCAACTGCTCTGATGATTTCAACCACCATGACCACACTCATCACATATTGCACTTGTAAAACACAATAAACAACATTGAGCACAGCTACTGCTTACCTGTATTTATTGTTACATGTATGAATAAACTGTTGTACAATGTGTCAGCTTACTTAAACCTTTGACCAGCATAAGTATGTGAGGTGGATAGAAGGGGGAGGCATGTGCAGCAAGTTTGTCAGTAGAATAGGCTCATCCTCAAATCCTGTGTCAAGGGAGCCACCAATCAAGTCAGGAACAAGAGTAGCACTACCAAAATTACCTGCAAATACACCAAGACAGGGATAACCATAATGATAGGAGTCACTCTTGCCCAGCCAACAGGCATGCAGTAAATTGTCATCCTCCCTAGTGTGAGTACCCAAGTGGTATGTGAACACAACTGACCGTAGCAGATCCACACTGTCAAAACATCCATTCCTAATGGTCCCTCCCTTACAGCTCACAGTATCCAACTAAACCAGAGTTCCACTGTCAACATTAGTTACCTACCATGTCTGTCCATTGTGTACAGTGACGACAGTTTGCAGTACTTCTGACTCAACCTTGGTTGCCAGTCCCTTGTCAGTTTACACCGTATTATTATGACCATACATCATGGTCATTTCCATGCAGATGTGATGGTGGCTAACAGCACAATCTACATATCACTGACATATGAACAGTGACACCATCCCTGATGGGCAATATGTAATTGCCACAAACACACACAGAGGGATAGCTGCACTTAACACCTCCACTGATGGCACACACCAGGATGAGGTATATCACAAGGCAGACAGGAGTACGGTTCACATGCAAGACACTTGACACATACCGGTAGATCATTGGAAATATTGTTGGATCAGCTCTGTCCTAGACTCAGCTGCATCCTCATCATCTGCCTCATCAGCAGTAATAGATATTTTGAACGTGCACCACTTAGAATAGAACAATTAAGTCCAGTAACTCTGTATCATCACAAGAACATCTTCTCTTTGTTAAATGTTCCTTGTATATAGAAACAAAACAGCCAATGTGTTTTATCCTTAACAAAGGACTTCTTCAGGGGTGGACTTCCCGTTTGTTCATTCAAACGTCGCTCCAACTTTGCTTAAATTTATTTGCTTTTTTATTAGCTGGTAGGTCATTTCCCGCTCTTCTGCTCCTCTGTTCTGCTTTCTGTTCTGCAGCATTGCATGGTATCTAGAAATAAAAGGGAGGAATAGCCACACTTGACAGTTCACATGCCACCTAACATTATACATGTGGCTTGGTAACACACACATCTGGGGAGGCCATTAAGGATGCAGCAAGTCACTGCACATGTCGTGTCATAGTTTTCAGTAGAAACACTTGACTATCCCTGAATGTCACATGTGTGAAACTTACTTTGATGTCTGAACATGGATAATGTATGCACATGTCACTATCATTCAAACATGATGCACTATTAATTCACCTACCATACACTAGCTACATGTAAAATGGCAGCTCCCTGTCCTGCAAGCAAAGGGCAGATGGACGTGACCTAATTCCACCTGGCAGTAGGCACTCATAACCGATGTAAAACTCATCATTGGCTAACATTGTTGCCTATGGGAGACTGGAGTCAATGATGATCACCGCCGTCGGTGACGATCATGTACGCGGTGGCCGTGACCACCATTTTCTATTGCATAGCTCACTTGACTCCTGACACTTGTGCAAGCAAGACCTCCACTGAGTGTGCTGCTGTGTTCTGTCTCTGGGAGCCATTATGCTATGTCTTGCAGGAGATAGGGCCCCTACCTTCACCCAGGAGGAACTGGAGAAGCTTGTGGACTGGATCCTATCGTTGGATGGATAGTTGTATGGGGCACCAGAGCAGCAGGTGAATCCAATGTTCCTGTCCTGTCTGATGGGGATGTGTGTGGGGTTGAGAGGCATGTAGACGACGCACACAGAGTGGATGCATGCAGATGGCAAAGGAGTAGGTGTGGAAGTGCCATTGAGACGTGTTTGTGTGGTCATGAGATGTGTCTGATGTGTGAAGCACACTGCTGTTGGTGTGATGCCACTCTACATGACATTCTAACTCTGTCCGTGTCATCCATGCAGGTCAGCGCCCATCAGAAGAAGGGGATTTGGCATTCCCTGGGGGTTCATGCCCAGTGGAGCACCCACTGCAGAAAGCAGTCGGAGGTCCTGAGACGCTGGGCCTAGAAGACCACTGAGGCCCAGCTGGGGACAACCTCCCAATGAGGGTGTGGTGCCTGCTGGACCCTGACCCTCCTAATCGCCTGCATTTGGGCAGTGGCCTACCCTGATGTGAATGGGTGCTTGAGGGCAGCCCAGCAGCCACAAGGGGGTAAGTACAGACTCCCACCTTCCTAATGTGAGACATATATGGGTTTGGGGAGCCTACTAGTGGGTAGATGTTGTATAGACCATTGATAGTTGCACATCGGCTATGGCTATTTGCCATCCTGGCAGGAATTATAACAGATATGTGTGCCAATACTGCGCAGATGGTGACTCATGTGGGTAGGACTCAAATATATGATATTGTCACCTTACATTTGTCATATTGTGGGTGACCAGTGCCTTACATCAACATCAGTATAGGTGCCAGGCCTTTGTCATCACTAATAGTCTGCCACTATGGTGTGATCCAAATCAGCTGCCACAGACTGTAAGTGTAGATGGCTGCATGGGACAAAATGTACCTGGCCACATTGTTGGTGGATTTGTTGTCAAGCTACCTTGCCATGAAGGAATCAGTAGAGTAAGGAGTACAGGGTTGGTCTATGGAAACAACAATGGGTGTGTGCTAAGTACTGTGCTACTGTGAATTGTATGACCCTTCATGTAGACAAATGTGCCAATGTTCTCACATTAGTTGTATTAGAGCAGTGGTTCCCAACCTGTGGTCTGGGAAATCCTGGGGACCCACGAAGCCTCTTCAGGGGGTCCGCGACTGCTTAGAAAATTAGATAATACTAACAGATTAGGTTCCCAGCTTTCAGTAAAGACTCAGTGGGGGTCCCCAGATTCCAATAATGATTTAGTGCTGGTCCCCGGGTTCCAGTAATGAGAAAGTGGGGGTCCACAGAAGTCAAAAGGTTGGGAACCACTGTATTAGAGTGCATAGCTACTGTTTCCCCTCTGAGTTCACAAAGATGAGCCTTACAATGTAAAGGTTTGCAATGACATGGTGTACCAGCAGTTAATTAGGTTGTCAGTCTCTGTGAATGATGTGTAGGTATTGACCCAGTGCACCCTTTCCTTCTCTACCATCCTCCCACCCTCTCCTCCTCTGTCTTTGAGTGCATCAGCATCATCAGGTAAAGGCGAAGGGGCACCAGAGATTGGGGAAGCTGCAGCCCATGTTACCCAGGAGGCTGATACCGGGGGAGTTGAGGAGACCGGTGGGACCAGTGGGATGGAGGATGAGGGGAGTGCCACGAGGGGGACTTGATCAACAACATCCTCTTTGGTTTCCTCCTCCGATGGACACTCCCTGGCCATCTGGGGCCAGACCAGCTTCATCCTTGTCTGCCACCCCTTACCAGCACCACCCTCCCTGAAGTTCCCTATCCAGTTGCCCCTGCTGGCTCATCCAGGAGGGTGGGCGTCTCTTTCGCCGCAGGCATCTCTGCTTCTGCCCCTGTCAGCCATACTGCCCTCAATGTGAAGGCTCCTGTCCTCCTGAGTTCCATCTCTGTGGGACAGTCAACCATTGTGAATGCCATCCAGCGTCTCGCATCACAGATGCAGCAGACCAATGCCTTCCTGGAAGGCATTTATGGTGCCCTGACTGGCCTGCAGAGATCCTTTCAGGCTCTGGCCATCCGATTGATGACAGCCAGTGTCCCTTTGTCATCCGTCCCCTCTTCAGCTACCTGTGCCCAATCCCACACCCCTCTCCGACTACCAATCCACAGCACACAGTCAGACCACCATTCATCCACCTCAACAGACACAGTTTGCAAAGACAAACACAGGCACCACAAGTCCCACCACCGCCATGCACACAGCCAACATTCACATGCACACAACATCTACTCTCTACACAGACTCTCCCCACCTCCTCCCTCACAAACACAACACCACTCACACCTTCTTTCACCACATCAACACTCCCAGATCCATTCACAAGTCCCATCATGCCCACTGTCACCACAATAGCAGACCCCATACATCCACCCCATTTGCCACACGTGCACTCACCACAGCTACCCACACCCCCACATGCTGCACATCTACCTTAACTGCAGGCATCACCCCAACAGACACTCACACATCTACCCTGTCATCTCCCTGCATCTCCTCCCCCCTCCTCCCAAGACACCTAAACACCCACATTCACCCATCCACCAGACACCCAGCTCACATGTGGCTTCCACCCATTCACCTATACCGAAGGTACCCATCAAGACACACCTCACAACCACTCCCTTTCCCTCCCCTCCCACCCATTTTTCCCATGACCCCCCTTGTGTTCCCCCAAAACATTTCCTCAATGAGTTTGTCCTGTTTGCTCCCACTGACCCTGTTTCCCCCAAATGCTCTCATTCCCTCCCCATTCCCAGTCCTTCAACCTCTCAGTCCTCCAAATGCCCCCTGGTAATACCCATGCCCCTCCCCCTATGGGGCCAACCACAACACCAAAGTGCAAGGGCCCTCCTCCTAATGGTCATACAAAGGGGAAAGCCCCCCCCTTCAAAATCAAAGTCTAAAGTCCCCCCTCCCAAACCCAAACCTAAGGACTCCCCACTCAAACTCAAATTTAAGGGGCCCCCTATAAAAACCCAAACCCCCACCTCAGCCCCCATCACCCCGGAGGTGCCTGCATGCCCCATTGATGCCCCTGCCATGCGGACGCCACTTTGTAGTCAGAAGTCAAGTTGGGGCCAGTAACTTTGCCCAGTGTGTCTGGGGCAACGGACATTGATGGACTGGCTATTAGGCCTCTTTTATATACATTTATTTATTTACTGAGAATCAATTATTTCATATATCTGAACCAGTCACCCTTTGGTGTTGATGTTTACATACTTTTTCTGCCTTTCCTTTCAGATGTGTGTGTTGCATATGTGTGTTTGGTGTATGTCTTCAATGTATGTGATATGTTTGTGAAGCAGCATGAGTTGTGTGGGTGAGTTGTGTTATGGACTTGTTGTGATGTTTTATGTTGGTGTTGTGTGGCATTATGTGGCAGTGGTGTATGTGTTGTGATGCATCTGTGATCTACTTTGTGTGTTGGGTGGAATTGGCATGTGATGTGACATGTTGTTTGGTAGTGTATTGTTTGTAGTAGTTGTGTGCTGTTGTTACGTGTTGCTGGCAGTATGTTTTTTCCTGTGGAGGTGTGCATTGTGCCTCACTGCCAATGTGTTTGTCTGATTACAATGGTGTTGTGGTTGTGTGACTGGGTGGTGATGGTGTATGTGGATGTGTATGACAGTCGCAGTGGTGTGTGTGTGCAGTGTGGTGCGTGTATGACACATGTATGTTATACATAGTGTGTGTTGTTTGTGTGCATGTTTATGTAGATGTGTTTTTGTATTGGTATGGGTGTATGCTTCCATGTGTGTGTGGGAGTGGCTACTCATGGTGGGATTGTATGTTGTGTGTGGGTGTGTATTAATGACCTTCCCTCCAGTGTGTGCTTGGTGTATGTACTTACAGGCGTCTTTGTCACTGGTTCTGGAGTTGTATGGCCAGCAGGAGCAGTGGGACGACTTCCAGTTTGGGTTCCATGGTGCCTGCGTACGTGTCTGTGTTCCTGAAGGTGAGTGTCTCCCTTTATGTTGATCATTTCCACCAGCATTTTTGTGGCGGTGAGACCACCCCAGAAATCCTGGCGGTGTGCTGGGTCGTAATATGGTCAGAGGAAACATGGTCCCTGGTGGCATGGAGAAGTCTACCGCTGGCCGCGGCGGTCTGTTGGGAACACCGCTATGGTCATTATATGGAGGTCTTCACCACCGGTCTGGCAGTTGCTGCGACTGCCATCGCCACCGTGGTGGTCCTTGGACCATGAAAGTCGCAATGCGGGCCCGAATCTCAAGAAAGGGTGTCCCGGTACTGTGACAAGATCTGAACCCAAATAACTATCTCACAAGCATCCATGCTATGGTACCACAACACTGGTTAAGCGTAACTGAGGAATCTTGCACTGTACCATGGTACCATAGGATAGAATCTTGCCGGATAGGTACAGTGAGAGTACCACAGCATCCAAAATGATTTTTTTTACTAAGAGGAAAATGCCATTTGGCAGGGGATTGTGCACATGCAGAAGATGACTGACTTCAGGAGTTTGGGCCCTCGGTCTGGCCAAAAGACAGAGCCTTCTGCCACACCCACTGTGCACAGGCAAAGAGCATACATAACAGGCATTGGCTGCATCTGAAACATTTATCCTATTTAGAAAATGCTAAAGAAATGAAATTAAAAATCCAAATGTTAAATGGAGATTTGCATCAATTGCAGGGCCAGCCCAAAGCACACCCTAATCCCCAGAACCAGTTTTCCCTATTAGGAAAAAAAAAAATGGGCAGGGTCCCCCTTGAGGTACCATAGTACTGGCACCTGTATTATGGTAACACAAATCATTTAAACATTAAAAAAAATATATATGTACTCGGCTTGCATGACAGCATTGAGGGCAGGAGGCAGGGTCAGCGGCAGTCCAATGGGCCAGGGAGGAAGGGGCAGGGGTAGAGACACAGACAATAAGATGGGGGGGCAGGGATAGGGGCAGCAGGGGAGGGCAGTGGCAGCACAGAGAAAGCACACTCAACCTGAGAGGCCACAACAGCAGAAGGACCAAGGAACCAGGGCAAAGCCACCACTGCTCTAGGACAGAGTCATGCCCTGAGGTAAGTCATGGGGAAGGGGTTATGCTTGTTGGTGCAGTGCATTGTAAATCAATGCTATTTATTTGGGCTTTGAAATCACTCATAAAAGAGCACTTGTGGTAAAGCATTCATACTGAGGGGATCACAGAAGTTACTTTTTTAGCAGAACTAAGTGCACCTTATAATCCATGGAAAAAAACAGAATGCCAAATATTTACCAAGGTGTGGTGGTGGAATATTTGTTGACCCCTTTTTGCTGAGATACTGAGGCCCATCCCCTTTATGTTTTCCCGTGGTTGATAATTCCAGATCCCTTCCCAGAGTTCTGAAGATGGGAAGCAATGCCTGAACGTCCAGAAACTTACCTTAGTCGCCTCACTTGCTCCACTAGTCATTTAAAAAAACATTTATTGTTGGAAAGTGTATTATTGGTAAGGGCAGGTAGATGCCTACACCTAGCAATAGGCCACAAATCCCCATTGGTCCAGTCAAGGTCTCAGTAAATTAATCCTTGCTCAACCCTTAGGAGCTTGGCCCATGACCAGATAGGCTTAAATTAGGAGACAGGTGTGTAGAGCATTGAACATCAACAAAACAGTGAATAAGTAAAACACAACACACAATAAAAATCCAATCTGTGCTTAATAACTATTGGCCTACTTGTTGCCAGCCTTCTCTAAGATACTTGAAAAACATGTCAATGTTCAGCTCTCTAATTTTCTTGAAGACAACAATATTCTTCATCCTTCCCAGAAGGGCTTTAGACCTCTACACACTACTGAATCAGCTTTGATTAAAGTTACTGAAGAGGTCAGGAAGCACATTGATCAGGGACTGGTGTCAGCTATTATTCTTCTGGATCTCAATGCCGCATTTGACACTGTCGATCACAACATCTTACTTTTAAGAATGAGGGAAATTGGAGTTACAGGCAGTTCACTGAGCTGGTTTTCCTCTTTCTTAGAGGCGAGGTCGTTTAAGGTGCTAGATTGATCTTTTTTCTCCAGCTGGTTTAAGAGCAGCTGTGGAGTGCCACAGGGCTCTTCTCTTAGCCCCACTTTATTTAATATCTATATGTCTCCACTAGCAAAGATAGTGGAGCCATGTGTCCTTTCACTAGTGTCATACGCTGAAAAAACCCAGCTGGTGGTCTTATTCTCTAATAAGCATAACTTACATGAGTCATCACTTTCCCTGTCAGAATGGATGTCTGAATGTAAACTTAAGCTAAATGGAGGGTTCACGGCCAGATCTTAGATTCCCCTGTGTTTCACGTGCTAGGGGACTTGCCCCCTCCCAAGGAACATATCAAGAGCCTTGGTGTTTGGCTTGATCCATGGCTGACCATGGCTCATCAGGTTAAGAAAATGTCCTCCACCTGGTTTGGCACTTTCAGACACCTAAGAAAGCTGTTTAAAATACTCCCACCCATTGCAGAGAGACTCATCATCCAGGCACTCATTATTTCTCGTCTAGATTATGGCAATGCCTTGTTTCTCGTGCTCTGAAATATGTGAAAAAGAAGCTACAGGTGGTACAGAACACCACTGCCCGCCTCCTCTTTGTTATACCCAGGCATGAATCTGCCAAATTGGCTCTCTCCTCTCTGCATTGGCTCCTAGTGGAACAACGAATAAAGTTTAAAACCTTGTGTTGCATCCAAAGAGCACTACATAACAAGGGGCCCTCTTTTCTGCAGTCCCTTGCCTCTTTCCATAAGCCCTCCAGACATCTTATGTCCCCTTCGGCTGCTTTAGCCTCAATCCGCATAATAAAAAAATCAAAATGGGACGGAATCTCTATGCCTTATCTTGGTGTCAAGATGTGGAATTCTCTGCCTCTTGGTCTACGACAAACCAGCCATGAACTCTCCTTCCGACTTTCACTCAAAACTTGGCTATTTTAATTCTTTCCCTCAGTTTGTGTCTTGAAGGTCTCTGTATAGCGCTTGGAGGCCTTTGGGTAGCCATGCACTTTTTAAGTCTTTATAACATGACACCAATTTATAAAAATATAAAATATGTTTATCTTTACAATGACACCAAAATGACAAAAATCCAATATAAGGAACCATAAAAACCAATTTGGTGGTCTGTCCACCACATTACAACCCTGGCAGTTGGACTGCCAGGGCGCCACCAGCTCTGCCAGGATCTGGAGTATGGTGGCGATCCTAATCTACCAGGGCAGCGCTGCAAGTAGCACTGCCCTGCAGATTACGACCCCCTTCTCCACCAGCAGTTTCATGGCGGCTGCACTGCCATGAAAAGGCTGGTGGAGAATGGGTGCATGGGGCCTCCTGGCCAGTACCATCACAATTTTCACTCTCTGCTTTGCAGGCAGTAAACATGGCAAGGGTGCTGGTGCACCCTGCAGGCTACAGCATTGCTGCCAACTCTAATATGAGCCAGTGACAATGCTTTAGCCTTTTGCCCGCTAGGCCAGCGGGTGGAAATTCAGGATTCGGCCCACCGACCTAGCAGGAAATTCTTAATAACTCCAGCGGGGGGTCACCATGTAGGCAGCAGCCACTTTGTCTGGAGTTTGGCGGACAGGCTTTCCCATCTGCCCAACTCCAAATAGGGCCCTAAATGTGAGAAAATGCTTTCTAGCACCAAAAAAACAGAAGCAGCAACAGGGGATAATTGGTCGCACTTGACCAGGGCAAAGTCAAACTTTGAGCCTGACCAAGATGGGGCCCGACACTGAGCAGGAGACTCAGTCACAATTTTACCTTTGGACTTAGTCACGTTTTTGGAGCTTTTTCTCTTGTCGTCGAGACAGGTTTCTCTTCAGGCCGGGCTACAATGCAACAATGACAGCTTGCTTCAGCATGGGGTCCCTATCAACTCCTGGAAGTCTCGTCAATGGGGAAATGCCCTGGAGCTTCAGTGGGACAAAACTGAAATTCAGGTTGGGTCGCAGTTTGACGTCGCTGGCTTGACTCTTGTCGACAGGTCAGTCACCTTATGGAGCTTTATCACAAAGTTACTCCAAACTTCTCCAAACTTATGGATCTTCTTCCAGAAGTGCTTTTTAGGTTCTCAAAGTGTCCAGAAACCTGCTCCAAGGTTCCAGAAGCTCTGAGTTGCTCCTTGGAAGTTGGAACTACAGTTCCCAGAATGCACAAAGTCAAAATCTTTAAATGGCCCCTGGACACTAGACACTGGTGAGTTTGGCTATTCTTGCAGGGCTTGATGCAGGGGACTCTGGTTAGCTCCTTTGTACCTGTAGCTTAAAGAGGGTCTACTCTTGAAGTTGCAGAAGCAAGGCAAAGTCCTTTTATTGATGAAGCCCAAAGTGTGCAGCTTGTGAAGTCCTTCTGAGTGCAAGGTCCAGGTGAAGGACGGGGGTCCAGAAGCACAGTCCTATTCCTTCCAGTATCTTCTTCCAGTAGGGATCTGAATTTTGGGGTGGCTCTGCCATATTTATTCTTGTTTCTGGGGGTGAAAAGCAGGGGGTGCTCCTGTCCAATGAGGTGGAGGCCAACACCCACTGGGGTGACCACTTCCTGTGAAGTGTGGCAAAAATTAATCCCAGAAAGCAACATTCTTTAAAAATCCAACATGGAGGAACTCTGTCCTTGAAGGTTACATCTGGCTGAGACCACCACTGGTGACTTTCCATACCACACCTCCTCCAACCCCTCTCTTTATCTAGTCAGTGGGGCTCCTAGCTGTCGGGGGTGCATGCAACTGGGGGCGGTACAGTTTCTGTCCCAAGTGGCTTTCCTTCCTTTGAAGACCAGTTTGGCTACTCTTCCCCCAGCCTGCTCTGTGAGCTGCTGTAGCAGTTCTCTAGCCCCGAGATCCATCCTTTGAGCCAGTCCAGGCAACTTCACATCTCATTACGGTATCCCGGTTCAGGCTGCCAGAGGCTGACCAATCCGGAAAGGGCACTACAGGGCTGAATTTGGTAACTTTCAGAAAGTGTTCTAAAGCTGTTTCCCTGTGCTTGTTATATTTAATTTAACATTGGCAAGTTGGTGGTTCTAATATAACATTTAATTTGGTATCAGAATTACTATATTGAGCTCATCTCTACTGAAAATAAGACTTTTAAATAGGTTCTCCAATGGTAGCCTTAGGACCTATTGACTACAGTGGGGGGAAATTAATTTCACTGTTCTTCCCTCACCAGGGCTTATAATACATCCTTTATAAAGACCCTGCTTATATTTACACTGCACCCAACCCTGGGGGCACTTAAGGCAGACCTTTGGGGTGACTTATATGTAAAAATAAGGTAGTTTAGGACTTTAGAAGTAATTTTAATTCAATTCCCAGTTGGGGCTAGCTTTAATTTAAAAGCAGCCAGCAATGCAGGCCTGTCTTTAAAATGACACCACAGCAGTGCTTCTATTCTGGGGTCCCTAAACCTACATGCCCTACAACATTCTAGGGACTTAGAGGTAGGTTTTCAGAACCATTTATATTTAGGTCTCATTTACATATGCCAATCTCCACAGAACACTGACACTGGGACTGGTTAGCAGGGCATAGTCAGAGTCAGTAACCAGCAGTGTCAGTCCAAACACTTGGGTGGTGATCAGTGCAAAAAGGATCACTTTCCTACATATAATAACTTAAAGACGAGTCTGGGTCATTCTGTGCCTCTTGTGACAAGCCATTTGAAGAGATTGTTTAGCAGCTTCAAGGTGTGAAAGCATGCAGCCTTGAATATGTTGACGTGTGTCCATCCAGTTTGCCATCAATGATAATTCCAGGGTTCCATGTGTGGAGGCTAGGGGATTGTGTGGGTTTAAGATTAGGTGGCCAACAGGTGGAATTCCAGGATGTGGTTTTTTTTCTGAAAATCACAATTTCTGTCTTGTCTGTTTTAAGCCTCAGATAGTTGCACTTCATCCAAGTGGCAGCGTTGGTACTCCAGGCAATGAACTTGTTACTGTTTTGTGGGATTTGCCTGAGAGGGACACTATACATTGTGGGTCATTGGCTTATGAAAGGATGTTGACACCATTACAGTGTTGCCATAAATATGTTGAATTGAATGGGGCTGAGAGATGAGTCTTGAGGCACTCCACGCATAGGTTTTTGAACTTTTGAGGTGTAGGTGAATGTTTGAGTATGTTCTGCAAGGAAGGAACAGATCCAGCAGAGAACGGGTATTTGAATGCTGATCTTTTGGAGGTGTTGATAAGTGTGCAATGTGACGCTGCGTTGAAGGGGAAACACCCGGAACAACGAGTCCAAAACCACGAAGTTGTGAAAAACGAAAGCAAAACAATGCTTTCTTTTACCACGACTTCCTGGTTTCGGTACCTTAACCATGCATGTTTGAATCACATACATGCATGGTTAAAGTACAGAAAAAGGGAGTTGAAGTCGACGTGGTGAAGGAGGAGGTAAGTTGGGCTGGGACTGGGGCTGTTTTTTTGGGGGGTGGGGAGTGCTTGGGGTGATTAGGGTTTAGGGGGATGGGGGGTAAGGGTTTAGGTTTAAGGAGTGGTTTGGGGGTTGGGTGGTTTAGGTTTTAGGGGTGGGGTGGGGACTCAGGGTATTTTTAGTTTGTGGGCTGGGGTGGGGGGGCTCAGGCGATTAGGGTTTGGGGAGGGGGGTCAGGGTTTAGGTTTAAGGGGTGGGTTGGGGGGTTGGAGTGTATTGGTTTTAGGGGGGGGACTCGGGATATTTTTGGTTTTTGGGGTGGGGTGGGGGCTGGGGGTGATTAGGGTTTGGGGAGATGGGGGGTCAGGGTTTAGGTTTAAGGGGTGGGTTGGGGGTTGGGGTGGTTTACGTTTTAGGGGAGGGGGTTGGGGTTCTGGTCATCTTGGGGGTGGGGGTTGGGGTAGTTGTGAGGATGGGGGTTGCGCTAATTTTGGGGGTTGGGGGCATAGGGGGAAAGCATGCTGGAACTGTGCATGCTGATCACTAATGCCTTTACAAGGAATGCGTTTACAACAGGTAAAATCATTGTAAACGAATTAGTAGTAAAGGCATTAGTGATTAGAACGAGGTTGTTGTTCCGACCTCGTTGTTGAGCCACGGGTGCTTGAAGCACCCGTGGTTCCGAAATATAACCATGTTGAAGGCCTTTGAGATGTTCAGGAGTTGAGGGCCAAGGTTTCTCCTCTGTCCAGGATGATGCAGATGTCATCTGCGGTGGCGATGAGTGTTATTTACAAACTGTGGTTATGTCTTAATCCAGACTCAGTGGCTTCTACGACCTGGTTGTTAATAGAAGGCAGGAAGAGGAAAAAACTGAAAACTAAAGCTATTTCTCCTTGTTACACCTCCCCAGAAAAGGCATAGTTTTCTGATGTATTGCCAAGTCTACCAGCAATGTTAAATTTGGGAATGCTTTAGAATCTATAGGTAGATGTGTGGAAACACCCATGCTCTACTCATAGAACACCTCACTGAGGCGCAAAAATTCAAGATGACTACTTGCGCTTGTAGGAGGCTGGCTCTATCTATAGTGTACGAAAATGAAGTGTACTGTGTAGAGTCCATGCAACCCCACTTTGGTATCTGGAGCTGAAAAGAAGACCACTTAATGATTTGTTGTTGTGGTAGTGTGAGTGAGAAGTTAGGTTTATCTTGGAGATGTGCTAAACATATGTTGTACTCAGAGTATCAATAAATGTGGACATACACTCGGAAGAATAAATTGAGACCAATTTACAAAAATACTTCAGATTTTCAAATACATTTTTAAGACCAAGACCATTAATTTATGAAAGGCACTTTTTTAGCTATGATTTTTCAATGTTTAAAACATTTTCTGTTTTTGTGCATAATTACACACCATAGGAAACAATAGGAAAGCCTTTAAAAATGCAGATAAAACAAGGCAATGCCCGCGCAAGTGTCATATTATATTTTTGAGTCAAGATCGCCAAGATGTCCAGTGGGCCAGCCGGAGAAGTTTGGGCGGTTCTCGGTTCAAACGGGAACAGTGGCTGAATGTCTTTGAGCTGGTGCACAATGGAGAGGGGGATAACTTGGAAGCAAACTGTACAGATGGACTTAAAGGTAAGCCCGGTGAGTCCCCTTGGAGAGTGGAGGTTGCAAGGGGTTAGGGACCCCTAGAGCTCTGCTTTTGGTCAATTCAAGAGCGAGGCTGGGTGCAGCGCAGATAGGTCAGTCATGAGTTGTGCATCCTGGAGTCCTTGGAGTCAGGAGCAGGTCATTTGGAGGGTGGATTGCAGGTCATCAGGGCCACACTGGGGGGTGGTTCTTGGTTGTCCTGAAGTTCCTTTACAGGTGCTTGCTTCTGGGCTTTTGAGAGTCCGGAATGTATTTTGCTTTTGGGTGTCTGATTTTGGGGGTCCGGTACCCCAGGTACTGGTATGCCACAGCCCTGGAGAGTTGCAGTGACACCAAACTTGGCACCGTGGCAAGTCTTATTCTTAAGAGCTGTTGTATGGAATTTGACTGGGCTACTGGGTCCGGATCATTGGTCAGCAGTGGGTCAATTTACTTGACTTTACAGATTTCTTGCCTGCTGGGTGCAGGGAGTGATACCTTCACTCAAAAGGAGGTTCTTGGCAACTTCTAGAAGGCTGGAGGTGCTCTGGAGATTTCTAGAGTCCTTCAGGTTTCCAGGCGACACCTCCACAGCAATTGTTCATTCCTTTTTTCTTTCTGCAGCCAGGCTTCAGTTCTGATGTCTTGGTTCTTCTATGTCCTGGTCTTATTTGTGTCCATTGAATCTGAGGTCTTCAACTAGGCATGCCCACTAAATACTGTATTTAGGAGGCATTGAGGGGAGTACCTAGTAGTGGCCAGTGGGTCACCTACCTTAGGGTGGCCACACCCACTAAGTGACCACTTCCTGTGGAAAGGATTCATATCCTTAACCCTGATTGGCTATTTCCCTGGCATTCAAGATAGAGGAAAATGAAATGGAGTGGTCATCTCGCCTGCCACACCTCAGGAGTGGTGCAGGTTGAGGATGGACACTCCTCCTATTCTTGCCAGTTTTCCTGCTAGTTTTTCTGTCTATATTGGAGTTAAAACCATTGGGCAGCCATCTGCTGCTAGTAGAAGCAGCAGAGGTCAGATTTCAAATTCAAAGGCGGCAAAGCCTTTGAAGCTAACCGCTGGCACAGAGTGCATGCTTGGGGGAAGAGGTGTATCAACTCCACCTGGGGAAGTCTTTGTGTTCAGGTTCTTGAAAGCAGAAGGCTCTCACCCCAGTAGTCCAGAATCATGTTGAGTGGTGGCAGACTGGTTAGGACCAGTCAGCAACCATGCCAGGGCTGTTAGGTTTTGCAGGGGGCACCTCTGGGGTGCGTCTGGGTAACTTTTACAATAAATCCAACACAGGCATCAGTGTAGATAAATTATTCTGAGTTGTTTGACACCAAACAAACCAGGGTTTAGAGAGGCCATCATGTAGCAGGGAAACTCATAATGACCAGTGTCCAGCACATGTATATGCGATGGCTTCCCTGTTCACTTACTGTGTCCACGCATTAGCAAAGACATAGTAGGGGCATATTTGCTCATGCACACAAATGCCTTCATGTGCATTAGAGTGCACCCTGTCTTAGGGCTGTAAGGCCTACCAGAGGGGTGACTTTCCTATATTGCTTCCAGTGTTAGTGGCCATGGTACTCTTGGTGAGGGTAATGTCAAGTTTGCAACACCTTGTCATGCACTTGCAATGGCAGTCTGCATGTGGCTGGTGTGGGGGCTCTCAGAGTGGCACAACAGGTGCCGCAGCTCTTGGAGGCCCTAGGTACCAGGGGTACCATGTACTAGGGATTTATATGGGTGGTTGAATTGTCAAACATAGTAACGTTTTGGGGGATGAGATCTAGCCATGGGAACCTGTTTAGCAGGGGCCCAGGGCTCATACAGTTCGAAACCACATAAATTTCCAAGCAAAAAGTGGTGGCTAACAATGTCAAAAGAGACCCTTTCTCACAGCTGTGATAGCCCCAAATGGAGCAATTGTGTTTCTCACCACTTTACTAAATTGAAATCCTTGAAAAGTTGTATCTTTACTTCTATTTGTTGGATTTTTGTTGTGTTGGTCTTGTTTTACTCAGAGTAGTGTTGGCTATTTTTCTAAACTGATGTGGAGTACTTTTGTTGTGTTTTTACTGTTTTACTCTGTGCGTGCAAATACTTTACTCATTGCATCTGAGATAAGCCTGACTGCTTGTGCCAAACTACCAAGGGGGTGAGCTGGGGTTATCTTAGCTGTGTTACTCCCTTACCCTGACTAGAGAACGGGTCACTACTTGGACAGGGTGCAAACCACTGCCAACTATAGACACAGTTTCTAACAGCTAGGTTTTGCACTGTAGAAATACTGCACTGTAGGAATACCGCATATATACATATATACATTGTACATACATGGGACATAGAAGTGAATCAGAAGTGCATAATTTTAATTTGTTGGGAGAAATTTCTCACATAGGAGGACACCCTTCTGATAATGTGTCCTTGAATGCCTAAGCTGTCTTTGAGAATGTTAAGAAATATGCCATGATCAGCCAAGAGTGACACTGGTAACAGGCCAAAAATGTTCAAATAGCAGGGGCCTCCTGTATTTAGAATATATAGCACATCATCAACACTTTTTAGCATTGCCATCGAGAGCTATCTGTAATAATCTGACAATGGTGGAAACCTAATTGGCTTTTACTGAATAAGATACATTTTTAAAAGGTGGGGTTTTCATTGAAAAACTGAGTTACTTTCCATAACTTTACAGAAGAAAGATTAGGGGTCAGAGGTTTTTGACATATGAGGGTCAACTGTATCTATTTCGGAGTGACACAAATCAGCACATTTTCTATCAATCGGATAATTTCCCCTGAAAATCATGGGACATTGATAGATGTTTCCAGCAAAGACCAATTTATTAAGTTATAACTTTAATATTTATGTCTGAAATTTGGTCAGTCATGAAACGTATGGGTCTGAGGTCAGGGTTGGTTAACAGAATATCGTTTAGAGTTACTGGGTCAAAGACCAGCCAGGTGATAGCTGATTTGTTTTGGATAGCTGAAAATGTGGTGAATTGAGTTTGGGGGGGGCTGACTGATGTCACATATTGTTTATGTATAGAGGTTGGCAGAGTTCCAGTATCTGGCATTAGAATCTGCAAAAAATATAAATGAGGTAAGATTTGAACCCTGATCAACAATGTTGATCAGTTATTTTGTTGGTTTCTAGCTGTGATTATTTGAGATATGAGACAGAATTACAAATGTGGCTTTTTATAGATTTTCAGAAGTTCGCTAAGAGGATGGCTAAGGATTTTCATTCCATTTCCTTGAAATTTCTCTTATTTCCTTTCATTCATCCTTTTATTCATCTTTTCACTCAGAGGAGAACAACAGTATTATTTTTTCGGGCAATTATCAAGTCAATACAAGTGGAGCTGTCTCATTTATTATCTCTTTCATGGAATCTGTCTGATTGTCTTTTGTGATACATGTAGAGCTAAGCCTCAAAATAAGCTTTTCAATAACTTCAAAGAGAAAGACAGCATGGGGTGCCTGAAAATTGCACCAGGTTAATGGAGGGAATTTTATGTCAGACAAAACAACAAGCAGAACTCTATTATGTGTGAGTGTTCTACCACAATATTGAAGTTTTAATATCACCCTCTACTATTATTGAATACACAACACCAAATAACAACATAGTAGTCTAGGACATTACAGTGGCATAACAATGGCATGCGCAGCCCCCGCAGTGCGGGGGAGCCCCATGGATCCCCCTCAGCAGAGTACACTGGCCTGAGACCTCACGAGTGAGACCAGAGAGGTGGCCCCTCCATGTTCTGTGCAGGGGGAGCCCTCAAGTTTTACTACACCACTGAGACGTTAGCTATGCAATTACAAATACATCTACACACCTCTAAACATGCTCATCTTAATAATATGTTGGGAGTTGATACTGTGTAGTTAAAATATGTGCTAATTGACATTATTGACCTTGATACTGTGACACTCAACCCAACTAAGCATTGAAGAAGGATTCAGTGTTGCAGGTCTAGTCTCTTATTTTTCATTGGGCAGCTACATCTTTTTTAATTAATTTTTACCTCTGTCATCTTGTGTTTACCACTGCGCTCCATGAGCAAATGGTGACACATCTGTGTGGTTTAGTTTAGGTATTATATGCTTCTCTGAATATTCTGTGGTTGATTGATTTACATTAAACTTTCAAGATTGTATTTGTGATTTAAAAGATCGTCAAAATTATTCACTTCATCTACAAGGTGTGCAGATTTTATTGCTATAAAAAGGTGTAAAGAGGGGAATCAACCCACACTCACCCAAACGCTCTTCAAACGAAGATTGTAACGTTCTTGTCTACTTAGCTCAGTTGAGACAATTATATCTGAGCTTAATTCCGAGGCTTTGTGCAGCACCAATAATACCTCACTATTCACCCAATCATATCAGTAGTCAAGTGCAAATGTTGAGCACCTAGTACATCAATTACTGACTACTCCATACAACAGAAGACATTCCCTATTTCACGTACATTACTAACAAATAGGTAAACAGTGAAAGAGTCAAAAACATTTCTTTCAGATTTAGTTTCTATTAAATTGGTTTAAGAAATCAGAGACAATAGCCTTAACAAATGATTTGACGTTAAAGGTCAGCTAAGCAGTAGAAATGTTTTTGTACAGTAAAATATAGTGGATTTTGTAGAGGGCTACTAACAGTGACGTTGTCAAAACAAAATCCAGAACAGCATTGAGCTTTGTTTGGGATATCTTTTGTTTTTTAAGTAGATGTAAAGAGTACATTCCTGTGTACATTTTACAGTAACATTGAAGTAAATCATTGCATAATAAAACACAAAGAACCATTACTTTGAAGTAATGGAAGGCTCTCATGTAAAAGCTTTATTTTTGGGTTAATCATACAGTCAGTTCCTATGCCACCTTCAAGAGATATCATACGATAACGTGAGCAATAGACCCCCAATGTTAAACAACACAATTTTCTTGGTGCTTTGATCTATGAACACATTTGGAGCGATACCTCTGACATAAACGGGTTTAGGCTATTTTTGCTTTAAATGCTGGTCTTTGTTTCTATTGTTGAAACATTTCCTTTCCTATAAATGTATTGCTTTTGATTTCAAAAGATAAGAATTGTCTCGATATTGAAATTATTACATTGTGTATTTAATGTTAGTTTAAACTCTTTTTTATTATGGTGCAAGCAGTACATCAAACAGTGTCTTTGATTCTCAATAATCGTTGCTCATGTTTCTTTAAACACAATAGTTTGGAATGCTAAGAGGCCTTTTGAATCTGAATGAGATCACAAATACTGTAAAAGGATAACAAAGATCGTATCATGTTGGGTGCCGATATTAAGACAGAATATAACGCTTGACCTGCCATGTGAAGATTTCATAGCCAAATCAAAAATCAAGTGTGGATTAAAGAAAGATATAAGCCCGTATTTATACTTTTTTTAGCGCCGCATTTGCGGCGCTTTTTGACGCAAAACGGCGCAAACATGCGAAATACAATGGCGTTTTGCAAGTTTGCGCCGTTTTTGCGTCAAAAAACGACGCAAATGCGGCGCAAAAAAAGTATAAATACGGGCCATAGTATTTATACTTTTTTAGCGCCGCGTTTGCGTCGTTTTTTTGACGCAAAATCGGCGCAAACTAACAAAATACCATTGTATTTTGTAAGTTTGCGCCGATTTCGCGTCACAAAACGACGCAAATGCGGCGCTAAAAAAGTATAAATATGGGCCAGAATATTTTGGGCCGGATTTAGAGTTTGGCAAACAAGGTACTCTATGGCATCATCTGTGAACAACATTTAGTACTACATGAAGTACTATTACTGTCGTACTATGTCACCAATGCGTTTGTGCCAGGACCCGATAAACCTTATCTATGGGATAGTTTTGTAAAGTGAAAGACCTTAGGCCGGTGGGAAATTGACAGATTGGTAGATATGTATAAAAAGAGTGAGTGACAAAGGAGAAGAGTTAGGAAGGGTTGGCTATTGTATTGGGTGAAAGAGATAGAGTGAAATAAGAGACATGTGGATGACTGGTAAATAGTGCTTTAAGAGGAAGGAGGGAGAACGAAATAGTTAAATCGCAACATTGTTAGAGAATGAAAGTGATAAACAGAAGGAAACTGTAGTGCAGGGGCAGGGAAAGTGAAAATGAGAGAGGACAACCCAGAGAAATTTTTTTTTTGAATGGAGAGACACACAGAGACTGATGGGGAAAACGAGGGAAGAGCGCGACAGTAGAAACAGAGTGGACTGGGGAGACGCAGAAGGGAAAGGGGAGCGAGATAGATAGAGAGGGAAAAAAGATAGATGGGGAAGGGAATAAGGCAGGGGAAGGGGTGGCAGAGGGAGTGAAAAAGAAGCACATCCTTACACATAATGTAGAAAATGTTAACTTTATGGATCTTGCATATACATTCAACTATGTTAACTATTCACCATTATCGATCCCCCATACTGGTCTTAGTATCATATCTAGTTGAGATACTACAGAGTCTGTATTTTGAGATTTCTTCTGTAGGATTTGTCTTTTGCTTAGTGTTCTGCTGCTTGCTCGCATAACAAACATGCTGTTTGGCCAACACGGTGTTCCCTCTGTTTCTTTTTAGAAAACGAATTATAACGTATTAAATTAGACTTTACCGCCCTTTGTGGGTTTTCCGTACGTGGACTATTAAGACCTGTACTTTCATGAATTATAAAAGGCTCTATTAGTTCATTTAGTTTTCTGCCCCCGTTTGTGCTTTCTCTCCTCGTCACCTTCAACCAGCGCGACACACCACACATATCATTACCAATCCGGATCTTTGTGCCACAATTGTGTTTGTCTGTACTGAAGCTTGAGGCATTGATAAATGTGTCCCTACCTCATGTTTACTGTGAAGGCAATGTGCCTTTCTTCTAGTCAGTGAAGCAAAGCCATCTTTCCTTCAGCGGCGCTTGAAAACCTGGTTCCAGCTGTGCTTTTCTTAAGTATTTCTCTGTTTGATATTCTAAGACTTTCTCCCCAGCGGATAGCAAACTAACTGGTCTCTGCATTACAGCAATGTCTTCAGGCCTTTTTCTTAAATAACAGTGTTATGTTATCTGCCTCCTAGTCCTAGAGCAACTTAATGAACTTGTGAACATATCTCCTAATTCTTCAGTTTCGTTCACCATTTCCTTTACCGCCCTTGGTTATTTATCTGGACCCAATGCTTAAGAGCCTCTAACCATTTAATTATTATTCACGATATTACATAGTAACTCTTTTTTTCTTTCCTCTCTCTGAAAATGTGACCGAGATTCAGGCAAATATTTACTTTGCTCTTCAGTTTTAAAGAAAAATGCACTCTGGCAGTTGCATGCATATGGATTTAAATGTTTTCAAGCCTGCTTCTTTCTTTATTGGATTAATCATGGGGATGTAATTTTGATATGGTGCATTTCGCAGGAAATTGTGCATTAGTCACGGTAAAATACCAAATGTAATGCGAGGCAGGAACATGCAAACTAACTGTGCTAAGTCTATTTTATAGTGGACCAGAACGCGTTATGCCATATGTAACATAACATGTAATAAGAAACATCTTTGTTATATGTTTTACCCTTTCATCCAACCAGTTGGTGTATTACATTGTAAAGGAAAGACAAAACAATAATACCTGATAACATTTCAGTAAGGTTACAGAGTGAGCCATTCATACAAAGGAGAATTCTTCTAGGAGGAAGCAGAACTTTCTATTTTGCACAAATAAATTGCACAGGTGTATTCTAATTTGTACTGTAGGAAACAGGGTGAAGATCGGCGTAATGTAGAGAGGATAGAAATATGCTGTAGACTAAAATATTTCTCATGTTCAGCACTCACCTTCGTGCAACTTCCTCACTCCTCACATTAATTTGCAAGGAACCGAAGAGAACTGGCACAAGTTCTATCCTAAAAATATAAGCTATCAGACACCTTCTACCTTACACAGTGTCACCGTGTATCACACGAAATTGGCTCCTTTAACTTGCTCATTTGGTGAAGAGCCGATATTACAGAGTAAATTGAAACGTGAGCTTGAAAACCCCATACCGAGGAGGTTTCCAGCTCGTGAACTGGGATTCTACACAGGTTATGCTCCTCAAGTTTTAGAAACCTACTGAGGACATAGGTGGCAGCCTAAGAAGCTTTTTTTGGCAGAGGCATGAGCGGGAGAAGGAGAGAAGGCCATCCTAGTTAGTGATCAGCCCAAAGCTTCACTCCGTTCTCCCACACAGTGAACACTTGGTAGAAATCAGGCCCAATCCTCCTCCTTCCAATGGCAAGCCAAAACCCTCACCACCTCCAGAACCTACGCCCAAGACCCCCCTTCCAAACCTAAGTCCCCACCCCTTGCCCCTGTTCCATGAGGTGCCTGGCTGCCCCATTGATGCCCCTTTCTCAGTGGAGGATTTTTCCATCATAGGAGTCAAGTGTGGCCTATATTTGCCCTTCCGGGACTTGAATTTGGACTGGCTTATAGCCTTGTGTGGACATTTATTATTGGTTCTAAATAATACATTTTAGCGCCCAGCAGACTTGTTGGTGCAATATTGTCCTGCTCTGCAGCATTTAACTGTGGGCGGATTGGTGTACACAGGTGTGTGCACTGGTAACGATATATGGTTGCTTGTGTCTGGTAAGTACATTGTGGTATGGTATGTGTGACTTGGGGCTGTGGGAGGGGTGGGAGCGCATAGCGGTGTTGGTGGGTTGGGTGTGTAATTGTGACCCTTCCTCCCATGTGTTCTAGGCTGCAGTACTTACCGTCATCGTCTTCTTTGGTGGTCACGGTCCTGGAGAAATATTGTCAAGGAGAAGCACTGGGATCATTTTCAACTCTTGCTCCATGTTGACATAGGCGTGTTCTGTGTGCCTCTGTTGAGTGTTTCCCTTTATATGGGTCGTTTCCCCAAGCTTTGCGTGGCGGTGGTTCCCGCACCGGAACTAATGGCGGTGTGGTGTTTCATTACATGGTGGGTGGGTAGAGCTTTTCCGCTGGGCTGAAAATGGCCTCTGCCGTCGTGGGCGTTACTACCAAAATGGTGGTGGGTAGATGGCTCGCTGGCTGTTTCACATGTGCTTCATTATATGGTGGTCCGGACCATCAGCCTGTTGGTGGTGATTACCGCCACCACCGGTGGTGCAATATTTACCGCCATGTTCATAATAAGGGCCGTGGTCTCGAGGCGACCCCAAAACCAAGGGCATCAAAACATGTCAACCTTTACGCATTAGAGAGTTGTGGGACTAGAAACTATACAAAGGCAACACTGAAAGTCAAAATAGGTACCTGGTCTTGGACAAAATAATTAGTTGCTACAACCCCTTCATTTGATACATTTTTAGGAGTCTATATACCTGGCACATAACAGTAGACTCCCTCTTTTGAAATCCTAAGACCTGTAGATTGTATTTAATGTGTGATGTAAATGTCTATGTGTGTAAAAGTATTGTTTTTTCTTTGTTTGTTGGAATTTTCTGTGGGCCAAATAACTCATAAAACTGCTGGTAATGCTATCCAAAGTCTATGATTTATTAATGCAAAACGGCCTTACACAAATGAATATTCAAGACACCTTCTAAAAGTGCCATTTATAAATAGTAATGTTAAATCTGACTTTACAAGTGAAGAGAATTTATCATTGCCATTTCAATGATATGAAATATTACAGCTACTTCTTTCTGATCAGGAATTACAGCTTAAAAGTATATCAAGGAATTCTCAATGCTGGACTACGAGAGGAGTAGGCCTCACAGTAGTTGAAAACGACTTTGGGAGTTTCTCACTACCAGGACATATACAACTTAAAAGTACATGCCCTGCCTTCTACTTTCCTAGCACCTTGCCCTATAGGATACCTAGGGCCTACCTTACGGCTGACATTATATAATAAATGGGGAGTTTAGGAATTTGCAAGGGGTTTTAAATGTCAAGGTGAAGTTGCAGAGAAACTGCACCCAGACATTCTGCAGTGGCAGGCCCAAGACATGTTTAAGGGATGCTTAAGTGGGTGGAAAAATCAGTGCTGCAGGCCCACTAGTAGCATTTAATTTACAGGCCCTAGGTATATGATATAAAACTTTGCAAGGGACTTATAAGAAATTTAAATATGCCAATTGCGGATGCACCAATGTTACTATTTTTTTATGGGAGAAGCACATGCACTGTAGCACTGGTTAGCAGTGGTAAAGTGCTTAGAGTCCTAAGGCAATCAACAACATACAGCAACAAGCAGGAGGTAAAAGGTGAGAAATCTGGGATAAGACCACTCTAAGGATGCCAGGTCTAACAGACCAGGTTTTAATATAATAACAGCAAAAATCATTGACTGTCATTATTTAGCCAATGACTTTGGGAGAGTTTTCACTCTTGGACATGGAAATCTTAAAAGTACATGTCCTGCCTTTTACCTACATAGCACCCTGCCCTATGAGCTTCCTGGGATCTACCCTAGGGGTGACATTTATGTAATAAAAAAGGGAGTTTAAGGCTTCAAAAGGGGGTTTAAATGCCGCATTGAAATGGCAGTGAAACTGCACCCTTGGCCTGTGCAGTGGCAGGCCCAAGACATGTTTAAAGTGCTACTTAAGTGAGTGCCACAACCAGTGCTGTAAACCCACTAGTAACATTTAATTGACAGGATTGGGCATATGCTATACCACTTTAAAAGGGTCTCACAAGTAAATTAAATATGCCAATTGTGGATACACCAATGTTACCAAGCTTGGAATTGCATGCAGTTTAGTACTGGTCAGCAGTGGTAAAGTGCTGAGAGTCTTCAAGCCAACAAAAAGACAGAGCAAAGGTGTAAGGCAAACAGGCAGAAATATTGGGGGAAGAACACCCTATGGCTGACTGGTCTAACAATTAAAGGCACCTTAGCAAAATTCATGATCAATCGAACACCCATTTAAAGGAGGTAAAGAAACCAAGAAATTCACAGACAAAAGTGAAGGAGAGAACTAGAGTACAATATTAGTGATAAGATATGTGTTAGAAATCTGGTTGGCTAGGGTGTACACCTAAGCCAGGCAAAACCCACCCACTCTAGTTGGGGCGATGGGGTTACACACCCAGATTAACCCATACTCACCCCCTTGGTAGCTTGGCATGAGCAATCGGGCCTAACCCGGAGGCAATGTGTAAAGCGATCTCACAATACACACAACACAAGTGATGCAATAAATACACCACTAAGGAAAAACAACACTATGTTATATAAAAATGAACTGTATTGCATAAAACATAATTAGGCCAAGCACAACATGTCAGTAATACCTTGCTACCCTAGCAGTTGTCAGAACATTACACAGTACTATTACTCTGCAAAAGCCAGCAATAGTCAGGAAAACATTGTTACAAAAATGCACATATCAGGGTAAAACATATGATCCTAACTGCTGAAACATTATCATGGATGAGTATAACCTGACTGCACCCCAAGAATGCACATGGCAGAATAGGCATATAATCTTAGGACAGTGTCATAAGAAATGGCACTAAAAAGGCAGGTAACTACCACTATATGCTTCTCTTACCAGAAACGGCGAGTACCACACCACAGGTGCCACACCAGAAATGATAGATGTGCAAATGGGAATGTTTGTGTCCCCCGTTTAGAGCTCTTCTGCTCCGATTCCTGTGACAATGCAGGATTACTGTTGGTGGGACCAGGTACGTCCATCGAGGGTTGCCAACCCGGCCTACTGGTATGCCACCCGAAAGCAAGTTGTGGGGAGGGAGGCCCAGCAGTAATGGTGGGACCTTCGATGAGGATTCCACCTTGCCCTTGAGTCACCATACAAATGATGAGGGGCCCAATGGGATCATGGGACCTCCTGTGAGGTCATCACCCTGCCCACGAGCCAAACAAAGCAAAAGGAAACAAAACACCAGAGTCACCAGAGTCATAAGCACAGATAAATGCCCACTTCCTAGAAGTGGCATTCCTATAATGGTAATAAAAATCCACCTACACCAGTAAGCAGCATTTCTCACTACCATTACAACCATACCAAAAATGCCTACACTACCCTTCATAGATCAGACAGTACAACCCAGGCATAAGGCAGGGCATTTCCAATACAATCATATGAGAAGGCAGCACTCACAGCAGTGAGAAACCAAATAGTCTGTTTGTCACTACCAGGACAGGCCACACAACTAGGCACTTGTCCTGATTTTTACATACATAGCACCCTACCTGTAGGGCTAGCTCAGGCCTACCTTAGGGGTGACATTTGTAGTAAAATGGGAGTTCTAGGCCTGGCAAGTACATTTAGATGCCAGGTCCCTGTTGCAGTGAACTGCGCACTCAGGCCCTGTGCTAGCAGACCTCAGATGGGTTTGAAAGGCTAATTCTGTGGGTGGCGCAAGCAGCTCTGCCGACCCGGGTCCCTGGCTATAGGGATACCACTCTACAAGGGACTTACATGTAAATTAAATGTTCCAATCAGGTATTAGCCAGTCATACCAAGTTTATACAGGAGAGCACATGAACTTTAGCACTGATCAGCTGTGATAAAGTTCCCAGAGTCCTAATGTCAACAAAAAGGTTCAGAAAAAATAGGAGGTGGAAGGCAAAATATTTGGGGAAAGACCTTGTACAAAGGGCCAGGTACAACAATATGTTAGCCAAAAAATATTTGTTGATCACAAGAATTTGAAAACTGAAACCAACATACCTAGAAAGTTTGCCTATCCTGAAAATACTAAACCATATCAGCTGAATTAAAAGTACCCAAAAATATATGTATTCACCAAGTGTTCCACATGTTGTTGACATAGATGGAGAACCAGAATACAAGCTGAAACAAATCTTGGACTCTAAGGAATTCAGAGGTTAATCAAACTACCTCATTGTTAGAAATTGGATCTCTAGTTGGCAGAGATTTGCACTCTGTCAAAGTAGGGTCCACAATCCTAGTCAGGGCAAGTAAGATACACATTAAGTGCCAGATTTGTAGTTTTTGACTCAGGACTGTGCTAACTTCGTTTTGCACAAAACACGTGAGCACTGACTAGCGCCATTTTTTAACTCCACTCTGGCATCAAATTTATACTATTACGCTTGGTGGCACTAAAAATTTTTTATAATCATTTTTTTCCACATTAACCATTGCACCTTGATGTAAGGCAAAATGAGGTTAACGGAGGAAAAATTACTAATCAGCTTAACAAGATGTAAACACATATGGAAATGCACCATTTGTGTCCACAGTAGCATAAAAAACAGTCGCTAACGGAGAGAACAGTGCAAAGGAGCCCCAAAATGGATCTAGGAAGCCAGGAGAGACCCCATGGTGACCCCATTCAACCAGGAACCAGCCAGAAGGACACAGACAATTCCCTGGGGAGGGAGAAGAAAAAGAGGAAGTGTTGTTTCAGTGCAGAGGAGCATGAAATACTGGTGAGAGAGATGACGGAGCACCAGCATCAACTCTTCACCATCTCTAAATTGCCAATTGAAAGGAGAGAGTTAATCTGGTAGCAGATTGTGGATAAGATCAACAGTGTGGCAGAGGTCAGGATAATTGTGACTGAGTGCAAGAGAGGCTTGCATGACCTCAACAGAAGGACAAAGGAAAAAATGGCACGGAACAGGAAGGCAGCACTGCAAACTGGAGGTGGATGTCCACCACCGCAAGAGGACTTGAATCGGATGGAGGAGATGGTTGTACAGATCATCCCGGAGGAAATCGTCACAGGAATACAAGGACAGGACAGTGCAGAATACCAGGAAACACCACAAATGCAGGGTAAGAAGCATGGGGGAAATGTATGCTTAGATGTCAAGTGCAAGAAGGGGGCGGCACATATAACTCACACAATGCATGTCAAAGGAGCGCAGTGGGATACAATGCACACTAAGCAAGTTGCACCATGCTGACGTAAGCTACACATGTGCCTACGCCTTGGTAGTGCCATGCACCATTGACACATATACAATCTGGACATATTTAGAATGCCACGCCATAATACCTACATATACAAATGCAGCACATGGGATGGATGCCATGTATAATCACTTTGCCACTGGTTGTGACCTCACAATATTCTTTGCATGTAGTCACATCAACATCACTAACATGACCAGGACAGCAGAGACCATGTAGTCAGTCAAAACCATTACTGGGGATACTTTATAGTGGGGTCCCTTGCAGTAACACCTTGCAACTGTCTTGCTTCACTGAACAAATGCATGTGAGCTGCATCTAACAGCACACAAGTCATTGCAACTGTCCCAACAGTACCCAGGTATGTGTCGGTAGCACCACCACACTGTACCTAGACAACACATTCATATGAGGCAGCAATCCCTACATCATGCAGCCAGGTGTCCCCTGGGTGCATGGTACAATTTACTCAACAGGCGATGGGGAAATAGCAGGCTGGAACAGTATCATTGGTAACATGCTACTACCCAGACCAACTAAACTGGAGTTGTGTTCAACCACACATATTGATGCTGAACTGAAATGTGCTACTACAGAAAATCTGAACTACAGCTAACAAAAAGTAGGTCACAACAGTCACAGGCTGATCCCACAAATATTCTGACACAACCATGTCAGACACATGGGAATGGGGAAATAAACACATGCATACAACACATGGGGTATGGCTGTGAACATAATGGCAGATAATTCCACATCAATGGTCAGGGGTGGTGCATGGGCAAGCCCAGTGTTTGTAAGGCTCCCAGTGCAGTATACCCTTTGCACTTGGCAGTATGAGTTACATGTTGGGATCGCGGCTGGAAATCTGTCTGCACATGGTAGCTCTGTGGGGCACTTAGTAAACATTTTAGATGGATCAAATGGAGTCAGTGCCAGTTTTGGCCTGCATTGGTTGTAAAAGGGCACACTGCACTCAGCCATGCAAATCAGGCAGTGGAAAAGGCAAAAGGCCATGGTATGGGACCCCCTTCACTGCCCATGCCAAGTGCATGGGCTGTGCAGGGGCACTCAGGGGCACACCACACTACATCACCAATAACCAGTTCATGGGTGTTACATTACCATGTAAAGGCTGGTGGAAATGCAGAAACAGATCTAGAGTGTAGTGTTGAACGTATGAATGGTCTGGTGTTACAGGACAGATACCATAGCCAGTTTGTAAGCTGCTGGTAACCTGCCATGTCCAGGCCATTGGCCATTGGGGCATTCCACATTGGCAACAGTTGTCACTACCACCTGTGCTCTTGGGGGTGGTCAATTACACAGTGGCAGTCAGGTGCCCCTTGGACTGATGCACATGAAATGTGAACTTGCTTCAGTCCCTGACCTAAGTACAACTCCTGTAAAATGGCTATGTCCATAGACACATGTACCATCAGGCACTGTCACATACATAATGATGTACACAGCCAAAATGTCATACCCATACTGCCCATCCCTGGGTTCAACCCTGTGCTTGTGTCACATTAGCTGAATGGTCACCATGCTGCACTCATGCATCATAGTTCAAGCAGGGCTGCATTGAGGGGGGGGGCATAGGTATTTAGTAAGGCAAACAACCTACACAGAAAGGACTTGAAACTGAACAGTGCCAGGTCCATGAGTGCTATGCAATGTAGCACACAACCACAAACAACAGCAGGAGGAGCCAACAATGGCAACAAGAGCACAGTGTTCCGGCAATGCCATCCCTGGAGTGGTGCAAGGTCTCAGCACAGCATGGGTGTATGCGAAACATCTACAACTGTGACAGGTGAAAAACACCATGTGTGATGCTGTGACATGAGCCCAGCAACACCCATTGCAAGGCCTCACCATGCAAATGAATGCAAAGGGAGAGTAGAACATGAAAAGACGGCATCAAGCCACAATAAGGACAGACAACACACTTAGAAGATATGATGCGTGCCAACTGGGCTTCCATTCATGTGACATGCATGTTTGGCATAGGGCTGTAGCCTGCAGCTATGATATACTTGAACAATCCTTTGGAACTAAGGGGCCCATCATAGGCCCCTAGCGCCACAGGAGCTTCACTTCTAGTGAAGCTCCTGTGCCGCTAAGCACTGCACCATATTGACAAGGTAGCGCCGTATTGACAAGGTAGCGTTCACCTTTCACTGTGCATAGAAGGTGGTCAATGGGTGTTGCTGTGGGCATGCCACAGCAACACCCATTACATTTTGATGCTTCCTCAGATAAATGGAGTATTGTCAACTTGAGGTAGGGCCAAAACTCTAAAGCCAGCCCCAGAGGTGGCATTAGCAGGGTGCAACGAGGAGGAATATATTAACACCTCCTCCTTTTCTGCTTTTCCAGTGTGTGCTGCATTCTGCAGCCTGCATAGGAAGAGCAAACTGACTGAAATGATTGTTTATGAGTGCGAAGGTGTTCCTTCCTTCACATAAACAATCGTATTTAAATGACGATTTGGCTCTTCTGTGTGTGCGGTATTCTACCTCTCACACAGAAGTACCAAAGCACCATTAGTGATTGGTAATGTGAAGGAAGGGACTTCACGCACATGAACAGTCACACCCCTCAACGCATATATGCATGCATGATTGTGCAAGGGTACCAGCGTTGATGCTGGCAGCTGAATATTGCACCAGCGCAGGGGACAACATAGGCGTGACCCATATTTACTTACATACAGCACATCCTTGTGTTACCAAAGTGACGCAGCGTAGCGCTGACTATTTTTTTACAGCACCGTGCTGCACCACTTTTATATAAATATGGTCCTAATATGAAAATGAGCCACAAATATCAAGTCAGTGACATGACTTGTCAACTGCTACAACACAGATAGAGTGATTTTACACCATCTCATTGCAGAGGATGATGGCTCTCCTGTGGATCTGCCTGTCCTGGAGTACCCTGATGACCTGGATGACCAGCTAGCAACTATCAGCCAAAAGACCCTCCAGGAAGTCCTTGTAAACCTGTAGACACCACCTCCAGTCGCAAGGAGGAGTATTGAAGTAGAAGACATCCCACAGGCCTAACCTAACACCCCAATAGTATGACCTTCCAGCACCGACACAGCAGAGGACTCCAAGGACCCAGGCACCAGCTTCGAGAGGACAGTGGTAGGGGTCCAGCGGGAGCTGGCCAAGGAAGAGGGGATGAAAGCTATGTCAGCCAGCCTTGAGGGGATGCAGACGTGCATGGTCATGGCAACAGAACAGACTGCAGCCCACCGACGCACACACTCCCCAATGAGTGGAGCCTAAGAGCTGCTGCCATGAGGGAGAGGCCACAACAACTGCCCTCCCAAACTCGCATGAGCCTGATTGAGGACAAAATGGACTCCATGCACCCAGAAATGGTCTCCCTCAGGGCTGCCTACCACAAGGATGTTGCAGCTATACTTAAAAATCAGCAGCTCCTCCTTGCTGCAGTGATGCAATATGTTGTGCCACAGATGGCAGCTGCCGGGAATTGGAAGTCCACATCTGCAAACACTGAAGTGTGTGTGGCCCCCTTCTACCTCCCCACTATCACCATCAAGGGTAGAAGAGGTACCACACACATCGGAGGATGAAGATGTGGAACAGATCATCTTCACCCATTGGAGATCCCAGTAGCACCAGCCCATGCCACCTGGGCAGTGTTTTCCTTTGTCCTGTGCTTGACATCATGCATTGTTGCAGATATGCACTCTTCCTCAACACTCTGTTGACATTTCTGCTATGGATTACAATTGTCTCTAACTTTTCAATTGACTAATTATGTTCCCCTGCACTGGAAGAGACTTTACCCAAACACACCCCTTGACATGTCCCTCAACCTTGGTCTTGTGTTGTGTCACAATTGGATGGATTCCATCAATGGGGTCACAGACCTGGAAATTGTAAATATTGCATTATTACACTTGTTCTGAAACACCACCTTCACAACCAGCATGTTTTTGTGTGTTGTGACACATCTACTATGCCTATGATTTGTGATGTGTGTAACATGTCTCAAGTTACAGAGTGTCAGTACAAGAGTGCATGAATATGTGGGCACATATCTATGCACATGGTACCTACATTATGTACGTCGATGCTGGTCTCATCCCCTGCATGCAATTCACTGAATAGGTGACCCATGTTGAACACATGTATGCTACATCCACTACATACTACAGGAATGACTGTGAAACAGTTATTGGGCAATTTTGTCAGCTGGGAGTACCAGTGGAACACCAGTTGGTGTGAAACAGAGGGACTCACCCTCATCTATTATTGCCACTGGTCAGTTTAGCAGGATAGGAATGAAATGTAGGTTTCTGTCAAATGTCCCACAGTGACCAACATTCCAAAACAAAACCTGTACAATGGCAGCTGAATTGCCACATCTACCTGTCCTATACCTGATTATTAACACCTATCCTAACCTAACCTATCCTACCTCTACATAAACCACAACAGACCTTAACTACTCTATGCTACACTTACCTAACACATTTAACAAAACACTATAAACATTCACACCCCTCCATATCACAGGATACATGCAGAACAACATACACTAAACTACACATTTACTAACTATAAACAAATATATATTTTTGGGGTAGTTTAGTTTTAATTTATTTTATAAACACATAAAAGCCCCAACATCACCCAATTCACCCACCCAACTAGTAAAACATAAAAAGTAAAAAAAAACACCCCCAAACCTACTTATCCTAAATAACCCACTAACCTATTCTAACCTACAACTAACCCCCAAATACACACAAGAAATTTAGAAAAAAAGAGGAGGGAGGGGGGTGAACTTGGAAGGAGTGACATCATGCCATTCAGAGGTTGGCCCTTTTCAGTTTCCACGTAATGTTCCTGAGGGTCTTGGTGTTCTTTGCCACCTCCTTTTCTATGGAGTCCAACTTTTTTAGGACCTGTTTTACATCCCTCTGCAAATCAGTGATGGAATCATCTCCATGCAGCAGGTGTGGTCAGCTGTGGGATGTAAGTAGAGGGTGCAGCAGCTGTAGCAATAATTATGTTGGCAGCTGTGGGCCCCTGCACAGTTATGGTGCTTGGTCCAGCCTGTGTGTGTCCCCCTTGGCTGAATGCCTGCCACTCACCAGCGGATCGCTCCGAGCGATAGCGGTGTGACATCCTCCTGAACCAAGATTTCATTTCCAGTATGTGCCTGTAGAGCACTGCCCTCTTCTGAAAGGCATAGAGTTGGTCGTTATTCATGTTGGCAGCTGTTAAATTGAGACAGCAACCATCAGTGTCAGCACTGTGTGGAGTATGTAGAGAAAATTAGCTTACTATCTACATCGATTTGCACATGCACTCCTACTCACATTCTGGATGATACAATGGCCCTGATGGATGAAACAACAATGCTGCCTTAGCACCATTTCCTTGACCCAGAACAAGATAATGAAACAAACCAAATTAATTAGATCTGCATAGATTTTTTACCATGTGTGACACTGCAAAGGCAGCGTCAACTTCACATTGATCAGGTCCACTATTCCTCATCATCTGTGTCACATTTTCAAACATACATCCCCAGAAACTTGCATCTGTTATTGGGAGTATGGGATGATGTTGGTAACTATAAGGGTTCAGTTTTGATAGGTATGCATGCAAGCCTGATCAAAATGGCTGTCACCTACACTGTGAGCATCACACCTCCCTACAACTTTGTAGTTCCCACCCCCTGTGCCTCAGGGGGTATGGTCATGCAAATCATCATCTCAACTGTCCAGGTCATCCACCAACGCATTTCCACTCATATATGTCAGGGAGTAGACCATATGTTAGTTGATGACAAAAATGAAGCTGGCATCCATATGTCTATCACTTCTACATTCATGTGTCCAGGTGCAGACACCCATCCATACCTGATCCGCCAATACCATTCCTCACACACCCATAACCATGCCAGCACAGGATTGGACTTGACCTGCATGCACACCTATTATATTCCATATAAGTGTCACGTAAGTGTAGTACAATGTTAGTGGCACCATGCTAGGGGACAATTGCCCACCCAGTCCTACATGTGTATTACAATGCAGGGATACACCAATTTGAATACAAAATGGTGCATCACTGTGTTGTGAGAATGACGGTGTGTTCCAGTGCCATTATTTACACAAAGGTGCACATCTAAGTCACACATGGGCCTACATGTGGCTTGTCATCACCTTGTTTACACAATGCTACCCACTGAGCGCCATATGCCTCACAAGATATGACTCTCTGCACATGCATGGGGAACCACTTAAATGTGACACAGTGTCACTATCCAGCCTACTTTGATTTCTGATCATTTTATAGCTCATCACTTCTAGCACTGGGTGCAACACTCATGACTCACTCACACAAAACACTTCAACAGTACACATAACAGACAAAATCACACTTACTGGATACATGTGGGTCCTCAAATCTTGCCACTTCATCTATGGTGTAGAGGGCAGGTCCACAGGAAAGATATGGATCTTGTACTTTGCATTTGCGTCTTTCTTTTTGACTCAATTCCTGATTGTGTGATTTTGTTAATTGTTAAAGGATGCACCCTGTATCAACATAATAATTGAATGGGCTGGGCTGCACTTTGGCATTTTGTGTATGGCCACATGTGGTAGTCCATTCATCAATGTGATGTGTGTGTAATTGGTCTGTTACACCAATGTGTGTGTCACAGAATCAATAGCATGCAATTGTATGCACGTCATGCATATGTATGTATGTGTGACAATAGTGTATCCACATATGTATGGCAGTCAGTACTATGCTAGAGTTATGGTATGTGATTGTGAATTGTGTTCACTTATGTGCTGTGTGTAGTTGTCTATCAGAGCATCACATTTCAGACGACTTTCACAACTCAGGCATTGTTGATGATGGCTGATGAATGCAATCTGCCAAATGTTACCCAACAATTGTCTCCATATGTTGTTCTTGAGTATATGGATGACTTGTGTGGGGATATAAAACATATGTTGGACATGTGTACATATTTGTTACATACTGTGATTCACATACTCTTCCTACATTCCAACCATATAATATATTGAACACAATCGACAGTTGAAAATCATAACATTTTGCATTGTAATACAAATTATTTTGTTTAATGAAGAAAATCTGTGTCTGTGTATAAACAGTGGTGTGCACTTTCAAATTGTTTGCTAGAAAATAAATTATGTGCAACAGTTATTTAAAGTCCAGAATCTCAGAGTTCTTGTATCAGGAGTGCCGGAGTGGTTCCACACCAAGCCACAAAGTGTGTGGACTGGGAGCCCAAATGGTCCACAGTCAATATGTAAAGAAAAAAGAGCCACAGCACATCCAAATGTTCATAGGAATGTTCCTTTATTCTTCCAAGTCCAATCGTAGAATAATTCACAGCAAATGTTGTGCCATCATGATCGTGAGTCAAGTCAATATATTAATATATTAATATAATATCCATTGCGAAGACAGCCGACACGTGTTTCGTCATTGGCGACTTTTTCAAGGCTGTGAAACAATGTTACAGATAGAAAAATGTATGTATAAGTCAACTGTTGGTTCCAACAGTCCAAAACAAATGGTGTCTAGTGCGCCCAATGAGTGGCAATCCACTTTTAGTGTGTGGGCCAAACAAGTGCCAATTAGATTATCCCATGCACTCTAAGGTGAATACCCTAGAGTCAACATGCAAGAGACTGGTCCTATTATAGTGCTTAGTGGAGAGATATGTACACCATGTGTTAGAAGATAGGTGTGAGATAAAGTGCAATAGCTGTAAAGACCATAAATGCCAAGGAGATGTGGTACTGTGATATAAAGTAGTGTGAATAAAAAGGAATCACGGCAGATCAAGAATTGCTGGTAAGTAACATTTATTTTGTGGTGGACCTGCAGCTCTAGCTGCATATGTCCTCATCCATTTTGATATGCATTCCACAGACTTGTCCATCCAAAGTGTGAGTTCATGTGTACCCGGTGACAGGATTGGGCCCCATGGCAGTGGCAGGAGTGATTTCCATGGATGTACTGCGAAGGATCCATTTCTCCCATTGCTTGTAATACCTGGGCTAATCATGTTGAGCATTGTCACCAGTGATGTCCCCTCCTTGTCACACATGCTCCATGCAGCCATTGCAACTCTCACACTGAGTTGTGTTAGTAGTCTGTTCAACAATATTTTGACATCCACTGCCTCATCCCCTTGTTTATCTCCTATTTGGACATGTTGTTGTTGTGTGTGATGAGCTATATTTGCACAAGTTGGCAACATGGCTGTAATGAATATGTTGTGGTCCATAGTCTGTGTCCTTCAGTTGTCACATCCAAGTGATGAAGCTAAATGTGATGTGTGTGATGGTAGTAGTTCTCTCTTATGCTTCATATGTGATGTTGTTACAGTACTCTTCATATTAGTGTTTGTGAGATGCTCCCTAATCCTAAGGTATATGTTCAAGTAGTGGTGTGTTTGCCTCATTTTGATGCCTACCCTGACCCAGGTGTTACATTTTGACGCAAATCAGGGTTAATGTCATTTTTTGGGTCCGCCTCTCACCCAATGCGTCATTTTTGCCTGGGTGGTTAAATACGGCGCTAGGGTGTTTGAGTCATTTTTTGGACGGGAATGCCTACCTTGCATATCTTTGATGCAAGGAGGTTTCACGCAACCGAAATAATGTTAACACCAAAATGTTGGCGCTAGACAGGTCTAGTGTCAAAATATAAATATGCGTTGGGTTTGCGCTGAAATAGTGTAAAGAATTATGCTAATTCAGCGCAAAGCAAGTATAAATAAGCCCCTAAAAGATTACCTGTGCTCACCCTGTGGTAGATTGGCATACATCAGTCAGATAAAACTAAAAAGGCAATGCGTAAAATATTTGTACACTCACACACACACAGTAACACAGTGAAGACACCACAAAAGGCCTATACACCAGTTTAGAAAAAATATCCAATGTTTATCAAACAAGACCAAAATGACAAAAATCCAATATACATGAACAAGTTATGAACTTAGAAAGGTTAGATCAAAATGCAGTGCTAAGAAGACTTCAGCCCCAACCAGCCCTATCTGGTCATGCTGGACCGAGGCGAATCCAAAAGTGCAGTCCGATTGCGATGAAGCACAGGTTGGGTACAGGAGTCACACAGACCAGTTGACAGTACCTTTTTTGCACCGATGCTCAGGGGCGATGTGTTGATCCAGTGGAGAGGATGTGTCCCACTTGCAGGTGCTGCTTCGTTTCCTGATCGGGAAACGTCTGTGATGCATCGATGTCCAGAAATGAGTTCTGGTTCCAATGCGTTGATGCTGCATCGGCCAATCTGGGGCTGCAATGTAAGTCTGTTCCATTGCATCACACAGCCTACAGCAGTGTCCACAGCTTCTGTGCAGACAGCAGCAAATCAGCATTTCTGCAGCGGGATACATTGGTTCCAAGTGGAGCACCAGTGTCTTTGCGTCAGTTCTTGTGTTACAGCACCACTCTCACCTCAAAGGGCCCAGGACTGAATTTGGCAGCACTTGGCAGAGTAGGACTCACAGCAGAGGAACCCACATGCTGGTAGCAAGATGCAGGCGAAGTCCTTGATGTCTTTGAGACTTTGGAAGCAGGAGGCAAGCTCAATCAGGCCCTTGGAAAAATGTTAGATTGGAGGAAAGTTAGATTAAGTCCTCTCATTCAAAGGCAAGAAGTAGCAGGCAGCAAGCCAACACAGCAAAGCAAACAGAATACTGAAGTGTTCCAAATATATGGTGTCAGAGGCCTGTAATTATACACAAGTGTGCCTTTGAAGTGGGGGAGAGTTTTTGAAGTGCCCAGTTCCCTTTCAGCCCTGTACTATCTGGCAGGAGGTCTATGGGGGATTATCAGCCCTTCGTGTGGGATCAGACCACTACCCTTTGAAGAGTAAGTGAGAGCGCCCCCGCTCTTCCTGTCCAGGAAGGCCCATTGGTATGCAGATGGAATACAGGGCTAGTTGAGGATCATGTATTTATGGCTGTCTGGATGTAATGCACAAAGGTAGCTGCCACCTAACTTTACACGGACCAGATGTGGATTGGAGGAAGGCTAAGCACAGGATGGCTAAAGTAAGAAAATGCCAGCTTTCTAAAAGTGACATTTTCAGTCCTGGAACTTAAAAAACACCTTTACCAAAAGAATTGTTTTTAAATTGTGAGTCCAAATACACCAAACTCCTTTTTTTCCATCTTTTTGCAATTGGAAATTACACTTAAAATATGTTTTAAGGCAATCCCCATATCAACCTATAGGAGAGATAGTTTTTGCAAAAGTGAAATATGAATTTAAGACTTTTTCACTGCCAGGATGTGTTAAGTTTAAAGGTACACGTCCAGGGTCTTAACCCCTTCACTGCCAGGCCTTTCCCCCCTCCTGTGCTGAGCCTTTTTTTGGCTATTTGGGGCAGTTCACTCTTAGGCCCTCATAACTTTTTGTTCACATAAGCTGCCCACGCCAAATTTGCGTCCTTTTTTTCAACACAATTTTGGCATTTTACTGGGACATACCCCATTTTTACGATTTTTTTGTGCTTTCAGCCTCCCTCTAGTCAGTGATAGAAATGGGCATGAAACCAATGCTGGATCCCAGAAACCAAAACATTTCTGAAAAGTAGACAAAATTCTAATTTCAGCAATGGGTAATTTCTGTAGATCCTACAAGGGTTTCCTGCAGAAAATAACAACTGAATTTTTTTTAATTAAATTTGAGGTGAAAAAAACTGCACTTTTTCTCTATTTTTTACTCTGTAACTTTTTCCTGCAATGTCAGATTGTTTAAAGCAATATACCGTTACGTCTGCTGGACTCTTCTGGTTGTGGGGATATATAGGGCTTGTAGGTTCATCAAAAACTCTAGGTGCCCAGAGCCAATAAATGACCTGCACCATGCAGTGGGTTTTCATTCTATAACGGGTATACAGCAATTCACTTGCTGAAATATAAAGAGTAAAAAATAGCTATCAAGAAAACCTTTGTATTTCCAAAATGGGCACAAGATAAGGTGTTGAGGAGCAGTGGTTATTTGCACATCTCTGAATTCCGGGGTGCCCATACTAGCATGTGAATTACACGTCATTTCTCAAATAGACGTCTTTTTTACACACTCTCTTATATTTGGAAGGGAAAAATGTAGAGAAAGACAAGGAACAATAAAACTTGTTTTGCTATTCTATGTTCCCCCAAGTCTCCCGATAAAAATGATACCTCACTTGTGTGGGTAGGCCTAGCACCCGCAACAGGAAATGCCCCAAAACACAACGTGGACACATCCCATTTTTTGACAGAAAACAGAGGTGTTTTTTGCAAAGTGCCTACCTGTAGATTTTGCCCTCTAGCTCAGCCGGCACCTAGGGAAACCTACCAAACATGTGCATTTTTATAAAACTAGAGACCTAGGGGAATCAAGATGAGGTGACTTGTAGGGCTCTGACCAGATTGTGTTACCCAGAATCCTTTGCAAACCTCAAAATTTGGCTAAAAAAACACATTTTCCTCACATTTCGGTGACATAAAGTTCTGGAATCTGAGAGGAGCCACAAATTTCCTTCCACCCAGCGTTCCCCCAAGTCTCCCGATAAAAATGATACCTCACTTGTGTGGGTAGGCCTAGCGCCTGCGACAGGAAATGCCCCAAAACAGAACGTGAACACATCCCATTTTTTGACAGAAAACAGAGGTGTTTTTTGCAAAGTGCCTAACTGTAGATTTTCGCCTCTAGCTCAGCCGGCACCTAGGGAAACCTACCAAACATGTGCATTTTTATAAAACTAGAGACCTAGGGGAATCCAAGATGAGGTGACTTGTGGGGCTCTGACCAGATTGTGTTACCCAGAATCCTTTGCAAACCTCAAAATTTGGCAAAAAAATACACATTTTCCTCACATTTCTGTGACAGAAAGTTCTGGAATCTGAGAGGAGCCACAAAGTTCCTGTCACCCAGCGTTCCCCCAAGTCTCCCGATAAAAATGGTACCTCACTTGTGTGGGTAGGCCTAGCGCCCGCGACAGGAAATGCCCCAAAACACAACGTTGACACATCCCATTTTTTCACAGAAAACAGAGGTGTTTTTTGCAAAGTGCCTACCTATAGATTTTGGCCTCTAGCTCAGCCGGCACCTAGGGAAACCTACCAAACATGTGCATTTTTATAAAACTAGAGACCTAGGGGAATCCAAGATGAGGTGACTTGTGGGGCTCTGACCAGATTGTGTTACCCAGAATCCTTTGCAAACCTCAAAATTTGGCTAAAAAAACACATTTTCCTCACATTTCGGTGACATAAAGTTCTGGAATCTGAGAGGAGCCACAAATTTCCTTCCACCCAGCGTTCCCCCAAGTCTCCCGATAAAAATGATACCTCACTTGTGTGGGTAGGCCTAGCGCCTGCGACAGGAAATGCCCCAAAACAGAACGTGAACACATCCCATTTTTTGAAGAAAACAGAGGTGTTTTTTGCAAAGTGCCTAACTGTAGATTTTCGCCTCTAGCTCAGCCGGCACCTAGGGAAACCTACCAAACATGTGCATTTTTATAAAACTAGAGACCTAGGGGAATCCAAGATGAGGTGACTTGTGGGGCTCTGACCAGATTGTGTTACCCAGAATCCTTTGCAAACCTCAAAATTTGGCAAAAAAATACACATTTTCCTCACATTTCGGTGACAGAAAGTTCTGGAATCTGAGAGGAGCCACAAAGTTCCTGTCACCCAGCGTTCCCCCAAGTCTCCCGATAATAATGGTACCTCACTTGTGTGGGTAGGCCTAGCGCCCGCGACAGGAAATGCCCCAAAACACAACGTGGACACATCCCATTTTTTCACAGAAAACAGAGGTGTTTTTTGCAAAGTGCCTACCTATTGATTTTGGCCTCTAGCTCAGCCGGCACCAAGGTTAACCTACCAAACCTGTGCATTTTTGAAAAATAGAGACCTAGGGAAATCCAAGATAGGGTGACTTGTGGGTCTCTGAGCAGGTTCTGTTACCCAGAATCCTTTGCAAACCTCAAAATTTGGCTACAAAAAACACATTTTCCTCACATTTCGGTGACAGAAAGTTCTGGAATCTGAGAGGAGCCACAAATTTCCTTCCACCCAGCGTTCCCCCAAGTCTCCCGATAAAAATGATACCTCACTTGTGTGGGTAGGCTTAGAGCCCGCGACAGGAAATGCCCCAAAACACAACGTGGACACATCCCATTTTTTGACAGAAAACAGAGGTATTTTTTGCAAAGTGCCAACCTGTAGATTTTGGCCTCTAGCTCAGCCGGCACCTAGGGAAACCTACCAAACCTGTGCATTTTTGAAAACTAGAGACCTAGGGAAATCCAAGATAGGGTGACTTGTGGGTCTCTGAGCAGGTTCGGTTACCCAGAATCCTTTGCAAACCTCAAAAGCTGGCAAAAAAACACATTTTCCTCACATTTCGGTGACAGAAAGTTCTGGAATCTGAGAGGAGCCACAAATTTCCTTCCACCCAGCGTTCCCCTAAGTCTCCCGATAAAAATTGTACCTCACTTGTGTAGGTAGGCCTAGCGCCCACGAAAGGAAATGGTCCAAAACACAACGTGGACACATAAAAAATGTTCACAGAAAACAGAGGTGTTTTTTGCAAAGTGCCTACCTGTGGATTTTGGCCTCTAGCTCAGCCGGCCCCAGGGGGGGCTGAAATGGGCTAAAATAAATTTGCCCCCCCCCCCAATCACTCCGGTGAGCGACCCTTGCCTACAGGGTCGCTCCCCATGCGTGACGGCGCAAAAAAAAAGATCCCCGGTGCCTAGTGGTTTCTGCCCCCCTTGGAGGCAGATTGACCTAAAATTGGCCGATTTGCCCCCAAGGGGGGCAGAAATGGTCTAAATACAATTTACCCCTCCAGGGGATCGACCCTTGCCTAAGGGGTCGCTCCCCTTCTCTAAAAAAACAAAAACACAAAAATAAAATTAGCCCTGGCGCCTAAAGGTTTCTGCCCCCCCGGGGGCAGATCGCTTAATAACAATAGGCCGATCTTCCCCCAGGGGGGCAGAAATGGCCTATAATAAATTTGCCCCCCCACCCCCTCCCCTCGGAGCGACCCTTGCCTACGGGGTCGCTCCCCTTGCGTGACGGCGCAAAAAAAAAAGATCCCTGGTGCCTAGTGGTTGACCTAAAATCGGCCGATCTTCCCCCAAAGCGGGCAGAAATGGCCTAAATACAATTTGCCCCTCCAGGGGAGCGACCCTTGCCTAAGGGGTCGCTCCCCATCTGTAAAACAACAACAACAACAAAAATCCCCGGTGCCTAGTGGTTTCTGCCCCCCTTGGGGGCAGATCGGCCAAATTAAAATAGGCTGATCTGCCCCCCTGGGGGGCAGAACTTGCCTAAAATAAATTTGCCCCCCAGGGGAACGACCCTTGCCTAAGGGGTCGCTCCCCTTACATGAAATTAACGAACTCCCTGGTATCTAGTGGTTTCTGTCCCCCTTGGGGGCAGATTGGCCTCATAAAAATAGGCCAATCTGCCCCCAAGGGGGGCAGAAATGGCCTAAATATAATATGCCCCCTATGGGAGTGACCATTGCCTACGGGGTCGCTCCCCTTGCGTGACGGCGCAAAAAAAAAAAGATCACTGGTGCCTAGTGGTTGACCTAAAATCGGCCGATCTGCCCCCAAAGCGGGCAGAAATGGCCTAAATACAATTTGCCCCTCCAGGGGAGCGACCCTTGCCTAAGGGGTCGCTTCCCATCTGTAAAACAACAACAACAAAAATCCCCGGTGCCTAGTGGTTTCTGCCCCCCTTGGGGGCAGATCGGCCAAATTAAAATAGGCTGATCTGCCCCCCTGGGGGGCAGAACTTGCCTAAAATAAATGTGCCCCCCAGGGGAACGACCCTTGCCTGAAATTAACGAACTCCCTGGTATCTAGTGGTTTCTGTCCCCTCTGGGGGCAGATTGGCCTAATAAAAATAGGCCAATCTGCCCCCAAGGGGGGCAGAAATGGTCTAAATATAATATGCCCCCTATGGGAGCGACCCTTGCCTAAGGGGTCGCTCCCCACCTCTAAAACAAAAAAACAAAACAAAACAAAAAAATATATATATCCCTGGTGCCTAGAGGGCAGAAAAGGCCTTAAGAAAAAAACGCCCCCGCTGGGAGCGACCCTTGCCCAAGGGGTCTCTCCCTCATGGCAGTTTCCTTTTTTAAATAAAATCCCTGGTGTCTAGTGGGCGTTTTGACAGCCGGATTGCTTTCAATCCAGCTGCCAAAACGCAGAGAGAGACTTCAAAGGGAAGGAAATAACTTTCCTTCCCTTTGAAGCCTCTCTCGGCCTCCCCCATGTGATCAGAAGAGAAATGCAAAGCATTTCTCTTCCGATCGCGCTGAGGGAGGAGACCCTGTGATAAACAGCACGCGATCCCCTTCCATCCCAGCCTTGGGGGGTGGGGGAACCCCACAGAGGGAGCGCTAGCGCTCCCTCTGGGCTGTGTGCCCAGGACGTAATGGTTACGTCCTGGGCACAGCAGCACTGTGCCTCAGGACGTAGCCATTACGTCCTGGGTACAGAAGGGGTTAAATACACTGCAATTGGGGCTAACCAGTGCCTACGTTAGGGGTGTCTGACAGGTAATAAAAAGGAAGAGTTGGGCCTGGCAAGTGGGTACACTTGCCAGGTTGAAATTGCAGTTTAAACTGTACACACAGGCTCTGCAATGGCAGACCTGAGGCATGTTTGAAAGGCTGCCCTAGTGGGTGGCACTACCAGTGCTTCAGGCCCACTAGTAGAAATTGACCTACAGGCCCTGGGCACAGATAATGTATTTTACTAGGGACTTACTAATAAATATAATATGCCAATCATGGAGAAGCCAATGTTACAATATTTTAGACACAGAGCACATGCAGATTTGCACTAGATAGCAGTGGTAAAGTGTGCAAAGTCATAAAGCCAGCAAAACAAAGTTCAACAAACAGGAGGTCAGAAGCCAAAATGTAAGGGGAATCCACCCCAAAGGATGCCAGATACTACAGATTGTCTAGGATTTGGGCCTTAGAAGAAGTCTTCTGTGCCAGTGAAACATTTCTTTCATCCTCCCCTGCTAATGAAAAAAATTCCTCTTGAAATACAATACCAAACCTGGAACTACACGGAAACGGCAGAGGTTGGGAGAGGGTACGCTCATGACCACCCAGACCCCCTAATGTTTTCTGCAATGTGTCACTGTTATCCCCACAAAATCCCATGGGGCCCCCTGAGACATCATAGTCATGCACAACACAAGGTAGTGTCACAGCCAGTATGAGTAGTTGGGAACACAGTAGTCACATGTGTAGTTTGAGGCACATGCGGTGGTCAGGCCTATAATCATAACATTTAAGATATCAAGTGGTTAAAGGACTTTCTTTCCATGGAAATAACCACCACTCTGACTTGGCCCACTTGCACTAGGTTACCTACCTTTAGAACCTTCTGGAAACTTCTTGCCAGCCAGGTTTGAGTCTGGTACCTCATGGAACCATCCGAATCTTCTCAGTGACCATTTTGAATCCAGAATCTTCTGGAACTTTCTAGAACTTCTCAACTGCTGTTTTGAATCCAGAGCCTATAGAAGGCATGCCCATCTGCAATGCCCTCCCTGACAATTAAGAACTCTGCAGTGGTAGAAGCAAGCTCTTTCTCGGTTGTCAAACTTACCTGCACAAACCTGTCCAGCTTCCTGGAACAACTTCAGTCTTGATTGTCCAGTCATCCCAACGGACAGAATCCCGGGTCTTCACCAATTCAAGCACTACAAAACCTGCAAAAGAAAAGACTTGGATGAATACAATTGATCCTATGTTACAGATGATGCAGAATTACCAATAATACCTCAATTACTCCTGCTTGTGTAGTTAAGAGCAATTTGGGGGAAAACAATTCTACTGCAAGAGCACACTCAACTGTGAGCGGGTGCTTGCGCTTGCTATTCAGGTACTGCTGCATTTAGCGCTATTCCTTAACGCAAAATGCATCCTACGGTCAGATTTTGATGGAAGTGGGCACTTTGAGCTACAAAAATAGAGCTTAATGACAAGTCATAGTCTGAAGAAATCCTACCCCTTAGAACAGTTTCTGTTGAATTTAGCGCTACTTCTTAACACCTAATGCATTCTTGCAGCTATTTTGGTGAGGGAACATTTTTATGTTAAGAACAGAAGTATGTGTAATCGTGCAGAGTTTTTAGGCAATTCCACATGATTATGGTACAATGATTTGTGTAAGATACACCAACCCCTAAACCAGCTAACGCTAGCAACCTGTTAGCAAGATTGAGATTGCAAGGGTCTAGACAATCAGGGCCTCATTCTGACCCTGGTGGTCACCAGAACACCAGGGTCATGTTCGTGGTCAGACTGCTGCCAAAGTGGCAGTCTGATCGCAACATTACGACTGTGGCAAAAGAGCCATGGGCAGACCGCCGGCCCTGCCACTTTTCGGCCGCCAGACAGCCTGGCAGTACAGGGAGTTCCAATCTGTCAGGGCAGATTATGACCCCTGTCCCCACTGGCGTTTACATGGTGGTTTTACCGCCATGTAAATGTTGGAGGAGACGGGGTGCCGAGTGCTCCAGTGGAGCCCCTCTACTGCACATGCACTCCTAATCAGGGCCTCAGTGTGTATGGTGCATTTGGGCAAACTCTTAAACTCTAAGGACCTGAGTTACAAATTGGCAGGTAAGTTACTCTGTTAGAACGATGACGGATATCCCATCCACCTGTTGTGTAGCAATTTTGGCTACAATTTTATACATGTATTTTTAGCATACTAGGCCTGTCGCTGTGCACTTTAACCTAGATATATTTTATATGGCTTAGTTTTATTATTTTAACATTAGACAGATTTGCAGTCTTGTTTTATTTTCTCTATCTAGCTGTTCTTCGCCTAGGTCAGTACTGCGTTCTTAAGACATTTTTCTCACTCTGTGCTTTTTTCAAAGCTGTAGTGAGAGAGGTTGCCGGAAAAAGTGGTACGCTTTGTCTCCAATGTTCATAGAAAAATACACACTCTTACATGGGGATTCTTTCTTGGAACATCAGATGTTTTATTATAAAAACACTACTTTGACCCATGTACGTTAGAGGGAGATTCCAGCCAGATGACCACAACTGTATGCTGATTACTGATTGCTTCACCTCAGCTGCTTATGTAGACTTCTGGTATCTTGCTCAGGTATGAGGGATGACATCTTCCCAGAGGGAACCTGAAAGGCAGAACTAGGTTTATATGTTGAAACCACGAGTGCTTCAACCACCCTTGGCTCAACAACGAGTTCAGAGCAGCGACCTCATTGGTATCACTAATGCCTTTACCACAAATGCCTTTACAACTTTACCCCTAAAAATTACCACAACCCCCCAGCCCCTTAACCACACCAACCCCCACCCCCAAAATTACCACAACCCCAAGCCCCCTCCCCTAAAACCTAAAGCACCCCAACTCCCCAGCCCACCCCTAAAACCTAAACCCTGATCTCCCTCCCCGTCCCTAAACCCTAATCACCCCAAGCCCCCCACCCCACTCCCAAAAACTAAAAATACCCCGACTCCCCACCCCGCCCCTAAAACCTAAAGCACCCCAACCCACCCTTAAAACCTAAACCCTGACCCCCCTGCTCCCTAAACCCTAATCACCCCTACCCCACCCCTAGAAAAACAGCCCCAGTCCCAGCACAACTTACCTTCTCCTTCACCACATCGACTCCCTTCTTCTGTGCCTCAACCATGCATGTACGTGGTTCACACATGCATGGTTAAGGCCCTAAAACTAGGAAGTTGTGGAAAACGAAACCGTTGTTTCGCTTTTTTTTTCCATGACTTTGCGGTTTACGAGTCGTTCTTCCAGGTGTTTCCACAGAATTAGAGCTTAACATGATGTGCTCTAACTTAGCTTAGGTAGGATCTATCCCTACAAACTTTAGTGAAGGTATGGTAGCAATATTTTTGTGTTTTACTCTGCTTGTCACAATTTATTCTTATTGTGCTTCATCTACCTAATTATTGCAATACATGCTTTATTATCTAAGATGCAGTTACTTCAGTAAAACCTTACTGAATTTGAATCTGCCTCTGATTGTCCTTGCATATGTGAAACTAATGTAACTGAGAGAAGCGGATGAGATCTGAGTGACCACGATTCCCCTGAGGAGTCATGTATGTCATGAGCCTGGTTCCCCCAGTCATCCCTGCTCTTGGGGGGAGATGAGGCACTGCTAGTTAGTTGGAACAAACCCGGATTAGGCTGACCTGGGATCAGACTCAGTTCCCCCAGTACAGGTGATTCTGCCGCCCGAATCCAGTAGTCACATTAGGATGAGAAGAACCTATGCTACATGGCGCTCAATGTTTGGTCAGGCAATAATTTTCGGGACCTCCTGAGTATCTCTGTCTCACTACATGCAAGGACACCTCAGTACTAATCACAGAGAAGTCCGTGGTATTGAGGATTTTTCATCCCCAGCTAAGTAGGGAATACCTAACTAACGTTGCAGGTTGTTCAAGCTAGAACACCAAAAGGATAATCCCCATTTGATGTGCTCATCTCTGAACACATTTTACCATTTACCATGGCTAACCTGCAACAGGTAGTAATTGCAGTTAATATGTGACCACCCCTTACTGCACATTTTTTGGCACATGGCCTCACAACCCACGGGGATCCAGGTACATTTGCTGTTGAAGCTCATGCAGCATACGGAACAGAAATGTCCTTCTCTTGGGTCACATTTCCAGCAGCTGATGGGAACACAAATATATTTTACCACTATACACCTGCAAACATACCTGCACAATATAAAGCTTATGCTTATTTTGAAATACTTCTATCTTATCAAGACAACAATAATTGGCTTGATGGCACCCTGCCACATTCAATCCTGCATGTTAGGTTAGGTCGTCTAAGTAATGATGCTCCTACCTGGCCTTTATTGGCCACATATACACTGTACCCTGATGCAGCAACTTTGGCGGTAGCTGAGATTCGCCGCTTATATAGTGAGCTTACGGCAATATACAGACTATTAGTACAGTTTGCAATGCAAATATTAAATACAAACCAAGCACATGCTGCCCCGGTGCAACCACATGCAGCAACACTAGGTATTAATATTAATCCTGCGACTATACATTTGATTATGGGTGAGATACCTGCCAAACTGGAAGAGATTCCGTTTTGGTTAGCTCAAAAAATAAATGCACTGGAAGCAGTATTTTCCTATAAGGGATCACAGGATAAGCATAGAATATTAACTATGTGCTTGCCATTTGGGATTGTCCCCACAGTAAATAACTGCAATACTTGGGGCACAGTATTTGCCATGCTCTATACTACCGCATATGGTACAACAACACTTGCCAATCTTCCGGAAGTGTTAAAACTAATTCAAGATGAATGCAGGGCTGCCCCGGTCCTGGACTTGGGGATGCAACTTATGGACAATTTTGCCACTGTATCTTCCATTATACTGAGTAACCTTAAAGGGGAAGCAGTAGCACTAGCAGTGCTTATGTAGCTCCAGGACGTTCCTCCACAGAATCAAGAACGTGAGCTGCCAAAGATTATCGTGGAGACCTATTCTAGTATAGGTCGAGATAGTCTGGGGGCCAGACCCACAAAACTACAATTTCACTGTAAATCTAATAAAGATTCAACAGAACAAGCACATGAGTGTTCTAAAAAATCCTGGAAACAAACACCTAAAAAAGAAAGGGGAGAATCTCCTCATATGGAGACCCCACAGAATAGATATAATCTCAGAAATAGAGATAATATAAAAATGCCTGACGCATATCAAAATACTGATACATGCCAACCTCATTCCTTTAAGGACTCAATGGAAAAATGCAGTGAGAGAGGTGGGTGGTAAGAGCGGAGAACTAAGTACGTGAAACTGAGACAGGAATCACAACACTCTACAGACATTTCTGTTAAAAAAGAAGAGAAACTTCCCCAACAAAAACCCCAATTTAAAAAGAAAAAAGTGCCACAAGTTGCGATTCGTCATGCCACTCAAGAAGAGGGCTCTATTGAAGAACAAGACATGGGCACTAACTCTGCTAGACAGCGCAGCAGAGGTCACAATAGTTCACCAGAAACTTCAAGAGCATCTGGAGGTGAAAGCAAATTAAGACTTCTTACAAGTTGAAAATGCTGACATGCATGTCTCCATGCCTGACAGGGTTTACAAAGTAACAATACAGTTGGAAGGAGACATGGAATGCACAACTGACACAATGTTTTGGGACCACATTGTTAATGTTTATGATATTTTACTGGCCAAAAAGGATTGGCCACCTGAATTTGTCAGTACTTGCCCATATGGGGAAGAGGTTATTGAACCTTCTTTCTCGCCCCTTGTTCCCAATGAGCTCGCAGAATTCTACACCAGTGATTGGGAATTGGCGCAGGCACCCACGTTATACCACAAAGATGTAGGGTGGGACAAAGATTTCCCCTATCATGTAATTCTGATTAATAAACAACCTCAACCGCAACCCCAATACCCAATAAAACATGATGCTAAAGCACCTGTGAGGGAAATCCTCACACAACTAGAGTACCAGGGCATCATCGAACCCTGTGTCTCACCAATGAATAATCCTTTATTTCCTGTAGCTAAACCAGAACATTCATACAGAATAGTCTTAGACTACAGACACTTAAACAGTTATACACGCACATTGGCCATACAAAACTCTCATAGCACGGCACTTATGAATAACATAGTGTGCAAAAAAATACAAAACAACACTGGATATTTCTAATGGCTTCTTCTGCCAAAATATAGCACCTGAGAGTAAAGACCTAACTAGTTTCAGCGCACTAGGCTCACAGAAAAAAAATATGTTGTTTACCACAGGGGTACAAGAACAGTCCAGGACTGTTTGCGGCTCGTGTAACTTCAATATGGCATGACATTGACCCTGAAGCATTGTCCTATGTAGATGATATCTACCTTATGGACGATGAATTAGTGTAACATCTAAGACGGATAGCCTGAATTGTTGTAGGAGTTGCCGAATTCTGCTATAAATTAAACTTCAAGAAAACAAAAATAGCCTTCCTTAGTGTCCTGCTTCTGGGATAAAAATTATCAAGTGAGGGAAAGAGCCTAGTGCCACAATTCTAAGAAAAATGTGCACAGGTACAACCTCCTGATACCATTAAAAAAACTCTAATTACTATTGGGTTTTCAAAATTTTGTCAGAACATACATTCCAGACTAAGCATCACGCATTAAACCCTTATATGACTTGATACGTCCTGACTTTTCTAGGGAATTCTTGACAGTCGAACAAACCCACATCCTCAGAGCATTGCAAAAAGACATGCTTGTAGCACAACACCTACACACAAGGAACAATAAAAAACATTTGGTCATCAGAGTAATTTCTGGTGCCATTGGTTTCACCTATGGCACCAGCAGTCAATGTAGGTGAGACAGTCCCGATTGCATACAAATCACATTTGTATTCAACAGCAAAACAACGTTTTGCTCCCACTGAGAAAATTATCACTGCTGTTCAGATGGCTGTCATTAAAGAAAGACCACTAGCCCAAGAGAAACGCATTATTGTCGTATCTCAAATCCCAGCCCTTGAGGCTGTTACCAAAGCCAGTGTTCCAAACGCTAAAGCATTACATCCACGTTGGATCCAATGTGCAACATCTTTGACAGCTACTGATGATGACTATATTTTTGACCCAAAGTTACTAACTCATACATTTTTGAAAAATGAATTAGAATACCCAGGTCTGGCAAATACATTGTCTATTGATCAATATCAAAGAGTCATGTATATCGATGGCTCAGCACAACCTGCTGTAGGCACAGAGTATCAATAATCCACTGCATTTGTAAGCTGCTATATGGAAGGTAGTAAGGTTCATATTTATACTCTGTTTGCACCAGAGTTGCAACATTTGTTTTACGCAAATCAAGCACAAACTTAACTCCATATTTATATTTTGATGCCAGACCCGTCTAGTGTCAAAACATTGGAGTTAACGTCATTTTTTTACCTGGGGCAATTTACCTTGCGTCAATGAGATGCAAGGTAGGCATTCCAGGTCAAAAAATGACTCTAAGGCCTTTACGCCTTATTTATTCTCCCATGCAAAATTCACGTACGGGAGGAGGAGGGCCTTAAATAATGGCGCTAAACCTGCTTAGCGCCAATATTTAACGCCTTGGTAAGGGCAGGTGTTAGGGGACCAGTGGGCCATTTTCCATGGCCCACAGGTTCCCTTCCCTGCACCCAGGGACACTCCCACCCACTCCTGGGGGACACCTAAGGATGAGGGACCCAACCCAGGTAAGTCCAGGAAAGTTTTTGTTTTTTAAGTGCAATAGGGGGGGCCTAACTTGGGCCCCCCTACATGGCACTGTGCCCATGGCCATGCCCATGGGACATATGTCCCCTCGGATTGACCATTGGGCAGGGGGACATGACTCCTGTCTTTATTAAGACAGGAGTCATGTCCATGGGGCTTGTGCATCAAAAAATGATGCTAGGCAGGTTAGAGTCATTTTTATAACTCTAACCTGACCAGTGCCATTCTTTGACACACAACCTCCTGTTTCCCCTACGACTCCCACACCCGGTTAGCGTCATTTATTTTGACACTTAACAGGCCTTACCGCTTGCTAGTGCCATTCCTTAAATATGATGCCTGGCTGGCATCCAGGAATGGTGCTAGCTGGTGGTAAACTTTTTGACGCAAACCTGCGCTGATGCAGGTGTGCATCAAAAAGTATAAATCAAGGCCTAAATTCTATCCGCAACATACCTTTACGCAATCCCTGGGGGATCGCACTGCACAACTAGCAGAGACAAAGGCTCTGGTGATGGCACTGGAACATACGGACGCAGACCAGCTAACGCTGATTGTCTGTGATTCATACTAATATGTCCAGTCCTTCAATGAATATCTACATTACTGGCGCCAGCATGGGTTCAATGATTCCAAAGGTAACACCATCAAACACAGACTTCTGTGGAAGAAAGTAGCAGATCTGAAGGAAATGCTAACAAATGTCCACGTTGTACATATATTTTGACACCAGCGCATTGGAATACGCATTGCACATTACTCTGCACCTTACTCTGAAATTCAAGATGGATGAACCCTTTTTCCCTTCTTTAGAGGCTGCATGCCCACTTGAGGGGTGCTGCCAAGGAAATGAGCACTCCCTTTCTCTGTGGCCCTTCGAATCTCCCTTCACACTTGGTTTGCTGCCAACCTGGCTGGTGGGATCTAGCTATATCTCTGCCACTGAAAACTGCTTTTGAAGGCTGGATGCTGGAGGAACATGCCAGCTTTAATTTTGCACATCTTACATTTTCCAATATCAGACACCCTACCTTATGGGCAACAAGGGGTACATAGTCATAACATTTTAATATTTAGAATAAGGGTTTCATTCCTGTCAGAAATGGTAGGCCTGAATGAGTTTTTTACAGTCCAACTCTATGGGTTGTACAACAGGTGGCATTTAAATTTCAGGATCCAGTTGCATTTTTTTACACCATGTACTAGGGACATATAACAAACCTAACTATCTCAATCAGTGTTGAAAATAATTAATGGGGAAGCTCAAAGGTGTTGCTCCTGTTTATGGGTAATAGTGCACAGAGTTTTAATTACAGCAAGAATAGGGCCCGGAATAAGGCAGAAAATCAGGGGTGACCTCCCGTAAAAGGCAGATTTCCTCCAGTGATTTTATTGTTTTGTGTACTTTACTTAACAACTGTTTTTACTTCCTCAAATTAAGACACACATTTTTTAAATTGTGCTGCTTGTATCATAGATACCAATGCCCAGCAGAGTTTTGGCTGTGTTTTGACTTAACCTGATTGCGGTTATTAAATTGGTAGGTGGTCACCCGCTTTCGCATTAATAATACCAAGTCTGATGTATGAGGTTTTGAATGAATCCAGATGGCCATGTAACATGTTATTAACATTCTATTGTTCAAGAGGGAATCCAAGAAGATCATCAGAAAGGGCTTGTAAAAGGCGAGTGGTGGTACTACTTTTTGGGTCTGAGAGAAACCTTTTCTCCTCCTACGAACCCTTTTTACTTTGGAGATGGAAAGAGATGTAGGGCCAGATGTACAAAGCATTCTTCTGGTTGCAAATGGCCCGATTGGTAGAATCACACCATTTGCGACCAGAAGAATGCTTTTTCTAATGTGAAAAATGTGATTCAGTAACTTGTTTCCAAATCACATTTTGCATTTGCGATTCGGTATTTAGAAGGGGAGTGTTTAGGGCGTACCTTGCAAAAACCAAATTGATATTGTATGTATTACTATTTTGTGACCGAATTCCAGTCACAAAACAGTAATTCTTTGCCACCAGTTTAAAACTAGTAGTAATCCATTCCCAAAAGGGAAAAGGTGCCTAAGAGGCCCTTCCTGGTAATGTTTTTTAAGAGCAGGCAGGGGTCCCAATGAGCACTGGCAATTCCTAAAAATGATACTGCAGTATTTCATTTTTTTCTTTTTATGTTCCTTTAACAAGGACTGGTTGCATAAAAAAAAAAAAAAAAAAAAAAAATGCTTTAATAAAAAGCAATCACAGACATGGTGGTCTGCTGACCCCAGCAGGCCACCATCCCTGTGATGGCTGTGATTCCAATAGGTCACACATTGCAACCTACCTCATTAATATGCATGAGGTAGGTTTGTTTGTGACCCACTACGAATCACTAATGAAACTCAAAAGAGATTCATCCATTATGAATATTGATTTTCCAATTGTGATTCAGAGAGAATCACAATTAGGAAATTGATATTCCTAATGTTAGTGCATAGTCCAGTCCAGTGACTATACTCCAGTTAACAGTGAAAGTAAATCTCTTTCAGTGGTGGCAAAAGGAGCAACCTTTAACTTTCATGTGAGTGTATTCAAATGAGTTTCCAGTGTGGAAAATATTTTCCCTCAAATGAAAGAAAAATCTCGAGAGTGCACAAATGCATTAAACGTCAATGCTAAAAAAAAATGCCCAACATGTTTCTATGAATATTCCTAGAAAGCTGCTATTGGCACAACTTTTGATACACAAACTGAGAAACTCTTATGATTTTCTAATAGTTGTAAAACTATGGGCCTCATTTAAAAGGATTTTACACCTTAGTGTATTTTTTTTTACGTTATGGCAGCGCAAAACAATCTTCCATCCTCGCCATGTTTACAGACTGGTGCAATGTCACCATTGTGCCAGTTCATAAAGCCTTGCGCCACATTATACCTGCACCAGGTAAAATATATGCAAAGTAGAAATTCCCCTGTTAAAAGCCCTGTAGAAATAATGCAGCAAAATATACAAGATTACACTGAGCTATGCTGCACCAGCATAGCGTAATTTTTTTAACGCCTGCTTAAAGCTGGCATTAAATGTGATTCTGCTCTGCTGTCTATGGGTCCCCCTTAACATTGCTCGGTTAGGGTAAACATACCAATACTCAAAGCATCATCAGATAGTGGTGGTCCAGATTGTGTCCATGATGTGATGCAAACAGCTTCACACAATGAACATCATTAGCCAGTGCTTTTCCAAGAACCCTGTGCAGATGAGGTTTAGTTCATGCATGCACCCACATGTGAGATGTCAGTGCTGAGTGCTGTTGTGAAACATGCTAACCAGATATTTGAACACATGTACAGGCAATGGGCAGCATTGGGAGACATCAAGTAGCTCTAGGACAATTTATGATGTCATGGCACAGCTCACAATGTAGTGACATTAGTAGATATGGGTGTAGGGTCATGCTTCTCTATGTGGCATGGTGAGTGTTCCAACCTCCATTTTCACTTGTGATACCTGTCACATCCATTTTCCATGTAGCACTGTGTCCAAACATCTGTACCTGCCATATCAGGCACAAACTGTTGGGAGACTACATTTAATTTGCAGTTCTTGCTCAGATGGATTTGGTACCTGCCAACGGATCTAAGGACAATGGTACATGCAGGAGGGACATTGATAAGCAATCCAACAAGATAAGTGTGACCTATCATGGGCACATAACTGACGTGTGATGAGCATAGTCATTCATAACATGGTCTTTTGAAGATGTTCCAAGATGGTTCAATGGTATTGTTCAACATTAGCTACCCTTGATACCTTGTACACGAGCAATAGGGAGATGATGGTTGATGTGCAGATTTTTATGAACCTTGCCCTTCAAGATGTCATTATGATTTGTGCTGTCTACCATGTGATGACTGCAGATGCTCTTTCTATTGCATGCCTTTAGTTCATGTGCATAATATACATTTGACTGACAAGTCTCATTTTTGTTTCAGCTGTCAACATGACCCCATCTCAGAAGCATGAATTTGACAAGCAGATGGAATGCTACTGCTTCTGGAGGATAGGGAAGCTGTACAAGCATGAGCGATCATCGGGCTCCAGGAGGGCCCTACCTCAAGGGGGACCACCCAAGGGAACATCTGCCTCCACCACCTACATATCAGGCAGGTCTAAGGCCACGGATAGGACAGGATCTACAGGGGCTGGACCATCACCATCAGCTGGACGTACGAAAGCCCCTACTACCCCAACGGCTGTTCCTCCCATTGTTTAGCCACCATATGTGCAGGAACTTTGGACCAAGCTTGCAGCTCAAAGACAGAGGATTGCCAGACTTGAACGTTAAAATGTAGAAATGTTGCAGATGCTGATGGAGATAAAGGCTGCAGAGAGGAGGCACGGAAAGAGACAATGTACAGATGCACATTACTTCCATTCCCCTGAATAGAGTATCTGGATCCAAGATGGCTGCCGGCTGTTCCGGCTGATTCGGATCAGCCTTCCAGCCCAGCTCGTTCGATTGCAGCGGTCACGGCAACTCCCACACCTCTGCCACGCATGCCGCACCCGGATTTTGGACAGTCTCTGTGGAGCTGGCTCACTACTGGGGCGGTGTGCGGCCCGACCGGCAGTATTGCGGTGAGCGGCAGACTGTGCCGCTGGGAGAACTGTGTGCCGCATCGCTTGGTTTGTGGCCGAGCGAGCTCTCCAGGGGTGGCCGCTCCCCTGTCTCATGCTTACGGACACCTCCAGCCGCTCTAGAGGTGCGGCTCTCGGTGCCTGTTTTTTTTTAATGGCGCCAAACCCCCGGACATCGCGGGGAAAGTCCAACCTCGAGCCCATCAGGGGAAGGAAGGAGAAGAAACAGTCAGCGCCTCTCCCAAGGGATCAAACAAGTGCTCAAGGAAGAGGAGTGCAGCAAAGTGTGTTGGTCATGGAGAAAACAGCGAGGAATGCTGCCCAGGTCCCGGCAATATTTACCCAAACACTGAAATCTAAACGGACACCTCCGCAGAAGGAAGTATTTAATGCACAATCTGGCACCCCGGGAGGCAATGGAGGTCAGGTATTTTTCGCAGGAACCGGGGCCAGAAGGACAGCCAGTTTGGAGAAAACAGGTATGCTTTTAAAAAATACCGGAAAGGAGGGCCCCCCCCCTTGTTCTGATGTTAATATATCTGATGATCGAATGTCGAAAGAGGGGGCTAAGGAAGTGGAACTGGGAGAGACCAGCAGCAATGCGGGGACCCGCAACTTAACCCAGAATAATGTTTCACAAGAGACTGAGGACACGCTCAAAATCTTTTCATTATCTGATGTTAAGACTATGAGCCCAAGCCAGAGGGGGAAGGAGGAGAAGCGGCCATGGTCTGGCAGACACTGTAGAATTTTTTTTGTTTTTTTTCCTATCTTATCAATCTAAGGACTCAGATTCGAATGAAGAGATTCCACTAACAGACTTTGACTTAGAATGCAGTTCCTCAGCCAGTATTTAGGCATCAAATAATCTGATTTGTAGAAGGAAATCCTTGGAGCAGCCCAGCACCAGGGTAATCTGGGGACAAGGCTTAGGGGGGATCTGCCTAATGATCAAGATGGAGCAAGCGAATTGCAGTGGAACTATACTGCCACCCAGCAGGCTTTCTTGAAGGTAGACAGCACCAATGATATTTCAACAGGCCCCGCTATGGGGACTCCAGATCAGGCCGTGATCCCCTCACTGGAACTCATTTACCGCACCATGGTACACAACCATGAACAGGCCCAGAAATAGAGCAGGAGGGCGAAAGTGGCAAATAGGCAACTCCAATCGTCTATTAAAAAGGTGGTTATATCTTGCCAGGACAGAAGCACTCGCATTGCCTCAAAGGAGACTCGTACTGAGATTCTGGAGAGAGAAGTTAAAGCTGCAGCCGCACAAACGGCGACACAGGGGCAACATATTTTGGATATCCATTGGAAACTTGAGGATGCAGAAAACCGCCGGAGGAGGAACAATCTGCGGATTCTGGGCATAGCAGAGGGCCTTCAGGGGCCCCTATATAGTGTCATTCTTTAAGAAAGCCTTACCAGACCTTCTTGAGTGGAACTGGGAGGCAGAGATTCAGAGAGCACATCGATTTCCACTGTTGAAGTAGAAATAAACGTTTGATGCTAGTAAAGGACAGAACTACCCAAGGGCCATTATTATCTATTTTGGCAACTTTTTATTGCGGCAGATGGTATTTGAGAAAACCCGACCCAACTCAAAGATAAATTTAGAAGGGGTATCTTTTTTTACTAGACCAGACTTTGCTCATGTCACGGTAGAGAGACGGTGGTGACTAAGGCAGCTGATTGCACCATTTCAATAGTTAGGGGCAGAAGCATATCTGCTGAGCCCCGCACATTTGAAAATTATCTACAAATCAACCACACAAACTTTTTTATCGGAAATAAAAGCAGGGGAATATGCGCAGCAATTAAACGCCAGCAAAATTTAAGATTGAGCTGTGGGGGTGGGGGATGAGTCCGATGAGGAGGATGTGGGCGTCGCGCACTTTGAATGAGGTTTTTTTTCTATGCCCAAAAACCTGCAGCTCTGGTTTGGTAGTTGGTGTGGGTGCTTTTTCTCTCTTTTTTTTCTTTTTTTTCTCTAATATGGGTATTGCAGGGGGGGGTGGGAGCTGCTGTGATGCTGAAAAAATGTTTGATTGGCTTTTTTTTCTCTTTTTTTCTTTTCAATGAACGGGCGGGCAGGTGGGGTGGACGACTTCCATCTTACAGGCCCAGCGGCCTGGCGATCCCATTTGTAGGGTTTATCTAGGGAAGGGAAGGTAGGACACACAGCAGGAAGGTTGGCGAAGATGGTAACAATGAGTGGGCTGTCTTGAATGCTGATTTGGGAAAGATTAATTGGTCGGCCCAGGGAAGCTATGAGAGACGAAATGTAAAAGAATGGGTCAGGAAAGTGAAATACGTATAGCTACAGTAAATGTTTGTGGGCTCAATAATGGCAAAAAACGCAAGCTGGCAGGGGACATTTTTAAGGCCTGGAAAGCCGATATTATCTGCATGCAGGAGACTCACATTGTAGGTACACAGAAGCATTTGATGGAATTTTTTGGATAGAAGCTAGTGGCATGCACAAAACAGAATACCACTACTTGGCCATAGTTACACAAATCAGGTCGTTAGTGGTTCACAAGCAACTTATGAATAAGTCAGGCAGACTGGTTTTGCTGGAATGCTCTGTTAGAGGGTCAAAGTTTACTATATGTTCAATTTATGGATCAAATGTGGACGATCTGGAAATTTTGGATCTACTTAATCTGGAACTTGTATCTTGGGCAACCCCAGTTGTAATATGTGGGGTCCTGAATATTCATTTGGAGAATGTAATCCCCATTCAAGAATAGACAATATATCAGGGCAGAAAAAACAAAGGGGGTCATTACACCCCTGACACGGCCCGTGCAGCTTTTCACTGTCTGCTATGCAGACAGTGAAAAGCGCGATGGGTGCAACTGCACCCGTCGCACAGCCACAACACCGCCGGCTCCATTTGGATCCAGCTCCTGTGTTGCGGCCATGATCCCCGCTGGGCCGGCGGGCAGAAACCAGGTTTCCACCCACCGGCCCAGCAGGGATCTCAAAATGACCACGGCGGGAGTGCGGCCACATTGGCGGCCGCCCGGCGGTCCAACCTTGGCGGACGGCTTCAGTTTTCATGGCGCTCTGGACATTAGTAGTAAATCATGGCCTGATTGACGCTTGGGAGAGGTGCAGGCCACAGGATCCAGGCTATACCTTTTTTTCTTTTCCACATAATAAATCAGTTAGGCTAGATTATTTCTTTGTATCCGCACCTTTGCAAAGGGGATTAAGGGTTGAGAGATATGCTAGAATCATATCGGATCATAATCCGCTGGTCTTGGTGATGGAGGTAGGGAAAGAGGGACCTCAAGCTAGGTCCTGGTCGTTTGACAGTTCCTTTCATAGGAGATCCAGTGTATGTACAAAAAATTAAAGAGTGGATCCCGGTGTTTTTTAAGATAAATCAGGGCTCTGCCCCCGCCATGTAGTATGGGACACATTCAAAGCAGCCGTCAGAGGAGAAACATTGAGGTATGCAGTAAGAAAAGAGAGAACACGTACTGATCAATTAAAATTAATACAGACAAAGTTGAGCGTTGCTGAGCAATGACTTGGGGAGGTGATAAAGAGTAAGGGAGAGACTTCAGATATTTTACGTGAATTAAATGTCATTAAAGCAGAGGCCATTAAGATTTTTATGGACTAGGCGGCTGCAACATTTTTGGTACATCGGCAGGAATGCTATGAATATAGTGGAACGTTGGGAAGCAGCTGGCCTTAAAAATAAGGCAGAAGTAGGCCTATGGTAGTATTAACAATCTGGAGAATGAGGAAGGGCAGCTAGTTAATAGTGGCCCAGAGATTATAGAAGTATTTAGATGGTTTTATCAAAAACTGTATGCACACAAAGGGCAATCTCAGGAGGAAGAAATGTTTTTAATATGGGTAATGTGTCACTGGGACAGTTACAGGAGGTAGATAAGAGGGAAGTGGAAGCTCCTTTGACACTCAAAGAACTTGGTATAGCAATCAGTGCTCTGGCAAGTGGTAAGGCAACTGGGGGAGATCAGATCCCAATTGAATTCTATAAGGTTTTTTTCTTGGAATTACAAAAGGAATTATTTAGCTTATTCAGCGAAATACAGTCAGGGTCTCCCCAACCGACTTCTTGGGAAGAGGCCAAGATAATAGTCTTCTTAAAAAAGGATAAGGAGCCACATTTACCTGGTTCATATTGCCTGAACTCTTTGATTAATAGTGATGCCAAAATCTATGCTAAAATACTGGCCAATCGATTAAGCTCAGTGATTTCTAATCTGGTATCTCCGTGACAGCATGGATTTATTCCAGGGAAAAGTACTGTTGATCATGTAAGACGGGTCATCACATTGCTGGATGCCAGGGCCGTGTCTAAGCTTCCAATGGCAGTCATACTGCTCGACGCGGCAAAAACATTTGATCGGGTCCACTGGCCCTTGTTATGGACAATCTTGCGCAAGAATAATATCGGCCCTGGGTTCATTAAGGCGATTCAGCAGCTCTATGACAATCCTGTTGCCACATTGCAAATCGCTGGGCTAAAATCAGCTCCAATTATTATCCAGAGAGGTACACAGCAGGGTTGTCCGTGTTCACCATTGTTGTTTGCCCTATATATTGATCCTCTGATAAGGAAACTGCTTAACAATAACCAGATTAGCCCAGTGATATCGAGAGGGGGCAGCGCAAAGATACTTGCATATGCGGATGATATTGCGGTCGTTACAACTGACCCTATGACGGCCTTGCATGAAATGGAACAGGAGACTGCGCAGTTTCGAAAAGTGGCTGGCTACTTATTGAATAAAACTAAGGGGCATATTTATACTCTGTTTGCGCCGAAATTGCGTCTTTTTTTTTACGCAATTCCGACGCAAAACGAACTCCATATTTATACTTTGGCGTTAGACGCGTCTAGCGCCAAAGTCCATGGAGTTTGCGTAATTTTTTAGCGTGGACACCTACTTTGCGTTAATGAGATGCAAGGTAGGCGTTCCCGTCTAAAAAATTGACTCCGAGGCATGTGCGCCGTATTTACACTCCCGGGCAAAATTCACGTCCGGGAGTGGGCGGGTCAAAAAAAATGACGTACGGCTGCTTTTGCGCCGTTTTTTTGCGCCTGGACAAGGCAGGCGTTAAAGGACCTGTGGGCTCGGAAGGAGCCCAGAGGTGCCCTCCCATGCCCCAAGGGACACCCCCTGTCACCCTAGCCCACCCCAGGAGGACACCCAAGGCTGGAGGGACCCATCCCAGGGACATTATGGTAAGTTCAGGTAAGTATTTTTTTTATTTTTTTTGTGGCATAGGGGGGCCTGATTTGTGCCCCCCTACATGCCACTATGCCCAATGACCATGCCCAGGGGACAGAAGTCTCCTGGGCATGGCCATTGGGCAAGGGGGCATGACTCCTGTCTTTGCTAAGACAGGAGTTATTTCTATGGGGGTTGGGAGTCGAAAAAAATGGCGCAAATCGGGTTGAGGCGAAAAATTTGCCTCAGCCTGACTTGCCCCATTTTTTGGCGCCCAAGCTCCATATCCCCCTACGCCGGCGCTGCCTGGTGTACGTCGTTTTTTTTCACGTACACCAGGCAGCGCCGGCGGCTAACGCCGGCTAACATCATTGATTAAATACGGCGCCCGCATGGCGCTTCAGAATGGCGTTAGCTGGCGCAAATTTTTTTGACGCAAAACTGCGTTAGCGCAGTTTGGCGTCAAAAAGTATAAATATGGCCCTAAGTGCCAAATATTAGTTAACGGCTGGGCAGCTTTTGAGGATGAGCATATAAAGACCCAGGTCCAATATTTAGGAGTAAAGTTGACGGCTAACCTCGACGAGTTAGTAGAAATAAATCTGGCCCGTTTTAACCAAGGCTAAAAATGACCTCTATTGTATTAACAATTAGCATTTATTGTTTATGGGATGCTGTAATGTGATTAAAATGACTTTTTTTACCTACAATGCTCTACCTTTTTAGAACTATACCATTAGAAATCGGACAGGAATGGTTTAAATCAATGGAAGGGCTGACCAGCAATTTTATATGGTCTTATACCAAACCACGTTGGGCCTTTCGTTTCTTGACGCTTCCAAGAGAGAAAGGGGGGACACTAGAAACTATATTATCTAGCAGCTATATTGCACTATGCACAGACATTATGGGGGTGATTCTGATGTTGGCGGGCGGCGGGAGCACTGCAGGGGCCCCCAGGAACAGGATGGCGGTAGGGGGTGTCAGAATCCCCATGGCGGTGGAGGATTCTCAAGGGCAGACCGCCGACTTTCCGTTTCTGGCCGCGGCTGAACCGCCGCAGTCAGAATGCCCAGCGGTGCACCGCCAGCCTGTTGGCGGTGCTACCGCGGTCATTCACCCTGGCGGTTTTTACCGCCAGGGTTAGAATGACCACCTATATGTTATGGATAGATCCATACAAGATACCCCTCCCTCAATCTACACATTGATTTTGGGCAAGGAGGCAGAAGCAGTATTTTTACGGATTTTGGAACCTAGCAATTACAAGAAGGTTAAGTTCAAAACTATAAACTCCGCCTTTAAGGTTTGGACACTTGTTAAGCGCAAGATAGGGATGTGGTAGGTTTGTTACTACACACCGCTTTGGAATACTCCAATGTTTCCAGCAATATTTAAAGATCATTATTGCATTAGATGGGCCAGCCGTGGCATTCAGAAAGTGGGGGATCTTTTTCTTTTGGGTGGTCATTTTAAGTCATTTGAGGATTTAAGGGTATAAGTTGCCCTAGATAGAAGGGACTTTTTCAAATTTCTACAGATTAGGAATTTTCAATAAAACCTCTTTTAAACAAAGTTCATGCAGTGGCAAGATCAAGCTGATGGAGGTTGTGGGTCAACCCATAAGATGTACTATTAAGAATCTGTACCTGCTCCTTCTAAATTCAGTACAGGATGATATGGCACTACTTGTCAAGAAATGGCAATCGCGGGTAGGCGCTAAAGAGTCTGAAGTGTTTGATTCTATAGAAATGGCTCAGAATGTTTTATTGTCGGCCGGTCCGCAAGCTCAGCATTATATGGTTTTCTATAATTTATACTACACACCGGACAAGATTGCTAGCTGGGGAAAAACTCTGGGTAACACCTGTCCACGATGTGGAAGTCTGGAGGCAGATCTTTGCCATATGTTTTTTGATTGTGTGAAATTATCAAGATTGATTTATGAAATATCTGAATTTTTGAAGAAAGTTAAGCGGCAGGACGTCAACTTAACACCTCAATTGGTTTTGCTGGGGGTCGACCATTCAGTTTGTAAGAACCAATGCAGCTATTTTTTGTTTGTCGCAATGTCCATATTACATGGATTTGTAGCATCTGATTGAATCAGATCATCCGCCTTGGAGTCAATGAGTTTAGCGGCTCATATCAGTATACCATCTGGAATGCAGTTTATATGAATTAAAGGGTGCCGCAGCAAGGAAAAAAGGCTTCAAAATTTGGGCACCTTTGGCCTTATGGCTTCAGGGCCCTGAGAGTGGACTGGTTAAAAAATGAATTTTGCACTTTTCCTGTATTTGATAATGATGGTAATATCTGATTGTTGAGATTCTTGTATGAATTACGACGCCCGCTCCATGATGACATTTTGGGCCATATTTATACTTTTTGACGCAAAACTGCGCTAACGCAGTTTTGCGTCAAAAAAATTAGCGCCGGCTAACGCCATTCTGAAGCGCCATACGGGCGCCGTATTTATTCAATGACGTTAGCCGGCGTTAGCCGCCGGCGCTGCCTGGTGTGCGTGAAAAAAAACGACGTACACCAGGCAGCGCCGGCGTAGGGGGATATGGAGCTTGGGCGCCAAAAAATGGGGCAAGTCAGGCTGAGGCAAATTTTTCGCCTCAACCCAATTTGCGCCATTTTTTTCGACTCCCAACCCCCATAGAAACGACTCCTGTCTTAGCAAAGACAGGAGTCATGCCCCCTTGCCCAATGGCCATGCCCAGGGGACTTCTGTCCTCTGGGCATGGTCATTGGGCATAGTGGCATGTAGGGGGGCACAAATCAGGCCCCCCTATGCCACAAAAAAAAATAAAAAAAAATACTTACCGGAACTTACCTTAATGTCCCTGGGATGGGTCCCTCCAGCCTTGGGTGTCCTCCTGGGGTGGGCAAGAGTGACAGGGGGTGTCCCTGGGGGCATGGGAGGGCACCTCTGGGCTCCTTCCGAGCCCACAGGTCCCTTAACGCCTGCCTTGTCCAGGCGCTAAAAAACGTCGCAAAAGCGGCCGTACGTCATTTTTTTTTACCCGTCCACTCCCGGGCGTGAATTTTGCCCGGGGGTGTAAATACGGCGCACATGCCTCGGAGTCAATTTTTTAGACGGGAACGCCTACCTTGCATATCATTAACGCAAAGTAGGTGTCCACGCTAAAAAATGACGCAAACTCCATGGACTTTGGCGCTAGACGCGTCTAACGCCAAAGTATAAATATGGAGTTAGTTTTGTGTCGGAATTGCGTCAAAAAAAACGACGCAATTCCGGCAAAAACAGAGTATAAATATGCCCCTTTGTGTATTGCTGTGTGTCCATGAAAAAAAAAAAAAAGAATAGAGTATCTGTCACAGTTGGGGTATTGAGATAATGGGGTTAGATTAGTTAGTGTAGTGTAGGCTTTTGTTAGTACGTAGTAGTTCTTCTTGGGGGTGGGTGTTTGGGCTTTCTGGCAGTGGGTTTAGCGATATGAAGGACGAAGGTACTCAGTGGAAGGGTGAATAAACGTGTTTTTATTGTGGAGTATTTAATTTATAATGTTCAATGATTTTGGTCTTTTGGTTGGTGATTTCCGCTGTCCTCTTCTCCCTCAGGTCTCTTGACAACTGAAGATGGGCTTCCCCGATGGTGTTTCCAGGAGGACCTTAAAAAAAGAGGAACGAAAAGACTGGTAAATCGAGGTTTTGGGAACGGTGAGGTATTCTTTTCGTAATGAGCGAGAGAGAGAGAGATTGATTGTATAGTGTATAAGGATCCTCTCCCAACAGAAAGAATAACGTGAGTAGAAATGAAGGTTTAGGCGTCCAGTGAAGTCACCTCTGTGGGTTTTTGTCTCTTAATTTGTCTAGTAGGTCCCTTTTTGTCTTCGTGCTCAGAAGTGATACTCTTGTGCCCTTCTCAAACTCCCATCTCCCCTCTCTACTCATCTCCACCCTCCCCCTCCCTGCCCACCATATAACGAAATCTGTCCTTCAGGCAGGACCGTACCTGTCTCAGCCACGTCCCTCCTGGGATGTGGCGGCCTTCAAGTTTCTTGGGACCGTCCTGTCCCGTAGTGGGGTCGTCTCTGTCAGTCTCAGGTTGTTCCTTCACCAGGGTTTGGCTGCCGGTCACCCATCTTCCTTCCTTCAGCTGCCCATCTCCTTGTTCGTTTTCTTCTATCTCGGCGTCTTCCGTCTCTAACGCACGCCGCACACGTAGTCAGTCCTCTCTGTTTAAACTGTCAGGAACCCGGATATCGGGGTTCCTGGCTTCGGCGATTGTTTCCTCCTCGCTGTCTCTCACAGGTGCGTGTACGGGGATCCGGCCATCCGGAGCCCCGATTTTCTTGATCTCGTACTCGCCGGAAGAAGCGGAGTGTCTTTCCGCTCTCGATTATATGTGGGATGTAGCCGGGGAGTCCATCTCCAGGCTACAGGCTTCTCTTTAGCTTTGGTGTTTCTAGGAGGGTGGGTGTTGTTTTGGATATGTGTTTATAAAGAAAAATCATACAATTTCTGCAAATGCAAAAATAAATCTTTGTTTAGGCTATTTGTTTCATTATTTAATGTTTAGCTGTAGTTCCTGTACACTTGTCTATACAGATGTTTTGAGGGGAGTGGGGAGTTGATATTTATCATGTGGCATTAAATGTATAGGATAAGTTAGGATAAGCTAAGTTAGTTGTACATATAAGTTAGAATAAGATAGTGTAGCTAGCTACCAACTAGACAGTGAATCATGATGGAAATGTTAAACGTATAGGCTAAGTAAAGATAACCTCTGTAGTTGTAGGTATAAGTTAGGGTATGATAGTGTAGCTTAGGTTATATAGCTAGGTTAGCTAGTTTATGGAGTTTTAGGCTTATAGTTACAGTTTATTAAATCTTCTTGTTACCTACTATGGGCCATATTTATACTTTTTGACGCACAACTGCGCCAACGCAGTTGTGTGTCAAAAATTTTAACGCCGGCTAACGCCATTCCAAAGGCCATGCGGGCGCCTTATTTATGGAATGACGTTAGCCGGCGGAGCTGACTGGTGTGCGTAAAAACAAATGACCCACACCAGGCAGTGCCGGCGTAGGGGAAAATGGAGCTTGGGCGTCAAAAAATGGGGCAAGTCAGGTCTGAGGCAAAATATTGGCCTCAACCCGATTTGCGCAATTTCTTTTTACTCCCCTACCCCCATTGAAATTACTCCTGTCTTAGCACAGACAGGAGTCATGCCCCCTTGCCCAATGGCCATGCCCAGGGGACCTATGTCCCCTGGGCATGGTCATTGGGCATAGTAGCATATAGGGGGGCACAAAACAGTCCCCACTATGCCACATTTAAAAAAAAATAAAAATACTTACCTGAACTTACCTTAAGTTCCCTGGGATGGGTCCCTCCATCCTTGGGTGTCCTCCTGGGGTGGGCAAGGGTGGCAGGGGGTGTCCTTGGGGGCATGGGAGGGCACCTCTGGGCTCCTTCCGAGCCCACAGGTCCCTTAACGCCTGCCCTGACCAGGCATTAAAAAATTACGCAAAAGCAGCTGGACGTCATTTTTTTTGACCCGCCCACTCCCGTGCGTCATTTTTGCATGGGAGTTTAGATAAGGCGCACATGCCGTGGAGTCATTTTTTAGACGGGAACGCCTACCTTGCATATCATTAACGCAAGGTAGGTGTCCACGCTAAAAAATTATGCAAACTCCAAGATCTTTGGCGCTAGACGGGTCTAACGCCAAAGTATAAATATGGAGTTAGCTTTGTGTCGGATTTGCGTAAAAAAAAAAAAGACTCAATTCCAGCGCAAACAGAGTATAAATATGCCTCTATGTGTTCTCCATCATGATTCCCTGTCTAGGTGGTAGCATGTCTGCACAGGTCATGACAGGCATATGCCTTTGGCTCTGCAAGCAGTTCTTTGAGGCAAGTGTGACTATGTGTTTCCCCTATGGTCAAGTACCTGTTAGCTTGGCAATTGTGTCAAATCAGCTATCTCCAGACATCACTCAGAAATGTACGTGCCAATCTGGATGTGCATGGATACACATTCAAAAACATATATTTTTAGGCAGTTGCTCTGTGTTAAGTCATGGGACATGCACTGTTGTAATGTTGTTGCAATTGCACTCACCCTAAATCAAGGATGTGTTGCTGACACACTTATGGCTGCCCCTCACAGTGTTGTACATGCATCATTCGTTTGTCACATGAAGGGTGACCTGTTGCTTAGCACAGTCACTTGTCTTGTGATTTTACCAGCTGTCACAATTCATGCATGCTACCTGTTGCATGACATGATTAGAAACCTCAGAAACTGCTTGCAGTCAACATAGATATCAATCACCTCACTTGTGTTTCTGTCAGTGTGTGTGGATTTGTGTCTGTTACAAATCCACACATATCCCTTTGGTAAGCAGTGCGTTAGATTCACACTTCGCAACATGTTCATATTGTTAAAACTTATGTCACACATACAACACCAAGGTTGTGAAAAGTGTATTTATTTACAAATGTGAATTTGTGTGTATTAATTGGGTACATGACATTTGATGACAACCCCAAAAGTTGTACTTAACCAATGGATGTCAAGACAGAGTCCATGGGGGTGAACGTGTCCTGGGACATGTGTAGGAGAAGAGTGTGACAGTGAGGAGGAGGAACACATTACCATTAGAGAAGATTGGACAGAATGACAGTCCACATATGTGAGAGGTCAACAGTGGGAGAGTCTAATTGAGGAAAAACAACAAGTGATGGACGGAATGCTGACCATTGTCAAACATTCAGCCCCAGTACAGTGATCTGGGCCTAAATCCATCGTTTGTTTGCTGCCCATGCCATTCCAGTTTGGACCCAGCCATATGTAAATCAGTCTTGACCCTGTTCCCCATGGGAACAGTCCAGCCCGAACTGCTAGGCCAGGTCTTCCCTGGACTGGAAACAAGCATCCTGGGACCGGTTTCAGGGTTTCTCCCCTCATCAGCCAGGCTAGCTTGAATCCAGTGGCATGGGAAGCACGGGACCCACGTCTGGGCATACCCTTCCCACTTAGGGCGACAAAGCAAAAACAACAAGTGATGGACGGAATGCTGAACATTGTCAAACATTCACCCCCAGTACAGTGATCTGGGCCTAAATCCATCGTTTTTTTGCTGCCCATGCCATTCCAGTTTGGACCCAGCCATATGCAAATCAGTCTTGACCCTGTTCTCCATGGGAACAGTCCAGACCGAACTGCTAGGCCAGGTCTTCCCTGGACTGGAAACAAGCATCCAGTCCGTCTGGGCATACCCGTCCCACTTAGGGCGACAAAGCAAAAACAACAAGTGATGGACGGAATGCTGAACATTGACAATGTTCAGCATTCCGTCCATCACTTGTTGTTTTTGCTTTGTCGCCCTAAGTGGGAAGGGTATGCCCAGACGTGGGTCCCGTGCTTCCCGTGCCACTGGATTCAAGCTAGCCTGGCTGATGAGGGGTGAAACCCCAAAACCGGTCCCAGGATGCTTGTTTCTGGTCCAGTGAGGACCTGGCCTGGCAGTTCGGTCTGGACTGTTCCCATGAGGAACAGGGTCAAGACTGATTTGCATATGGCTGGGTCCACACTGGGGTGGCATGGTGAGCAAAAGAACGATGGATTAAACCCAGATCTATGACTGGGGGTGAGTGTTTGACAATGTTCAGCATTCCGTCCATCACTTGTTGTTTTTGCAGAGTCTAATTGAGGACAGTGCCAGATGTTAAGACACTGGCATAACCTTAAGCAACAGTGCAAAGGAGAAATGGTTCATATGCCACAGAGAAAAGCTACCAGCCAGATTTCCTTGTGAAAGATGTTTCTTTCACATCTTCATCCTCTGATGTATGTGGTACCTCCCATGACAGGGTTGTTGTGGATGCTGCAGTAGTGGGAGGCACACAATCATCAGGGGCTGAGGATGTGGATGCTGTGTCCCTGATAGCTCTCATCTGTAGGAACACATGAGGCACCACAGAGGCAAAGAAGGCCTGCAGGGTCTACCATACTGCAGCAACATCACAGTGGTAGGCACGCTAGTTGGCAATGAGGGAGTCCTTATTCCACTCTATGGACACAAAGGCCTATTGCATTGCCCTCAGCCTGCTGTCAATCATGCTGGTGCCACTTTGGCTGGGCATTTGCTCGTGCCTCTACCTCATAACACCAGCTCTATCAGCCAGGCGAGTGGGTGCCTCGTGTGGATGCCAACTTGTCCTTTTTCAGACTGAGGAACCTCTGGACCACCTCTAGGGTACCCACCATAATCTCCTTCCCCGCCCACACCGTATCTGCCAAAACTCCTACTGCCATTTTTTTGGAATGTGACTGTTGGGTTCTGGGAGTCCAGAGCTGTGGTTGAGCTGGCAGGTGGTGCTTGTTGGGTGTTGGGTGGATCATATCAAAACCTCGTAATGCTGCTTGGCCTTCATGCGACCAGATATGGTGTCTGTATGGCACCCTTGATTTCCAGGAGGGATTCGTCATTGATGGTTTGCAGCGGTCATCCACATCACCGAAGAAGTCAAGGACAGGCAGCTGGCAAGGCTGTATGTTGTCATTCTCTGCAATGAAATGGATGTAAGTCAATGTTGAGCTCTGCTAGATGTAGACATGATTGATCATCTTTGCAATCAAGGTTTCCAAGTGAGCATTGCAGGTGCCTCATTTCCAAAGCCCAACACCACACTGCACAACTGGAGTCTCAGTAACTTTTGATGGTCCAGTGGCACAGTGTTGAGGCTTCTACTTTGCTAGAGGGTACCACACCAACTGAGGTTATTGGTGTGTTGGTATTGGTGTTCCCCCACAACACCCATGGATACCCTAAGGAATGTTACACATTCACAGTTTAGCTATCTGGACATGCACCAGATTTGTGAACCACATGAGGTCTGGCTTTGAGGTGGTGCAACAGTGAGATCTGACATTGTAGTCCCCATTTTTCCTGTTTCATTGTGTGCTGCATTATGCAGCACACAGGGAAACTGGAAGAGGATAAACATTATTGTTCAAGTTCAGGAAAGTGTCCCCTTTAACACATGGGCAATCATATTTGCAATGCAGGCACCCCTACACTGGTGGCTCGCTTTTTAGATGTGAAGCAGTGAAGCACGAGCAGCTCAAGGGACTTGAAGGTGATTACGCGGTGCAAAGGTCAGCGTAATTTGTTTGACGCTAACCAAATTCTAAAGCCATTGTACGCAGTTTTGTAAATACTTTGCCCACATGGCGTTAGGTTCTGACATTAGCCAGCAGTAAAAATTGTACATACAACTGTGCAAGCACAGTTTAGTGTAATTTCTTGTAAATGAGTCCCTGAGTCTTTTGGTAATTGAAATTTCTGTAGGAGGAACAATTACAAGATACCATTGCTGTGGGTGACATCATGAGTTGATGCATTGGTAAGAAGGTTCATTCCAAGCACTGTCCCTAGTCACTCCACTATATTTACATCAAAACTGAAATCTGGAGAGGTTGTGACCCGCACATCAGTTTCTGTTTCACCTTTATAATCTGGAGAGGTCGTGACTCGCACATCAGTATCTGTTTCACTTTTATGTCCTAGATACCATTCATCCAGGACAAGCACCTACAATCAAAAAATCTAATTTGTGCTAGGAATGATCCAGTCCCTTCATCCCTGGCTAAAACACCCCCTGGGGAACACTTGTCTGAGAACATTACTAGCTATACTTTTTTGATAGGCTTAGGTGCCGAATACATATTCAAATAGTTGAATGCAATTTGGTTGCATTGATATTTCCTCAATGGGGCAAAATAATGACTATCCTTCTAATATCATCCAGAATTCTTTCAAAGAACGTCAACTATATACAAGGGTATGCCACAAAGAAACAACAGTACTGAACAAGAATGATACATGAATTGCAGACTTTTGAACATGTAAAAATGCAGACTATTTTGCAGAATTTAACAAAGGGCAACATTAATTTGATTGAGCCAGAAACTGCTGTTACCAGGCCACATATGTATTAGGAGGGCACTCATAACGTACTATGGACACACAACCTTTACATGTTATAAAGATATTTTCAATGAGACACATGATGGGCACAATATCATAAACATACATGCTTCCACATTGAATTACAGGCTTTACATGTATAATGTATTCATTTAAAAATCATGACCATTGTCTGCTCAGCCTCACAGGTCAGCAGTAACACTACCTGCTAGTCCCTTGAGGTTCATAGGAATAATGATTATCCTCACCTTCCCCCACCAGGGCTCCAGATTTAATTCTGGTGCAGGGCCTCCTTCAGTGGTCAGACTGTCTTCATATTAATTGCGATCGCGGAAACATATTAATCACATTGCTGCTTGTATTTGTCACAAGGTGCCCGATTAAGTGTAGCTCCTTACTCACCACCTCATTGACTTGCACATAGAATTTCCCTTTTGGAAAATTCTAATTTTCACGGCCTCCCTGATTACATTTTTCTCTCCATTTCACCTGTTTGAGGAAGGATGACTCAATTGGAGGATGGTGATGGATTGTATTTTACCAACACAAAATCGTTAAAATACTATAATATGGGGGCCTGGGAGGATTTAGAGGTCATCTTGGTTCTTGTAAAAAAAATGTGTCTTAATAAATGGGCAGAGATGGCTGACAACATTTTTCCAGGAAGTAGTATGTGCTGTGGTCACTTTGACAATTAACCATACTCTATTTAGGTTCTGCGAATAGTAAAATATGACCTACCCCTGCAACTGAACAAATATTGGGGCATAGCCTTGAGCAAATGAGATGTGCTGGTGGTCATCTCCCCTTGTACTCCTTTCAATCAGCAATCTGGTGACTGTTTTACCCAGCCCACTGATATCAAATCATGGATGGAGTCAGGCTGTCCGATCTAGAGTGTGGACCCAGAGGAAATGGGAACCTAGGCAGACCCAGGAGCCAGAGAGATACAGGAGAGCGGGAGAGCGGTGGCCCAAGGACAGAAGCAGCAACTTCAAGGTGGTGCCAATCACTAAGCAATGAAGCAAAGGTGCAGTAGAGCCCTCAATCAAGGTTGGCAACATATTAGCCCTTTTCTATTTACTGATCCGATTTGACTGTGGTGGGCATCTGGCGGCATGTGACTGATGGATTAAAAAGGAAGCACATTTGATTAAACCAGCAGTGTGCCTATAAATGTAAGCAGCTGAGGAGTAGCAAGTTGGATAAATGACAGAAGGGCTGTAAGACTTTTTGTAAATTAAAAAAACGAAAGAACAAAAAGAAATTGAGGTATTTGTTAATGGCACTGATGACCCATCTTAAGTAATAACCACAATCCTTGTCAGAGTTAATCAATAAATGCGCTAAATTAAGCTGAGCTCAACCTCCTCGTAGCTATGGCACAGAACACACAGGCTTACCCTTGAGCCAATGTGTATGAAAACAGTAATAAAGTAAGAACACAACACAAGAAAAATTCCAAACCACTTTTAAAAAATAGAGAAAATTGTAATAAATGAAATGATACCAGTGTGACAAAAATCAAATACGGGGAACACAAGATGTAAATTATTAAAATTGTTTTAAAAAAATAGCACCAAACATGGCCAATTTGTCACAGTAGACTGGTGCATAGCTGTGATTTGAGGCTGACTGTGATAGAGAGCATTTAACCTTCAGAGCCTCTGAAATGGTAGTCTAAAATCTCGGGTGGCAGCAGGCTTTGGCTGAGGAATGCTCCACAATGTCAGATACCTCATTTGATGGCTCTCCTTCTACACCCCGACCCAGCATCTCCGCTCCACCGACCTCACACTCGCAACCGAACCAAGCGTCCGCAGAACTACAACTGGCAGTAGATCATTCTCGCACCTCGCCGCCAAAACATGGAACACTCTTCCCATCCACCTGTGTCAGACCAAAGACCTCCTTTTCTCCAGGAAACTTCTCAAGACCTGGCTGTTCGAGCAGTAGCAGCACCCCTCCCCTTCTCCCCCCTGCCTCCTCAGGACCTTGAGACCCTCACATCTGAGTAGTGCGTTTTACAAATTCCTGATTAATTGATTGACAGTCATTGGTCAATATCCTGAGAAGGCTGTTGACATTTGGTTTAAAAGCTTCAATTAGGAATAATTAGAATTTGACACCCAAGGAAGGTCCATCATTGACCAGATACTTTTGTTGCATTCTGCTGCTGAAGAGTTTTATGTCCACATTTTGTAGAAGGTTGGATTCCCTCAGTATGGTAAGACTATGGTGAAGAGGGTTCCATGAGGCTGGATCCCTTTTTTCCCAAGTCCTGCTAAACCAGATTTGCTGCTGTGGAAAAGCTTAAAACACAGGAAAACTGAAACTTCAGTCCAACAAAACACACCATGGTCCTATCATCAGGGTAGGTTTTTTTCCTGTCCTCTGGAGGTCTTTCGAGCCAGTAAATATTTAAGTCCCAGGTCAATCAGAATATCTGGAGGAGTACACTTTGACACACTCCAGGGTTCCAGGACCTCAGGAAGAGCCTTGGGGGACAAAATGTACTCCAGCAGAAGCCATCATAAGGGTCCAGGGCAGATCCAGTTGGATATTTTCAGCTGTGCATTTGAAGGAAAGGCCAACTGTCGTTTTGTTTTAGGTCCTGTAGTTTTAAAAAAACAGTCTTCTCAGCCTTGGAGTCTACTTCTTTGTCCTGAGTACCAGGCTGCATCCCTCTGGGCTATTCTCAGGTCCGAGACAGCCGGTGCAGTCCACTTCTGATCTTTAACAAGTCCAGTATGAAGAGAGTCTTGGAGATGGCACATTTATGGCTGGCACTTTTGCAACATTTCCTGTGTGCCATTCTGTAAACAATTTTACACCTCCTTCACTGCCAAATTCCAAGATGGTAAAATACTTCTCCCCTGTATCCCACTCCAGAGGTGTGACCAGGAAAATGAGCACCCCCTCCTCTGTGTTCACATCAAACAAGCATGTTCCACATTGTGATTGGAGCCTGACTGGCAGAGAAGCAATAAGCATTTCTGGAAGAAAGGAGACTTCTGAGTCCTCCTGGAAGAAGAGGATTCACTCCAGGACATTTTACTTTTTCTGACAATCTGGGACTGAAACTGCTTTTCAAGTGTGGATGGCCTCCTGTTTACCTGATTCAGGGACACAAAATGCAGAAGGAATCTCTACTCTAAGAATGTCAACCCAAACATCACAGGGTACCCTGTTCACCAAGCTCTCAGATAGCCTGCTCATTTATGAGCAAGATGGACCATAGGTTTTCCAAAGAGGGTGGCTTCCCTGGCTTTACCATTGGAAAATATGCTCTGATGGCCTATGGAGTAGGGACCCTAGGATAGAACTCCCAGGCTGCAGAAGTTAATCTTTTTCTGTTTTTCAGAAAAAATCAAGCTTTTTGCTTTAAAACAAAACTGTTTGGTAGGTGGCCACCTAAAGACAGTAGGCACACCCCAGACTTTTAGTGCCTTCACAGGAGCCACCAAGGACCTGGCCACTTCCACCCTGATGGACAGAGGGCTACCTAGTAGAGCCATACTTAAGCCCATATACATCTGTTCTACTTCTGGAGGTCAGAGGGGACTAGGTTTTGAACATAAATGTTGTATACCAGGTGGCAGGAAAGCTAGGTTTGTCCTGCTTGGAGTGGTTTTCCACACTGAAAGTGGCATTCAGAGGGACCATGCAGTACAGATATAAGGCCTTGTGGAGTCCTGTCTCGCTACATCTTTCAGCATTGCCACACCATAATTTTTGACCACCAAAAAGCTGACTAAATTTGAAGGTAAAACCTTGGACTAAGTGGAGATAGCAAATCTGTTTGACTCATGAAGTGTCTTTGAGGGATGGAAAAGCCAGCTTTGTCAAAATGTATGCTATGGGAGCCAAATTCAACAGTTTCAATAGGATTTCAATTCTATCATTCCCCGCTTCAAGAGCCCTGCCTGGCCATCACCTTATACCTCGCCCAGCTGGAAGAATTTGTCTTCCATTTCAGATGCTTAATCATGCCTAGATTCAAGTTAACCACACACCTTTTTTTTTTCAGTGATGATTTACCATTTTAGGTGCTTTTACCCAACATGATCCCATTTTAATGGTCTTGATGTTTTCTTGCTCATTATAGCTTTTGTAGTTGTTCCAAATTTGTTTCATAGTTACAAGAAAGTGGATTATTGTTTGGGGTGGGCGATCACCCACTTCAAGAAACAATGACCCTAACTTGTCAGGGTGAACCACAAAGCCACTAAATTAACCTGAGGTCAGCCCCATGTTAGCTATGGCACAGAGCAGTCAGGCCTAATTTAGGGCAATGCCTATGTAAAGTATTTATTCAGTATCAAAATAGTAATAAAGTTAGAACACAAAGCATTAAACATTCCACACTGAATGCGAAAAAAAGGGTCAAATGTAATAATGAGAAAAAACCAGTAAGGGGTAGTGGAGATATTAAGCTTTATTATTTCCAATAAAAATAGTGCCAAAAAACATTAACCACTGGCTAAGTGAGCCAAGATAGTGCATGCTTAATCCGGAGCTCCACTCTAGCCCACATTTATCCAGTATCTACCATGAACCCGGGTGAAGACGGGTATCACAGGTTCTGTGGCCTCTGATGGGTAGCTGGCTCCCTTAAGTTATACTCTGAGGGGAGTCTTGACTGGAATGGGGGTGGGGCGGTCAAGATATGCAGTGGAGATGGACAGGAGTCAATGTGGCTGACAGAAGAGCTAGGCTGCAGGACTGACTGATTTGCCTAGTGACACTTGTACCCAAGCGGGAGCTCGGGCCCCGAGGCATCAGAGATTGTGAAGCTGTAGTGAAGACCTAGCTTTCTGAGGTGCTGTGAGGGGGACTGTGCAGGACTCATCTGTCTGACCAGATTGCTGTGCACCCTGAGGAGACAGTGATTGGGCCTTGGCCTCGTGAATGCAGTGGAGTCATAGAGGAGGCATAGGTTACCGCCAAAAGAGCCCAGAGCCCAAGGGGGTGTCTGTGGCTCTCAGAATGGAGCCACATGGGCCTTGAAGACAGGGAGACCCTGAAGCAGGCGGGACATGTGGAGGGTAGGCAGACTTCCCCACCCCACGCGGCAACAAGCAGCAGTATGGCAGAGCTGGGTGCCCCACAGCAATATAGGAGCCTGGACTGGATGAGGATTGCTGTCCTTGAGGAGGACCATCAGGGTTTTGGGCTGGGAGAGGAAGTTACAATCACCTCTCTTTTTTGAAACCTGTACCGACATGCAGGAGAGAGACCGGGGCCATGAAGCCTGAGCTGTGCTTGATGGTACTGTGAACTGGGGTAGCACCACACACAGAAGCCACAGACTGAACTGCACCCTGGAAGCAGGGACATTGGGTCTCACATGAAAACACTGCATCATGTCACTGGGCATCTGGACGCTGTGGTAACTTAAGCTCACAGATACCCCTGGGGTGAAGAGGTCAAAGACTCTGTGGGGACCAACCAAGAGGTTGGTGGAGCCTGCTACCACTGTATTGTAGAAGTAAATCTGAGAGCAGCATAGGGGACCTTTCTGTTGGTGTGCAATTGTGGAGATGGGCAAGATGAAAACCAACACCCAGAGAAGCAGCTCAGAACAAAAGACATATAGCAGGCCACATAGCAGGCCTAGCAGGCATGAGGGTGGTCCTGGACCCCCTTCCTTAGCCAGCCCAGCTCACACTGGACAAGATTCTAGAAGCTATCAAGGTCTCCATGACCGCGCTCCAACAAGAGATTTGCACTGAGTCTGTCAAACTTGGCCAGCTACATACAGATCACCATAGGTTTGCAGACAGGTCAAGAAAGTAGAAGCAGCTATAAATGAACTGCAGCAGCCACAACAGGTACTGACAACTCAACTGTATGACATGACGAAGAGGGTGCCCAAATTGGAGTGCTGTGCAGAGAATGTGAAGGGGCACAGTAGGTAATACAACTTGCACATAGTGGGCCTCTCCGAAGGCACAAAGGGAGATGACATGGTAGCCTACTTGGAAAACTTAATGCACACATTGGTGCTTGGTGCTCTGATGGCTCCCCTCAGGGGTGGCAGAAGATTTGGGGGCACCGAATTACAGGTCCGTAAATAAAGAGCTTTGTCATCCACATGACCACCTGCAAATCCACTGGCTCGGACCGGCTGCCAGCTAAGTTCAATATAACACATGCTGATGAGCTAGCCCAGAGATGGGTGGAGCTATATGCCGAGGAACTTGCCTTGGGACTCCTTTTCACTTTTACAAGAGAGGCTGTGGTGGTTTTGCTACCCAAGACTTGGACCCTCTGAGTCACAAACGCCACTTTCCGACTCACCTCGATTCTCAATGTGGATTTTACAATACTCAGCCAGGTGTAGGCAAATAGGCTGTTGCTGTATATGGGGACATTGATATACAAAGGCCAAAACGGGTTTATCCCAGTGAGTAATACATCCCTAAATCTGTGTCAGCTGTATAACATTCTCCACAATTGCAACTTAAAGACTAACACATGGGCTATGATCATAGTGGTAGACGTGAAGAAAGCATTTGATACCATACGGTGGGACTTCCTAGAGAAGGTCATGATTCTCAAGGGACTAGGGCCACAGTGGGTCAAACAAGTATAGCTTCTTTATACCAGCCCTACAGCCAGAGTAAAAATTGGTTGTACAATTTCAAACCCACATGGTATACACCAGAGGAGAAGACAGGGGTACCCTCTGTCTTCCCTCTTGTTTGCTATTACAATTGGGTTTCTGGTGGAGTTAATGGCGTAGAAGGACAGAGGCATCATTGTGGAGGGGTGTGAACACATCTCCCTCTACACAGGTGGTCTACTCATCTACATGGAAGATGGAGAAGTGGACATTTCTAATATGCTTCTACTCCTGGAGGCATTCAAGACCTATTCAGGTCTTTGGGTGAACCTAGCAAAGACATGAATATTACCAGTAGTACGTGACACTCCAAAACCGGTGAGATTTCTGTCTGACATATTTTGGCCACCACACATCTTTAAGTACCTGGGTATCCAAATCTTTCATGAGACGGAGGATTTGCAGGAAGGTACTTTGGTAATGGTGTTGAGATCCCTCAGATCTTGTGTTCCCTTCTGGAGGTCACTTAGATTACCTCCCATAGCATGGATCGTGATCTCCAAGATGGTGATACTTCTGTGGCTCCTGTACTACTTTGCCAACCCACAAGTGGGTATTCTGGCTCCCTTGTTCTGGCCTCCCAGACTTCCTCCTTCTAGAGCTAATTTAGAATGAAGGCCACCATAATGTGTCCCTTGAGACCCTCTGCTGCCTCCCACTGGAGGGGAGTCTGGGAGGTCCAGACTTTGAGCTATATTTTGACACGGTCCAGATTTAGTGATCACCTGGTGGCTGGGCGGAGCTAACCAGGCAGAACTAGGCCTGAATCGTGGGCCTTATTAGCCAAACTTCTTGAAACAGCTCAGAGGATGCAGCTGCTGGAGCTACTATTGTCCACAGTGCTGAGATGCTGGTATGATGCATAAAGCAAATGGGAGGCAACATTCTATGTGCATCCACACTGCTGCTGGTGGACCTACCTCATGGGGACCCTGTCTGCTTTTTCACTGCAGCAAGCTAGACCTACGGATCATGGGGATTGTGATGGTCAGTGATTGCTATAATATGGGCTCACTAATTATCCTGGAGGAGATGGCAGCACAATATGACCTTCCACATGGCCAATTCCTCACCTATGAGGCACTGTTCTGGGCCTTCTATGAGTTATCAGGCGTAGGAGCTGAAGAACCCCGACCCATGCTGTAATCCAATTATTACTGATGCTGGGATTAGGACAACACATAATTACATAGTTTTATAAAGCATTGAACACAATGGTTAGGAAACCCCTGGATTCACTTAAGGCACAATGGGAAGGGTTGCTGCAGAGTAACTTCAATAACCCGGAATGAGGAAAAATCGTGGCCTACCCACAGAAGGTGTCCTGCAATACACGCCTGAAGTACATAGAGTTTAATTACACAAATGACAAACCTAACTCCACACAGAATAACAGCCTTCTAAGGGGGTGACCCAGCAAATGCCCCAGGTTTGTGCTACTACATGCAGACTTCTGTCATATGATATGGGGGTGTGTTCTGCTACAGGAATACTGGGACAGAGACCCTGATGAAAATAAATGCAACCTGGACTTAGGGGGCTTAAGTGTGAAATAGGGGTGTGTTTGTTGGCCATCTTTCCCATACCCAAACCTAAGAAGGTCAGGAACAGGTTCCTCAATTTGGCTTTGATATTAGTGTAGACTAGTGAAAGGCCTAGGGTGGAGTTCTGGGTCGGTGAACTGGACACGTCGGTACAAACAGAAAAAAGAGCTTGCCAAGGAGAGAAGGCCTGTGAGGTGCAAAAGAGACCGACTGCAGGCCAGTTGGCAGTGGTGTTGAAGGAATAGGAAAACCCATCAGGGGTGGGAAGTTCTCTAGATGGCTCCAGCAAGGGCAGAGATCAACAAACCCCTTCCCTTGGGTGACAAGGGCAGCATGCTAGAATGCATGGGGGTCCATGTTTAGCTTATTTCTGGAATGCATTCTGCATGTGGCACCCTAATGGTCTTCTTCCCCACATGACCCAGTCAGGCAGCTGCCAGTAGATGAGCAGATGCCACCTCTTCCCCTTTGCCGTAGAACCCGGCCTGACAGTCTCCCCCATTGGTTGATGTTGATGTTTCATACTATTTCACCCCTGAAACAGTAGTTTGACAGTTACGAGTTGCACTGCACTTATTGAGGTCACTAGACAACAGGGATTGATTGAAATGGCTGGGGAACTGAGATGTGTATAACCAACTGTCCTGCTTCTGTTTCACTGACAAATGTTTGAACTGTTATTTGTCTTTTTGCACAAAGTGTACTATGTCTGATGCTTTGCTGAACAATGGAATAGTGGTTTCTACATCAGCAACATCTGGAATAACATGGATGCATTGAAAGTTGCGGGGAAAAAACAGGCATGAATGAAGTATTGCATTGGGTGTTCTATCTGTACTTAATAGCATGAGAAATTAAGTGTAAAATGCAAATAAAAACAAGTATTTTAAAAAAGTACTGAGCACCAATGGTAATCTGTGGGAGGAGTAGACTGTGCCCAATGCATGATTGCAGGCCAACCACGATGGAGTGTGGGTCAGATACTACTAGTCATTTTGTCCCGGTCAGAGATTTTACCTTTTGACTTAGGGGCATATTTATGAACCCCTTGCACTGCCTTTATGTCACTTTTGGTGACATAACGGCAGTGCAACCCTAGCATTCTTATCTATGAGGCCACACAAAGCCACTTTGTGTGGCTTTGACTGTCCTTATAGATTTGGAGAAAGACAAGGCAGTGCAAATAGCTGTGTTGCCTTACTCTGTTCAAGGGTGGCATTCCAAAGGTGCTGTGGTAGGTGTTCCCATGCAACACCCATGGATTTTGACAAATCCAAAGATTTACAAGAATTTGTGCCAACATCTAACACTTCCCCAGACAGGCACAAAAGGAGAAATGCCTTTATTTCTCCTAGTTTTTCCTTAATGTGTGCTATATTCTGCAGCACACATATAAAGAGGACAAAGTCTCCCAGAATTGTTTTTGTGTAGGGTAGTGCACCTTCCTGGACAAAAACAATCCTACCTACAAAGCAGACACCCTTGCAACATGTTGGCCCTAGGCTGCCAAAATGGCACCAGCACCATGGGAAAGGAGAGTAATGTGCGGTATTGCTTAAATATGGCCCCTACCTTTTTGACACAGGGCATAGCAGAAAGGTGATTTGCTGCAGTGCATGACAAGCCCATAATTATGGGCCAAAATCTTTAATATGGAGTTTAAAATTCATCAGAGGGGCAATCCTGAAGCTGTACTGGTGGAAGGTGAAACCACCAAATACCTATGCTGTGAGGTTCCCTGATGGCTCTATATGTCTCAGAATTCCAAACTTTCAGGGCTTCTGGAGCAGCTCCTGGGCCTCTTCTAACGCTCCCAGGACCCCAGGTACAAAACTTAGGTCCAAGACTAACTCTAGCAGAAGTCACCTGCATGGTAATGTCTAGGTACAGCTCAACTGGTTTCTTCAGGAATAAGGACTATTGCAGCTATTTGTGTCTCTTTAGCCACAAAGGTTGTCAGATAACTGTCCATTGGAGTACACCTCTGTGTACTTGGTAGTAGATGGAGCAGTTCCACTCCTTCAGGGATCTTCTCAGGGCAAGGCAAGCAGTGTCCAGTCCTCTTCTGATCTTTTTCAGCTCTAGATAGTGTTCGGTGGGGAGCATCTCGGGGTGCCATATTTATGGTTTGCACTACCTAGTGGTTGGGGGTGATCAATGGAGTAGTTGTTTCGAGGGTCACACAAACTACACTTTACTCTATGGGAAACAATTCTACAATGCACCTTACTCCGGAATTCAAGATGGATGAACCCCCTTTCCCTTGTTTAGAGGCTGCATGGCCACTTGAGGGGTGCTGCTAAGGAAATGAGCACTCCCTTTCTCTGTGGCCATTCGAATCTCCCTTCCCACTGGGTTTGCTGCCAACCTGGCTGGTGGGATCCAGCTATATCTCTGCCACTGAAAATTGCTTTGGAAGGCTGGATGCTGGAGGAACATGCCAACTTTAATTTTGCACATCTTACATTTTTAAATATCAGGCATCCTACCTTATGGGCAACAAGGGGTACATAGACATGACATTTTAATATTTAGAATAGGGGCTTCATATCTGTCAGAAATGGTAGGCCTGAAGTAGTGTTTTACAGGCCAACTCTATGGGTTGTACAACAGGTGTCATTTAAATTTCAGGATCCAGTTGCATTTTTTACACCATATATTAGGGACATATAACCAAGCTAACTATCTCAATCAGTGTTTACAATAATTAATGGGGAATCTCAAAGGTTTTGCTCCTGTTTATGGGTAACATGGCACAGAGTTTTAATTACAGCAAAAATAGGGCCTGGAAAAAGGCAGAAAATCAAGGGAGACCTCCCGTAAAAGGAAGATTTCCTACTGTGATTTTATTGTTTTGTGTACTTTACTTAACAACTGTTTTTACTTCCTCAAATTAAGACACACTTCTTTGAAATGGTGCTGCTTGTATCATAGATACCAATGCCCAGCAGAGTTTTGGCTGTGTTTTGACTTAACCTGATTTGCTTTATTAAATTGGTAGGTGGTCACCCGCTTTCGCGATAATAATTCAAAGTCTGATGTATGAGGTTTTGAATTAATCCAGATGGCCATGTAACATGTTAATAACATTCTATTGTTCAAGAGGGAATCCAAGAATATAATCAGAAAGGGCTTGTAAAAGGCGAGTGGTGGTACTACTTTTTGGGTCTGAGAGAAACCTTTTATCCTCCTTCGAACCCTTTTTACTTTGGAGATGGTAAGAGATGTGGGGCCAGATGTACAAAGCATTCTTCTGGTTGCAAATGGCCTGATTGGTAGAATCACACCATTTGCGACAAGAAGAATGCTTTTTCTAATGTGCAAAATGTGATTCAGTAACTTGTTTCCAAATCACATTTTGCATTTGCGATTCGGTATTTAGAAGGGGAGTGTTTAGGGCGTATCTTGCAAAAACCTAATTTATATTGCATGTATTACTATTTTTGTGACTGAATTCCAGTCACAAAACAGTAATTCTTTGCCACCAGTTTAACACTAGTGGTAATCCATTCCCAAAGATTAAGAGGTACCTAAGGGGCCCTTCCTGGTAATGTTTTTTTAAGAGTGAGCATTGAGCACTGGCAATTCCTAAAAACGATACTGCAGTATTTGTTTTTTTTCTTTTTAATCACATCCCATGTTCCTTTAACAAGGACTGGCTGCATTTAAAAAAAAAAAAAAAAAAGATTGCTTTAATAAAAAGCAATCACAGACTTGGTGGTCTGCTGACCCCAGCAGGCCACCATCCCTGTGATGGCTGTGATTCCAATAGGTCACAAATTGCAACCTACCTCATTAATATGCATGAGGTAGGTTTATTTGTGACCCACTAGGAATCACTAATGAAACTCAAAAGAAATTCATTCATTATGAATATTGATTTTCCAATTGTGATTCAGAGAGAATCACAATTAGGAAATTGATATTCTAATGTTAGTGCATAGTCTAGTCCAGTGACTATACTCCAGTTAACAGTGAAAGTAAATCTCTTTCAGTGGTGGCAAAAGGAGCAACCTTTAACTTTCATGTGAATGTAGGCAAATGAGTTTCCAGTGTGGAAAATATTTTCCCTCAAATGAAAGAAAAATCTCGAGAGTGCACAAATACATTAAACATCAATGCTCAAAAAACAATGCCCAAAATGTTTCTATGAATATTCCTAGAAAGCTGCTATTGGCACAACTTTTGATACACAAACTGAGAAACTCTTATGATTTTCTAATAGTTGTAAAACTATGGGCCTCATTTAAAAGGATTTTATGCCACCTAAGTGTATTTTTTTTTTTTAACGTTATGGCAGCGCAAAACAGTCTTCCATCCTCGCCATGTTTACAAACTGGTGCAATGTTACCATTGCACCAGTTCATAAAGCCTCGCGCCACATTATACCTGCACCAGGTATAATATATGCAAAGTAGAAAATTCCCCTGTTAAAAGCTCTGTAGAAATAATGCAGCAAAATATACAAGTTTACACTGAGCCACGCTGCACCAGCATAGCGTAATTTTTTTTAATGCCTGCTTAAAGCTGGCATTAAAGGTGATTCTGCACTGCTGTCTATGGGTTCCCCTGAACATTGCTGGACTAGGGTAAATATTTTGATGCTAGCCCAGCAATGAGAAGGTTTAGCTGCACAACAGCACTATAATTTCTGACACTGCTGTGGACACTTTGCGCCATGGAGCCCTGTATTGGGAATACAGTGCTCTGTGGCATCATTAGAGGGTGCAGGGTGGCACAAGAAAACCAGCACATCAATCAAGATGCACCAGTTTCTTGTAAATGAGCCCCTGTGTGTGAGAAAGATAAAAACTCTGCAGTTGACGTTACACATAATTCTTTCTGAATGAGTACAATCTTTGTACCTTGTACCACGCAGCGTGCAATGCAAATCAACGGCATAATTTTTATTAGTGTCCTTAATATCTGAACTAGTGAATTATGTGTTTTATTTTTATTTGTCTTGCCTCATGGAAAGAAATTAAAATGACAGAATCTCCTAAAAGGAAGAGCTACAGAAAAATAATAACCAAACATTTCTAAGGTCACTCTGTTTTTCACATTTAGAGCCTGCATAGAATGAAATGCTGCATATAGTTAGTTATAAATTTTTCACTGCTGTAGACTAATTCAACACTTTTGGGAACAAACTGGGCAAATAATTCATGTATATTATTAATGAGCCATCATGCAGAATTCCCCCACCCAAAAAAATGAAAAGCTGATCAGTAAAGACCTGGGGTCATATTTATTTCACACAATGCTGCATTGAATCAAATAAACTTCTGTTGGGACATTTCTTGTGACATGCATGTGCCATATTTATGATATGTCGTGTGAGGTTCAGTATGAGCCATTACTCTCACATGCGTAAGGCATGTTGGTCAGTTGCATCATGGAACAAATGTTGGTGGCATTCTTGTCTTATGACAGTCAATGTATGATCTAGGTGTCATCGGTGTGTGATACTAAGTAGTGCTCTCGGATCTGAATGATGATTTCCAGAGGAGTCATGCACAAGTACTATTGAGTAGCACTGGTAAAGAGATTAGCAGGACTCTGCAGATGAGCATCTTGGGTCCTGAGGAAATAGAGTGAGCTTGGGCTCTTGATTTGTTTCCAAGTGTGACAGTGGCAATCCAACATGGTTCTTAATGTATACTGTTCTGGATTTAAGAGATGAATATGTGTCCTAGGAAACTCCTGGATTCCACAAAAAATTGAAGCATGGTATACACTTGTCCTTATCCAATTTGGCAGTGGAGTAAGGTAGATTGTTGTGTAGCGTTGTATGGATATGTGTCAAATATGACCCCTAGGCCACATTTTGCACAAAATACATGCAAGACAGTACAGCAAGGAAGATTGCTGTCTTGTATTGTGTGAAAGGCGACAATGTCCAGGGTTATTTGTAAGAAATAACCAAGAGAACTAAGAGTTGTTGCTTTTTTGGCAAGCCACCAGACCTATGTCAGGGATTTGCTGGCTGCCTTACTGGCATCAACAAATGATGATGAGGACAGGGGAGCCACATCTTCTGCCTCTAATGTGTGTGTGCCTCACATGCCTCCCATACAATCTCCGCCAACTGCAGGGAAAGCACAGCACCCTTCAGAGAAGAAAGATGTGGAGTTCCCCAGTTTCAGTCGGTTAACTGCAGATATCATTTGTCAGTGCCTCCTGGCCAGTTTCTTTGGGGTTCTGTGTTTAACATTATGACAACTCCTTTGTCAACCAATACTGTACTGTACTGTTTGTTTGTGTACCTGTTGATCCTATCCACCTGTGGACTTTTAAACAACCCTACCTTATAAAGGCAATGTGTGCCTACTCACTGAAAATACTACTTACCTCCACATGTCACATGACATGTCTCCCGAATGAACTCTGTCTTGTCATCTAAGCTTCCAATAACTGCTGGTGCTGCCCAAACCTCTACAACTAGGCTTCCAAAAAACATTATGAGGGAGCTACAATCTTATATAAAAATAATTCATATACACCATTTATTTTAAAAACCACAAAAGGTATTGGATGTTTTTTGTTGAAAGGACTACGCATACCATGGTTTAAGTATGAAACCATAACCCGCTTGTTTGCATCTCAAGAAGAGTGTACTCAATTCAATTGCACATGTTGTCTTTGGATATGAACCTACACCAAGTACATCCACTGCAAATGAATTATGAAGTAGTCGCTGTCTCTTATTGGAGCATGAGAGTGTAACAAACTGCAGTTAATTGATTGACATAAAGTGAGAATCTGTTTCTAATCACAGAAATATTTACCAGCTATACGATGGATGTGTGAACCCATAAAACTGCTCCACTCATCCACATATATGTCACTCAATGAATATAACAATGTGTTCATCCTAATATGATAACCTGACTGCTCCCACTGAAGAGATTCTACAGTACATACATTTGAATGGTTGTACTAATAATAGCAAGATACTCATGCTCATAGGCCTCATGAATTAGCATCATACTTGTGCCACACAAGGACGTACAGGGCCAGTCCAATACCTTGAATATCAGTTAGGAAGAAATTGAAGGGATTCTTGTTGGGGCCCTGTGTTAACTAATAAATGGTGAATAATGCTACACTGTGAGAAGAAGGGAAATTGCATGCCTCTGCCCCTGAGTGGCATCATATGTGTTGAGTGTGAGTGTACCCATACATTACATCTATTTTACATTGTACACACATATATTTGCACAGGAACCATACCACAAACCAGAAACACCTCCCCAGGGGAAGAGGACATGGGAGATTTATGGGCATGAAACTTTGAATGTAGATAACCAAAGCGAGCTGCAGGAAGTGCCACACTTAGCAAGTAGTCAATGCCAATGATGATGGACCTTCTCCAGGTAGGTGTGACTACATTCACAATTGATAACCAACCAACAATAATGACCCCCTTGCCAATGGTGCAAGGATGTGTGCGGTAGTGCCAGGCACCTGTGTTTCCCAGTGAGGCGAAGGATCTGCAATCTGTAGTGACAAAACTATCCAACCTAGACCTTCCCTATCACTTCCACACAGAGTGCCACATTGTGAGACCACCTGTGTTGTGCTGCATATATTATCACCAAATTAAGCCCACCTACAGTGTCTAAAGTATGTGAAAATGTGAGGTAGACTAACAGTTGTTCATAGGCCTCTGACAAAGCAATATATACCTTCAAAGACTGCTGGTCAATTGCTACCCTATGTAATGAACTCAACTTACACAATGGTACCAACTCCTAAATATGAAATGATAGGAAAATACTTTTGATGTGTCAGTACAGCCTACATTTGACTAGCCCGTGGCAACTAACCTTAACCATAGCTTAAACTATTTTAACTTATCTTATTCTTAAACTATTATACACAGGACAAGTTAAACATCAACTTCTACCCCTTAACACACATAGCGAAGTACAATACACACCATCCTATAAATATACTATCTGCACATTTAATTCTAAACAAATGTTGTTGGTATTTAATTTTTTTTAAACACTAAACTTCAAACTTTCACCCGCTTAAAACAGTATCATCAATTCACACACTTTAAAACAACTTGCTAAAAAATATTATTTAACATAACAATTATATACTCTAAATCTAAACCTTTATTAAACCCTAACTAACACTATGCCTAATACCAACAAACAATTAATCAACATAATAATAACAGTAAAGGGAATGTCCTGAGGAAGAGGCTCAAATTTGAGCGGCAGTCCTTTCCATGGCCTCCTGCAATGTCAGCATTATTTCACTATGGCTGGTCTGCTCCTGTTCAAAGCCATCCATTCTCTTGTTAAGGTTTCACAACTCCCTGAGAATCATTTAGTTGAAAATAGTTTCTCTGGCATGGCTGTGTCTCCTGTTCCATGCTGTTCCTGATGTGGCCTGTGTCTGGACTGCCTACTGCTGGAGACCATCCAAACGTTTTGACTCACTGCATTGTGTGGTGTCTTTCTGCCTCCCATTCTTCCATGCCCCTGATACCTTTGCCCTTTCAAATAGCACCCCTATCTGCCAGTATGTCTTTGCAGTGTGGTGGGTGTGGCAATAGCATTCCTTCATCAATCCTTTGGCTTTGTTAGCTGCCATGTTATTTAGGGAGGTAAAGAAAAACATATTAGCTCAAGTTGCAAATGTACATAATGTTTCTGAAAATAGGCTGCCATCATCATACAATCACGTCAGTCCAGACCTGCACCAAAATTTGAGATTGAGTTATGGACAATATATCTTCAGTACAAAGTCATCTCATAAAAGAACAAGGAAAACTCAGTCAAGTGTGGTAAATGTAGGTGTACAATATGGAAATGCATTCACACTATGATTATTACCACATCACTCAAAATAGTGAGTCACACTCATGATAATGTGTCACTAGGAAACTGGACTCATTGTCCAGATATGGACACTTTTGGTATTGCACCATGCAGGTGGGGTGAAACTTGGTCACACCCATATGCGAAAGGTGATAAGGTAAGCAAGTCCAGGTAGTGTCCTTCTGCATTGCATGACTCATCAGGAGTTACACAAAGCAGCACACATTGCTGACTTTACTTACATAGTGTCAGGTATCCAATACAAAAATGGAGGGTTATTGGCTACCTTCTGTAAGACATTGTTGTAGTAAACTTGATCAAATCGCCCTCAGGCAGATAAGCTGAAATCTGACAAATAGCTTCTGGGTACACAAAAGAATGATGGACGGAGTGCTGAAACTTTTCAAACACTCATCCCAAGTCACAAGGCTGGGTTTAATCCATCGTTCTTCTGCTCACGATGTCACCCCAGTTTGAACCCAGCCATATGCAAATCAGTTTTGACCCTGTGCCCCATGGGAACAACCCACCCCGGAGTGCCAGGCCAGGTCATCCCTGGACTGGAAACAAGCATCCTGGAACGGGTTTCCAGGTACCACCCTTCATCAGCTAGTCTAGCTTGAATGCAGTGGCACAGTGAGTGTGGAGTCTTCTGGCCTCTCATTAGAGTGACAACATCATCTCCTCATCAAAACTGTAAGGTTAATAAACTAAACCAGTGAGGATAATTCAGACTGTTTTTATATTAAATAATCTCCTTCAGGAAACACATATTTGATGCATTTTATACTATTGCTATTTACCAAATTTTCTCAGGTTTCTCAAGGTGGATAATGTCTGTGTCAAGTTGTCTGGAGTGACATTATGCAAATTTAATCCTTTATTTATTATGTTAAGTGAAGTTTATCAATGATCCTGATCCAAGGATTACACTGGTGTCTCACCTGCCTGTTTGCACTGAAACAGATTTTGCAGATGAGGGAACAGTTCATTCTTAAATGAAAAATATACTGTAGTGTTCCATCCTACCAAACAACCTTTCCTCCTGAAAGATAAACATCAGGTTGCCTGTTCAAATCACAATCAATGACTAGTGCCAAATATGAACTGCATTAAAATAGTTGTACATCAAGGACTTATCTGAGCTGAGTAGCTCCCTTATCCCGACTAGAGTGAGGGTCCCTACTTGGACCGGGTGTTAACAGAAAGCCAACTAGATACACCATTTCTAACATGCCACATGTATGAAACCCAAAATTTGCAATTCTTTAATTGTGAATCAATGCAAATTGCAAGTCACAAATTGGTATGTATATATGCAGGGGCCATCTATTTTGTGATTCAGTACCCACTCTCATCGCAATTTGCATAATTGCAAAATTAGATTACCTAAATTGAGCTGGACCTGTTTCCAAATTGTAATTAGCAAAATCAGGTCCAAAATGCTGGTGTGACCTGCAAATAGTGACTGAAAGTCTAAAATAGCAACCAGTACTAAAACACTTGGAAAATACATATCATGGTGTTGGGCATTAAACCCTAAACCAGGAGGTGCCTCATAGGAGTGTGGGAGGAATCTAACCAGCACACACAGTAGTGGCTCACCAAGCTGAGAGGAGCAACTGCAGCCATGGCCAGCCAAACAAAGGACAAAAACCCAGCAGGGAGAAAGAGAAAGCTTACATTTGCTGAAAAGGAGTTGGAAGTCCTCACAGAGGATCAGTGTCTGCACCATGATGTGTTGTTTGTGAGGGCAGCAATGACAGTACCTGATTCGCACACAAAAATGTGGTATGAAATACTGTATAAAAAATGCAATAGGAGTCAGCCACCGCTCAATTGATGAAATATATAAGAAGTGGTATGACCTCAGGTCAGAGACCAAAAAAAAGTTTGCAGAGCGAAGGAAGGAGTCATGTGAAACAGGTGATGAACCTTCTACAGGACGATCACCCACAACAATCAAGAGCAGGGTAGGGACAGCTGTAATTCAGGAGGGTGTTTTGGGGACTTGGACAGTTCAGCACCAGGAACCTCAAAAGTAAGTGGCACATAATACCTTTTCACACATCTCAGGGCAAAACGCCATGTACACAGCCACGGAGTCAAAAAGCTTGCATCAGTCAGAAATACTCAAGATTACAAGTCCAGTGCAAGTATAGTGCATTATGAGTAATGAATCCAGTAGTCAGCTCAGGACTGAAATGTGACTTTATTGCACACAACATCATATAGGTATTCACATTGTATCTCATATGTCCCACAGATCTCCCTCCAGTACATATTAAGGACCCTAATGCAGAGGGAATGGATGATTCCAACATGGCAGCAGAGGAGCCAGTCCCTATAGAAACAAAAGAGTGCAACACATCACCCCAATTTTACACTGAGACAGTTTTCGCAGAGTATACAGAAATGGTCAACAAGGTTGTACCTCTGCCTCCTAGTCCACAGACACAGCCAACTGTGAGACAGCCACAGCGAGTTGCACATCATGGGCGCACAAGGAGTCATGAGGTGCATGATGCTGGTGAGGAGGATGGCAGCACACAATTGTTCCTGTGTCTGGCGGCATCCCTTCTGCACATTCAACCCCTGGACAACAATAGTTGCATTTGATGAACAGAAAGATACATCAAATGCAGCAGACCTTAACAGAGGGCTTTAACAGTATGGGGGCAAATAAGTCCACCATGAATGGCAACATAGTCAGCCTCACCACTGCTATTCAGGGCCTATGTAGGGAAATGCTGATGGGCCATGCCCATCAAAGGCACCATGAGTGCAGTGCTGCTACACATATGGATCACTTGAGTCAATCCAGAGGCCATTTGGCCACAACAACCACATGCCTGTTGTGACGCACAGCCTGGGTCATCTTGCTGGTGCTGTGATCAGGACATAAGCTGCATTACTTCAGCAGTTGAGCTGCTACAGACCTCCCAGGCAGCAGGAGGCAATGGAGACATGCCTCAGGACAGAGAGGAGATATCATACGGGAGCAGCATATCAGCCACTGATGCCCACGTCTTGCAGAGTAGAAATAGCTGTCACACATTTCGAGACAATCCAGGCACAGGCCATGGTGTTCGTAGCCGTAGGACGGTATGATGAACAGTTCTTTGCAATATTGCTTTTGCACATGGCTGTAATGTTTTTGGTGATGTAAACTCCAATCCTTGATTATTTTTTTTTATTGCCATTCGATTCACATATGTTGCATTTAGTGCTATGCAGAAGGATTGGCTGAGTTACAGGATGTTTGGTTTGGATAACTTGGCTATCTGTGTTTAATATTCGTGAAGGCAGTGTTATTCATCACTTACCATACAAAGTAATGGGTTGCAATAGGATCCCATTGCTGTCTCCTCTCCACTGCTATACTACCATCCCCAGGCTGTCATAGAGGTGGCTCTTGTTATTCATCCTCTGAATTGGTGTCATCTATGTTGAGCTGTAGCCTACGCCTGGTTGCAATGTTATGCAAGATGGCAAAGGTAGCCACAATTTTGCACTCAATCTCAGGGACATACTGGTGTGCACCTCCACTTTGTGCAGGCAACACAATTGGGATTTGAGCATGCCAAAGATCCTTTTGATGACTGCTCTGGTGCACCAATGTGCTAGGTTTTAGCGCCTTTCTTTCTGATCTGCAGGGGCTAGGTCTGGGGTCAGAATCTATGGCCTCAATGCTTGTGCAGTCACCTGTGGGGAAAAAATGTAATCATGAGCATGGCATGATCTGATTATTCACAGACACAGAAAGACAATTTAGGTTTCCAGCTACACATAACCTAGCAAATATCCATCATCAACTTTATCTGCAATGACATTATGAACATCGTATATCTCCTGGATGTTCAGCGAATGAGTACTTTTCCCTTACATCAGGGAAGTTGGCTATCCTATTAAAATTCAGTTTGGTGTTGTGTATTTCCTCAGCATTCCTGGGAAGGTAAATGTAAATGTAGTTAGGCATGTGTGATAGAATGGCATCTAAGAACCTTCTGAGGAAATGTGACAAGGTGTTTTGGGACACACCACCAGCAACCGTAATCCTCCTCTGGTAGCTACCCAAGGCCAAGAAGTGCAGTGAACACAACACTTGCACATGTGTGGGGATGGAACCACTGGGCAGGTTACAACATTCTATCGGAGGCTTGAGCATTTCTATCAGCTCTAAGATCACTGTGCTACTCAGTCGATATTTCTCATATATTTCCTTCTCTGTCCGTTGGAATATGGTGTGCCTAGTTCTGTAGCTCCTCTCCTGTTTCCACTTCCTCCTCCTCTGCTGGGCAGCCTGGAATCACCCCCCTCAATGCAATCACATAGACTGCTGCCATTGTGGAAAACCCTGATGCATCCTGGGGCTGTTTCATAGTCTGAATCTACTTACCATCTGAATGGAATCAGTGCTAACCTACATGTGCAAACTGGCCTTTTTGAACCTAGTCATGAATTGCAACAGCCCTGAACATATGGTGTGCGAGTGGCAAAATGCTACTTCTTATTTGTGGTTCGCAGAATCTAGTCGCCATATTTTTGCTAATTTGTCACATCGCTATTTGAGATTAGCAAACGGTGTTTGTACATACCCAAATGCCAATTATTCAGTCACAAAAAGGTTTGTAATCAAATTTAGACTCGCAAAACCTAAGTACATGTGGCTCCAGATTCCTTAGTTGCTTGCTTAATAAGGATTGCATAGAAATTGAAAAATTATCGCTAACTAACATTTTTTGCAGCTGTGCCCGGCATTAACATTCCCTCATCTTTATCTGGCAGACTGAAAACTAGCAAACCTTGTTGTTCTGCCTGCAGAGGACTTGCTAGAAATCCTGCTGCTTGACTACCTCTTGCTAAATATAAGTGTACCTGATTTGCTCACAAGCACTTTGGGGCATATTTATGGAAGTGGGGCCCATTGCATCCCCCTAACAACAACATTTGTGCACCATATTTACAATACGGTGCACCATGGTTGTCGTGTCCAGATTAGCGTCATAATTCATGCCGCTAATGTGGTGCTTAGCTGGATTAGTCCCATAAATGATGGCGCTAATGCAGCAAGCACAGGGAGGCTCATTGTTTTCAATAGAAGTGTCATCTTAATCCCTGCCTCAGGCAGACATTAGTAATGACGCAAAAAATGGCACAGTCAAATCTAGTAAATTTTGCTGTGCCATTTTTCTGGGTTTATCTATGTGGGAACATCCCCTTGCATTCATTATGCCTGGTGCAGGTATAATATCGCACAAGAGTTTACAAAGTTGCACAATGCTTGCAGTGCCCCACTTTTCAAATATTTGCATAAAATAAATGATGCAAATGTGGCACAAGGTGGCACTAGGGTCCTCATAAGTATTCCCCCGTATTCAATAAATAGACCTCCACAAATTTTCCTTAATGGATTTCTAATCTAGAAATTCTGCATTGCTCCCCGCCTGTATGGTGGCGAAATAAGATGGTGTTCACATGACAGGTGAGGGTACAATAGTCCCAAAATATATTAGGTTGTTTTTACTTTAGGAAAAAAGGCTACACAGTGTCTGAATAATACCTCTTTTAAGTTCACTCTCTGGGAGATGTTCAGTTACTGAACCTAAATATAAGATTGCCTATAATAATTGTAGCATTTCTGAGACATAGGATCCAGGAGCTACTTCCAAAACATTTGTTAATAAACTCGGACAGAGGTAAACATCCACACATCATTATTTGGCAAAAACCCTTTTTCGTTGTTCATACTCTGTGTGAAATCTGTTGTGAGAAACATTTTGCCAATGAACTAAGAATATCCATCTAAAAGAGTTAATGCAAATTAAAGAAACAATCCAAAATAAATGGTGAGCTGTACAAAGCCAGTTCCTGCCCTAAATTATGTAGAAGGGACAGAACGTAATTTACTGTGCAATGTCAAGTTGATAAGTGACAGTTGTCATGTAACTGGAACCCTTAGGAAGGGACAGGGCTACACATTCATTTAGAGAAATAATTCGGTCTTCTGAGAATACAAGACATATATATTTTCAGGATCCATTATGGTCCACCTGAGCCATCTGATGAAACAGAAGCAAATAATTATTTGGCTGATAGACGACAACATGTTAATGATAATCCCAAGAGGTGACTCAACTGGTTACTTCGTTTTAAACTGACAAAATACTTCCTCCGCTCCGCAAGGATCAGGGAATGCTGTTTTGGAGCCCTCGGCAAACAAGACAGATCAACCACATTTTAATTACAGGAGAAATGCTATAATGAAAGGTCAGGGCAAATATAGCAGGGAGAGAGCTAGCTAGAACTGTCATCAGTGTGAATTAACCTCTGATTTTGAATTTGAAAATCCCATGCAGTCTCATTAAATTGCAGTACCCAACGGAATGTGTGTTGAGAACCATTGATAGTTTTGGTGCACTGGCTGTCAAAAATAAAAATGGCATAGCCATATTTTTGGAAGCTTCTAATCTACACTTTAGGTATTTCAAGAATATCTAGACTCTTAAGAGAGTTGAAACAATGGACTGTGTTAACTTGCAAAATAAAATGAATGCTGTTGTTATTAGGGACTTTCAAGATGTAGAGTCTGATATTACCTGAAGATAGACATATCATGTTAATGTTCACTGTGAATGGGCCTGATTCATAAAGGTAAACATACCCACGTATAATTAATTACTGATGTGTACATTAACTCCTACACCTAGTTGTAACTCTCCCCTTTTTTGTGATTTTCCATTTCCATGAAGATTTACACCCAGGTGTAGATTTACATATTTCCATTCCCTTAAACAATGAGACAGAGCATCTTACAATACTATTTATGACTGTGAAGTTACCACAAGTAATATTATACCATATTTTAAATTCCAGTTAGTCGGTGGACATCTCTGTCATGGTGGAGAAAACCTCCACCATGGCAATAGTGATGGCCTTATAGGAAATAATGGAGGAGTTTAACAAAGTGTATCTTTATTTTAAAAGAAATAGGCAAAAATAACATAAATGTATAATATAAATATACATATTTTAAAATATGTCTTCTAAACATGGAAAAAATAAAATTTTACAGCATATTCCCTTTGAAAATTAAATGTGTACTAAATAATCAAGTAAATTAACTGTATTAATTACGTTTAGGAATATTATTTTTCATTGGCTAACTTAAAAAAAATAATCTCCCTTGCCAACATTTTTATTTTCCTTAGTATTTATTAGAACATTGGAATGTTGAGTGTTTCATTGGAGACCAGGGTAGCTCCAGGCTTCTAATGGTTGGTAAAAGCCTGGCGCTCCAAACATTCCAATGTTTATCTTTCACAGCTGCTGCTGTGAACAAAGGCCTCATGGAGCTCAAGGGGATGTCAACCCCTTTAGGATCTGCAAGTCCTTTGTTTTACTAATTAGAACATTTTGCCCTTTAGAGGCAGAATGTTATAATACCCTTATAGCCTGCTGTAGCTGGGCTATCCTGGCCATTTATAAAGGCCAGTTCCCTTGCTAATGGTCCTCACCTTTGTCTCAGGCCTTGAATGCTGAAGCAGGCCTTTGATTCCTGGTATTGCCCGCTACGGCAGGCTATAATAAAATTGGTTAACTGTTTTATATTCATTTCATATTTTTTAAAGCAGTATATATGCTCACAATGATAATTATGTATAATGTTTTAAACACTATATGTTGAAATCATTTATTTTATGTAACATTGAAGATAATGGAGTGCTCAGGACGTCTAATGGCTGGTAAAAGCCCAGAGCATTAACATTGAAATGGTTGCCTTTCACACTTTTGCTGTCAACAAAGGGCTCACAGAATCGAAGGGATTTCAATCCCCTCGGGCTCTGTGAGGCCTTTGTTTTATCAATTAGAACATTCTGCCATTGAGGGGCGGAATGTTCTGATAGCCCGCTATATTAGGGCTATACCCGTCATCAAAGGCCCACTCCCTTTTGAAAGGCCCTCGCCTTTGGCTTGGGTCTTTAATGCTGCAATGAGCCTATAATGGCTGATAGAGCCTGCTAGAGCGGGCTATAAGGCTATATTAGTTCTTTTTGTGTATTAGTTTACTTCCCTGCTTCTATTGGTTTCTGTAGGAGTGTGTTGCAGTACCAGTAGGTGGCCATGGGTGACGCTTGGCTTCCTGCAAGCAGGGCTGAACCACATTTATAGCTGTTTTGATATTATTTTGGCTACAGAAGTTTGTTTTCGGAATAGCAATTGTCTTACTCTTTTATGGGTGCTTGTGTTTTGTATCAGCATGACCTTTCCAAACTCCTTCTTAACTTTCCCTAAACTTTTCTCATTTAATAGTAGGTAGCTCCCACTTTCTGGCCACTAACACTTGTCCCTCTCACATTTGCTAAATAAACAATATCTATGTGAGGAGAGATCTCCTCCACTGTGTCAGGGATATTCACCTCAGAAGAGACAGGCGAGGTAAACAATTGGAGGTTTGTAAATTGCAATGTTTAGTACTTCAGTAGTACTACTGAAGTGGGACTATAAACTACATAATACAGTTTGTGAATAAGGAACTATTTATACTTTTTGATGCACAACTGCGCCAACGCAGTTGTGCGTCAAAAATTTTAACGCCGGCTAACGCCATTCCAAAGCGCCATGCGGGCGCCTTATTTATTGGATGACGTTAGCCGGCGCTGCGGACTGGTGTGCGTCAAAACAAATGACTCACACCAGGCAGCGCCGGCGTAGGCGAAAATGGAGCTTGGGCGTCAAAAAATGGGGCAAGTCAGGTCTGAGGCAAAATTTTGGCCTCAACCCGATTTGCACCATTTTTTTTTACGCCCAACCACCATTGAAATGACTCCTGTCTTAGCAAAGACAGGAGTCATGCCCCCTTGCCCAATGGCCATGCCCAGGGGACATATGTCCCCTGGGCATGGTCATTGGGCATAGTGGCATGTAGGGGGGCACAAATCAGGCCCCCCTATGCCACAAAAAAATACGAAAAAAAATACTTACCTGAACTTACCTTAACTTCCCTGGGATGTGTTCCCTCCATCCTTGGATGTCCTGTTGGGGTGGGCAAGGGTGGCAGGGGGTGTCCCTGGGGGCATGGGAGGACACCTCTGGGCTCCTTCTGAGCCCACAGGTCCCTTAACGCCTGCCCTGACCCAGGCGTTAAAAAATGGCGCCCATCAGGCTGGGCGCCGTTTTTTAAGGCCTGCCCCCTCCTGTGCGTCAAAATGACGTCACAGTATAAATATGGGGCACAGGCCTTAAAGTCATTTTTTGGAAGGGAACGCCTACCTTGCATATAATTAACGCAAGGCTGGTTCCCCCTTCTAAAAAATGACGCACATGGTGGAACTTTGACGCCCGCGTCAAAGTATAAATATGGGGCAGTGTTTGCAAACATTTTGACGCACATTTGGCGCAAACAGAGTATAAATATGCCCCTTTATTCCTAAGGTGCAGGATGTCGAAAATAGAATGATTGTTCTTGAGATTACTGTCTGAAGAAAACTAAGGGTTGGAACAACTGGCATGATTCTCTTTAGCGTAAGTACTTGTAATTACTGTAAGATTACTTGCAATTTTGCTTAATTGTATGAGAAGCATAATTTAGTATTTAGCACTCTTTTCTTAATACAAAATGCATCACTGCATCCAGAATGGGCCTCAGGTTGCATTTTATGGTAGGAAAATAGCAGTAACTAGTACATGATGCAAATAGCAGTAGCCAGCAGCTGCTCACTCTCTCTTAGTTCACTGTTATTGTGCTCCTGTTGCAGGATGTTTGCTCTGAATAACTCTTAATTACTCAAGCTGGTGTAATTGTGTAATTTCAGTAATTTCGCATCACAATAGAAATGTGCAATCGCTCCAATTACGTAATTCAAATTGAACCCAGGCCTAAGAAAAAAGAAATCATACCAGGATGTAAAAAAATGACATTTAAAGTAACATTTAAATTTATAGGATTTGGAGAACAGTTCATTTTGGCCTACCATCTTCCTAATCAGTAACCTGGAAGGAAATAAAATTCAAATCCTGAAGTCAAATTCATTACAGAATCAATCCATGCATTGCTACTAAACAAAGCAACCAAAGATACCTTCATAGCCAAATGCCACTGGGAGTCAGATCAAGGCAGTCTACTGTAAAACTATTGTGATGTTTTAAAAGAACTTTCTGATCAATTGAGAATTTGAATACTTTAGGTGAAAAAGATGAACTAGCCAACCTGAGTTTTGTGTACAGTTGTTTGATTTCACTTGACCACGCAAGCAGACAATTTCTCTCATTCCAAGTCAAAAAACAAAAGTACGGGGTCATAATGAAATGTAAGTACAATTATAATTCCCTCTAGAATGTTCATTAGTACTGCAAGAATATTTTTTCTGGGAGAAGAATGGGCCATGTCACTCTTTCTGATGCATTACTAAATATATCCATGATCATAATGAACTTGCTAAACAATATATGTTGTCATAAATTTTTGTTTTCCATCATAATGGGCACTTTGAAAGATGAAAGATGTAGAAGCAGAAACAGTCATGAAATTCACATTCTGACTGGCTAATAAAGCACCATTCATCACAAGTAACTATAGTTGCGGAATGCAGGTTTTAATGCCAGGTAGCACAATTTTTTCAAGGACGATGATAGGTAAGCACATCCTTAACATTTCCAAGTCTGTTATAGCATTCTTTTAACTACAGATACTGAGATGAATAGATCTAAGAACTTTTTTACATCAAATAAATTGTATCCAATGAAGAATCTCTTCTCAGAACATTCATTGAAACATTATTTTAATTGGCGATGTGGATCAGCTTGTTTTACTGTGCCCGCATGGAAACAACACAAAGAAGGCCTCTGTGTTAAAATGGAAAAGATGATTTTAATACAAATGTAAAATTTACATCCCTCTTGCATGTTTCTAAAGTAAGTTATGTGGGAAGATAATGCAAGAACTGCTAAAAGCCTGGAGCATCGACATTAAAATGTTTGCCTTTCATAGCTGTTGCTGTGAACAAAGGCCTCACAGAGTTGAGGGGATTTCAACCCCCTCTGGTTTCATGAGGCCTTTTTATTATTAATTAGAACATTCTGCCCTCAAGGGGTGGAATGTTCTAATAGCCCTGTGGCCCTCTGTAGCTGGGCTATACCAACCATTAAAGGCCACAGGTTGAGTCTTTGGATGGAAAATAAATAGGTAAAATATGAAATACAAAGAGCCATTTAGCAAAAAAGGTTGTCTTTCCTACATTTACAAAAAAAAGAGCTTGATGATTTCTTACATTAACAAAGAGAAGCGTTGTAGGCTTTTAATGAAGATATTTATATGTACTTGTTTCACAATAAATCCGAAACAGATTGTCTGCTTAAGGCTGACATTTTCCATGCATTAGCAATATTAATGTTATGTGCCCAATAAAATATTAACATGGAAACAAAAGTGTGTTTTTGCAGTGCAAACAGGGATTATTAAATCTTCCTTTATATGATGTACCACTCTAAACACAACCATGCATATTGCACTGGTCATAAGGAAAAGTCACATTTGCATTGCAACGTTGAGAGGACTTAGGTAGATTTGTACCAGGCCTTTGAATTATAATGGGCAATGAATCTTCAGTCTTCTATGTTTTAATTTCTTTTGTAGGTTTGTTGATATCCTTGTTGTAGATATTAAGAAATACATTTATAAGCTATTAACATTGAAATGTGCACTTTAAAATGTTGAACATTGAATGGAATGATATATATGTTGTACATATAATCGTTGACACTGCTGCTTTTCTTCATAACATTGTAGCTCTGTGTAGCACAAGTAATTTTTCACAGAGCTGCACCATATTTTGTTGACAGAAACTGAGGTTTGCTATGGCAATAGGTGTTGGCACAGACACCCATCAGGAGCTGATGCCCATTGAGGAGCAGGTGATAGCAGTAGTTAGTATTGAGGTGGTTGTTGACATTAATGGCTGTTGAACTACACACACAAGCACATCTCATGGTAAGCAAACTGCCTAACAAAACATGTTAGGAGCTGACTCATGTCTCAAGACACAGGAGTATAAAAAGTGAGGTCTCTCTTACAATGACACACATAGACACATAAATATACACACACACACCCACATACACACACACTATCTCTCTCTCTCTGACTGTGTTTGTTGTAGACCTTGCACTTAATATGTGAAGTGCTAAGTCAGGGTGCTTTAGCCATATGATTATTACTAAAATAGGAATTGTGCTCAAGTTAAGATTGCAATTGAAACCTAAATAATAAAATTCTATCTTTATTTTTTCTATCGATTCTGCTCAAACTCTGGCCCAAGTTTCCATGCCAAAACTAATCACAAATAACTTTTTCGAAACCAGGCAGCAATTATGTATTAACTCTTTTACTTGTTCCATGTCCCTCCAGCTCTAGCAATGTCCCTGTTCAAGTGTCGGCCCTGAGCCTAAATATTAATGAGGCCTAAACACAAAGGCTCCTCTGAAGTATGGGTATATGCCTATGTCCAAGAGAGAGATTTGCAATTGTAAAGGGTTGTCAGAGTGCCAAGTAACAGATCATATTTTCTGAAGGTCATTTATCCTCAACAAAATAATACATTATTGTGCTGGTAATGTTCATCAATATCAACAACAAATATTGCCAAATCTCATCTTGCAAGCATAGGAAAGGATTGAATATAACAATGACAGTAAAAAAAAAGCTCCTCTTTCTGTGAAGTCACCTCTATTTTTTTTTCTGACTGTTATTGATAGTTTTTTGAGTTTTTGAACTCTACAAATTAGTCCATTGCTGCCCAGGCCCAGTGTTTGTGCCTTGATCCCTTGAACGTGGTAACATTGGCTAACAACCAATTGACATTTTTAACTTTACTTTAAGGCCGGTATATATGGTACAGGAAAACATAACAGTGGCATGGGAGGTAAATGTCACCTGTAGACTGGCAATCTTGTTGTGTCATCCTTGTTGATTGATTCCTGCATCTTTTAAAACTACAGACACATGTCTCTAATCTACTGTTTTTGGTGAAAAAAAAACCCTCTTTTAGTTAATAAGTATGTCACCCTATGTAGCTCACTAAGAATAGTGCCTAGTATCTGCAAGAACTCAATGTGGGCAAGTACCTACATTGACTATCCCTCAAAAAATACTTTCAGTTTGTACTGTAGCTGTCCTATGACAAACACTAAACTTCAGATAAATGATTGTATTAAAAATCTATTTCACTGGTGTGTTGAATATTTAATAATTGTTTAAGAACAGACACTTTTATAAAGGTACACTTTACTTGCTTAATCCTCCAGTAGGCTAGTTAGCATTAGCTCTGTGACCGAAGTCTCTATCTGCGCTCCCCTTTAAGTAGGTGTGAAAACTTCCCCTATAGTAAGCACAATGATGTTAGGTTTTTACAAGAAGATCTGGGTAAATAGCAGCAGCCAGGCAGGGTTCAGGAACTTCAGCAACCTTAAACAAGATGTCAGGGCACTCATGAATCAAAAGCTCAATCCTTTGTAAATGTTTTTAGTCCAATATTAGCATTAGTATAGTAAACACGTGTTGGCTGTTGTTGCTACATGGATATTGGTTTCAAGGGCGGCTAATGTTGCTGTGATGAACTTTCTATCTCAAGAATAAATTGAGTTCTGTTTCTTTCACGAATCCCGGTCCGACAGCTAAATTCATTGTGTTGATACTGGCACTAAATACTTATATTGGACTAAAAACATTTTCAAAGGATTGAGCTTTTGATACATCTCGTTTATTGTAAGATAGTGGGGGTTTCTATGTTCATAACTCTCATCTTCACAATTCTGCTTCTTTTATTGCTTATTATCCTAATCATTGCAGCACATGCATTTTATCGTAGATTGCAGTTTTTTCAATAAATAGATTGAAAACTCTCTTGCATCTCCTTCATTTCCTTTGTGTGTATGAGACTTAACGCTGATGAGAGAAAAGGATATGTTTCATTCTACCATAACTTCCCTGAGAGGTCTCATCTAGAATCCATGCTGAAGGCTGCCAGAAATCACCTTTGCTGCCTGAGTTTTGGTGAGGTGCTGCTTGAGAGCAGGGAGGGTTCGGCCGACAGTTGCAACTTGTTGTAGGAGTGACTCAGTCGCCTACAAACAAAAGTGCTGTCATCCCTACACCAGCAGTCTTGCTAGGGACCAGGAGTCCTACTATGATAGCCCCCTTCTCCTTTGTGCACCAGCTCCAGGACCTTTAGTCACTGCTCTCACTTGAACCAGGACCCACCCAAACTTCTCTGGTTGGACCATTTGATCTCTCCATGATCTCAACCTAGAAACAGAAGGTGACACTTGTGAGACATTGTCTGATTTTATATGCATTGTTTTATGTTCTCCCATTGATTCATTTGGTGTGTAATTATGCACAAGCAGTACATTTTCTGAACTTGAAAAATTCATAATTAAAATGTACTTACCGTGTAACAAAGATCTTGGTCTTATTCTTCTGAGTGTGTTTCCTCATTTATTGATACTGTGAGTACAACAAATGGTTAGCACGACTTGTGGATTTGCCTAAATGCTTGTCCACACTACCAGAAAAATAGAGCATAAGGAGATCTATTTTTTATCTCTGGATACCAAGGTGGGGTTGCTTGGAATCTCTGCATGGTGAGTATCATTTTCGTACATGATATAAAGAGCCAGCCTCCTACATTTGGTAGACCAGCAGTGAGATCTAAGACTTTGCATTTGCTGATACCACTTTGTCAACCAGTGAACACAAAAAAAACTCTAAAAATTGTCTAGGGTCTTGGTTAGGCCCCCGAAATCGTAATTAAAAGTTTTAAAAGACATTGTTTAGTTAGGACTTGAAAAAAGCTTTTAACAGTTGTTAAAAAGGTCCCAATTTTAGTAAGCTAAAATGCTTGATGTAGAGAACCAGGAACAGGAGATCAACCTGACCCCCTAAATGTATCACTATACCCGGCTAAGGGCTCTTTGTAAAGCATACCACATTTACACTGGAGCTCATGCTACCACTGAAAAAACATAGAAGGCTTGTAGCAGCATATGAGAAAGAAAATCCGGAGGATGATAGAGAATCTACAGATAATAAAGGAAATTCAAATGAAGCTGAAGATTAGGTGAGATCCACTGTCTCAGAAGTAGGAGCCCAATCAGAGGAGAATTTCCGTCTCGAATGAATGACCAAAAGGATGGCTCTAGGGGCTAAACTTTTGGAAATAGAGATTAAAAGAAGAGAATTGAGCGTAGGACCCATCTGTTTTGGCAGCATACAAATAACTAGGGCGAAAGAGAAATACTTTCCACAGGATTTGTCCCCACTTATACAGAAGGTGATGACATCATCAATTGTTTTTTGCCTACGAGAAAGCCTACATAGCCAGGGAAGTAGATAGGAAACATTGGGGCTCTCTATTGTAGGAACTGTTCTCAGGTAAATGCAGGGCTAGACTCCTGACATTGAATGAGGCAGATGCTAAGTTTTATGACCTCATGAAGGCTATCCTGATTGAGGGTTTTAGACTTACCACTGAAGAATTCAGAATACAATTCAGGGAGACTCGAAAAACCCAGAGTCAGTCCTTGGTGGAACTTGTAAATTTTTCAGTGAAAATGCTGGGTGGCTGGTTAGAAGGTAACAAGATACAAGATTAGGATGGACTTTACAATTTAATCATGAAAGAGCACCTATTGAGTAATTGTTACAAGAAGAAACTACATCGGTTCCTGGTAGATCTAGGTCCATTTACTCCTCTAGAGTCGGGGGAGAAGGTAGACCACTGGGTCAAACCAAAGGTGACCAAAACTATCACGGGTAGGGGAGACCACAATAAAGAGGCCCAAAAGCCTCCTCAGGGGAAAGATGGGAACCAAAATGAAAACAAAGGCCATATTTATACTTTTTTGCAACACATTTGCGTCATTTTTTGATGAAATAGTGGCACAAATAATTGTATTTTGTAAGATTGCACCGCTTTTGTGACAAAAAATTACGCAAATACTGCACAAAAAAGTATAAATATGGGCCAAAGAATCTTAATCAGGCCCCCAAAAACCTGCTCAGGAGGGTGGGCCTGAGACTCTCAACAGTTCAAGGGTGGGTATCAAGAGAAGCACTTTCATCCCTAGAAGGCTTGGTACCATAACTGTAAAGCTATAGGACACCTAAATGTAAAAATAAAAAGAATGCCTCTAGTCCACCTGCACTAAATGCAGTTTCTAATCTCCAGATGGGATCTCAGTTGTGGCCTGATTATGTCAGTGAACCCACTGAGGCAACATTAGTCACTGAGGGGGGGATAGACTTATCCTGTGCTACCTGGCCCACTAATATGCAAAAAAAACAGGCAGTACCCCTTGATTAACGGGGCTAGAGTAGAGGTATTGTGAGACACTGGTGTTAGTGTCACTATGGCGACCCAACAACTGGTTCACTCAGATCAGTACCTGATTGGGAAGAGCTAACCTGTCACCAATGCTGACACTGTCACAAAGGTCCATCTTCTGGCTATGGTATCTTTGGACTCAGGGTAGTTGGACAGAAGGAAGTGGCTGTGTTCTCATCCATTCCTGTAGACTGTCTGCTTGAAAATTACATGGAGAATTCCCCTTGGGCTGAAGTAGAACTGAGGACCCACTCAGGGATGTTTGGGATCACAGAATGGGGTTGTCTGAAAACTAGAGCACAAAGCAAAATACAACGTGAAGAAGAGGTATTGGATCTTGGAAGAATGGACCAACCCTCCAAGAGAAAAGGCAGGAAGATTGGGGGACCAGCTTCTACATTGATTCAAAGTCAGAACCTCTTTTCCCAGGAAGAGGACTTGTTAACCCCAGAGGAGACTGCGCCTGCAGGTCTTGGGCCTTACCATCCAGAGCTCTTAGATTCAGGGGGACCCTCTAGGGAGGAACTGACCCAGCGATAAAGAGAAACCTGCCCCACTCTTGAACGCCTGAGGCAGCAAGCTGCACAGAAAGAACAGGGTAATGTCAATTGTACCAACAGGGTCCATTGGGAGGATGAACTCCTGTGTACCTAGGCCAGGGACGTCAAGTCTGGTTCAACCAGGAGGGTGGCTGTACCTCAGTATTACAGAAAGTTTCTTCTCTCTCTAGCGAATGTCATCCCACTAGCTGGGCACCTGGGCCAAAACAAAACCTGGAGCAGGTTAGTAAATCACTTTTATTGGCCTGGGATGTCTCAAAAGGTGATGCACTTTTGCCAGTCCTGTGTCTCCTGTCAAGCCAGTTGTAAGGCAGGAAGCCACCTGAAGGACCCCTTAATCCCAATACCCGTGGTTGGGGTGACCTTTGAAAGGGTAGGGGCTGATATTCTTACCCTCCTTGATCTTAGGAAATAGATAAATCCTAGTGGTAGTGGATGCCACTAGATATCCTGAATCTATTCATTTCAGGAGGATCACTGCCCCCGCAGTGGCCAATACCCTACTAGTATTTTTACCATGGTTGGCTTTCCGAAAGATGTAGTATCATACTCCTAAAGAGTCTGCGCATGGCCTTCAGTAGTTGGATTAACGCATAGTAATGAAAACTACTCTAAGTTAAAATAAATTGAAATTCTTTGGAAAAAACAAAGGTTACAGGGATGTTGTAGTTCAGAAATACAATTTAAAAAATGGAAATTCACTTAAAAAAACGAAGGTTAGAGGGATGTTATAGTTGGGCTCTCAATTTACACGTACAAAATTCTAGAAATTCACCAGATATAGTTAATTTAAGTAACTATAACTTGCGCCCTCGTCATGCACTGTTTTTATCTCAAATTTTACAGCACTCATGACATCTTTCATAACATAATTTATAATATTGCTGTAACATTTGTTGTAAAATATTCATGAAAAAACTGTCATAGTTACCGTAGAGCAGGTGTTGTGTTATAGTTATTTGAAATTAATTCAGAACACAACTATGACATCCCTGTAACCTTTGCTTTTTTAAGTGAATTACATATATTAATATATATATATATATACATATATATATATATATATATATATATATATATATATATATATATATATATATATATATACACACATATATACATATATGTATATATATATATATATATATATATATACACACACACACATATATATATCTATACATATCTATATATATCTATACATTTATATATAAAAGTGGAAAAGTGGAACCAAGACGAAAAGGGGCCTCACATCTTTGATTTCACATTTTAATTTCATCAAGAAAGTTTGCTCTCCAATACAGAACAAGCACTTGCAATGCAATGGGTCTTACATTTGCTCGAGTTAGCGATATTAGTGTTGTAAACTCCTAATCGGACTTTTCTTGCCACATAAATTGAAAAATAAAAGTAAAACAGTTTCACATAAATGAGCCGATTCACAGTGCTATGACTTCTATTAGCACCAGCATGAAGAGACACACAAAAGGAAAAATAAGTTTGCTTGCACGCAAACTTATTAGCAAAGGTGCAATTAGCAATGTAACAGGGGCAATAGCCAAGGCAGCAACAAAACCGCCCCAAGGAGGGACAAACATAAACCATTTACCAAAGTCATCAAAGCTGTTTTGAAGAGCAAGCCCATGAACGAATGGTACTGATGGGAGTGAGGTGGGTATGGTTAAAAGCCCAGATACATACCAACACATCGGAAAAGCAGCGCTTGTGCACTGCCATGCTCAACCTAAAAATGGTGGAATGGAATTATACCAAATGTGGCAAAAAGTTAAAATATTACTAAGAAAACATGATTTCTGTGATTTGTTGTAAATCCATTCAACCAATTTGGAGAAATTTATGCTTAAAGAGGTGCTCATGGTGGTCATGAAGATGTTGAAAACTAGGTAAACCTGGACTGTTGGGGCCTGATTCACAAATATGTTTTTTCATATTCGCAAAAAGAATTTTACTTTACTTAATAACTTTACACCTACCTGTCTTTTTATATATGAAGTCTCTGTCATTAGTGTGTGTACTCCGCACTTGTAAATTATAGAAAAAAAAATGTAAACTTACACTGAGGCTCTGTGTGTCCAGATATGCTGAGTGTGACCACTTTAAGCAGTCAGTCATGATTGGCTGGCCACAAACTTATCAATGTTTTGTGTCAGCATTACAGAGATTAGGGACATATTCCCTGTATCCTTAAATTTGATTAAAAGAACATATAAAGGAGTAGGCAATGCTCAACCTGAGCCTAGGATCATATGAGGGGAAGGGGTTTCCCAAAGAGCCCACATCTTGATTGGATGGCACAACTTGGATGACATGCTGAGGCTGCCATCACACATGATTTAGGATCATGGTCCTCACTGAAATGCATTTTAGTAAATGTCAGGTTTTGAGGATTGCAAACAAGAAGCTGTTGTAGGAGGCTGGACTGGCTTGTAGTGAGTACCAAGGGGTACTTACACCTTGCACCAGGCCCAGGTATCCCTTATTAGTGTAGAGGGGTGTCTAGCAGCTTAGGCTGATAGAAAAGGCAACTTAGCAGAGCAGCTTAGGCTGAACTAGGAGACGAGTGAAGCTCCCACAGTACCACTAGTGTCATATGCACAATATCATAAGAAAACACAATACACAGATATACTAAAAATAAAGGTACTTTATTTTTATGACAATATGCCAAAAGTATCTCAGTGAGTACCCTCAGTATGAGGATAGCAAATATACACAAGATATATGTACACAATACCAAAATATGCAGTAATAGCAATAGAAAACAGTGCAAACAATGTATAGTCACAATAGAATGCAATGGGGGCACATAGGGATAGGGGCAACACAAACCATATACTCTAGAAGTGGAATGCGAACCACGAATGGACCCCAAACCTATGTGACCTTGTAGAGGGTCGCTGGGACTGTAAGAAAACAGTGAGGGTTAGAAAAATAGCCCACCCCGAGACCCTGAAAAGTGGGTGCTTAGTGCACCTAAGTTCCCCAAAGAGCACAGAAGTCGTGATAGGGGAATTCTGCCAGAAACAACAACACTAGCAATGCAACAACAATGGATTTCCTGACGAGAATACCTGTGGAACAAGGGGACCAAGTCCAAGAGTCACGATCAAGTCGGGAGTGGGCAGATGCCCAGTAAATGCCAGCTGTGGGTGCAAAGAAGCTGGCACTGGATTGTAGAAGCTGTGGATTCTGCAAGAATGACAAGGGCTAGAAACTTCCCCTTTGGAGGATGGATGTCGCACGTCATGAAGAGTCGTGCAGAGGTATTTCCGTGCAGAAAGACCGCAAACAAGCCTTGCTAGCTTCAAGGGTCACGGTTAGGGTTTTTGGATGCTGCTGTGGCCCAGGAGGGACCAGGATGTCGCCAATTGTGTGAGGAGACAGAGGGGGCATCCAGCAAAACAAAGAGCCCACTCAGAAGCAAGCAGCACCCGCAGAAGTGCTGGAAGAGGCACTACGAAGTGGAGTGAACCGGAGCTCACCCGAAGTCACAAAGGAGGGTCCCACGACGCCGGAGGACAACTCAGTAGGTCGTGCACTGCAGGTTAGAGTGCTGGGGACCCAGGCTTGGCTGTGCACAAAGGAAATCCTGGAAGAGTGCACAGGAGCCGGAGCAGCTGCAAAACACGCGGTTCCCAGCAATGCAGTCTAGCGTAGGGAGGCAAGGACTTACCTCCACCAAACTTGGACTGAAGAGTCACTGGACTGTGGGAGTCACTTGGACAGAGTTGCTGAGTTCAAGGGACCTCGCTCGTCGTGCTGAGAGGAGACCCAGAGGACCGGTGAAGCAGTTCTTTGGTGCCTGCGGTTGCAGGTGGAAGATTCCGTCGACCCACTTGAGATTACCTCAGAGCTTCTAGTGCAGAGAGGAGGCAGACTACCCCCACAGCATGCACCACCAGGAAAACAGTCGAGAAGGCGGTAGGATCAGCGTTACAAGGTCGCAGTAGTCGTCTTTGCTACTTTGTTGCAGTTTTGCAGGCTTCCAGCGCGGTCAGCAGTCGATTCCTTGGCAGAAGGTGAAGAGAGAGATGCAGAGGAACTCTGATGAGCTCTTGCATTCGTTATCTAAAGAATTCCCCAAAGCAGAGACCCTAAATAGCCAGAAAAGGAGGTTTGGCTACCTAGGTGAGAGGATAGGCTAGCAACACAGGTAAGAGCCTATCAGAAGGAGTCTCTGATGTCATCTGCTGGCCATGGCCACTCAGAGCAGTCCAGTGTGCCAGCAGCACCTCTTTTTCCAAGATGGCAGAGGTCTGGAGCACACTGGAGGAGCTCTGGGCACCTCCCAGGGGAGGTGCAGGTCAGGGGAGTGGTCACTCCCCTTCCCTTTGTCCAGTTTCGTGCCAGAGCAGGGCTGGGGGATCCCTGAACCGGTGTAGACTGTCTTATGCAGAAATGGGCACCATCTGTGCCCATGAAAGCATTTCCAGAGGCTGGGGGAGGCTGATCCTCCCCTGCCTTAACACCTTTTTCCAAAGGGAGAGGGTGTAACACCCTCTCTCTGAGGAAGTCCTTTGTTCTGCCTTCCTGGGCCAAGCCTGGCTGGACCTCAGGAGGGCAGAAACCTGTCTGAGGGGTTGGCAGCAGCAGCAGCTGCAGTGAAACCCCAGGAAAGGCAGTTTGGCAGTACCCGGGTCTGTGCTAGAGACCAGGGGAATCATGGGATTGTCTCCCCAATACCAGGATGGCATTGGGGGGGCAATTCCATGATCTTAGACATGTTACATGGCCATGTTCGGAGTTACCATTGTGAAGCTACACATAGGTAGTGACCTATGTGTAGTGCACGCGTGTAATGGTGTCCCCGCACTCACAAAGTCCGGGGAATTTGCCCTGAACAATGTGGGGGCACCTTGGCTAGTGCCAGGGTGCCCACACACTAAGTAACTTAGCACCCAACCTTTACCAAGTAAAGGTTAGACATATAGGTGACTTATAAGTTACTTAGGGGAGTGGTAAATGGCTGTGAAATAACGTGGACGTTATTTCACTCAGGCTGCAGTGGCAGGCCTGTGTAAGAATTGTCAGAGCTCCCTATGGGTGGCAAAAGAAATGCTGCAGCCCATAGGAATCTCCTGGAACCCCAATACCCTGGGTACCTCAGTACCATATACTAGGGAATTATAAGGGTGTTCCAGTATGCCAATGTAAATTGGTAAAATGGGTCACTAGCCTGTTAGTGACAATTTGAAAGAAATGAGAGAGCATAACCACTGAGGTTCTGATTAGCAGAGCCTCAGTGAGACAGTTAGTCATAACACAGGTAACACATATAGGGCACACTTATGAGCACTGGGGCCCTGGCTGGCAGGGTCCCAGTGACACATACAACTAAATCAACATATATGCAGTGAAATATGGGGGTAACATGCCAGGCAAGATGGTACTTTCCTACAGCTGCCAATGAGTGATATTATATTTTAGTCACAATATAAGTCATTTGTTGGTGGTGTTGTACTCAATTTAGGAATTCTGCTGAGCTTTTATGTGTTTTAACATGTGCAAAATGCTGACGCCCTGCTGGCATTTGAAGAACCATGTTAAAGAGAAAACCGTTTTCTGTCATGATTTTCTCATAGAGGTGATGGAAGGTGCACTAAAATCTAAAATGAAAGCACATTTTTCATATGTTCACATAATTTTCCTCAGCCATGTGAAAGAAAATGTGATATTCTGAGTCTATTTGCTCTTCCAGGAACAGTAGCAGCCTGTCATTCAATTCCACAGGGTTATACTACAGCTTCCCAGAGTGAGCTAACATTCAGGTGCATATTTATAAGCCCCGTGCACTGCTGGTGCTTCACTTTTTTGATGTTCTGGCAGTTCAGAGTGCAGACCCATATCTATGAGCCCACATAAAGCCACTATGTATAGATTTTCATGGCCTCATAGATATCCAGTAAGGCAAGGCAGCCAAGTCGCTGAGTTGCCTTACTCTGTGTCATGGGGGCATTCCATGGGTCTTGCGTTGGGTTTTGCTGGCGAACACCCGGGGGTTTTAATTCATTTCCAGATTTACAAGAATATGTAAACGGAGGAATGCCTGAAAACCATAGGCCTCTCCAGGGGAGGTGTAACGAGGAGAAATATCTTTATTTTTTTCACCATTCTGCAGCACAAATAGAACTTGCCTCCATGGATTTTTTTGGTGCAGGAAGGTGTCCCTTGCTGCACAAAAACAATCCTGCATGCAATACAGGCACCCTTGCACCATGGTGCAAGGGTGTAAATGTTGGCACTTGGCAGCCAAAAGGGCGGCACAGCAGGGGGAAGGGTCAGTAATTCACCATATAGCATAAAATCAATGTATTTCCACTCTTTTGTCTGGGGTGCACAGCAACTCAGCAAGGTCACGTGCTGCACTGTTCTGCACCACCTTCTTGTAAATATGCCCCACAGTGTTTATGGCAAATGTGTGGCACACTTGAAGTCATCCTAATGGAACCTAAACTGTAAAACCAAAAGCATTCCCATGGGAAATTAACAATATAAAGGGATTCTTATTTGTCATATAACTTATGGTTAGTTTGCTACACAGTTGAAAGGAGAACACATTTTCTATGAGTTCTGAAATATCTTTCTTGTCCATATTATTAAGTCATTTTGACACAGACAGCGCCTGGTGTTGAAAGTACGTTTCGGTCTCTATCGGTTGACTCCATAGTAATCAACTGCAACAATAAAATTAAGTTCAAATGAAAAACTAGACTGCTAATATTTTGTTTTGAAGACAAAAGTGAGGCTCTTCTAAATTACCTTTTGTTAGCATGGAAGGTGTTGGTGTTTCCTAACCAGTAAGCTGAAGTAAATGAGCAGTGAGTTGTTAATACCAGTTTGAAACCACTGCTTAACAACCTCAGGGGAAGTATGGGTTTTTAGTAGTTTGAGGGATAATGCATTTTACCTGCAAATAATAAGTATGATACAGTCAGGCATTTAAATACATAATTTACTGATCACTTATTTAACAGAGGTTGCTGAGATTATGATTTAACTGGACCGTTCAGATTTTATATTCACATATCTGCTTATGCAGAAGCATTAATTTTAAAACACCTGCTTAAATGATTCTCATTTCTCACTATAACATGCGCAGTACAATGCAAAATATTTGTGTTCAATACCATAATAGGACGTATACAGTATACCATAGGTCAGGTTATGAAGAATCTAGCTATCTGATAAGAGGTTTCAAAAAACAAAAATTGATAGCAATCACAAGATGATATTAAAAAATAATTGATGACAAACTTCAGCTCTCTTTTCAAACAAATTCAAAAGCAAATGATTTTACCCTTTTTGAGTTTATATCTTAATGGAACCATATTGCCATGAAAGCATGCAGAACCAACATTTTCAAACCTCATAGCTAGGAGTAATATATGTGAGGAGAAATAGAAGATGCCGTTCAGTGAGTGGTAGGTCGGCATTTATTACAAAAGCTGACAGGACAAATTAGTGACATTCAAATTCCCAATAGATGGAAAGGCTGCTTTTTGAGTTACATCCTAGACAATGCCAATGTTATTGCTCCAAACTGTGGTAGGGTGCAAAAAAGTTGACATTTATAAAACAGAGGATTAGGGAGAAGGCAGCAGTGAAGCACATCACTAATGCGGCTACTCTAATCCTGCTCCTCACATCTCCCATGCTGTTCCAGGATAGTGTTTGAAGAAATATGCACAGGTCTGTGTACCTATATGAAAGACAGACCTGATGTAATGAGGATAGGTTACAACCCATCTAGACATAAACAAAATTATTGAAGCCTGCTGTGAGGACTCTTCAAAAGGATTGTTGTGAGGCAATTACATATACTGTTCTTATCAAGTACATCTAGAGCATCCGTTGACTCCATCATCTTTTCAAGACTCTCTTGGAATCCTTGTATACTCTCTTATAGTTTAGTGTTTCCTGGATCCCTTTGGGGATTGAGGGCCTGATTTAGGTTTTGGAGGTAATGGTCCCGCCATTGACTTTTTAAATTAAAACCTGTCCACCCCCGTGACTGTCCACCAGCCGTAATTAAATGCTGGCAGTTTCTTTAAACAAAGGCCCACATTTGAACTACTGTCTCTGCCAACAAACACTGCATGCCTCGATGGCTCAATAGGGAAAAGTGGCTGATGGCGAGGACCCAGACACTTTTACTACCATGCAGATTTGGATGTGCCATACTGCCCCAAAAAAAAGTGGCCGTTGGACCTCCATATTAAATGGTCAGATTGGTGGGGTAAGAAGGGGGTGAAAACTCAACCTTTTTCCCCATTTTGCCCCTGTATTCAACTGGACAATACCTTCCGCCTCTGCTGCCACTGATCCACAGAGGCACCCCTCCCAGTTATTTCCGGACTCGAAGGTAGGATTATTACATTGCCTGGGTATGTTGAGTGGGCACTGCAGGGGAGGTCAGGACCGCTGCAGGCATGTACATGTCACAGTATTTCTTTTTTAATCACAGTGATATGCATATGTCAGGGTGACAATTGTGTCACGCATGGCTGGGGACACAAGGGCACAACACAGATATCTCACACACATACACAGCTGTCACTGTGGTGTCATTGTTCATTGCAAAATGAATGCTGGCACCACAATGACGGTACACTCACACTGGGCAATAGTGTCAATGTGTGCGCATTGCAAGGGGACATATACAGGAAGGTTTGTGCTGTCTGTTGTGTGTGTGAGTCAGTACATTTATGTGTATACGAATTTGTTAGGTGGAGGGAGCTGGAGTGGGTGGTGTGGTTGTGTCTGCATGTGTGTCACTTTCATGCAAGACCAATGTTGTTGTACAGCCATGTGACACATTTGTGTGAATGTTGTTGTTGTGTGGTAGACGTTGTTGTGATATGTGGTTGTGTGTGAGTGTGCTTGAGTAGCTGAGTGTGTCGGTGTGATGTTTGTTGTGCTTGTGTCAAGTGTGGTTGCAGTGTCAATGGTGTGTGTATGTTGTGTCAAGGATGTATGTCAGTGTGTGTTGTGTGTGTTTTCGGCATACATGGGTTGTGTTGTGTTGGAATGGCAATGTGTTATTGCGTGTATGTGTTGTGTTGTGTAGTGTTTGGTTCAGAGGTAGAGATATAGCTAAAGGACATTGTGTGTGTGTGTCACCTACCTCTCTTTCATAGCCCCTGCAATTGTACAAAGTCCATTGTGTTCCACCGCTGTCTCCCACCAACAGCAATCCGTTGCAATTCAATCAACTTGCAGCTCTGCAACATTAAAATACGGTGATTGGAACACAGTTGGCTTGACAGTCTTGGGCCCACAGTCAACGCGGCTTGGTGGTAACACCACCAAGATTTAAATGAGGCCCTTAGTATACACTCCTGTCACTTTGAAAGGATAACCACAAGGCCAGTGATTTCAGAAAGTGATAGAAGAGTGCCTCAGAGACATGCATGTGTGTCTTTGATAGACTATTTGATTTGCCTAATCTGACTTAGGCTTCTTGTGGCTCCCGCAACAGTCTCAAAGAGGGCCTGTAAACAAAATGCTGCTAGTGGGTATGCAGCACTGATTGTGCCACCCACTTAAATAACCCTTTTAAACATGTCTCAGGCTTCCCCTTGTAGCCTGTGTGTATGGTTTCAAACTGCTCTCTAAACCTGAAAATAAACCTTTCCCCAGGCCCGAGCTTCCTTATGTATATATTTGAACCCTGGGTTAGGCCTTAAGCAGCCCATAGGGCAGCATGCAGTCCACTTTCAGGTTTTACATGTTCTGGTAATGAAAAACTCCTGAATTTGTGTTTCAATACTGCAAGGTCAACCTCTCCTGCAGTATAACATTGGGTCTTCATTTAATTAGTGAGAACTTTCAATTGGAAGCATATGGATAGGCTGAGTTTGGTGTCCAAACAATTGTAATTAAAAGCAATCTCTAATAGTAAAGTTAGATTTTTGGTCACAGGTCTGAAAGTGCAGCTTTTAGAAAGTGGGCCAATTCTTGTCCCAAACATTTGGTGCCTTCTGCCTGTAGCCTGAGTCACAAGACTAGTTGTAGTTGGCAGTTGGTGTCTCTGAGTTAACGAGGGAAAGGGGCTGCCACCAACCACACTTGCATAACACAAAGGCTCTGACTAAGCGCTCTCACAAAGGGGTTTAACACTAGTCTATTGTGACCCCAGACATTCTAGGGCCCAGGCAGGAAAGCAGGAAATTCTAAGAACCCCTGGGGTATGAAACCATCTAGAAGCTTTTCCTGCTTCACCAGGCACCAGGTATAAATATTACACCTCAGACTCCAACTGTTCAAAACGTATCTGGACCTGTGGAAGACTCAGAAGAAGTAGTGCAGTGTTGCTTTGCTGTAAGAAGGACTGGCACTCTGCTGCCTTGCTTTGCTGCCATGCTGCTGCAGCACCACGGAATCCTAGCGATTATTTACACTGAAAAGTGGATTCCGCACTAGAGGACAATGGATCGAAGCGATATAGGTTTGAGGGGATGCCATCAAAGAGTAATGTGAGCATCAACAATAATCAACGATATTGAACCTCAGTCAATAACCACACTAGGTTATTAAGAAGAATTATAAAATGTATTTCCCTAGATTATCAACGCTAATGCCCCAAAAATAACTCTCAAACACAAATGGTAAGCATCTAGTATTAATAATGGTTGATCCGAACATCCTATATATCACAATTTGATTAAGACAACCAAACAAATTATTTCCAAGATAATCACACTTGTTCACAATACCAGAACAAGTAATGATGGCAAAGTATATATTAGTATAGCACTCAAAAGATGTCAATGTAAGTCATGAGCATTTCAAGCATTTCAAGTTAATTCCCTCACTAACCACAAATTAGCATCAAGGTGTTGGGCTTCATGTGAAAAGTATTTTGTAACAAAAATTTAGAAAAACTCTTTAACTCATGTTAATAAAAGAATATTGATATGCAGCATTCAGATCATAAGGTGCAGCTGGTACCTGGAAAGCAAAAAGAGATACATAACATTACAATGACATATGTTATCGATATCAGTAGTGGTAGCAACAAGCAGTTTACTTCAGCTAGGTGACACCATCAGTTATGTCTTCAGAAAATTTGGGCCTAACAACAGCTAAACCCACACTGCTCCAGGAACACTAGAATCTCTCTCTCTCTTTCTCTCTCTCTCTGGTCAATTTCTGATCATTCTCTGATTCTACTAATTTGCATTCTGGTCATCATCATCATCTCCACTCTAGAGAATCCTCCCTAGGTTGTTATACTAATCCCTAAAAAGCTTATGATTGGTCAGTCTATGGGGTGGTTACACTTCAGCCAATCAACAACTAAATTGATAACCTAAAATACAACATTATTGCATTAACTAGAACATTTTCTTTAACACTATATTTTCCTCTTCTGTCTCGTCTATGGCTACATTGTTCCATCTTTGTTTAAACACTTCTCTTCAGGAAGAAACTTTTACAGTATCAACTTAACTTCCATCCTCGAGAAAAAAACACATATTAGTAACATTCTCAAACAATAGAACATTCAACTTATGCAATGCTTGGTTAAAACACAACCTTGTAAGACATAATGCAGCAACCCACTAGGGGTAGCTGTGGACATAGCTACTAAAACTCTGAATGCACTTTTATGAAAGCATTGAATTATGGAAAATAACCACAACATTTAATTAGAGTTTTGCTCAGTTAGGAACAGAAAATGAACTGTGGCAACCATTTTAAAAAGTCACCCGTTTTACATGTTAATTCATCATACATTTAGTTACACCAAAACCATTAATAATCCTATTAAAAAATGAACACTCTCTCACTGCTCTCATGCCTGTGTCAGAAGGGCAGGGCTTAGCCTTTGATCCCAAGACCACCAAGGGTCAAGGGCTAGATAGCGGAACTCCTGATCAGTTGCCTCATGATAAGAATAGACTTCCTCTATCTTGATCCCAGCTGTGAGTCCTCCCCTCCAAGATGGTGAAACACCAGTCTTTGACACTTGAAATACATTTTGATAAAGATAGCTAGAATGGAATGTTTTTGATACAAGGATGTCTATAACCCTTTAATAGTCTTGGAGAGTAATTCCTCCGTAAATATTGGTAAAATAAACTGTGCTTGTCATGCAGTGAATTCAGAGGAGATTTATAAAAAAATGGGCATGGTTTGAAGAGTGAGCTACAAGGTAAAGGAATCCTAACGAAGAAAAAGTTAAGCAAGTCATTGCATTTAGACTGTGATTCGGAGCAGTGGTATTTTGGCCTGTTTACCAAGTTGGCTTTCAATAGCTGGAATAGTGTCACTAGTTTCAGTGTTTATTCGAAAGCCAGAGGCAATCGTAAAAGCTTGTATACAATATGCAATAAAATCAGTAAGCATATAAAATCAATAATTCAAAATTTCTGATTAAATTCAGATGTTACGGGATCACATCCCACTCCATGTAAATTGCATTCTCATTTGGTAAAAATTGCAAAAAACAAGAGCTGCTCTACAGCATTTGAATCTATACTCCCTCAAAAGGGGCTCCAAAAAATGAGATCCAAAAACAGATGAATATTTACAGAAAAATGTGAAATATAACATTAATTGGACATATAAAAATCAACACTTCGTAAGTTTATGATAAAATACAGTTGATTTATAGAAAATATCCCACTCCATAACTTATTTCATAATAATTGCTAAAAACGAAGAATTAGTTTACAGTGTTTAAATCTGTATTCCCTTAAAAGAGGCAGGAAAGAATGAGATGTAAAAACACCATACATTTGCAGAAAAACAAAATAACAAAATAAATATATATATTAGGTGCAGATACCATCAAATGGACATACACAATCTTTTACTTTTTTTACAAACTGTCCCAAGGGGAAACATAAAAGATGAATACTCATAACCACTCTGAACTTCAAAAACAATGCCCTCTTGCAACTGATGCGTATTAAGTCCACATACGGCTCCAACCACGACTGGACGTTAATATTGCATATTGAAATACCAGTGGCTTTCCAAGTTCATCATTTTCCTTTAATATACTTCAGCAGTCCAAAAATAGACTGTTAACATCCACCTTGTCCTTTTTACATCTTGTTGTCAGAATTTCAAATAAAGAGGGTTTTCCATACCCTAAACCTCTGCCTAATATATGCAAGCTAGGATATTTTCAGACCATCCACACATCTTAAACCATGTTTAATTATGGCCTGATTTAGAGTAGTCTGGGGGTTGTTCCAAATTTAAATCCACAACAAAAAGGGCCCACTTTTATATCAAGACATGGCAAAGCAAGGTCTTCATGACAAAAGTAATTCCAGGTTGAATGTGAAAGGGATAGACGCCGCCATAGTTCACTGCAGTGACACCTTCAGCATTATGAATGTCTAGAAGAGATGAAATCGTTTACTTCTACTACTTTACTAACATAAAAGATTGAGCTTAAAACCTGAGTGAACTTCTGCCCAAATTTACAAAAGTGTCAAGTAACGCAGCGTGGCAGCCAAAATATTGTGCTGTGTTGCGTGACGGGGGAGAGTAGGAGAGTGCCATATCTGCAGAGATGGTGCTTTCCTCCCCTCTCACTAGTTCTGGCACAAAACGTTGTTGTGAGCACCACTCACACACCTTGAGATACAGTGAAGGCAGTGCACATGGGTCTGGCATAGGTTTTATGCTGGAAGGGTTCCTTTCCAATACAATACAGTATGATTAGACAGCTTGTAGAGTGCAGCACAAGCAAAATAGGAAAAGAACGGAGAAATAAAACATTCCTCCTTTCTACACCTGCTTTTAAGTGATTTAATTCTTGGTCCAAAATCCTTTCTACTATTGTTAGTAGATAGGATTTTGTGTCAAGAACCATGGGTGGTTGCATAGGGATGCCCATGTACCATCTATGGAACAACTCCTCAACACAGGGTAATGCAAAGCAGCATTTAGTTCTGCTTTGCGTTATTTCAGACTACTTTCGTGCACAAAACCAAGTCGTGCACTGTAAAGTAAACTGTTAAAGAACATTTTATGCTGGTTTGTGTCACTTTTGTGATACAAACACAACACAAGATATTTCTAAATCTACTTCTTTGATTTACAATATGAAACTAAAATACAACACCTAGGTACAGGAAACTAGTCACACTCACAAACGTGTTGTCATTTATGCCGAGAGAGTTAGAACTGGGGATTCTGGTTTGCCACAGTATGCACCCTGTAGAAGCATGACCCATCATTTCCAGTCAGGGTAAGCTAGATACACACTTAGAGATAACCTGTGGTCAACCTCTGATAGCTTGGCACTAAGCAACCAAGCTCATCTAAAGAGGCAGTGTGTAACGTATTTGTGCAACACACACACACACAGAGTAACACAATGAAAACACCACAAAAAGACTATTCAAGTTTAGAAAAATGAATAATCATGTTATGAGTAAACCAATATCAAAACAACAAAAATCCAATAAGCAGAAGCGGAGTTATGAGTTTTTAAATAATAAGCCAGAAATGGTGCTTAGTTGTCAATTATGCTAAAAGTTTATTTGATGTCACGCTAGAAAAGGGTACATTCAAAGTTTAGGTGTACAATGATGGAGGGCAGGCTAGCTACAGGATCCACTTAGGGCCCGCTGAAAAAAGTGCTGTAGATGGAGCAAGCGTCGGCATCGAAGACTCGATGCATCAGTTCTGATCCTTGCAATGAGGTAGATGCATAATTGTTGTCCAGCCTCATAGTTGGGTCTCACCTTGGTCTCGAACTCCATTGAGACATAGTCACTGTGTTGTAAGTGAGCTGCACAGACTGTAGTCATTGAGCCATGCTGGCTGTAGAACCTCTGTCGTCGAGCAGGCTCTGCGTCAGCATCAAAGGGTGCAAGTTGGTACCTATTGGTGCAAAGTCTCTGATGCGTCACAATCAATGTAGAAAAAGCTCACTAGAACTGGGCCTAGGACTGGTATGACATCTCAGGCAAGGGTAGGAATCACAGATGGCAGAGTCCAGCAGTAAGGTTGTAGGAAGTCCTTGACGGTCCTGAGAATTTATAAACAGGAGGCAAGCCAACAAGCCCTTTTAATCACTCTGGGTTCAGATGAGAGGTATCCAGTCCTTTCCTCAGCTGTGTCTGTGTAACCATTCCATCTTTAAAGCTCACAAAGCCCAAAAGGAAAGCAAAAGTAGCTAATAGGGGACTATGGTCAAAATTAACATCTAAGATTTAATGCTTCGCCAACTTCTGAAACAGATCTTGAAAAGTAAACATGGAGGCACAAACTCTTCCATGAAAAGTGGAATCCTAGTTTCACTATTACAATCAGTCTCATGAATATTGAACAGGTCAAGAACCAAAATGCAAGTACCCAATTGCACACCTTTGTGGTCAGGAGGTCCCTGCATATAAAGATCAGCAGAGCTATGTTGACAGTCAAATACATCTACTGTACAAAGATTGAATTTAGCATTAAAATCACTGTAGAGAAAGACATTACACCCTTCCTGGATAGCATTATCGATCAACAAAAGTACCCACTAGAAAGATCATTATTATAAAAATTAATAATCAATAGATTGAACAATCCCATGACATTGTATGTAGAGGTAGTTACCTATTGATGATATTATGATTTCACCGAAATCACATCCACTTTGTATTTTTCCTTGATTCTTTAAAAAAGGTAACTTTTAGATACCTTTACATTTATTTTTGCTTAGTTCATTTTCAGGCAATGTATTTGCATTGTATGTTTATGTTTTATGCTTTCATTTGCCTTTCAAACTTGAACAGATTTTTTCTCTTTACTTGGAGGTCAATTTGCTAGCGTTTCAAAGACTTTTCTGTTCTTGCCTCTTGTATTTAAAAATCCAATGCTTAATGTCAGCTAATAAGGCTTTTTCAAGGAGAATATGTCTTGTTAGTACACCTTACAATAGGTCACTTAAGCTGATTTCCAAAGAATTCAGTTGTATAAAATGTATTTAATGTTTTTTGCACGCAATAACCATAGTCATAGATGTTGGAAAATGGCTTGCTACCTATATAACACCATAGACTTTTGCTTTTTGAACTATCTGATTTTTTTAACTTCTGCTGTGAGTCTCACCAACTGAACCTCCTTCACTGTACAATGTTAAAATGGATTGTGGGTGCTAACCACCAGTGCCTTTTTTTAAAACAAGGTCCTCTGCTGCACAGCTGGGATGAAAGGCTTTGGCTTAGCTGCATGTGAACATAGATTTCTCCTGATCTGTGCAGGCTGAGCGACTAGGTCTACATTGCAGTTCAGCCTGCTATCTGTGCACAGGTAACCTGTTTCAAAATTGAATGTTTATTGGTTTGTGTGGACCTGTACAGACTTTATAGTGTGGGTAAGCATTCATGGCATGGGTCTGTAGTGTTTTCTAAAAAGAATATGTGATTCACTTCATTGTTCATTATGGGTGTAATCTGTACCAAACAAGCACGGTTTCTCCATAGTTAGATTTATAGATTTCGGTGGCACACCAATCATAAATGCAGATTTAATTCATATAATTTTTGTCAAACCAGCACTCCTTCTGGCTCTTGAAATTTCCTAATTTTTTTTTTTACTCAACTCAACAATGTATTTCTTGCTTTCTTTCACCCTCCATGGCCAAGTAAATTAATTTACCAACCAGCAGGAAAATCAAAGGCAAAATGGCATAATTAACCAGTGATTATGCTGGTTCCTGGGACAGGAAAGGGCAGGGGCAGAATCTGCACATGATAACTACTCGTTACACTTCACGAGGTCTGGAATGGTTCATCCTAAGAAGAAAAAAAGGTGAGAAGCCCTGACCTCTTGAGCCAATCACAGAAGAGCTCCCATTTGAAAAGACCAGCTGTGGTAGATAAGAAAGAGCTGTGTTAGCTAAAGTTGTGACTTAGGCCCTTATTATGATCTCGGCGGTTAAAACTGCTGAGATCCGTGTTGGCGGTCAAAAGATGACTGCCAGTGCGACTACCCCCGCAGGCCGTATAATGTTTTCGCCGCCGGGCCATCGGGGAAAAGGGCTGTAACATTGACGGTGGCTCCAAATGGAGCCGCCGCAAATGTTGGTGTGTGGTGGGTGCAGTTGCACTCGTCACGCAGATTACTGCCCGTAAATCGGACAGGGACCTGTGCGATAGGGCACCTCACAGGGGCCCCTGCACTGCCCATGTCAAGAGCATGGGCAGTGCTCCCAATTCGCCCCAAGATACTCATTCTGCCAGCCTTTCCCTGGCGGTGTGAACCGCTGGGAAAAGGATGGTGGAATGGGTATCATTATCCGGAGGGCAGCGCTGCTTGCAGTGCTGACCTGTCGGATTGGAATACACCATCCCCGCCAGTGTTTCCGCTGGCGGGGGCAGTGTATTCCGCCCTGGGGTTTAGTGCGGGTTATTATATGGCGGTCTGGGCCGCCATGCCAGATGGCGGTATTTACCGCCGCTGCTAGGATCATAATGAGGGCCTTAGTATTACACTGGACCACTTCAAGTCACCAAATTGGAATTTCCCAAAACTGTGCTCAGGACGCTTGTGGTAGGGGTGCCGTGACATAGTATTCTAAGACTAGGCAGATGTGCCTAACGAACTTCCTAACCCCATTTAAATCCTTAAGCATATGGGAAAGATTTAGAGAGAGAAAGGATTGATATTGAAGGGCCTTGAAAGAGACCAGACTCCTATCTGGAATGTTGGAGCATCTCAGACTTTGACTGAATATGAGTCTGGGGATTCATCTACAAGACCAGTGGCACCGGCTACCTTACAACCTTCACAGGACAGTAGAGAGATGGAGCGGCTGGAGGGCACTGAAGGTGAAGGGTTCCCATGCAACTTCTGAGAACTGGGCTTGCAGAGGGATATCCTTCATCATAAAGATATTCCCTGACTTCTGCCACCCATGGGTGACCTGGAAGTGGAAAATCAATTGATGCTGTGGGCCTGAAGAGTAAAAGCAAGGACTGTATGATTTTGCTGAAGGTGACTCTTAAATGGCAGTAGGGAAGGCACTGGGGTCTTCCCCAACAGACGGGGAGCCAAGAAGAAAATTTCTCTGAGAGGCAAGGGAGGATAGAGGATAGGAGGTGCAACCAACAGGAGCAAAATGAGTCCGAGATTGACTAAAATGAGCAAATGGGACAAGAACAAAATGGGAGAAGATAAGGATCCAGGATTCCACTCTCCACAAGTAGAAAACTCCGGTAGTGTGGTCAAGCCTCCAGGGAGATGTATGCCTTGGTTGCTTATGTGGTATCCTCCCTTATTTTTATCAGATGACACCCATTTCAATGGGGACGGACAGTGAAAAACAGAACAACAAAATGAGAACTTCAACACTCTTTTAGGAAATTTTCCTGAGGAGGCCTCTATCTTGTCATAGACAGAAGAAAAACCACAACATGAACACCACTGCACTCCTAGTCTTTGCTCTTAGGGAGCATCAAAGCTCCCAGAGCATGGCAGCATGTCTCCCCTCCTCCTCATGCTCAAGTCTGGGCCAAGCAGAGAGCACACTGTTATCCCCACCCACCCATGCATGTTGAAAATGAGTATCTGAATTCTTGCATGCTGGCTGAGCAGAGAGGCAGCTGTGTCACGCAGTCTTGGGCTACCAGCATGATTCTAGAATTTACTACGTTCTAAGATTTTAAGAGAAGGTTGGGGCATGCTGATTAAAAAAAAAAAAAAAAAACAGGCACCCCAAATACCTCAGGCAAAAGGAGAACTACGGAATTATCTGGACCGTGCCTCGCCAATATATTGTAATATATTATGGGTCTGCAAGGAGAGCTGCGGCCCACAAAGGAGGAGTAGCCCAGAGGTTTTGAAAATTACACACTAGGGCCCATATTTATACTTTTTGATGCAAAACTGCGACAATGCAGTTTTACGTCAAAAATATTACCGCCGGCTAACGCCATTTCTTTGCGCCGTGCAGGCGTCAAATTTATACTTTGACGCACGGCGGCGCAAACAACAGGTGTGAGTTATTTTTTTTTACTCAAACCACTGCGTCACGTCGTAAAGGAAAATGACATTACTGTGGCGAAAATGACTGTGAGCCGGTTTACGATGCCGCAAACCGGATACACGCCGTTTTTTCACGCAATTGCATCAAAAAGCGACGCAATCACTGCAAAATGTGCATAGGAGAGCCAAAACGGATCCCAGATGCTTTCACAGACCCCAGGAAGATGGCAACAGACCAGGAACCAGCCAAGAGGACCCACACAAGACCCAGGACAGGGAGAAGAAGAAAAGAAAGTGTCGCTTCAGTGCAGAAGAGCAGGAAATTCTGGCTAAAGAGGTGACGGAACACCAGCACCAAGTGTTTGTCACCTCAAAGTTGCCAATCAGTAGGAGAGAGGCAATATGGCAACAAATAGTTGACAAGATCAACATTGTGGCAGAAGTTCGGAGAATAGTCATCGAGTGCAGGAAACGCTGGCATGACTGCAAGCGCTGGACCAAGGAAAAGATGGCCAGGAACAGGAAGGCAGCACTGCATCCTGGAGGTGGGAGTCCAGCACACCAGGAAGCCCTGGACCACATGGAGGAGATGGTGGCAGCCGTCATCCCTGAGGAAATCGTCACAGGGATTCAAGGACAGGACAGCGCAGACTACCAGGAGACAACACACATGCAGGGTAAGTCGCATGGGGAATTGAAATGCACAAATGTTAACTGTAAGCAGGGGGGTAGACATACCTACTACAAAATGCATGTAAGTCATGATATTCAGGGAGTGGAATGGGTAAAGGGGCACGGCATGGGGGCATGGCCCATTCTGAGGCAACCTGGGGCACACTACTACACAACACCAATGACCTTTGCATGGGGGTATGCTGCCATGCCAAGGATGTTGCAAAGGTGAAGCCAGGCCAGGAGGGCAGGGTACAACATAAAACTGGCAGCCCGTCATTAACATTAGGAGGTACACAGCACTAATGTCATACCCATGCTGCATTTGTCAGGGTCCACACTGTGCCTGGGTCACAATAGCTCCAATGACACCATGCAACATCCCAAATGTCATACTGCTCAGACAACAGCATTGAGGGGGAGGACACATGTAACTGGTCACAGAAATACACCTGCACAGTCAAAGGCGGAAATAGAACACTGCTATGACTATCAGTGAAATCCAATGTACCACACCTTCCCCAACATCAGCAGTACACTTTACTAATGCTGACATCCATATTGTGCCATAACAAAGCTAGACAAAGTATATGCCACATCTCAACTACATATAGGTGGATGTGAAAGATCAGAGACTGGGGCATGTCCAGATTGTTAAGTGTGGTGCTTGTGCCATCAGAGCACCCAGAGCCAGCGAAAGGCCTCACCATGAGAATGAAAGTAGACAGAGGGTTGAGTAGGACAAAAAGGTGGCAATTCACAATTTGGCCAGAACCAACACCTAGAGGATGTGATGCTGACAAGTCCACAAACTGACCACAATACATGTAACATGCAGGTGGGGCATCGGTCTGGGAGAATGCTATTATGAAAGACAGGAACAATGAACAGGAACCAAGATCACAATGTTAAAATAATCGGAAGGCAGGCATGTCACATTACAAAGCCCACAACACAGACACACTAATTGTACCGTATCTCATTGCAGAGGACTATGGCTCTCCTGCGGATGTGCCTGTCCTGGACTTCCCTGATGACATGGAGGACGAGCTGACAATCATCAGCCAGCAGACCCTCCAAGATGTCCTTGGAACCCTCCAGAGCCTACCTTCAGTCACAAGGAGGAGCACAGATACAGCAACCATCACAGAGGACCCACCCACCACCCCAATTGTACGACCTGCCAGCTCCTACTCAGCTGAGGACTCTGACGACAATGGCACCAGCTTTGAGCAAACTGTAGTTGGAGTACAGCGGGAGCTGGCCAAGGAGGTGCGGGTGGGGATGCAAACTATGGCAGCCAGCCTAGAGGGTGTACGTTCGTGCATGATGTCAACTGAAGAACAGGCAGCAGCTATGCAAGGGCGAACAACAATCTTGCAGGAAGTTGAAAAAAGGTTGAAGGAAATCAGCACAGCTGTAATAGAGTTGACCCAACACCTACAACAACAATCCTGTCAATGCGCGCACAAATGCAATATTGAACCCCTCAGGGCCGACCTAGCTGCCTACCATCGTGATGTGGCTGCTATTCTTAAGAACCAGCAGCTCCTCCTTGCTGCAGTAATGCCCTTAAGACCCCCACAGTTAGCAGCTACCAGGATGTCTGACTCCACGTTTTCAAACACTGAGGTGTGTGTTGCCCCTTCACAATCACCAGCACCAAGGGTAGAGGAGACTACACACACATCAGAAGATGAAGACGTGGAGCAGACCACCTTCACCCATAAGAGTACCCGGTAGCACTAGTCCCTGCCACACAGCCACCTATTACCAAGGTACTGTGCTTTGTAACATGCCAGTCTTGCAACAACTGTACTCAAGCATTGTTCTTCAACCCACTGTTTATCTTGTCAGCCTGCCCTGTGATTGTCTCTCACTAACTGATTGGCAAATCCTGTCCCTCTGCACTGTCTGACACTTCACCCCAGCACAGCATGTCCAATGACATACCTTTTGCACTTGTGTAGCATCACAATGGAAGATGTCACACTAATAGACTCACAAACATGGACAATGTACATAGAGCACTATAGCACTTTTAAATAAATTGTGATGGCCATCAGTGATGTTAACCTCAGCTCAAGGATCATTGATTGTCTATACACCTGACCTGAATGATTCTTGGCTGATAACTATGCACGGTGGCCTGGATTATACCATCATCTGCTCTCGCTGAGGGTTATTTCTGAGCAAAATATAAACTATCCACCAAAATGCTGTGTTGTACAGAATGACGCCTCCTCAAGGGATGTCTAATCCAGAACATAGTGCCTTCGATTGTTACTGAAAGTAAAAACTTACGCGTGTGACATTTTTGCCAACTTTTACCTAACACACACCAAACAGCATGAAGGGATGTATATGAGTTTCCATACAAATAAGAAACCGTGCTGAACATTGTAACAAATGATATGTGTGAGTTATGTGTACCATACTACATGAGAGCATACTACCACTCACCTTATAAGGATTTGCTTGGACATCAGGCTGCAGGCAGACTTTACAGTGTCCCCAATACCAAATCTGGTAGCAAAGTATGCGACATTGAAAACATACAGCACAAAATAACCCCACTTTCGGATCCATAGTAACCGTGAGTGGTGGGTGCAATGGATGGCCGAATTTTAGTAGGTATCTTTGGTGTAGCTGCCAATGTAACAGCTCAGTTGGGATATGGTTGCAGCATGGGACACAAAAGCTAATACAAAAGACCCTGATCTACAAGCATGTGACACATACTCTAAAGGGTTACCTAGATATTTATTAAACAGTAAAAACAGAAGCTAAAAGCATGGGAAACACCTAACCTAACCTATTCTACTCTAACTACACATTAGCCACAACTGTCCCTAACTAACCTAAGCTAAACTTACTTATCACATTTAACGAAACAATCTAAGCATCAACGCCCATCCCACTTACAAGACGGAAAACATGGAGGACAACAGATACTAACCTAAACACATACTATCTAATACTAAACAAATATATATATATATTTTGTATTTTTGTTTACATTTTTTTTTTTTTTACATTTTTTAATACACCAAAACCCCAACATTGCGACACACATACCCACCCACACACATAATAAAAAACAGTTGAAAAATAGTATGAAATCCCCACGCCCCCACCCACTACTACTAACTAAACTAACAGCCTATACTAACCTAACACTAAGCCCCCTAAACCCACTAAGTTAAAGAACCAGGAAAGAGGAGGGAGGGGATGGAATCATGTCTGAGTAGAAGCCTACAAGTTGGCCCTCCTCAGGGTCTTTTTAATGGCACGCACCCTCCGGTTAACTTGTGCCACCTCTTGCTGCAGTCTGGTCATTTTCCGTAGGGCACAGTCCAAGTTCCTTTGCATCTGGGCAAAAGCTGCAGGGTCTATGGCTGCAGCAGGGGTGGTCTGGGTGCCAGTCGATGAAGTATGGGCCCTTGTCGGTGCCATGTCCGTAGGCTGAGGTGCAGGTGATGCTTTGACGATCCTGGAGCTGTTGCTGTAGATGATCCAGCAAAGGTCCCAGCTGCTGTTGGTGCCACCTGGGTGGTAGTGGTGTTGCTGGTGGTGGTGGCTGTGGTGGACACTGAAGGGGCCCCTTGTGCAAATGCCCTCCTCACTCCGGAGGCTCTTTCATGGTGATATTGTCTTGCCATGTTGTGGTACCTAGACTCCACATCCAGAATGTGGCGGTAACGCATTGCCCTGCGTTGAAACTCTCGAAGCTGGATGTAAGTCATATTGGCAGTTGTTAAGAAAAATAGAAAAACAAACATTAGGTACTGCATTGTGTTCAGTGGCTCAAGAAGTAACTCAAACAATACATCTAATGTACCTGTAACAGCCCATATCATCATACAGATCACTGATAGTCCCTGAGTAAGTACATGGCAAGCCAGCCTACACATGTTCTATCATCAAATAGCACATCCAAACCCCACAAGATGGGTAACAACTGGAATGACTTTGGCATCATAGTTCTGCCAGTTGTCAGGTAAAAATCATGCTGCATATCCTCCACCACTGACAGGCCAACAAATGTCTATGTTCTGGATGGCAATCAAGGGCCACGAGATCTGCGAGTTGTAAATGGACTCTCCAGTATAGAATGCATGTGCTAATCATGAGTGGGTATCCTAGGTTTGTTTTATTGATTTACATGTCTGTGTACCAAACTTGGATCATCAGTCCTAGGTACACTATTCACAACCCTACACCTGTGTCTGGGGGTGGGGAGACAGGCAACTAATAATTTCTAACAACAAGGACACCCAGCCAGCTTTGGAAAGCTGTACATGGGTATGGCCAGCACACCACAGGTAAGGAGGAACTCCAAATAGGATACACCCAGACCTTGGACAATCCCATCAACATTTATCTTTGGAAATGCAGACCATTGTCTACATCATTTCCTACCAGTAAGCCATGACTTACAACAAACAGATAGATGCAAGCACACCTCTGGCCATGAGCTGCATGCACACCTAGGCCATTGTACTCAAGTGCCTCATACTCGTAGCACAACATGTGGAGCTACATGCTGCTAGGAAGTTAAACATACAGTCCAACATGTTCATTAGTGAATAGGGAAGCTGAAGTATGTGGGTAAGACTTTGGCATTCCTATTCTGGGAGAATCAGGGTCTGACTGGCTGACTAATTAACTAATATGGTCCACTGCTAAATTTTCTGATTTCAAGTTTTATCCACATAACTCATCCCTATTCACATTGCCGTGTCTACAGGACTGACCTAGAATCCTAAAATATGACAATACGATAAGGATTGGCCAACTCAAAGATGGTGATAAAATGATACTCCACTCAAGGAACAAAACAGATGATTGACCAGCGCATCACACCTTGCTATGTGTCCAACACACAGGAGTCAATCACACATCATCAGCAAACACAACACAGAACAGAAATATCAACACTTACTGAAGATGTCTGGGTCCGCAAATCGATCCACCTCTCCAATAGTGTAGGGTGCAGGTCCACCTGTAAGGCATGGAAGGGAGAAATGTGCTCAATGTCTGTGCACTGTACAACACATCAAAATACAAATACTATGTGTAATATTAACTCAGAAAGTAAAGCCTCTCAGACATGATGATGCTGCTTCCTATATACCACTGCAAACACGTACAGACCAGGGGACTCCAGTGAGTGATACACAAATATCTGCACACATGCCGTGGCCCTAACTATCATGTGGTGGCAAACATGCTCCTTCATTAGTGAGCAGACAAAATGATGGAGTATATTCCTCTCATCATGTGTATCCATGAGAGACATCCAAAGCCACTTTCTGTGAGGACTGCAATACCAGTCACTCAGACATTGTGACTAAGACCAATTTTAGACACACAGGTACAATGTACAGAGGGCCAGGGACAGTTGTTATCCTCACATTGTATCATTTTCTTCATTTGATGTGCCACAGCTATGGCGAGTTGCACCAACCATAGAGATATGAATCCGTGTGCATACCTTTTGCCAGCCATCCCTAAATGAAATGTGGCACTACAAACTCAAAATCTCAGTCTAAGATGTTACCTGAGGTAAGCTATAACTTGTTACGTATGTGTCAGAATCCAGTTCAGACATGTATCCGAAAACAATTGAGGGACACAATATTTCAGGATCATTTGTGGATTTCCAAGACGTTTCCTGATACACTCAGCGACCACACATGAAAAATATGTTTGAGCCACATTGCCATCATCAACTGATGTGAAGACAGCACTAATTTTCAGGCTCTTGTTGTGTTTATAAAGTTAGTCTAGCTGTTGCGTCAACAAATGACAGTAATGTGTAGGAAATTTGTATACCTCACAGGCAACTGTGGCCCATATCTATACATATTTTGCACCTCATTTGTGTTGCTGTTTGACACAAAGGTGGCGCAAACTTACAAAAAACAATTGTATTTTGTAAGTTTGCGCTGCTCTTGCTTCAAAACAGGTCAAAATTGCAGTGCTAACAAAGTAGAAATATGGCCCTGTATCTTTCCACATGTTCAAAAACATTGCCGGCAGAATATGAAAAAATCAGCTACTGTCACTACAGAGCATTTAAACGTGCACATTACTCTGATTTGTACTCCATCAACAGGGCCACCAATCACAATCCCCAGGTGGTCCAGCAGATCTTACTCCCTGGCAACAAGGTCAGCTCAGCGGTGCTTCAGATGGTGGTCATTTTGCGATGTGTTGTATATTCTCTGCAGATGGTACAACACCTTTGCCCACCGGAGCCTCCTTGCCTCTGTGTGATAGCCTCGGATCACATGACCACCTGCCTCTATCATCAGGGGCAGGAAGTGGCACACCAGCCAAATAAAACCACCCAGCTCCTCCTCTCCTATCCTGACAAGACGAGGCCTACCCAACATTATTGCGCCAAAAATATAGAGGGGATAAAGGAGAACAAAGGAGAATAGAGGGAAAGTAGGACAGGAAAATGCAAAATAACTACAAACACAGCCCAACTATACCCAAACTACCACTACCCACAACAGACTCCCAACACAACAAAGACAAATGTTGACAACACAAATGACCACAAAAACAGACAGGATACCACAGACATGTATTATACACAAAAAGACAATTTAAAGACCACACTGGAAACAAAATCACAAAATGCAGAAAGAGACAAGTCTATACACAGCCACACAGTCCAGAATTATCACAGACTGTAAAGTGAAAGTACACCCACTGTACCAAATCTGTAAACAGGATAACCTATTACATCACTTCCTGCCTCAAATGCGGTGTGTTTTACTTGTTATGCATCAAAATATAATGATGCTTGCAGTCTGTGCGTCAGTTTTATTTTACGCACATGATAAGAAATAACCCTGCATCCATCTTGTTAAATATGTGTTATACTTGACCAATTTCCGGGGGGACAGTGTGGGAATTACCGCTCAGGGCCAATGGATGTTTCAGGGCACTGTGCCTCATATTTCGATGTATATGCATAATTTTTAGATGCATGTGCGTCTTTTTTTTACGCATATGCGTCAAAATGTCTGTCATTAACAGGGTTTGGGTCATTTCTTATTTTGAATGGGACATGACAGTTGTGAAAATACAGAGGTAGGCTGATTGCACCCACATTGAGCACTATGGTGTATGGGCACATGTGACAAATCATACTACTGCGGACCATGATCCTCTACTTGGTGTACTGGATTTTCACACTTCACTGACGCAATAGATGGCCAAAAGTGTGGGATACAATTATGTATTACCCAGTTTGGGCATGTTTTGCGTCAAAGAGGATAGCAAGGGGGTGCAACTCACTACAATAACTCAACGCCTATGGGTCAATGTGTGTGATTTGGCTACAACGATTGTTGTTGACCCCCTGTGTGAACATCACAAGATGCATTTTTGCTAATCTGCTTGTATGCATGTGGAGTCATTGGTTGTCATTACAACCCAGGCGGTCGGTGTTAAAGCAGCAGGCTGGCAGTAAATAAAATGGAAATACGACCGTGGCGGAAACCGCCAACATAGACAGACACTTTAACACTCCGACCGCCACAGCGGTACAAACAAACACCACGGTGGTAACTGCCAACAGACAGGCAGAAGACAATGTACCACCCACAGAATTAAAAGCCACCAATCTGCCATCTTTGCCGGATTCACACGGCAGAAACAGGATTTTGAAGGGAAAACGCTCACCTCTACACACCCCACGAGGAAACAGGATGCCATGGAACCGGAACTTCAGATACTCCCAGCCTTTATGCTCCTGCTCCTCTACCAGGAGCACGAACGCCGGCGGAGAAGACCATGGTGAGTACTGCACCTACAACACAGGGGAGGGGGAGGGGGAGGGAAAAGAGAGTGACACACTGTCAACACCAGGCAGTGCGTGCTCTATTGGCGGCTAGAATGCAAAAACCCAGCACTCTCAAAACAACATAATTTATCCATTGTGTAGTCAGCAGACCTCCATGTTCGTGACTGCTTTTAAATAAAGCATTTTTTTTTTTTTAAGTGTAGCCCGTTTTCCTTAAAGGAAAACGAGCTGCACTTAAAAAAAATCCAAAACCTTTAGTTTCTGTATTTTTTTAGGGTAGGTAGTGGTCCCTTGGACCACTACCTGCCCTGAAAAAATAATTTGGGGTCCATTCACAAAGAGGAAGGGGTCCCATGGGGACCCCTTCCAATTTGCGAGTGGGTTACCATCCACTTGAAGTGGATGGTAACTGCAACACCATTTGCGACCGCATATGCGGTCGCAAATGGTATTGCATACCACTAGGAATCGCAAATAGGAAGGGAACACCCCTTCCTATTTGCAATTCTGAAATTCATTTTGCGAGTCGGTCCCGACTCGCAGAATGCATTTCTGCATAGGAAAATGCTATTTGCGTCTCGCAAACGGCAGTTTTTGCCATTTGCGACTCGCAAATCCTTTCCTACATCTTGCCCTTAGTCATTTTAAACTTAATTCGTAGAATGTTCATGTTTTCAGAATGACTATGCTTAGAATCATAGTCTAGTATTGATTTCAGGAGATACAATTTTCATATTGTGTGTTCTAACCTTTTTCTTACTACAGATCTCCTTCCCAGCTGTTTCCCTTCCTAATCCCCTCTTCCCCTCTTGAACTCTCTTAGCCTCTGTGATTTATCTATCAGAGTCTTGGAGCTGTTCAGTGGCGGATGTGTTGGGAACGTGCGCAGACCCCGAGGATCTGGTGACTCTGACACGCAACACCCCCACCCTCACCCACAATACCATACACCACACAACACCATACAAATACATATTGATACATCACAGTTACCCCCCAACCCCCTGGAAGAATGCAAGGACAAAAGGAAATGAGTTGAATGATTGTAATATATTAAAATACAGTAATCACAAATATTTACATACATACACATTTACACTATGAACAATTATATACACCAAGAACACAAGTCCAAGGTATTCCACCATCATAGTCTGTGGACCACTGGGCCCAAAAGGCATGGGCGAGGCCCACACTCAATACCCAAACAAGACGGAGAGAACACTGCAGGGGCATCAGATAGAAATTAAACAGGCACCTCAGGAGGAAGGGAAGGGGGGGGCACCTCAGCCGGATGAGTGCACGACGTCAGCTCCAGGAGGGGGATCAATGCCCATTGATGTATCCTGGGGATTGCAAAGCCACAGTCTCTCAAGTCTCTCCAGTGGGTGGGTTGCCCACTGCTTTATCCTGGGGAGTGCAAAGCCACAGTCTCTCAAGTCTCTCAAGTGGGTGGGTTGCCCACTGTTTAATCCTGGGGAGTGCAAAGCCATAGTCTCTCAAGTCGATAACAGTGGGTGGGTTGCCCACTGTTCAATCCTGGGGAGTGCAAAGCCACTGTCTCCCAAGTCTCTACAGTGGGTGGGTTGCCCACTGTTCAATCCTGGGGAGTGCAAAGCCACAGTCCCTCAAGTAGATAACAGTCTCCACTGGTTCTGGAGGGGGCTTGGTGCCCAGAGTGTTTCATCCTGCCAAGGACAGAGGTACTGGATGTAGCTCTCCACTGGTTCTGGAGGGGGCTTGGTGCCCAGAGTGCTTCATCTTGCCAAGGACAAAGGTAGTGGATGTAACTCTCCACTGGATCTGGAGGGGGCTTGGTGTCCAGAGTGCTTCATCCTGCCAAGGACGGAGGTAGTGGATGTAACTCTCCACTGGTTCTGGAGGGGGCTTGGTGCCCAGAGTGCTTCATCCTGCCCGTTGCGGCCTCAGTAGCGTAGTAATCATTGGCGCTCACTGTCCTGCGGTGGTGCTGGCGGTCTTGTCCTGGGCAGCGGGGCTTCTGCTGGCGGTCTTGTCTTGGGCAGCGGGGCTGCTGGCGGTCTTGTCCTGGGCAGCGGGGCTTCTGCTGGCGGTCTTGTCTTGGGCAGCGGGGCTGCTGCAGGCGGTCTTGTCCGCCGTGCTGATCTTCCCAGACTTGCCGGTTTTAATGTACTCCTTCACCAGCTTGGATGGTGTCGCAGCTGTCTCCACACTCCCAACTGTACCCCTGGGAGCGGCTTTGGTGGCTGATTTCTTTCCCCTCTCCCGCCGGGCACTGGCCAACATTTTATGCTTGACAGGTGGGGGACTGTCCGTACTCTGGCTCCTTGCCACACTGGCTTCCCTGCTGCCTGGTACACTCCTTAATCCGGTGACTACTGGCACCACTGGTCCAGCCGATGTTGTGGCTAAGGTGCTAGGTTGACCTGGAGAGTCGGGCCCTAGGAGACTGAAAGGGTGGTGGAGGTGAGTGAAAGAGGTCAAGGTTGGCCAGGAAAAGTTTCTTCAGAACACTGGGACGGGTAGCTGGAGGGGGTTTGGGAGTGGAGGAAGAGGTAGTGGTTGTAGGCGGTGTACGTTTTCAGACTTTGGGTGAAGGTGCATGGGCTGGAGGCTGTCGTGAGGTGGATGGCTGTTGGGTGGGTGTGTGGCTGCGTTTGTGTACCATGGGAGGTGGCCTCACAGACACCATGGGAGAGGACACAGGGGACATGTGAATGGTAGTGGGGTGGTGACTGCACGTGAGCGGGGTGTGGTGGTGGGTGTGCTGGTGATGGACGTAGTGGCTGAGGATGTAGTGCATGCAGGTGTGAGTGGAGATGAGACAGGGAGGGAGGAGGGAGACGAGGAGGAGTGGGACACAGTGGAGGCAGTGGATGTTGGTGTGTCTGCATGTGTGTGATGTTTGCGTTTGCGTTTTTGTGGGATGTGTGGTGCTTATGTTTGCCTGAGCTTCCCTTGTGTGTTGAGGTGTGTGCATGCTGGTCTGATGGTGTGCTTGGGATAGGCTGAGGTATAGGGGTGTGGGTCTGGGTGGAGGAAGTTGGAGGGGGGAGGCTAGAGACAGGGACAATGGCTGCCATCAGCGCTGAGGCCAGAATCTGAAATGCTCGCTGAATGGCTGCCTGACCACAGTGAATGCCCTCCAGGTATGCATTGGTTTGTTGCAACTGCCTCTCTACACCCTGGATGGCATTCAAAATGGTAGACTGCCCAACAGTGAGGGATCTGACGAGGTCAATGGCCTCCTCACTGAGGGCAGCAGGGGTGACTGGGGCAGGGCCTGAGGTGCCTGGGGCGAAGGTGATGCCCACCCTCCTGGGTGAGCAGGCACGGGGCAAAAACTGAGAGGCTGCTGGGAGGGCGGTGCTGGTAGGGGGGGTGGCGGCTGTACCTGTAGATGCGGGGGGCACAGATGGGCCCGACACCGCAAGGGAGCTCTCATCAGAGGAGGAGTCCGAAATGCTGGTGTCAGCTCCTGTCCCCGCCGTGGAGCTCCCCTCACCCTCCATCCCACTGGTGAATTCAGACTCAGTAGTTTCGCCCTCCAGGGCCATGTGGGATGCAGCCCCCTCCTGCCCCGGTGCCACTGCTCCTCCGCCTGATGATGCTAATGCACACAAAGAACAGGGAGACCACAAAAAGGGGGGGGGGGAGACAGAAGAAAGACATGTTGAGTGTATGCAATACCGCTACCATTGGCGGACACGACAGACACAGAAGCCCCCTGCACTATGTCGCGCACTTGGAGTCCACTATTCATTCCCAGGGACATGGGTTACAAGGCTATGGCCAATTTCTGCACACATGGATGTCACAGGAGCCTGACTAGGTGTAGTTGGCACTGTACACAGGTGGGGTGGTGTGCCAAAGGGCCTGCCTTAAGTAGGGTCCTTGCCTACTAAACTCACCCTGGCCTAGGGGAACCCACAGCCCACCTCCCCCACCCAGACACCTACAATGCGTGCTGAAACAGCAGAATGAGTGTATACTCACCCCTTTGTTGCTGCTGTGATGCCCTCAAGCGCCCATCCAACTCCGGGTAATCCACCGCCAGGATCCTGAACATCAGGGGGGTCATGGTGCGACAGGCACCCCTCCCACGTTGGGAGGCCATCCCCAGCTGGGCCTCCGCCGTCTTCTTGCTCCAACGGCGAATGTCCTCCCATCTTTATTGGCAGTGGGTGCTCTGTCTGTGGTAGACCCCCAGGGTCCGGACTTCCTTGGCAATGGCACACCAAATGTCCTTCTTCTGGTGGGCACTGACCTACAGGACTAATACAGGTGAAAAGGACAAGATATTACCGCCTGCACCGTCACAGTCATTGGCCCGCATCCCTACCCTTGCAATGACGCACATGCACTCACTATCTTTTCATGCACGCCTCATTCTCACCCCCCCTATCTTTCATCCACCCCACTCCACACAGGCATTGCCCATACATCATGATCACAGTGTACTTACCTGTTTGTCTGGAGGACTGTCGAGTAGCGCGTACTGGGGGAGGACCCCATCCACGAGTTTCTCCAACTGCCTCCGTGCTGAAGGCAGGAGCCCCTTTCCCAGACACACAAGCCATTGTCTCTTCCAGACTGATGTCACAGCAGCACTTGCAGTGTAGGTCCTCTCCTGTCGATGATCAGGTATGAAGTGATTAAACAGAGAGAAAATGGCGGTCAAGTACGCGGCGGTGCGTACCGTCACCGTTGGGGTACATCGTCATTGGCTCCTGGGACCCACAGGGTCCAATGTTAACCAATGCAGGATTGCGCCACGGTCTTCGACCGCCTTCCGCAAAGGTGTACAACGCCAGCGCAGTTACCTCATATCCCCTAGTCCCACTTCACAGGTCAGGCAGCCACCATTTCATGGGCCCACATGGCATTATTTTTGACTGCGTCACACATATGTAGGCCTTGCCTAAACACTCATTCAGGCTAATTTTGATTTGCTAATATTTTCAGAGTAAGCTGTGTTTACGTACCTCAGAGTTGGTTGACTCTCTGCTCTCTGTTCTCCTCCATGGGCACCGTCCGCAGGGGCATGTGAGGAGATGGCGGCATCCTCCGGTGTACAGACCGCTGGTGGACCTGTCGACAATGGAGGAGCGACATGTGATCATCACCTACAGGCTTGATCGTGCCACAATTCATGAACTGTGTGCCCAGTTGGAGCCAGATCTGATGTCAGCTATCCGCCATCCCGCAGGAATCCCCTCTCAAGTGCAGGTGCTGTCAGTACTCCATTTCCTAGCAAGAGGGTATTTTCAAACTACAGTGGCCATAGCATCAGGGATGTCCCACCCTATGTTTTCCAATGTGTTGTCCAGAGTGTTGTCTGCCCTGCTGAAACACATGCGGAGCTACATCGTTTTCCCTCAGGTGGAGGATTTGCCTACAGTGAAAGGTGACTTCTATGCCCTGGGACATATCCCCAACATCATAGGTGTCATTGATGGGACACATGTGGCCTTGGTACCCCCCACAGGAGTGAACAGGTGTACAGAAACCGGAAGAGTTACCATTCCATGAATGTGCAGATGGTGTGTTTGGCAGACCAGTACATCTCCCATGTTAATGCCAAATTCCCTGGCTCAGTGCATGAGGCTTATATCTTTCGGAATAGCAGCATCCCTTATGTGATGTGGCAACTCCAGAGGCACCGGGTGTGGCTATTAGGTGAGCACATGGACCCAATACAGTGGGAATAGTTGTCTGGGTCTGTGGATGTCCCTATGAGTTCGTTTGTGTTTAACAGTTGTCCCTCGCCATTTGCAGGTGACTCTGGTTACCCCAACCTGTCATGGCTACTGACCCCAGTGAGGAATCCCAGGACAAGGGCAGAGGAACGCTACAATGAGGCACATAGGCTGACTAGGAGGATTATAGAGCGGACCTTCGGCCTCCTGAAGGCCAGGTTCCGGTGCCTCCATATGAAAGGTGGTTCCCTATTCTACTCACCAAAGAAGGTATTCCAGATCATCGTGGCCTGCTGTATGCTTCACAACTTGGCTTTGCCTTTTCTGCAGGAGGATGGTCTGGATGGAGGTCTTGTGGCAGCTGTGGACCCTGTGGACAGTGAAGACGAGGAAGCAGAAGAAGAGGACATCGACAAAAGGAACACAGTGATCCTGCAATACTTCCAGTGAGACACAGGTAAGAAGACAACACTGCCTGCTACATATGATTTAAATGTACTACCTCTCTACTGTCTGTCATTTTCACCCAGTGTATGGTCACTGAGTTGTCACTTTCCCTTATGATTTCACAGATGTGGGTCCCACTGTGTGACATCTGCTTTGTTTCCTCATGGACTATAGCTGTGTGACATTGGTATGTTGACATTACATTTGAATGAGCATTTTGCCACTGTAATTGCTAATACACTATTTCGAAATCACAGACAGACTCCTGATTGTTTTGTGCTTTAAAGGTGTTTATTTAAGTGCTCAATATTGGAAGGGGTTGTAAAATGGTGAGGGGTGATGGTAGAGGAATGTCCATGGCAGAGTCCAGTCTATTAGTCTCACAGGTGCTTTGTCCAAAGGGGCATAGGAAGTGGAGCTGGGGCAGTTTAAGAATGGACAGGGTGACAAGGTGGGACAAAAGGATGACAATAAGGGTGGTCTTATTTCTTGGCGGGGTCTTGGCATCGTTCTCTGTCTTTGTCCTGGATCTCAGGGACCGTTTGTGGGGTGGTTCTCCCTCTGCAGGGGGTAGGGTGCTGGTGTGGTGGTCCTGTGGTGGTGCCTCTTGTCCACTAGCACTGGCGGAGCTGGTGGGCAGTTCATCGTCCAGGCTAGTGTCAGGGGCCCCTTGTTGTGCCACATTGTCCCTCCGGGTGTTGACGAGTTCCTTCAGCACCCCTACAATGGTGCCCAGGGTGGAATTGATGGATTTGAGTTCCTCCATGAAGCCCAAATACTGTTCCTCCTGCAGCTGCTGGGTCTCCTGAATCTTGGCCAGTACCGTTGCCATCGTCTCCTGGGAATGGTGGTAGGCTCACATGATGTTGGAGAGGGCCTCGTGGAGAGTGGGTTCCCTGGGTCTGTCCTCCCCCTGTCACACAGCAGCCCTCCCAGTTCCCCTGTGTCCCTGTGATTCTGTCCCCTGAACCGTGTGCCCACGGCCACTGCCCCCAGGTCCCCGGTTTTGTTGGGGTGGTGGGTTAGCCTGGGTTCCCTGTAGTGGTGGACACACTGCTGCTTGACGTGTCCTGGGGACAGAGGAATGGGCTCGCTGGGTGGGTGCTGTGCTGGTGTTTCCAGAGGGGGGAAGGTCTGTAGTGGCTTGTGCCAGTGTGAGGGGAACCGACTGTCCCGAGGTCCCAGATGGGCCTGGCTGGTCATCTAGATCCAGTTGGACAGAGCTGCTGTCATCACTGTGGGCCTCTTCTGTGGGTGGAGTGGACATATCTGGACCCTCCTGTCCGGTGACGTTGGGTAGGGGTCCTGCAGGGGTGTTAAAGCATGATTATTGCATCTGTGTGTGCCATGGTGTGCAATGGGTGGGTGACCCTGTACCCCAGTGCTTGCATTCCTGTGTAGGACCTTGTGTGATAATGGTTTAGGGGGGTGTATGGGTATGTGCAGTGGCCATGCTTTGGTGATGGGTGTCCATGCTTTGGTGTTGCATGCAGGGCTTGGGTTTGGGATGTGTGGTTTGTGATATTGGGACATCTGTGAGGAGTTGGAGTGATGGGGGTGAGGCCGAGGGTGGGGGTATGTGATGGCATGCAGGTAGGGTGGAGGATGAAGTAGTAAAGATTTGTCTTATCAGACTCTATTCCTCCTGGTCTATGTTGTCACAGTTATGTGCAGGTCTAGTCATGAGTCTGTGGAGCTATTTTCTGTATCTACAAAGTATCCTTCGCAGATCAATGGAAGGAAAGCCAATGGGGATGGTCCAACCCTGTCACTGCAGACGTGTTATAAGACTGTCAACAGGGCAACCTTGGTGTGCTGACAAAGTTAATGTCTCAGGATTCTTATACCGGCAGGTTTCCTCACAACATTTGTACACAGGGTGGCTTTTAAAATTCCCACAGCATCTGGGAACATCAGTGCCTCTGTGCTGATTACTCTCACAGCTATTCACCACACAAGCCCCATTAATATGTTGGGAGCAATATGAATCAGCGTGTGGACTGTCAGGGTCCTAACATGTGGAGACATTTCATGCCCATTATCTGACGTTGTTTGTTGTGATGGAGGCACCATACCCAATCCATGCTTACAGCCATGGTACACTGTCACAATTTGTCACTCATGCATACATGAGACCCAGACAAGGGATAGGCCATGATTCAGCTATTTGGAGACAAGTTCCCCCATGGTACAATACATAAACTGATTATGCTATACAATGTATTTGAGTATGCATTGTAGACCCACCTGACACAATACCCCAGGAGGAATATGAGGGCTGGGAAAGCAACTATGATACAAATGTAGGCCCAAGGAAACTTTAGGGTAATGCTAAGACAGGAGCCAGTCAGGCTAACAGGATGCAGGGTCAATCAGGATCCAAACATTTCACAAGGTAAATATACAGTGGTCAGACTGAAAGTGGTCAAAGGAGGAACAAGACAGAGGAAATGGAAAAGTGTGTTTGTTCTGTGTGTTGGAACATAACACATGAACCCAAGGGCTGTGTTACACAGCTGATTTATACGGCAAGGCATAACTGCACCCGTCGCACCCCTGCAACTACGCCGGCTCAATTCTGAGCCGGCGTCCTCGTTGCAGGGGCATTTCCTCTGGGACGGCGGGCGCTCTTTTGGAGAGCGCCCGCCGGCCCAGAGGAAATGTCTGAATGGCCGCCGCGGTCTTCTGACCGCGGTGCGGTCATTTGGCGGCAGTACCTTGGCGGACGGCCTCCGCCGTCCGCCAAGGTCATAATCAGGCCCATAGTCCTTGCAAAGATAGGTGATGTACGACTTACTGCTGTCAATGGTCTGGTCATACATTCCTGTTACCAATGCAATAGCACATCCACTGCCTAATGTATGAGGCAATTTTTTCCATTATTGACTGATGGTGTCTTAGTTGTGTGGCATATGCTGCGATGAACCATGTTGCCAACATGTATGTGTGAAATAGGTGTGGTCCTCTGCTATTGCCCTTCAAATGGACGGGATAGATGTCATTTACTGTGTGAGTGAATTTGGCTGTACATTCACATACATCAAACTAGTTTAGGAATGTTCTGTGTCCTAATCGGTATTTCAGCAATGCTCCATGAGGCTACACTCTGATTCTGATAGTTAGAGATAATGTTATGCAAACATGAGTATCCAGACCATGATATGATGATTAGTATAGGTGGTTATTTACATATGGTAAGACAGTGGTGATGGGTGAGTAGAGTTAACAGAAACCTTGGGCAATATGTTGTCTCTGAAGCAATCCTGCAGCTGTGTTTGGATGGTCCCACTCATGTTGATGGACAGCATCCTCCTCTTCAGGCAGTTGTGGGTAGGGTTCATATAGGGGAATGTTCGTTCTTACACATATGTTGTGCAGGATGGCACAGGTCAAAAATATTTTGCACACCATTTCTGGTGAGTATAAGAGGCTGCCTCTGGTGATGTCGAGGCACCTGAATCTTGAGTTCAGGATGCCAAAGGTCCTCTCGACTATGGTGCGTGTCCTCCTATGTGCCTCATTATAGGCACGCTCTGCTGCAGTGCTTAGGTTTGCAAATGGGGTCATAATCCATGGCTGGATCCCATACCCCTGATCAGCTGAAAGAGAAAATGAGTGAGAACATGTTGATGTAGCTTGTACCATAAATATCACTTTGCATGGCAGTTGTTCTCTTGTGTTGTCTGTGACTCATCTGTGTTTGTGTTATTGTGTGGATTCCTAGGCTTCTAGGATGTACCATCAGCATTTGGGTTGTTTCCTTATCTGAATGGGTGTTTGGCTGTTGACCGGATGTCAGCAGTATTTTAGAGTAGAGTTGCAGTACAGTGTGTACTCCCTTGCATTGTGACTTGTGAAATAGGTGTCCCTGTGTTTTAACTGGGGGTGAGATGATACTTCCATACACAGAATCAATTCGACAGTGGTGGTAACACGGTTGCATCTATGTACCCTGGACATCCCATACAATTTGACATATGCTATAGATTTATTTAACCATCACTGAGACCCTTAGATTTTACAAGGTGACAATGTGCATAACATCTCTGTACGTTGTGAGCACTGACGTGTTAACAATTGACAATGCACTAATTTCACATGTGTGACAAGTTCACTGCAGACCTATTTCTCTGCCCTTGCCAAGTCGACTCAGGTTGTAACGTGTACCTATTCTACTGAACATGTTCAGGTTCAGATGGCTAACTTGGTTGTGAGGTTGTCATTTAGAGTTTCAGAAGGTCCGTATGCCAGTACATCTGTTGTGTGTGTGTTAATTTGTCGCAATGCTTATGTGTAGGAATGTGCACTTTCAATATTGTCCCATCAAGATGTGTTCTTCGCACAGTCCACTTACTACTTGGTAGTGGGCAATGTGAGAGCAGGAGTAATGTGAGCTATTGGTACAGCCTCAATGATTGCACGTGAACTTCACTGTAGTCATCATCATGCTATGTGTGTCATGGTGTGTGCCCTGCACCAAAACACATTACACACCCCTTACACAGTACGGATTGGTTTGAAGGGTGTTGGATTGAGTGTTATTGATGTGATATTGAAAGATTAATCTTCCCAGATGTACTGCCACTTGGGGCCATGTGTTTGTCATTGTGTTGTTTTAAATGTTTCCCTTGTGTCTGTGGAGTGGCATCAGTTGTTATTTGGAACGGTCATTTGTCCCTAGGTGTGTCTCCCATTGGCTGATGATATCAAACATGCCTAGCGGTGTCACAACCTCAGTGTGTTCCTGTCCACGTGTCGATGTTGTGGTGTATGTGTTGTGTGTTTTAGAGGGTTGCTGTGCAGTGTGTATATAAGTAGGTTTCTGTACTTACCAACAAGTAGGCCATTGCCATATCGTCCATCCTGGAAGTGTTGATTGATGGTGCAATGACAGAAGATGAATGAATCATGTACACTCCCAGGATACTTTCCCATGATATTGGTGATCAAACCCCAGTGATCGACAACGGCCTGCACATGAATGGAGTGTGTGTGCTTCCTGTTGCGGTATAGATGTTCGCTTGCAGCAGGTGGCACAATGCGTACATGTGTGCAGTCAATGGCACCAAGGACGTGTGGGAAGCCATTAATTTGGTAAAACCCCTGTTTTGTCTCCTGCTGCTTCAGCTGTGTGTTGGGGAAGCTTATGTGGCGGGGTGTGAGTGAGATGATGGCATCCAGTACCTTGGGTAGGAAGGCGGAGAATGATGGCTGTGAGATCCCAGCAACCAGGGCGCCAGTGGTTTGAAAGGAGCCACTGGCCAACATGTGGAGTACAGCTATCAGCTTGGTTTCTGGTGGAATGGTGCAGGGTGTCTGCAAGCTGGGTGCCAACTGTGGCTCAATGTTGCGCAGCAGCTGCTGAATGGCTTGCCAGTTAAGCCTGTGCCTCTGAATGATGTCTTGTTGGCGGAGTCCCAGAAGGGTTGTCCTGGTGCGGAATATCCTCTCCTGCCTTCTGCGATGCCTTTGGGGTCCCTGCTGGTGTTGTGGAAGCTGCTGTTGTTGGTCCTGTGCTCTGCGTCTGTGTGCAAGCTGGATGAAAATCACCTCCATGTCTTCCTTTTGGAGCTCTGCTGTTGCTTCTGTGTGTTTTTCTTAGGCAGTGGTGTGTTTGCCCCATTTTAATGCCTGCCCTTATTTTTTTACGCAAATCGGGTTGTGCGTCATTTTCCGCCTCTGCCTCCCGGCTGTGCGTCATTTTTGCGCGGTAGCATAAATAAGGCGCACAGCTGTTTAAGTCATTTTTTGGACAGGAACGCCTACCTTGCATGTCATTAATGCAAGGCGGATTCCCGCATCCAGAAAATTATGCACACGGCGGGATTTTGGTGTTCGTGGGCTCAGGCGTCAAAGTTTAAATATGGTGCATGGTTTGCGCCAATTGTGCGTCAAAATCTTTGACACACATTTGGCGCAAACAGAGTATAAATATGCCCCTGTGTTTCACAAGGTAGCCATATTGTGACCACAAGAAGGTTGCCTTTTCTGATTTTAAGCATACCTGGAATCTGGAATTTTAGGCTGATTTTTTTAGTGTACAGGAAGTTGTGTTGTTTGGATCTGAGAGTATTCTTAACATGTGTAAAAACAAGGTGTGCACTGTTCAATGTAAGTTGAAATGCTCTATTGGCAATAACACAGGTAACTATGAGTTATTACATTAATTAAGGGCATTAAAATGCTTTATTGACAAGGTTAACAGTGAATCACTACATATTATGATAAATGTCATTGAGAGGTGGTACCATGACATGTGGTTGTAATGGTGTTGCATTGGTTTATAATGTTTGCTTTTATTATTGTGATGACACCTTGTTAAAAGTCAGTAGGCCTGACTTTTGATTGCTACACCCTACCCTATTTTGTCCAGTATAAGTGGGGGTGAGAGTATTTTTTGTAAGAGTTCAGTGCTTATAGGGAAGGGAACATTTAGGAATATGTGGCCCAAGGTATTTGCACTTGCCAACTTCTATAATTTGCAATTTATTGCATAATATTGAGTAGTGTGTGCATATTAAGCAGTTTTGCTATTTATAACTAATAGCACTGACTGGATAATAATTTTGTGGGTGTTGTTTAATGCACGCTTGAGGTCTTGGGCACTAGACCACACCACTTCACCGGGATAATGTGTCAGGCATTGTGATAGGGCTGGATGGCTGTGTGGTATGTGATCGCAATAAGCTCAGGAAAGGAAGCTGGGGAGGTTCTAGGAACATCATGTACTTTAAAGGGACAGTATATAACCCTACCCATTCATAGGTTAGTGTAAAGGTAGACCTAAGGAAGGGTAAGCCTTTGTTCTTCAGGTCTAAGGTAGCCAGATGGGGACCAGGCATGTGGGAGGGGAGCAGATTGCCAGAACTAGTTTTGGGTAGCTCAGGAGAAGGGACTAAAATCCCCCTTACCTGGCACACATTCTCCCTCAGACTGGTGTGCTTCATTAGAGATACTCAAGTGGGACAAAAGGGTATTTGGTTCTCAGTAAATGGTAGGTTGTGTCCTTCTTACTTGTGAAGAAGTCACATACTTCCAAACTATTAAGCCAATTTCATACTTTCATAAAGGACATCATTTACCATCAACCATCAGGGAATGACAACACAGCACCCTGCCTATCCCCATCCCAGGACCTAGTTAAAGGCAGCTGCAACATGGATGTACAGTGAATGCATGCAGCTGACATGTTGATGGTGCACCAAGGTGCGTAAAGGCAGCCTTCCTGCATCTGTTCATGCCTGGACTGTGCCTAACTCCAGGAACCCTGATCCGATCGCTAGCCAGTAGTACTCTGCACCATTCCTTTGGTCACTAGACCCTGAACACCATTACCTCAACTGCTGCTATGCTGCCCCTCACACCATGGTAGGAGTTTTCACCTGCACCCACTGCCGGTTCTACAACAGCCACCCACCAACACTCACCACCGAAATTCCAAAAAATCTAAAAACACCCCCTTCCAACATGCGTGCCACACATGCACCAACAATGCCTTTACCTCCATGTTACATCACATGTCAAACAAAACCCACATGTCAACACCCACTTGCATGCATGTTTCCCAACACACAATCTCTCAGCTAACACACAACCAAAATATTGGACCTGCTGAGCAGTGTAGTACCGACTTCCTCTTCATCATAGAGACCTTCCTCAGCTCCTCATCGGGTCCTGAAATTGCCATGGCAATCCAAGCAAGCTACAAAATCACTCCACATGACCATCTTCACAAACCAGGAGGAGGACTCATTATCATCTATCAGGAATCCATCAAATGTACAACAGCTACAGCAAACACCATCCAATTTACGTTACACCGGCACTGCAAGCAGCAATTCTCTGAAAGCTTCACCCTGAATAGAACCCTTGCCTACCCCAATCCACCTTTACCAACCTCATCATCAACTTTGCCACTCCACTCACTCACCATCAAATCCAGAGCCTACATTCTCTACGGTGACATCAGTTTTGACCTAGAGACCAAAAAGACTCATGCTCTGCAGCACACCTTGAAAGCTTGACCAATATGGGAATGACTCAGCTCATCTCAGAAACAACCCACACTGCAGGACACACAGTGGACCCCAACATCACCATAAGCAATAGCATCAAATACACCTTTACCACTCTTGTCTCATGGACTGACCACTCCATCATCCACTTCCAAATAAACTCATCTCAAATCAACCCCCCTACCAGGTTCAGTATTCCATGCAAAATCCCAGAAGGAGACTGGCTCAGCACCCTTAATATGGATCAACCTATCTCCACAAACAACCTCAACAAGGACATCAATAACTTCAACACCTGGATCAGGAACTGGGCAGACTCTGTTTCACCCATGGAACCCAAAAAGCTTAGCAGATGCAACAAGCATGTCCGATTGGAACACAGAAGAACTTGAGGACACCAAACAACTCTGTAAACAGCTAGAAGGGAAAAGGAGAGCCAACCATGACACCATCAACAGAACCACCTACAAGGCTTCACTCTGATGCCATTACCAGCAAATAAGAGATACTAAAAAAAGCACTAGTGGATCACATCACATTAAGGTCCATCAGGTGCAAGGAGGTATTTTCAATCATGATGGATTTCACCTTAATCTCAGCTACTACCAATAATGTTGCTGGCTTCCACCAATCTGCAACAACCTACCCAACTTCTTTCACAGAAAAATTGCAAACATCTACAGCAACTTCACACATCAACCCAACCCCTGAAAGTTAATCGCTAACCTACCCATCACCAACCAAGACAGCCACCTGACCGAATGGACAATCCTAGCCAGAAACACTACAGCATGAATCAAGCAGCCCATTCTGTCAAGGGCCCCAATGCACCCGTGCCCGCAAAACATCTGCATCCTGGGAAGATCACACTTTGGGATTCATCAAGAAAAGAACTTTACCTGACTTCTGCAGCTTCAGGAGTGGTCTCTCTGTAAGCTACAGGGAACATCACTGATCAACACCACCCTTACCCACATCATCAACACTGCCATTACTTCACCAGTTTCCTGGATAAATTGATGGTGCAGAAATCAATGCCTTCCTTTCAATACCCACAGCTGTCCCAGATCAACCGATCAATGTCTGACCCATCTCTTTGCTTCCCTATCCAGCCAAAGTGACTGAAAAGGTCATCAACAAGCAACTCACAACCTACCTTTAGATTCACCATCTTCTAGACAGCACATAATCATGATTAAGAAAGAAACACAAAACTGAAACAGCACTCATTGCAGGCACCAATGACATTCAAATAACTTTGGATTGAGGAGAAACAGCAGCCCTCCTCCTGCTTGACCTCTCTGTGGCCTTTCACATTGTTTTCCACAACACCCTCATCAGAAGACTCCACAAGATTTGCATACAAGGATCCACTTTCAAATGGGTCTGTCCCTTCCTCAAGGAAAAAAACCCAAAGGGTCAGGCTGACTCTCTTCACAACAGAGACTGGGAAACTGAAATAGGGAGCCCCACAGGGATCAACCCTCAGCCCCACACTTTACAACATAAACATGACACCTCTAGCCAACTTCATCCTATAACAAGACATCACAGTCATCTCCTATACCAATGACACACAATTCATCCTCTCCCTGACATTCAAGACACCCACCACCAGCACCAACTTCACCAACTGCATTACCATGGTAGCAGACTGGATATGAAGCAACTGCCTGAAGCTCAACGCAACAAGACAGAAGTACTGGTATTCAGCAATGAGACCTTCCAATGAGACTTCACCTGGTTGCCATCAGAAATAGGATCAACAACCACTCCCAATGGCCATGCAAGAAGTCTAGGGATCATCTTGAGATGACAAGCTCAGCATGACAGCTCAAGTCAGTGCAGTGTGCATCTTCTGCTTCCACATCCTATAAATGCTGCAAAGTATCTTCAAATGGTTGCTGTGGAATGCTAGGCAGGCCATTACACAACTACTCCTATCCAGCAGGCTGGACTACAGCAACACTCTCTATGTTGGAATCCACAACCAACTTATACATAGACACCAGACCATCCAGAGCACTATCACAATACTCATACTTGAACTCTCTCACTGCACCAACATCACTTCGCACCTCAGGAAGCTTCAGTGGCTGCCCATTCACACAATTCAAACTTCTCACGTACAGAAAGGTCTACACAAGACAGGACCAGAATACCTGAACAGCCACAAATATTTCTAGCAACCCACCAGACACTTATGCTCTGCCTCACTCTCACTCGTGCATACTCCCAACATCCGCAAAAGCTGGAGGTCACTCATTCTCCTTCATCACCCCCATGACATGGAACAACTACCCTTAACACATCAGAGGCTCCACTTCACTTATTTAATTCCACTGCAAGCTGAAGACCTGCCTCTTCATTTAGGCACCCTGAGGACCACATGCCTCCACACTTGCCTTAGCACCAGGATATACTCTGGGATGATTATTGTGCTATACTAATCAACATGACATGCCATACAGTAAAATACTTGTCAAATACACTTATTGTTGCACCAAAACTGTTTTCACTGCTAGTGAAGAGTTCAAATCCAGTAAAGATTTCACCTATGGTCACCCATCACCTTCCTCTAATTGGGTGTTCAACGTATATGTGAGAAAACGCTCGTTTTTGCATGCTGCATCCCCATTTTATTCTGAACTTTACTTTACCTTTTTGACTCTTCACACTAGAGCAGTGCCCTCCGGTGCCTAGTAAACGTGCTTTGACTCCAAAGACATGGCTAATCCTTAATGGGTATATTTAACTGTTCTATAAGACAATACTATTTGTTGTAGAACTGCACCTATTGTATGAAACTTAAATGCAACATGTAGAATGCAGCGCTTATTCTTCCCTTCACTAGTGAGACAAGGAAAACATGGCTTCAGGATAACAAATGTAGCCTGACTGCTGTAGATTTGCGGGCATATTTCTATGTCTGCTGTAAATGCAATACACATAGAAAGAGGGAAAACAAGAAGAAATAAAGCTTAGGCTTTTCGTGTTTGGGAGATATTTTCTGTGGGATGCTTCACCCCAGTAACCCAGGCCGCCCTGCAGGGTCTGTGGCCCCTTACGGAGCAGGAGGTGACAATGATAGTTTTATGGAAGGGGTCCGACCCGCTCACCTTCATGCAAACAAGGCATTTATCTGAGAAATATATTGTGATGGAGGTGAGCAAGGAATAGGAGGGAGACAGTGTTCCTCTCCTCTTACTTTTCATGTATTCCTTGTATTGCTGTTATTATGCTGGGCAGCAACTGTAAAAGCAAGTGGACTATCAAGTAATGGATACCTAATGCACATAAGAACATTTGTATGGTGAACTGAAGCGCCTGTGACGCTATTGCAGCTATATGGAAATTAAGCGCTCCAGTTCAGGAAGTTATTTATATGGAACTGTGCATTATGGGAGTTGGAGTTTGGTTGTTTTAGTCACATGACTAAAACATTTAAAAAGCACTGGCTCACTCACACCTGCTCTTACTTACCTGTGAACAAGGCATGCTGTTGCCAAAACGTGTGAGGATTTTTTGTCTTGCTGCTCAGAAATGCTATTAAATGCTTGGATTTTAACATGGACTGGTGCCTGGGCTTTTCGTGGTTGGGATAAATTTTCTGTGGGATGCTTCGCCCCAGTAACCCAGGTCACCCTGCAGGGTCTGTGGCCCCATATGGAGCGGGAAGTGACAATGATAGTTTTATGGAAGGGGCCCGACCCGCTCACCTTCATGCAAACAAGGCATTTATCCGAGAAATATATTGTGATGGAGGTGAGCAAGGGATAGGACGGAGACAGTGTGCCTCTCCTCTTACTTTTCATGTATTCCTTGTATTGCTGTTATTATGCTGGGCAGCAACTGTAAAAGCAAGTGGACTATCAAGTAATGGATACCTAATGCACATAAGAACATTGGTATGGTGAACTGAAGTGCCTGTGACGCTATTGCAGCTATATGGAAATTAAGTGCTCCAGTTCAGGAAGTTATTTATATGGAACTGTGCATTATGGGAGTTGGAGTTTGGTTATTGACGTCACATGACTGTGTATTTAAAAAGCACTGGCTCACTCACACCTGCTCTTACATACCTGTGAACAAGGCATGCTGTTGCCAAAACGCGTCAGGATTTTTTGTCTTGCTGCTCAGAAATGCTATTAAATGCTCGGATTTTAACATGGACTGGTGCCTGTGTTTTTCGTGTTTGGTAGATACATATATATATATATATGTACATATATATATATATATATAGCAACTATTCAAAATTATTAGCAACTATTCAAAATGATTTAAGAAAATGCAGACAAACTAACTCAAAATATATATCAGCACGAAGGTTGAGAAGCAAACTAATCTTCCTATAAAAAGGAAAACAACTCCTAAGAAACGAATTTACAATTAATTCCTATTAGTTCAACATTCAACAGTAATAGAGAAAGAGAGAGGCAAATTCTTCAGTAAGAGTTTATGTTATAATTGTCAGTGAAATGAAACATTAGTAAATGTTAAAGGATGATGTAGTTAAACAGTGTGTCCCTAGTAATTGTAATTGTGATCTTTCAGATGCTGTTATCCAGTTAAAACAAGAAGTGAGTGGCAGACTGAGTATTTGAAGAAATACCATCTCTGAGGCAGTCTCTCTAAATCCCATTCCCCTTCCCCCTCCAGGGTGCTCAAGACGGTAATTCTATTTTGTTGCGAGTAGTCTGGGTTGGGGCTGAGGATTTATCTTCTGCTCCTGAGGGAATCGAATCAAGGTACTCTGACACCAATAGCTTCAGCAGGACCTCTTCTAATGGTTATCCAGCTATCAGAGACTTCTTTGGACACAGTCTGCAATTTTGCCCCACTGGAGATTTCAACGACCATTTCAGAGACTAAGGCCCTCATTCCAACCCTGGCGGTCTGTGACCGCCAGGGCGGAGGGCAGCGGAAGTACCGCCAACAGGCTGGCGGTGCTTCCTGGGCTATTCTGACCGCGGCGGTAAAGCCGCATTCAAAAAAGGGGAACCGGTGGTTTCCCGCCGGTTTTCCCCTGGCCCAGGGAATCCTCCATGGCGGCGCTGCTTGCAGCGCCTCCATGGGGATTCCGACCCCCTTCCCGCCAGCCTGTTTCTGGCGGTTTTCACCGCCAGAACCAGGATGGCGGGAACGGGTGTTGTGGGGCCCCTGGGGGCCCCTGCACTGCCCATGCACCTGGCATGGGCAGTGCAGGGGCCCCCTAACAGGGCCCCATACAGATGTTCACTGTCTGCTTTGCAGACAGTGAAAATCGTGACGGGTGCCACTGCACCCGTCGCACCCCTGCAACTCCGCCGGCTCCATTTGGAGCCGGCATCCTCATTGCAGGGGCTTTCCCGCTGGGCCGGCGGGCGGCCTTTTGGCGGTCGCCCGCCGGCCCAGCGGGAAAGTTGGAATGGTCGCCGCGGTCTTTTGACTGCGGGGCGGTCATTCGGCGGTAACCGCATGGCAGGCGGCGACCGCCACCCGCCGCGGTCAGAATGACTGCCTAAGGGCCATATTTATACTTTTTGACTCAAAACTGCGCCGCCGCAGTTTTGCGTCAAAATTTTTACCGCCGGCTAACGCCATTTTGTAGCGCCGTGCGGGTGTAAAATTTTTACTTTGACGCACGGCGGCGCAATCAACAGGTGGGAGTCATTTTTTTTTAAGCACATCGTGGCGTCAAGTCGTAAAGGAAAATGACGTTAACGCAGCGTAAATGACTATGGGTCGATTTACGACACCGCAACCCGGATATGCGCCGTTTTTTTTTTATGCAATAGCGTCAAAAATACCCGCGAACACAGACATTTCAGCAGAGGAGAGCCAAAATGGATCCCAGATGCCACTACAGACCCCAGGAAGATGACAACAGACCAGGAACCAGCCAGGACGATCCATACAAGAACCAGGACATATATATAAAAAAAAGAAAGTGTCGCTTCAGTGCAGAGGAGCAGGAAATCCTGGTTAAAGAGGTGAAGGAACACCAGCACCAACTGTTTATCACCTCTAAGTTGCCAATCTGTAGGAGAGAGGCCAATGGCAACAAATTGTTGACAAGATCAACAGTGTGGCAGAAGTACGCAGGACAGTCACCAAGAAACGCTGGCATGACTGCAAACATAGGACAAAGGAAAAAATGGCCAGGAACAGGAAGGCAGCACTGCAGACTGGAGGTGGGAGTCCAGCACACCAGGAGGCCCAGGACCACATGGAGGAGATGGTCGCAGCCGTCATCCCTGAGGAGATCGTCACAGGGATTCAAGGACAGGACAGCGCAGACTACCACGAGACAACGCACATGCAGGGTAAGTCGCATGGGGAATTATAATGCAATAATGTCAACTGTGAGCGGGGGGAGTACCTACTACACATTGCATGTAAGTCATCATATACATGGAGTGGCATGGGTAAAGAGGTACTGCAGGGGGGCATGGCCTGCACAAACAGAAGATGAGGCACAACATTACACTACACCAACAAAAGTCCCATGGGGGCATGCTGTCATGCCAACAATGGAGCAAAGGGAAAGCCTCGACAGGAGGGAAGGCCACTACGTCAAACTTACATCCTGGCACTCGTCAGCCAACATATCTCCTACGTTAACTAGGGCCCTATCAACAATCCTCTAGCCAAAACAACAACTGCAATGTAACTGAAACAACAGTTGACACTACCACCTCTGATCTGTGTGCAGCTATAGTAGCCAATGGCAGTAACCTCCCCATGGAACATACATACCTAAATTAGGGGGTGAGGATGACATCTGCAACAATCTCCTGAAACAAGACAAAGCCCCCAGTACACTCAAATGTCAATGCCCAGAGTTGCCGCAAACATCAGCCAATGTAAACAGCAATAGGAGCGACACAGCACTGAGGACACACCCATGCTGCATATGTCAGGGTCCATCCTGTGCCTGGCAAACAAGGCAACATCACAAAAGTCATACTGCTCAGGCAACAGCATTGAGGAGGGGACACATGGAACTGGTCACTGAAATACACCTGCACAGTCAGAGGGGGAAATAGGACCCTGATACGATAATCAGGACAATCCAATGTAACACACATTACCCAACATCAGCAGGACACATTAACAATATCAACATCCATATCACATCATAACATTGCCATGCATAGGATATGCTACATGTCAATTAAATTTAAGTCAATGTGAACAATCAGGGATTGGGGCAGGTCCTGAGAGGCAATTGTGCTGCCAGGACCATCAGAACACCCACAGCCAGTGAAAGGTCTCCCCATGAGAATGGATATACACAGAGGGTTGAGTAGGACAAAAAGGTGGCTATTCTCTATTTGGTATAAAGCAACACCTAGAGGCAATTAGGCAGACAAGTTTGATAACTCAATATCATACATGTGACACACAGGTGGGCCATAGGCCTATAACAATGCCCATAAGAAGGACAGCAGATACCAATACCAAACAAGATCACAAAGTGAATTCATCAAAAGCCAGGCATGTTACGTCAAAATTGTCACAACACAGACACACTAATTGTACCCTGTTTCATTGCAGAGGAAGATGGATCTCCTGCCGATATGCCTGTCCCAGATTTCCCTGACAACATGGATGACGAGCCCATAAACATTACCCAGGAGACCATCCAAAGGGTCCTAGAAACCCTCCAGACCCCACCTTCAGTCACAAGGAGGAGCACAGAACAAGCAGCCATCACAGAAGAACCACCCACCACCCCAATTGCAAGACCTGCCAGCTCCTATACAGCTGAGGACTCTGACGACACTGGCACCAGCTTTGAAAGAACTGTAGTTGGAGTACAGCGGGAGCTGGCCAAGGAGGTGCGGGTGGGGATGCAAACTATGGCAGCCAGCCTTGAGGGGGTGCGCTCGTGCATGATGTCATCTGCAGATCAGGCAGCAGCCATGCAAGCCCTAACATCCATACTGCAAGGACTACAAGAAACTGTCAAGGAATTCACCACTGCAGTAAGGGAGTTGCCACAACACCTCGCACCCCAAACTTTCCACTGCATGCACGAATGCAATCATGACTCCCTCAGGGCCGACCTGGCTGCCTACCATCGTGATGTGGCTGCTATTCTCAAAAACCAGCAGGCCCTCCTTGCTGCAGTACTGCCCTTAAGAACTTCACAAGGAGCAGCCACCGGGATGTCTGACTCCACGTCTTCTAACACTGAGGTGTGTGTTGCCCCTTCACAACCAACAACAACAAAGACGAAGCAGGCAATACACACATCAGAAGAAGAAGACATGGAACAGATCACATTCACACGGAAGAGTACCCGGAAGCACTAGTCCCTGCACCATGGCCTACTTCGATCAAGCTCCTACGTATTGTCAAATGCCAGTCTCACTACAACTATACTCAATGACTGTTCTGCTAACCACTGTATAACTTGTCAGCATTGCCAGTGAATGTCTCTCTCCTACTAATTGGCAAATCCTGTCCCTCTGCACTGTCGGTAACATCACCCCAGCATGTCAGGAGGATTATCCACACCCCTTCTGTAGGAGCACCATGTAAGATTTCATTAGAACGGACTCAGAAAACATGGACAATGTACATATTGCACTACAGCATCTATCAATAAATAGCACTTGCACACCAAATATGTCTCTGTGTAGTTTGACACATCAACTGTGCAGTAGATAACACAAAAGTGCCTGTGTGACAACCATGTAGCTTATCAATACAACTGTCCTGACATCATGTAGTCAGATACATCTGTGCAGTGGCCACGATTGCATCATAGCCTGCCCATCCTGAGGAGAATAACTGATGAAGGGAGAAACCACACACAATCATGCTGTGTTGGACAGAATAATGCTTCATCAAGGGAAATCAAAGTCAACTAATGGTGGCTGATAAATGTTGTAACCATGCAATACTAATACATTGAATCATGCAGTCTAATCTAAGCAAACACAAATAAACACAGCATCAATCAACCTTTCTGAGTAAACTTCCAAATAGGTAATCATGCTGATTTTTTGCACAAATGATCTATGTCAGTAATGAAGACAAGAAGACAAGAGTGTTAACAAGACCTCATCTTCAAAGATGTCCCTGAACATCACACTGCAGTCCGACCTAAAAAATTCCCCACAATACCAAGTCTGGAAGCACACTTTGTGAAGTAGAAAACATACTAATCGACACAAAACCTTTGTGATCCATGTCAACTCCAAATGGTGGTTCTATCAAATGGTGGATACTTACCAAGTTAGCACAGGGGTAGCTGCCATTTTAAACCTCTGTTTTCTTTGGTTTGTAGCATAGGACACAAATGTCATAGAACAACAATCACCTACACTGATGGCAAGGCCATGATGGAGAAGCAGTTAACACATAATGCAAAGGGTTAACTATATATTTATTCAAAAGTAATCACACCAGAGGCAACGAAGGGAAAAGTCATACCTACACTAATCTAACCTGACTACTCCTTACCCACAACTGTCCCTAACTAACCTAAGCTAAACTTACTCTACACATATAACAAATCGATCTAAACATCAACCCCCCACCCACCATTATGAGACAGGACACATGCAGGACAACACATACTAACCTACACACATACTATACTATCCTAAACAATCATATATTTTTTTGTATATTTTTTTTAAGTATTATTTATTTATTTATTTATTTCTAAACACACAGGAACCCCAACATTGACCAACACCCACCCACCCACACACTTAATAATGAAAAGTAGAAAGAATAAGGACCCCCCACCCTCCTCCCTAACACTATCTAAGCTAACAACCTATACTAACCTAACACTAATCCCCCAAGCCCACTAATCATGATAACAAGGAAAGAGGAGGGGGGGGAGGGAATAATGTAAATTGCCCATATCAGTCCTAGAGGTTGGCCCTCCGGAGGGTCCGCCTGATAGACCTGACCCGCTTCTTGATGTAGGCCACATCCTGCCTCAGCTTGTCCACCTTCCTCATAAATTTGTCCATTTTGCGTTCCAAAGCCTGGAATGCCGCAGGGTCAATTGGAGGTGCTGCTGCTGTCTGGGTCCCGGCAGAGGTGCTCTGTGTGGGTGTTGAGCCTAGCCCACTGGACTGTCCTGCAGCTGTCATAATGCTGGGTCCTGGTTGTGCTGCAGAGGCAGGGACAACTGTCCCCGCCGTGGCTGGTGCCACTTGGGGAGAACCGGTGGTTGTGGTGGTGGTGGCTGTAGTGGGCAACGTTGGGCCACCCTGTGGTGAAGCCCACCATGCTCTGGAGGCCCGATCCGACTGGTATTTTCGGGCCATCCGTTGGAACCCCGACTGCACCTGCAGGATGTATCGATACCTCATGGCCCGCCTCTCAAATTCATTCCTCTGTGCGGCACTCATGTTTGCAGCTGTGAAGAGAAAGGGCAACTATTTACCATAGGAACTGCATTGTGTGGAATAGCACAAGTGGTCAATCGGAATATACATTTACTGTAGTTGTAACAGCTCATATCACCATATAAATCATTGAAAGTCTCAGAGGAAGTACATGGGAAGCCTGCATACAAAGGTTATCTCACACATATCATATACAATAATCTACATGATGGGTAACATCAGCCAAAACTTGTCATCATAAAAATTACAAATGCAGCCAACAATCATGCTGCACCTCCTCCGCCTATTGCCTGCACTACATATGTCAGTGTATGTGATAACAATCACAAACCTCAAAATCTTCAATTTGTAATGGGATTCGCTAGTATAGAACTCATGTGCCATATCCGACTGTGTACACTAGGTTCAAAACAAAGTTTGAAATGGTCACAAGTATGTGTAACATACTGGTTGCTTCAGTCCTAGGTACCCTATTTCCAAACACATGCCTGTCTTTGAGGGGTGGGTGGGAAGAACAACCAACAATCCCAAAATAGATGCACACCCAGGAGTGTATAGAAACCTCAACATGTTTTTGCCTCCACACACACACCACCAGTGAAGGGCTATCAACAAATTGGAGTCAGCTAAACCTTGTCCTATCCAAGGTCCGCACATGTCAAAATGTACTGACCTAGGCCAACATCACATACTTCCAGTGAGGCATATTTTTCTACAGACACAGAATAGCAAGAACACCCATGATCATGAATAACATGCACACCTAGGCCGTTGCACTCTAGTCCCACACACGTCTAGTACAACTTGTGGAAGTACATGCACCCAGAAGATCCAACCTACACTGTACTCAGTACATAGGTTAATAGGGAAGCAGCAGATTTCAGACAAGCCATTTGCAGAAGCTATCTGGGAGAATGTCAGTCTGACATGCAGACTCAGTCCGAGACGAGTCCCAGTGCAACTCTTACATTAACTAGTGTATTCCACATGACTCACCCCATTTCCCATAACGGGCCCTACAGGAATGGCATACAGACCCAAAATCAGACAAATGGATAAGCATAGGTCAACTCAAAATGAAGTGATAACTGAAATCCCACTAATGGAACAAGACTAATGATTGGGCAGCGCATCAAACCTTGCAATGTGTTCAACACACAGTAGTCCTTCACACATTACCAGCAAACACAAAACATACCACACATGCAACACTCACTGTAGGTGTCTGGGTCCTCAAAACGAGCCACCTCTCCCACTGTGTACGGGGCAGGTCCACCTGTAAAGCATGGAAGGAAGAATATACTCAGAATCCGTGCACTGACAAACAATTTCAAATACAAACACAATGTGATAATATGACATGAGAAATGAAACACTTTCAGACATGCTCTTATTGCATGGAATTATTCATGCGCAACATTTACATTGGATGAGTTTCCTGCTACAGTTACACACACTTCTACACACATGCAGTGGCCCGGACTGTCATGTGGTGGCAAAGATGCACCTCCATTAGTATGCAGCAACAATATAGGTGTGCATTCATCTCATCATGTGCATCCAAGAGAGACATCCAAAAGCTGGTTACTTGAGGACTGCATGACCTGTCAAACAGCCTATGTGGTCATGACACATATGTGACAGATAGGTACATGATACAGAGGGCCAGGTACTTTGGCAGTACCTCATGTTTTTACAGTTTCATACATTGAATGTCCAAACAATGGTGATTGGCACCAAACATAGATGTTTGTACCCTAGTCCATACCTCTGGACTGCCATCCCTATTCTGATTTGGGCACAAGTGACAATAAATACCTGTCTAATATGTTAGCTGAGGGGACCTGAGTCCTTTACAATTATGGTTCATGCTCAGATCTGACATGTAACAATTAAATGTGAAGGAGCACATTTATCAAGACAAGGCATGGCACTAACGTGAACATTTTCCCTACACACCAATCAGACAAACATGTGACATATGTGTGGGCCACATTGCTAACTTCAATTGACGTGAAGGCAGCACTCATTTTCAGCATCATGTAGGGTTTAAAAATGTCAGTCTAGCTATAGCGTCAACATGTGTAGGTATGATGTTTCTACATCCATACTTCACTGGCTATTGTGACCTGTAGAGTCCTGATTGCGTCATTTATGTGTCGCTTGCCTGACACAAAGGCGGCACTACATTACATTCTGCTACAAGCAACCTGTATGTGTGGAAAACATGAGCTACCTGACTGCTAGCATTTGTCATCCTTCACATAGTGCATCAATTACCCTGTATGTTTCCCTACCATTACACACAGTCAGCTACTTATCTGGCAGATTGGGTAAGAATCATCACATGTCACAACACTGCTTTAAATTGTGACATTTACATGATATGTACTCACCAACATGGCCACCAATCCTAATTCCCAGGTGGTCCAGCAGATCTTGCTCCCTGGAGATCAGGTCAGCCCAGCGGTGCTTCAATTGATGGTCATTCCGTTGGCTACCATATAGACGCACCAAGTGATGGCGCACCTTCCCCCACCGGACTTTTCGGGCCTCCGTGTGATACCCCTGTACCCCCAGCCTCCAGCATAAGTGGGAGGAAATGGCAAACAAGCCATATAAACCCGCCCAATTCCTCCTCACCCATCCTGGAAAGCCGTGGCCTACCAGACATTTAAGCAATGAAAAAGGGGAAAAAGTAGTAGAAAAAAAGAAAAGGGGGAAATGGGGAAAGTTAGAGTGGGGAAATACAAAGAAAACTTAACAAAAATAAGAGCCCAACTCCCACAGACAATATATACAACACTGGACTTGACAAATTTATACAACACAGACTCAGACAGTATTCTAAAACAAGATAATGATGACAAAAGAACAAGTGAGATGGCACACTGGACACAAAAGCACTAATACACAGGACAACACTTTGCACACAGCCACACAGTCTAGAATAATCAGAGACTGTAAAGTGAAAGTGAAAGTACACCCACTGTACAGATTCTGTAAACAGGATATCCCATTACATCACATCCTGCATAAAATGGCCGCAGTTTTTTTCCATTATGCGTCATATTTTCACGCATAGAGCTTGTGCGGCATATTTTTTGACGCACAGGCGTGCAGATAATGCAGAGTCAAAAAAAAAATCATAATTGGTATATAATATTTGTTTGCGCCATATTTTACAGTTCTAGAGGTGAAAATTAAGCCGCAGCAAATTATGATATCTATTTATGAAAAATATTTTTGACTCTGCATTATCTGCACTCCTGTGCGTCAATAAATATGACGCACAAGCTGTATGCGTGGAAATATGACGCATAATGGAAAAAAACGGCGGCTATGTTATGCAGGATATTATGATATCTAGTTATGAATATATTTTTGACTTTGCATTATCTGCACTCCTGTGCGTCAAAAATTATGATGCACAAGCTGTATGCGTGAAAATATGACGCATTATGACAAATATGTATTTCATTTGTCCAAATGAGAAATGGATTTTGGCATGACCAAACGGTGCTAAGTGATAAACTTTGGGGTTAGCTATAGCAAATGTCCCTTATAGGATGTATAGAAGGTATTCACAGTGCAATAGTAATGATTGGCCAGAATGGATATTACACATAAATGAGCACATATGTAGGTAATTGCTGATTGCTAATTTCAAAATATGAAAGTGATACCAGGATGTATTCCTTAGCAAAATTGTGTCCACATGTATCAAGCTATTCCAAATTGCATAAAGGCCAATTAGGTAGTGCAATTGTCGCCTAAACATTTTTTGGGGGTAACCATGTCCTAATTACGAGTTAATGTAGCTAAAATGTGTTTCACTATTGACATGTAGAGCACACATGCGCCTTATGCATGTGTGTGCTTCACATGTGCATAAAAAAATGTATATTTGGGGTGCAGCAGAGGGGGACTTAGGCCCCCAGCACCCTGGGCTTTGCTGTTCCTGACTTGCAACTTTATCCAAGGTTTTCCCAAATTCAGTAATGCAAAACCATTGGCAGCAGGCCCATGGAAGCAAATTGAGTATCTTTAGGGTGACCCACGGCCAGGTGCCAGTCAGGCTGACAGGATGCTGGGTTAATCAGGAGCCAGCTCTTTCACAAATTACATGATCAGTGGTCTGACTAGGACTGGTCAGAGGGAGGAGTAGACAGTTGACATGTCACACTGTGTATGTCCTGTGTTGTCTTGAAGGTGACACATGAACCCTGATAAAGTGTTACACGGCAACATTAGTAGCAATGCTTAATGATGTAATTGCCCAAATGCCAACATCTATGCTGTAGGAGGCATCAGCATGGATGGGGCATGTACATTTGGGTGGTGTGCATGGAGGGGATCACTGGTGTGGCCTCCATCAGTGTCTGACTAGTCCTGCCGGATGAGATTTGCTGAAAAATAGCCTACAGTACCTTTCACACAAGAATCAATCTACAGGTGATACCAGGCCTTAAAAACTCCAAGCCAGTGTATTATATGAGCTGAGTTCCATGCAGTGAGATGGTACTATGACAATGGTAGGCATAGGAAAGGGTGTGGCACACTGGATGACTCTTGTGAGTGTGTATATGTAGATGAGGGAATCTCAGTGTACACATATCAGCATTCCAGGGACCTCTTCAGACAGGTGGGGTGTGACCAGCCGCATGTGTGTGTAATGTTATTAGAAAAGGCCTGACATGTAGATGGGATGTGATATGCTGGATGCTTGTCATATGTGTGGCACTTGTGCTGTGTATGTTCTGCTTATGTGTAACTCTAGTGACAGATAGTCATTGCAAAGATTGTACGTAGTTGGAATTACTGCTGCCAAGAGTCTGGTAATAAATTCCTGTTCCTGAAGCATAAGCATGTCAACTGCCTGATGTATGAGGCCTGTTTTCCCCTAGTTGAGTGATGGTGTTTTAGTTGTGTGCCATCTGCTGCGATTAACCATGTTTCCTACAAATATGTGTGTCATATGTGTGGTCCTCAGCTATTGCCCTTCATAGGTGAACTGTACAGGATGTCATTCATTTACATTGTGTGTGTATGTGACCATTGTATGATAGGCATCACATTTGTGGTGTGTTTTTCTGTGTCCTGATTGTTATATCATCATTGCTCCATGAGACGACATTCTTCTTCGGATATTTAAAGCTAAAGGTGTGCAGAAATGAATAGGCCAGACCATGATGTGGTGTTTGTTATCAGTGTTTATTTAAAATAGTGCATTAAGTGGTGATGGTGATAATTATGAAAATAAATGATTTACAATCTGTTGGCGCCTACGCACTCCAGCAGCCGTGTTTGGTTGTTCCCCCTCCTGTTGCAGGCCAGCATCCTCCTCTTCCTCATCTTCAGGCATGTATGGGTCTGGTTCGAGGAGGGGAATGTTCCTTTTGACACAAATGTTGTGCAATATTGCACATGTTAGTATGATCCTACAGACCATCTCTGGGGAATATAGTAGGCTACCACCAGTGATGTCGAGGCAGCGGAACCTTGACTTGAGGATGCCGAAGGTCCGCTCGACAATGCTGCGTGTCCTCTTATGGGCGTCGTTGTATGCCCGCTCTGCAGAGGTACTCGGGTTGCCAAATTGTGTCATTAGCCATGGCTGGATGCCATACCCCTGATCAGCTGAAAGAAAAAAATAATGGGATCATGTTGATGTAGCTTGCATTATTGAAAAGACCGTTCATGGCAGTAGTTGTCTTGTGTTGTCTGTGACTCTTTTGTGTACTGATGTGACATCCTAAACTTGTAGGCTATACCATCTGCATTGTGTTTTAACCTTGGCTGAGCACGTGTTTGTCTGCTAACAGTTTGTTATCAGTATGCTTTGTGATTTTCAGTGCAGTGTGCACTCCCTAACATTGTGACTTGTGATACAGGTGTCCTTGTGTCTTCACTTGGGGTGAGTAGATAGTTCAATGTAGAGTTTAATTTATAAGTGTTGTTAGCACGTTCATATGAAAGTACCCTGGACATCCCATACCTTTAGACTTATGCAGTGTATTAATGTAAAGGTCATTGTGACACTTACAATTTGCAAGGTGACATTTCGGCTACCACACTCATTGACGTCTTCACATTAGGCTGTACAGTAAATTCCAATGTGTGACAAGTTCAATGGTGACTTAAGAAATATGGCTAGTGATGTCAGGACCTCAGTGTGTTCCTGTCTAGATGTTGCTGTTGTGGTGTATGTGTTGTGTGTCCTAGACGGTTGCTGTGCAGTGTGTGAATAAGTAGGTTTCTGTACTTACCAACAAGTAGTCCATTGCCATACCGTCCATCCTGGAAGTGTTGGTTGATGGTGCAGTGATGGAAGATGAATGAGTCATGGACACTCCCAGGATATTTAGCCACGATGTTTGATCATTGAATGTGTGTGCTTCCTGTTGCGGTAGAGGTGTTCTGTTGCAGCAGGTGGCACAAGGCGTACATGTGTGCAGTCGATTGCACCAAGGACGTGTGGGAAGCCACTGATTGTGTAGAACCCCTGTTTAGTTTCCTGCTGCTTCTGCAGTGTGTTAGGGAAGCAGATGTGGCGGGGTGTCAGGCAAATGATGGCATCCAGTACTTTGGGCAGAAATGCAGAGAATGATGGTTGTGATATTCCGCCAACCAGGGCACCAGTTGTTTGAAAAGAGCCACTTGCCAGCATGTGATGTACGGCAAGCAGCTTTGTTTCTGTTGGTATGGTGTGGGGTGTCACCAAAGTGGGGGCCAACTGCTGTTCAATGTTTCGCAGCAGCTGCTGAATGGCCTGCCAGTTCAACCGGTACCTCTGTATGATGTCGTGTTCTCTGAGGCCCTGAAGGGTTGTTCTTGGGCAGAATATCCTCTCCTGCCTTCTGCGCTGCCTTTGGGGTCCCTGCTGGTGTTGTGGTAGCTGCTGTTGTTGCTGCTGGGCTCTGCGTCTGCGTGCACGCTGGATATGAATCACCTCCATGGCTCCCTGTTGCTGCTCTGCTGCTCTGCTGTTTGTTCTGTGTGTTCTGAATAAATACAAGTGTGTTTGCCCCATTTTAACGCCTGCCCTGACCCAAGCGTTAAATTTTGACGCAAATCGGGCTGTGCGTCATTTTCTGGCTCCGCCTCCCGGCCGTGCGTAATTTTTGCCCAAAAGCATAAATACGACACACGGCCGTTTGCGTCATTTTTTGGACGGGAACGCCTATCCTGCATATCATTAACGCAGGGCCGGTTGCCGCATCCAAGAAATGACGCACACGGCGGAATTTTGTCGTCCGCGGGCTCGGGCGTCAGAGTTTAAATACGGGGCAACGTTTGCGAGTCAAATTTTTTGATGCACAATCGGCGCAAACGGAGTTTAAATATGCCCCTAAATGCCTGATTTAGATATTAGCAGATGAGTTACTTCATCACAATGGTGATAGATATTCTGTCTGTCAAAATCTCATAGGAAATAATGGGATTTAGATTTCGACAGACGGGTTATCCACCACTGTTGTGATGGAGTAACCTGGTCACTGATATCTAAATGAGGCCATGAGATAGAAGGTAAATCTTTGACTAGGACAAACCTGCTTGATGTATCTGACATGTACTCCATCACAGTCAGTCGGATTTGCACACCAGGTACCAGTCACATGCTAACTACCTTATACTGGTGCTTGAATTCTCAATGCTTTTTTTCTCTTAAATATTTTACAAGTAACATTTTAAAAACGTCAAACATTTTCTGTAAGTTAAGACTGTCTACTCTGGCATAGCTACCAAGCGTTCAAAACATGTTTAAATTATTGAAACCTTAGGCCCTCATTCTGACCCTGGCGGATTGAATCCGCCAGGGCCGAGGGCAGCGAATGCACCGCCAACAGGCTGGCGGTGCATTCATGGGCATTCTGACCGCGGCGGTAACGCCGCGGTCAGAAACGGGAAACCAGCGGTCTCCCGCCGGTTTCCCGCTGCCCATGGGAATCCTTCATGGCGGCGCAGCAAGCTGCGCCGCCATGGGGATTCCAACCCCCTTCCCGCCAGCCTGGTTCTGGCGGTTTACACCGCCAGAACCTGGCTGGCGGGAACGGGTGTCGTGGGGCCCCTGGGGGCCCCTGCAGTGCCCATGCCAATGGCATGGGCACTGCAGGGGCCCCCTAACAGGGCCCCACATTGCTTTTCAGTGTCTGCTTAGCAGACACTGAAAAGCGCGACGGGTGCCACAGCACCCGTCGCACACCTTCCACTCCGCCGGCTCCATTCGGAGCCGGCATCCTCGTGGAAGGCGCTTTCCCGCTGGGCCGGCGGGCGATCTTTTGCAGATCGCCCGCCGGCCCAGCGGGAAAGTTGAAATGCCCCCCGCGGTCTTCTGACCGCGGGGCGGTGTTTGGGCGGTTTCCGCCCGGCGGGCGGCGTCCGCCGCCCGTCCGGGTCGGAATGAGGCCCTTAGTCTGGATTTAACAGTTTAGCAAGTTTATTACTTGTGATGGACTACCTTGGATTCCAATTAAAAATGCACTTTCTTACAGTACAGTATTTCAGTTTACTGATGAGTAAAGTATAGAATTGCCTTGTTTAATGTGGTACGTCAGACAAAACTAGCATGAAGATGAAGCCCAGCCAATCATATCTACTATCAGAAACTTCTGCCCAAATTCTATTCAAAAGCACTGCAGGACCTGCACACTGGTAAGCTCTTTTACTCTTTCCAGACCAGTTTGTATGTTCCATTTGATCTTTCGGGCAGCAGATGTTGGGGCAACAGGCATGAATGGGGACCTGACCTATCAGTAAGATATGAACCTGGGTATGAACCTTCATTGTTTACAAGTATGGATCTTCTTAGAGAACTGGAGATGTATTCAGCAAACAATATTTAATGTCAAGAAGTCACATACCTGAAATATGATTAAATATCACAATGTACGCATAGGATACAACTGTAGTGATCACTATGGCCCTCATTATGATTTTGGCGGTCTTTTTCCAAGACTGCCAAAGCCAAATCCGCCACTAGACCACCAGAGCTGCCAGTCTGCAGACCACCATATTGCGACTGCTGGCAGCTTTCCGCCATTCTTTAGGTGGAAAGTCACCAGCAGTCATGCTGGCGGTCGGTGGTGCACAGGCGGTTCCATCGCCGACCTTGCCCTGCCAAAAGGACTCCGCCAGGTGTATTCCGACCTGTAATACAGCCTGGTGGTGTCCTGATGGCGAGGCTCTGCCGCCGGTGAGAGCGCCAGGTCCCGTCTCCTCAGGGAGGAGTACCTCATCAGATGAAGTAAGGGTCCTCCACAAGGGGGTGGGGTGGGGAGAGTGAATGGAAGTGTGTGTATGTGTGTCATGAATAGAGGGAGGGAGAGGGAGTGCTTGTGTGTGTGTGTGTGCATGTGTGTGTGTATGGATTGGGGGTGTTGCATGTGTGTGTGCGCATGAGTATAAAGGTGTTGTGAGTTTGTGCATGTGAGTGTAAGGGTGATATGAGTGTGTGCGCATGAGTGTAAGGGTGTTGTGAGTGTGAATGAGTGAGTGTCAGGGTGTGCATGTCTGCTTGGGTGCATGTGGGTACGTGCATGTATGAGGGCAGGTGGGGGTTAGTATGGGGATCGGGCGTGAGGGGTAAGCACTAGTATCCGGAGGGGTGGGAGGTTATTACTTGGAGTGAGGTGGGGGGTTTGTGGGGTGGGAATGTTGTAAGGGAAGGGGTGGGGGGTTCTTGGGTAGATGGGGTGTGGGGGAGTCATCTACTGGTGGCAGGAATGCAAATTCCTGTTGGTGGTAGCCTTTCCGCCAAGGATTTTGTGCAGGTACTACGACCATGAAATCCTTAGCAGAAAGGGGGCTCATAATACTGCTAGTGGTCTGGCAGTTGGAACAGGAAAGTGGCATGTGGCACAGGCCAAAATGTCACACTCGTACTCGTCACTACTGGCCCGTCGCCAGTGGGACCGCCACTGTGAGTCTGGCGGTCAGTAGGCTGCTAGACTTGTAATGAGGGCCAATGTGTATATGTAAATCAGTAGATTAGTGAAAGATGGAGTGCCACAACAAATTGTTTACATTTTAGTACAGAATTAAATATGGCTGATGTACAGAAAATGGTGGGCACCACTATTTCCGCAACTAACCCCTGAGGTTTAACCATAAGTAGGTTTGCTGGCATTCTCGAGGTGCTTAGAGCAGATGGAAAATGTCATGGTATAGGCCTTGTAATCGGGTCCCGCATGCAGGGAGGGACCTCGTGAATTCAAATCCTGTTTGTATGTCACATTCTGGGGCCTTCAGATTCTAATGACCAGATTCATAAGTGATTATAATAACAACGATCATTAATTCATGGCCGGTATTCCCCTTAAAATATTGGTGTACCTCGAGATGAGGCGGTAAAAGTAATTTCTTCGAAGAATGCGCACATTCAAACTTTACCCTCAATGCTTACTTTATAACATTCTTAATCATGACCTTAAAAAAACGTAACAAAGTTGCAATGTGTTTTCCACATTTCACGTCATACATTTTCATATGCACAGTCAACATTATCTAAATATCGGGGAAGCATAATCCTTTGAAGTTGTCTGAGAAGGAGCACTCCTTCTGAAAGGACCATTATAAGGAAAAGGTGTGCAGAGCTAACATAGCTTAATTGTTGGTATTTTTTATTCTGAAATTAGACAGGCATGAACTGTAGTATTTTCCCCAAAACATGTATGTGTAGTTATATATTTTCTATTCGAAACCTAAATATCACTACCGATACATTTTTCACTAGTTATTGTTTATCTTATATTGACTTTATCAACATTGCTAGAACTTGCCATGATATTAAAGTGCACTTGAAATAGAACATGAATCCAAGAATGACAAAATATCTTGAGTTAGGGAAACTGCTTAAGCAAATGAAGTAAATACGTAAAATAGTAAGGGCATATTTGCAACCCTCAGTGTGCAGGGCAGTGCAGATGTGCAAGGCAGCACAGCAAGTGACCTTGCAGCACTACCCTGAGTCGAATGGAAAGGGTTTATGTCTGTCCTTTCCCCTTGTGCTGGCACATAAATTGATGTCCAGCGCCTACGCAGGTACTCTTGCACCTGTTAGCGCGTCGGTCCTTAATAAGTAAACTTACAAGAGGGCACGTAGAGGTCAATGAACCTTTGGACTCATTTAAGATATTCTTACCATAGCTCCAGAACAGAAACAATAATAAATACACAGTAATCAATAACCATTAGTCAATTAAATGATCAATGGAGTCAGTAATTATCACACACCATGACCTTTCAGCCATGAATAACCACCCCTTTGGTAAGGTTTAGTAAGTTTATTTCCCTTATATTAACAATGCTAAAATCATGTAAATTAAACTCAAAATCAAATGACACACATATAAAAACAAGACTGGTTGACCAAAACGGCGGAAGAAACACAATCTAATCAAGGCCTAAATCACAACACATTCTAAGGCAATGGTTCAGATCAATAGCAGAGTCAGCTGCAATAGTGATGTATGATACATAGAAATTCAGTAAGATAGTTGCTCAAACATTTGTCCCTTTAATTTGCCCGTTGTCATATGAATAGCCTCAACTAACCCAGATTAGCATCAGCATGTTGGGCTTCATGCAAAACAATTTAGAACACGAATTTAGAAAAACATCCAGCTAAGGAACTATCAAGACAGCGCAGATGGTACCTGGAAAGAAAAGGCATACAAATGCATTACAGTCACATTGTCATATCTACCTATCCACGGTATGGGTCAGCAAACAGAATCAGTCTTCATCCTCAGGTCATCAATCTATCAGCAAAGCATCAGGCTCTCAGTTAGAGAGTATAAGCCCAATGACAGAATCTCACATCTCTTCTTCTCCCAAAGTCACTCTAGATCCATAGTCTAAGTCTAAGTTCCCTCTGTCATGTTTTTATATCAAAGTCACCCAATCTATCCCCTAATTCCCTATTGGTCAATTAATTTGTCTCCAGTCAGTGTCCTCATTGGTCACAGCCTGGGAAAGTACATCTCACACACATTACACACTGCTTGTTACAATTTTTAGGGGCATCGTCTCCTGTTAGTTGGTTCTCATTAAAAGCTTCTACTAAGCACTTTTAACAAGACAATGAACATTTCACAGTTTAATTCACTCCATCAGCATTTTTTATTAACCGCTAAGAAATACAGCTTCTGCATAAGGCCTGGCAAACTTAGAGCAATTGCTAAGTTAAGGCCTACAATTAATAGCTAGAACATACTTCAGAACCCGTAATATGACATATTACTACATTAATGTAGTACATTTTCAATACTTCATAAGTATTAATCATCAATTAGTACATTTTATGAACACTAGTGGCCATTCTCTGAGGTCACATTTTCAAACGTGTGTATTATTTTTATACGTTATTCATTTTCTATCTTTTTCATTTTCTATATAATTCATTATTCAAAACCCCTAAACATTTCATTAAAAAATTTCTATTTAAGACACCTGCTTCAGTAATCCCTCCTCTGATGACTAAATGTGTCATCACACTAATGACCACCCACATTTTTGTTTCATAATTCGATTTCTTCAAAATGTTGTCTTCTCCTTGAATGTTCCCTGTAAATTATTCTCTTTTTCTTTTCTTCCCTCCTCTGATTATTTTAGACTTCTTCAATTTAATTATTTTACACAATTTGCATAATCCCCATGTTCCCAATAGACAACCCACAACAATTAATATTCCCTGTAATATTCTCAAAAGTACCCCATTTCAAATACTACTAAGCCAATTTCCCACTGAAGCAAACCCCTTACCAACGTTTTCTAAAATACCTGGTTCTTTCAATTCCTTCAAATCACTACTTGCAATAGTCAGATTAGTAAGTAACTCTGTTATCTCTTTACTATTGTTAGGAATGTACGAGCAACAATGCCTAGAATTAATCATTTTACAGACTCTGCCATCCTTACCTAAAAGGATGTCTAAAGCAAGACAATTTTGCAGCATCGTAGCTCTATCCGCAGCCAATTTAGTATCTATCAGGAGCATAGCCCTTGAATATTTGTCAACATGTTATCCACAATAGTACACAACTTTCGAATCTTGATTAAATTTAGGATGACTCCCACTGAAGGAATCACCACACCAAAATATATCTCCCACTATCGCAGAACAGGACTCCCTCATCTGTCACTTATGATGTAATTCAGTCACTTTCGGAAACTTTTTCAAATCCTCAATCTGGTAAATCTTTGGGAAAACTATCCCCAAATAACATGTCCCATACCATCCTCTTGAAAGAGGGTCATAAGCATTAAGTCCACAAATACAATAAATCCCCGGAATCACAGGGTCCTGCCCATTCAACATAAATGTCCATTTACTCTGAAACAAAAATGCATGCCTACATTCACTCGTTCCCACAAATAAAGTGTCAGTGCGCAACTTTTGCCTATATATGCAAAGCTTCCCTACATGCAATGCATCTAAAGCTAATTTCCCTTGCGTTTTAATTGCACTATAAGCATAATCATTCTTGTAAGTCCTTTTCTCTAAGTCTTTTTCTAATTTCTCCTTCAGTGTCTTTCTCCTGTCATTAGTATGATTTAAGAAGCTCTTCTCTAAAGGAATAAGCAAGCATGTTAGGTTGTTCTTATGCGCATAAGCTGTACCAAATGTCAAAGCAGGTTCAAAGAATCCTCTAACCAATACTATGTCATTATCCTTAGCTACTTTACTCAAAATCTAATGATAGGAACAAACAAAAACACGAGGTCATGATTAGAGTAGAAATTCTGGATACACTCCCGGTTATAAAACCTTGTTAGTAATAGGCTACAACTTATTCCATATGATAACGGTAAACTATGATCGGTGACTCCTCCCTCGACTGATAAAGGAATCTGTGTACACACAAGGCAATCCTTTGCATCCATCGTCTCAACATAGTCACTCAACAAGCAATATAAAATGTTAAAAGAAAGTTCTCCCTGCACATTAGTATAATCATGCCAATAGTTCTCATCTAATTTAAACCTCTCTAAAGCTGTTAGTGTAGTATACTCATAAGCAGAAGTGTGGTTGGCTTCTTTCGCATCAAGAACAGACATACCCACTGTTGGACTTTTTTTGCTTATGCAGGGCCATTTCCAATCATTTTGACGCCTGCCTCCTATTTTTTCTGACCTGTTGCTGTTGGTTTTTTAACTCTAAGCACTTTACCACTGCTAACCAGTGATAAGGTGCATATGCTCTCTGTGTAAATTGTATTGGTAATTGGCTTATCCATGATTGGTATATTTGATTTATTAGTAAGTCCCTAGTACAGTGCACTAGAGGTGCCCAGGGCCTGTGAATCAAATGCTCCTAGTGGGCTTTGTAATCATGTCTCAGACCTGCCACTGCAGTGTCTGTTTGTGCAGTTTTTACTGTAAATTCGACTTGGCAAGTGTACCCACTTGCCAGGCCTAAACCTTCCCTTTTCTTACATGTCAGACACCCCTAAGGTAGGCCCTAGGTAGTCCCAAGGGCAGTGTGCAGTGTATGGTTAAGGTAGGAAATATAGTAATGTGTTTTATATGTCCTGACAGTGAAATATTGCTAAATTCGTTTTTCACTGTTGCAAGGCTTGTCCCTCTCTTAGGTTAACATGGGGGCTATCTTTAAATCTGATTAAAGTGTAGATTCCCTTTGGGAGCGGATGGACATGTGGAGTTTGGGATCTCTGAGCTCACAATTTAAAAATACATCTTTTAGTAAAGTTGATTTTAAGATTCTGTGTTTGAAAATGCCACTTTTAGAAAGTGAGCATTTTCTTGCTTATACCATTTCTGTGACTCTGCCTGTTTGTGGATTCCCTGTCTGGGTCAGTTTGACAGTTGGGCTGGTTGCACCTCACACTCGACAGTGACACAAAGGGAGGTGGGGTGCAGCCTGCATATCCTGATGAGCCATCTGTGCTAGGTGGGAGGGGAGGAGTGGTCACTCACACCTGAAAGGGCTGTGCCTGCCCTCACACAAACCCCCTGGTGAGTGTCTGGGACCTGGCCTGGGCAATGCAGGATTTCACATTCCAAAGAGACTTTACTTTGAAGTATGCCTACTTCAAAGGAGAAATTGGGTATAAAAAGGGCATCCAAAACCACAGACTTTAGAAACACTTCTGGAACCAAGAGGAACCTCTGCCTGGAAAAGAGGAGAATAGCTGAGGAAGACGAGCTGCCCTGCCTGTGACTGTGCTTTGTGGAGCTATCCTGCAGTTGCTGTTTCTGCTAGAGTAAGAGGGCAAAGACTGGACTTTGTGTGCCTTCCATCTTGAGAAGAAATCTCCAAGGGCTTGATCTAGAGCTTGCCTCCTGTTGTTTGAAGTCTCAGGGACAGCAAAGACTTCTCTCTGCCAGCACCTGTAGTCTCTGGAGAGACTCCTACTATGCCCTGTGGTGCCCATCCCGTTCCTGGGACTCTGAAAGGAGAAGCTGGCCGCCTAAAGACAAGAAAATCCATGCACAGAGCGCCGTGCGGGGAAAAGATTGACGTGAATCCGATCTGCGGCTGAAAAAATGACGCGCCGCGGGCTCGCAGGAAACGCAACCGAAAAATTGACACACCGAGCAGGAGAAATGACGCGCAGCATCGCTGACGAAGGCTGGGGGATCACAACCTGCGCTGCGGGATTTTTGGATCATCGTGCGGCTGGATTTTTGACTCACGTACCGATGTGCGGAGTTATTTTTGACGCACACCCACCCGTGCAGGGTTATTTTTGAAGCGCACCAGGTACATTTTCACTCTAGCAGCGCTGGTGTGTGTTTAAAACTACTTAAAGTTTACATTTTTATTGATTACTTGACTTGTGTATTGTGGATTTTTGTCGTTTTGGTCTTGTTTTGTTTAGATAAATATTTCCTATTTTTCTAAACCTGTGTTGTGTAATTTTGTAGTGTTTTCATTAAGTTACTCTGTGTGTTGGTACAAATACTTTACACCTAACACTCTGAAGTTAAGCCTACTGCTCTGCCAAGCTACCAAGGAGGTAAGCAGGGGTTATCTGAGGGTGATTCTCTTTTACCCTGACTAGAGTGAGGATCCTTGCTTAACAGGGGGTAACCTGACTGTCAACCAAAGACTCAATTTCTAACATTGGCATCAGCGATGGGATTTGGACTTGTATTTGTACTTGACATACGGTGATTAAGTTTACACTACTGTTTTAAGTTCAGACCACTACGTGACCACATACTACTTGTCTTGTGATTCTGCTTTTTGTTCTCTGATGTCCTCCTGGAAATATTGCTAATATTTTTGGACTTTGGTTTTTGGTTGTGAAGCCTTTGCAGAACGGAAGTCAATTTCTGGCACCTACTTATGTATAAAAAGTGGCAGCCTAAAGCATTCTGCATGGAAAGGGAACTGGCTGTGAACAAGAAATCCAGAAGGGAGGATCTTGAGTCAGCCCTGTTTCAGTATGAATTGAAACGTTGTCAGGCAACACCACCAAATGAGTCTGAGGAGGAGAACTACTCTAAGGAGGAGGACTACTCTGAGTAGGAGGGCACTGGCCCTGAGGAGGGAACAGAAAGAGATGATTGGCTCCTAGCTCGAATCCGGAGTCTGGAAGAGCTAGAAGCAGAACTTGAGAGGGCTGAGGAGAAGAGAGCCTCAGTCCTGGAAAAAGAAAGGATTGAAGCTCAAGAGCTGAGCTGTGAAAAGCTGAAGCTGGAAGACATGAGGGCTGAGTCCAGTTCAGATGGTGGCAGCAAAAATCTTCTAGCCAGTACTGCTGAAGAAGTGCACATGCCCAGAGATGTGGTGCCCTACTTGAAGGAGGGAGTTAACACACGCCAGGAGGTTCAGGGGTATGAGGTAGCTCCAGTGATGCACAGGGTCCCTGAGTTGGATTGGGGAACTGGCATGGGGAGTCATATTCCTACTGGTGGGAGGGACACTCTACTGACTCTAGGTGAGTGTGACAGGAAGAGGGGTTCCCCCCAGGTAGAAGTCCTGGTTATGGAGTGTGAAGACATCCCAGAAGAGTGTGGGTTGAGTGTCAGGAACAGTCAGGTACTGTCTCACTAGTCTCAGGAGGGTGATGTGGGGTGCTTTTTCAAAGCAGAGTCACTGGATGGTTGGGTGAAGGGTACTTTGGTTAATTCATGTGAGGGTCTGAAGGATGTAATTGCTGGAGAGCATATGTCTAGTCCTTATTTTCCAGAGCTATGCCAACACCAGGTGGAGTGTGAATTCTCTGACCCCAGGGAGCTTACAATGGAGGCAGACTTCTGGGTGAGTACCAGAGAGTCTGAAGAGGCAAGTTGGGGTGCTCCCGAGGGGAGTGGTCTAGGTATCTCCCAACCAGGTGTGGTAGGGAAGGGTTGCAGTGTCCCAGGTAGGTCCCAGTGTAGTGGGATGGGTGATAGACCCCATGTCCAGTCTCAGAGGAGAGGGAATGGGGATGGGTTGAGGCCCAATGTGCCCGATATCCGGTCCCAGGTCCTGGAGTGTTCCATGAGGGAACACCAGGAGGGGAGTCTAGCCTGTACCCTACTGCCTTCTGTTGAGGGAGACCCCACAGTGTCTGGAGAACTTGGAGGGGTGGCTGTAGCCAGCGTCCCACCAGTTCTGGTGTCTGGCAATACCACTCCTAGTGAGGGGGTGCACAAGTCCAGATAGAGGGTTGAGAGGGGGTTACGGATAGCAGTGGAGAAACTGGAGGGTCAGGGGTCAGCTCTGAGAGCAGAGCCCCCCAGGAATGACCTTGGTGAGACCATTTCTGGGTTGGGAGGGATCCAGATTCGTCAGATGGGCAGAGCTCAGGAGACCTGCCCCAGCCAGACTCCTGGGTGGCCCTTGGGGACGGTGTGCCCCTTGAGAGGGGTAAGTGTGCCCGCCTGGAAGTCCTGGTGCTCCATGCAATGGTTTAACCACAGGATGGTGACTCGGGGTTGAATGATCAGGTTCAGGCAGTAAACTCTGACCTGATGGGGGGTATGTGTGCTCCCAGGAAGTCCTGGTGCGCCAGGCAGTGGTTCAACCACAGTGTGGTGACTCTGGGTTGGATGACCAGGTTCAGAGGGTAAACTCTGACCTGGTGGGGGGTAGGTATGCCGCCCAGGAAGTCCTAGGTTGCCAGGCGGTGGTCCAGTCTGTAGGTACAGACCCTGGATTGGAAGGCCAGGTTCAGGGTGTCCCCCCTGAGCTGGAGGAAGGGGCTACTGCTAACAGTGCCCCTACCATGTTGTCTTCTGGGGGGGCACTCCTTGTTCAGGGGTGCAGGACCCCATAAGGGAGGGCAGGGAGAAGGAAGCCTCACCCCTGGCGCTGGTCCAACCTGAAGGTACAGAACCCAGGTTGGAGGACCAGTTGCAGGTTTACATCCCTGTACTGGTGGAAGAATTGTGCAGGACTGCTTCTACAAGCCCCCTGACAATTTTGGACTCTGGGGGTACTGCTCCTGCAGGGAGGGTACAGAGCCCCAGAGGGGAGGACCAGGGTTAGGTTGTCATCCCTGACCTGGTGGAAGAGAGAGTGGTCAAAGGGTGCCAGGCACTTGGGGCTACCGCCCTCCACTCTCCGCAGTCACAGTAGTTGGAGAGGCCTGAGGTCGGGCTCTCATCCCTGACAGTTGTCCAGGGCAACTGTGGCTTGCTGTCCTGGTGGACAGAGTTGCCCTGGGGGGGGGGTCGAGACTCACACCCCGGGGGTGGAGTGGGCAACCCCACTGTGTTGGCCCTGGTGGTGCTATCTGCCCATTGGGATACATCTGTGAGCGAAGTAAAGTTAGGTGCTGCACAGATGGTATCTGCAGATGTGGAGAAGGGTTCCCCATGGGTTAGCTTAGTGGGCCCTGAGAGTATGGACAGAGGGATCCAACTGGAGTCGAACTGGAACATGCCCCTGCTGTTGTGGGCCTGGGTCCTTGTTCTATCGCCTGAATCAGGGAAGTATATCAAGGTATTGATTGTTATCCCCTCGCTTTAGGCTGGTAGGGGGTTGTGTTGGACTTTTTTTGCTTATGCAGGGTTATCCCCAATCTTTTTGCCTCCTGCCTCCTATTTGTTTTGACCTGTTGCTGTTGGTTTTTTAACTCTGAGCACTTTACCACTGCTAACCAGTGATAAAGTGCATATGCTCTCTGTGTAAATTGTATTGGTAATTGGCTTATCCATGATTGGCATATGTGATTTATTAGTAAGTCCCTAGTACAGTGCACTAGAGGTGCCCAGGGCCGGTAAATCAAATGCTACTAGTGGGCCTGCAGCACTGGTGGTGCCACCCACATAAGTCGCTCTGTAATCATGTCTCTGCCACTGCAGTGTCTGTGTGTGCCGTTTTAACTGTAAATTCGACTTGGCAAGTGTACCCACTTGCCAGGCCTAAACCTTCCCTTTTCGTACATGTCAGACACCCCTAAGGTAGGCCCTAGGTAGTCCCAAGGGCTGGGTGCAGTGTATGGTTAAGGTAGGACATGTAGTAATGTGTTTTATATGTCCTGACAGTGAAATATTGCTAAAATTGTTTTTCACTATTGCAAGGCCTGTCCCTCTCATAGGTTAACATGGGGACTACCTTTAAATCTGATTAAAGTGTAGATTCCCTTTGGGAGTGGATGGACATGTGGAGTTTGGGGTCTCTGAGCTCACAATTTAAAAATACATCTTTTAGTAAAGTTGATTTTAAGATTGTGTGCTTGAAAATGCCACTTTTAGAAAGTGAGCATTTTCTTGCTTATACCATTTCTGTGACTCTGCCTGTTTGTGGATTCCCTGTCTGGGTCAGTGTGATAGTTGGGCTGGTTGCACCTCACACTAGACAGTGACACAAAGGGAGCTGGGGTGTAGCCTGCATATCCTGATGAGCCATCTGTGCTAGGAGGGAGGGGAGGAGTGGTCACTCACACCTGAAAGGGTTGTGCCTGCCCTCACACAATGCAGTCTCCAACCCCCTGGTGAGTGTCTGGAGCCTGGCCTGGGCAAGGCAGGATTTCACATTCCAAAGAGACTTTGCTTTGAAGTAGGCCTACTTCAAAGGAGAAATTGGGTATAAAAAGGGCACCCAAAGCCACAGACTTTAGAAACACTTCTGAAACCAAGAGGAACCTCTGCTTGGAGAAGAGCTGAATAGCTGAGGAAGAAGAGCTGCCCTGCCTGTGACTGTGCTTTGTGGAGCTATCCTGCAGTTGCTGCTTCTGCCAGAGTAAGAGGACAAAGACTGGACTTTGTGTGCCTTCCATCTTGAGAAGAAATCTCCAAGGGCTTGATCTAGAGCTTGCCTCCTGTTGTTTGAAGTCTCAGGGACAGCAAAGACTTCTCTCTGCCAGCACCTGTAGTCTCTGGAGAGACTCCTACTCTGCCCTGTGGTGCCCATCCAGTTCCTGGGACCCTGAAAGGAGAAGCTGGCCGCCTAAAGACAAGAAAATCCACACACAGCGCCGTGCGTGGAAAAGATTGACGCAAATCCGATCTGCGGCTAAAAAAAAGATGCGCCGCTGGCTCCGCAGCTGAGAAACGATGCTTGCAGGAAATGCGACCAAAGAATCGACGCACGGAGCAGGAGAAACGACGCACAGCATCGCTGACGGAGGCTGGGAGATCACAACCTGTGCTGCGGGACTTTCTGATCAACCTGCGGTTGGATTTTCGACTCACGTACCACCGTGCGGAGTTATTTTTGACGCACACCTCCCCGTGTGGGGTTATTTTTGACACGCACCAGGTACATTTTTACTCTAGCAGCGCTAGTGTGTGTTTAAAACTACTTAAAGACTCTTTTTGCATTTTTATTGACGACTTGTGTATTGTGGATTTTTGTCGTTTTGGTCTAGTTTTGTTTAGATAAATATTTCCTATTTTTCTAAACCTGTGTTGTGTCATTTTGTAGTGTTTTCATTAAGTTACTGTGTGTGTTGGTACAAATACTTCACACCTAGCACTCTGAAGTTAAGCCTACTGCTCTGCCAAGCTACCAAGGGGGTAAGCAGGGGTTAGCTGAGGGTGATTCTCTTTTATCCTGACTAGAGTGAGGGTCCTTGCTTGAACAGGGGGTAACCTGACTGTCAACCAAAGATCCCATTTCTAACACCCACAATCAATACTATAAACAAAATCTCACTCATATTGCCAAACCAATGCTCATATATTTAAAGCGCCTAGCATCTCTAACCTGCTTATCAAAATCAGCAATGATCTGTAAAGAATCAGAAAGCAGAAGTAACTTAGAAAACTTGCAGCAAAAATAAAAAATTGACAACTCTTCTTTCGGCAGTTCAATTTCACTTCCAGGAACCCTTCTTCCTTTTCAAAAATCTGTTAGCAGCTTGTCAAAATCAGGTTATAGAAGTCAAATCAGGTTATCAATGTCTTTTCAGGTTAATTTCAACAGTCTCTTTCTCAAAAATATTTTTCAGGTTGTTTCAACAGTTCAGTTCATCAATCTCCTTCACGTCACCTCAAAATATTGACTTGGAACTTCTCTATCAAAACAAAAAGACATAGGCGGTCATTCTGACTGCGGCGGGAGGCGGTCGCCGCCCGCCATGCGGTCACCGCCAAATGGCCGCTCCGCGGTCAGGAGACCGCGGATGCCATTCTGGCTTTCCCGCTGGGCCGACGGGCGACCGCCAAAAGGCCGCACGTCGGCCTAGCGGGAAAGCCCCTGCAACATAGAAGCCGGCTCCGAATGGAGCCGGCAGTGTTGCAGGGGTGCAACGGGTGCAGTAGCACCCGTCGTGATTTTCACTGTCTGCAAAGCAGACAGTGAAAATCTTCATGGGGCCCTGTTAGGGGGCCCCTGCACTGCCCATGCCAGTGGCAGGGGCAGTGCAGGGGCCCCCAGGGGCCCCACGACACCCGTTCCCGCCATCCTGGTTCTGGCGGTGTAAACCGCCAGAAACAGGCTGGCGGGAAGGGGGTCGGAATCCCCATGGCGGCGCTGATTTCCTGGGCCAGGCCTTTTCTGACTGCGGCTTTACCGCCGAGGTCAGAATGGCCCTGGAAGCACCGCCAGCCTGTTGGCGGTGCTTCCGTTGCCCTGCCAGGGTTGGAATGATGGGCATAAACTCTTGTTGCCATTTGTTTGTAGTTGCATACTCCCACTCAGGACCTGCGTATCTTCGACTTGCTATTTTCTTTCTTTTCCACTTTCGATCACCATTCAGCTCTCTTTCACTTAGTTTTTTTTTTCTCATAGTATCTACTTCTTCCTCTATCCTTGGTTCGACAACCACTTCTTTTCTTGTCTCCACTTGTGATTTTGGCCACTTATCTCCTTTCAATGTACCTTCTGTCAGTGTTCTCTTCAGGATTGAACTCAAATCCTTTTCTTTCTCTGTGGTGTTTTCTCTTGATAGACCTGAAACCGGTTAAGGAGGAGTCGGACCACCTTGACTTTGATCCAGCTCAACTCCTTCCCCTTCTGGGTCTGGCAATTGCCCTGTTTGTCTCTCGGAATCGTCTACTTCTGGGAGAGCCCCTACGTAGTAGGCTCTGCTGTTGCTTCAGTTGACAAAGGTTCTCCAGCACCCTCCTGGAGGTCTCCACCTTCGTCTCTTACAGGAGTGTTGGAATCGTCTTCCACGAGCTCAGGTTCAGCCTCAGTTCCTCCCTGCTCCTTTTCTGGTGCTGTAGTTTGTCTCACAGTTGTTGGTACTCTCAACAACGCTCCTTCATGATCCAGTGGACATGCCACTTTCTTTGTATGACTTACGTGAAACCAGTTTGGGGTTCCAGCACACTTCACAGCTGTCGTAGTTGTTAGGGCCACCTGGTACGGTCCCTTCCAACGAGGCTCCAAACACGTCTTTTGCACATGCTTTCGGACAAGAACCAAGTCTCTAGCTCTTAGTTTGTGCCCTGGATCATGGATCGGTGGCAGTGTGGTGGCCTCCACCTGCTGAGAGAAAGAGCAGACTACATCAGCCAGACCCTTGCAGTAATCCAACCCCATATCATCTGTAATGTTGACAAGTGCATTTGCTGGAACTGCTGGCCACCTCATTGCCTTGCCCCTGAGGATCTCATGGGGTGACAGTCCTGTCTTCCTGACAGGTGTGTTTCTCATTGACATCAACACCAAAGGCAATGCAAAGCAAAGGCAATGCATCAGGCCATTTCAAATTTGTAGGTGCAAATATTTTAACAATTCCTAACTTCAAAGTAACATTCATCTGCTCCTCTAGTCCTTATGCTTCAGGGTGGTAACTACAATGCAACTTCTGTTCAATATTCAATGCTGTACACAGTAGTTTAATCACATTGTTATTGAAGTGACTTCCCCTATCTGATTCTAAAGAGATCGGAACTCCGAAGTGCGGTATCAATTCCCTAAGCAGTAGTTTCACTACCGTGAGACTATCATTTCTCCGTGTATGGTATGCTCCAATCCAGTGACTAAAGATGCAAACAATCACCAACACATATCTCAAACCTCCACGCACAGGCATCTCAATAAAATCCATTTGCATTCTGCTGAATGGACCTCCTGCTCTTCCAATGTGACTCAAAGAACCTCTGTCCTTTTCCCACATTTAATTGCTGAAAACACAACAATGGCATATTGCTTCAGCGGCTTGTCTAAACTTAGGGTTGAACCAATCAATTTTGAAAAATACGAACCATGGCATCCCTCCCAATGTGTGCCTGACCATAATAGTACCTTGCCATCTGGGACAACAGGCTATTTGGTAAAACCAATTGACCCTCCTCAGATACCCAAAATTAATCTTGTCTTTGAACACATTTCATTTTACTCCATGAGCATTTCTCTTCCTTGTCGACATTACTCTGCAACGAATTTAACTCTTCCAAAGTGTCAATCACCTTTAAGTCATAACTCGTACATGAGGTGACTTCTTGAGGTAACAATTCTCACTTGTCTTTGAACGATATACAGTTCAATGCGCAAAACCTTGTGACATGATCCGCATATCCATTTCCCAAGGACATGTAGTCCTGTGACTTTAGATGTGCACTGCATTTTACCACAGCAATTTCTTCAGGTAGTTGAATCGCATATAACAATTGCTTTATTCTCTCACCATTTCTCACTGTGATCCAGTAGAGGTCTGGAAACCTCTCTGCGACCATAATTGACCAAAATCATGAACTATTCCGAATCCATATTGACTATCCGTATAGATAGTGACTTTCAATCGAGCAGAAACATGGCACGCTCTAAAAAGAGCAACCAATTCCACTACTTGAGCGGAATACACTCCTCGAAGCCAGGAAGCTTCCAAGGTACCTGTAATTGTGCACACAGCATATCCTGCTATTAGTGTCCCTGTGTTGTCTCTCAGACAAGAACCATCAATGAAAACAATTTGGTCATTCTCTTCCAATCAGGTTTCTCCAATGTCAGGTCTCGGTTTTGTGCACAACTAAGTTACCTCGTGACAATCATGTTCCACGTCTTCCTCTTTTTTGATTTCAGTAGTATCACTTGGAAGTAAAGTTGCCGGGTTCAGCATTGTACATCTTTTCAGTGTCACGTTTGGTGCTCCCAAAATACTCGTCTCATACCTAGTCAACCTAGCACCAGTCAAGTACTGTATTTTCGTCCTTGTCAGTAAAATCTCAATCGAGTGAGGGACCATTACAGTCAGGGGATATCCCATCACTACACCTTCACACTGTAAAAGACTCTGACCAACTGCGGCAACTGCATGCAAACAACCTGGTAAGGCAGCTGCAACTGGGTCCAAGGTAGAGGAAAATATGCTGCTGGGTGATGAGTACCTCCATGGGCCTGAGTCAAAACAGACAATTAACATGCATCACGCCCATGACAAAACAATGTGAAAGGCTTTGTGTAGTCAGGCATGCCCACTGCTGGAGCTCTGCACAAACTTTCTCTCAACTCAGTGAACGCACTCATTTCATCCTGATCTAACACTATGGGATCGGTGACATCCTGATGAGTCAACTTCTGCAATGGATTGGAAATCTCTGAAAAATTCAGGATCCATTGGCGAAAGTAGCCCACCATTCCAAGGAACATCCTGACATCTCTCTGTGTGGTTGGGGAACTTATATGCAGTATCACTGTAATCCTCTCTCTGGATATTTTCTCCGACCCATTCTCAATCTGGTGACCCAAATACTTTACTACGTCTGACAGTACTGAAATGTCAGTGGAGACGACATATGACCATATTTTCCCAAATGGTTCAAGAAGGCAATTGAGTCATACTTACACTCGTCCCTTTACTTAGACGCAATCAAAAAGTCATCAATGTACTATATCAGGGTCGATTGAAAAGGTAACTCTAATGACTCCAAATTATTTTCAAGATCTGGTTAAACAAAAAAGGTGATTCTGTGTAGCCTCGAAGAAGGCTCCACCAGCAGTAGACTCTATCCAGAAATTTGAAACAAAAGAGAAATTGAATATACCTCAAGAAGAGGCACAGAAAAGAACACTTGTGACAAATCAACAACTGTGAACTACTCTGCATCACATGGAATCTGAAACATTATCATGGCTGGATTGGGCACTACAGGACAATTCTTAAGCACAATCTCATTTATTTTTCTCAAATCCTGAACAATTTGAACCTTCCCACATGGCTTCTTCAACCCCATTATTGGTGAATTACATGGGCTGCTCAACACCTCCTTCAGAATTCCCTGCTTCACAAAATCTGCAATTATCTGAGCCACTTTCATCAGGACATCCTGTGTCTCGTTGTACTGTGGAAGCTGTGGGAAAACTGCATTCGGCTTTAAAGTAACCTTGATTGGTTCTACTCCTTTGATCAAACCCACTTCTTTCCCTGTCAAATCCCCACTTCTCTTGTACTGTTCCCTGAAAATCAGAATGAAGCTCTTTCACTTTGAACATCAGGAAAAACTCAATCAATGGGTACTCCTCATTTCTAGTTTCACACTCTGTTTCTGGGGCTGGGTCTTCCTCATCATCACTATTTGTCTGGATCTCAATTCCATCATCTGAGCAGGTAATCAAATACCTTTGTCTTACACAACCAGTCCCTCCGCAGTAGGGATACCGGACTTGAATCGCAGACTACAAACTTATGTTATCCCTAAAAATTGCCAACCTCAACTTGAACTGGGTCGGTAATCGGGTTTGTCAGATACTGATTTGCTACCCCCACAACCTGAACTGTTCTTCCTGAAAGGGGCAGATTGGGACCTCTGCACTTCTTACGGTAGAGCCTGTAGCTCCTGTGTCCACCAAGAACGAAACTCTGTGACCCATCACTTTTCCCATCACATAGGGTCCTCTCTGATCTACTTTTAAAGAAGTCACAAGCACACGTGGCTCCTCATCTGAACTGTCACTCATCCATTCACCATTTATTTCATTCTCACTGTGTAACGGAAATTGGTGCACTGTAATGTGTTGAGAAAGCATCATCTTTTGCTGCTCCATCGGGGCTTGAGGTATCTGCTACTTCATCGGCTGCAATTGAGACGCTTGGCATGGGGCATTTTCACCTGTTGTATGGGCCTAAAATGTTGCATCTGATTCACATTATTCTAGAAATTTGTATTAGGACCCCTTATCCTCGGTCATCTCACATTCTGAAAGGTATTGATGTTGTTACCTTGCTGAAAAACACACTCCTGCACCATCATCGGACACTCTCGCTTCCAGTGTCCCACGGCTTTGCAAATGTGGCATGGCAATAGCTTCTTTATTCCCTACACAGCATTATGAACTACCACAGTATTCAAATCTGGACCACAATTCATATTGCCTCCACGACCCCTACATCTCATCACAGGCTGAAACATGGCATTTCCTTGCTGCTGTGGTATCTGCTGCACAAAACTTCCTTGAACCTTCCCACATGGCTTCTTCAACCGCATTATTGGTGAATTACATGGGCTGCTCAACACCTCCTTCAAAATTCCCTGCTTCCCAAAATCTTGCACTCCTGTTTGAGCTACCTTAATCTGCATCACCATCGCATTCTCCTCCAACTTTTTCTGCTTTCACTCAATTTCATCACAACAATATTTTGCATATTGTAACACCTCATCAATCAGTTTTGCTTACCAGCAAATCAAATGACTCTTGATCATCTGACCTGTCTCAGGTCTCAATCCTTCCACAAATCTGAAGACAAAATGCAGCATGTCTTTTGGCTTAATTGCTTCCTTACCACTGTACTCCTTGAATGCCTTCAACAATCTCTCATGGTACGCGTGTATCGACTCCTTTACTTCCTGCACTGTCCTATCAATCCTCTGCCAATCAATATTCTTGGATGAGATCATTGTCTTCAGAAACTTGATCACCTTATGATAATATTTCTTTACCTCAGGAGATGGTACACCTGTAGTCTTATCTCTCTCCGGTTCACTTGTTGGCCAATCTACACCTCTCTTACACTCCACCCACAAGTCATCTGGAACCACTATTTCCAGTAAGGTGTTCAAGTCTTCCCACATTTTGTGAGCTTTACAAACTTGTCTGTCTGCTGATACGACTCTATTGGCTTCTCCCTCAGTTTTGGGTAAACATTCATAAATGACAGAATATCACTCCTACTCCAAGGAACGTGAACAAAATTTCCCCCTAGTATTTCTCTCATTGGTAAAATCTTCACCGGATCCTTGTCCTGTTGTACATTTTCAGTAACTTGTATTGAATCGCTTTTCCTCTTGTCTCTTTTCTTTACCCATCTGCCTTCCCACTTCTGTAAAGCTCCCCAAACCTAAGCACTCTGCAATAATTCTTTAAGGTGCACCTTCATTCCGGCTGACCTCATGTGTTCAAAATCCTTTGCCTCAAAGTCTAGTCTAAAACGTCTGTTCAAATGTTTTGTTTTCTCAATTTCTATGCCATGTTTTTCTGCCAAGTCTGCCAATCTGTGATGCACCTTGCACACCTCTCTTATAATCCTTGGGCATAAGTATCTCAACTCTGCTTCTGTGTAGGACTCTAATCTATTCACCCCCATTGTTCCCTCAACTAATTCACCTGCTTCCATGCTCAATCTGGCAACATTTATTTGCTCCTCACCCCCTAGAAGTATTCTGTGGAATATTCAGCTTGTCTAACCATTCAGTCAACTGCTGAGCTGTCAATCCCTGTAACAAAATGTTACTCACTTGAACTGGTGACACCTGCTGTACCACTGCACTCGGAGTCTGCAGGGTCAATAGCTTCAAGCCCTGATCTGTATTTTGTCCATTCATAGCATCTGGAAGTGCAACAAGTGGACTGAGATCTAACAATGATCTCCATCCATCAAAGGTCTGCCCCACTGAAGAGACTAACTGAACTTGTTCATTTGGTCCCCTCCTCATTAGACTCTGAGACATTGCTCCTTGTTCGCTCATAATTGGTTTCTTCTGTGTAAATAATGGTACAGCTGGACCAACAGTAATCAGCAGCGATATGGCATCTGGGGCTGCTCTGGCACCCGTACTCTGTGAGAGAGTAACTCCCATATTCAGATCAATAACCGGAGTCAGGTCTGACTGTGTCCCTGTCAATGGTGTAAATCTCAGCATTACCTGAAGCTGCACTTGGGGCAACAAGATCGGAGTTGGCTCAGTCTGGACCAGCATTGGTCTCGGAACCACTTGCTCCGTGGGCACCACTAAGTTTGAAGTCGTCTCTAGAATAGCCACATCAAGATAAATTCTCTGTATCTGTGCGACTGCATCTGTGACTGAACTAGTGGAGTAGTCAGCACATTAGGCTACCTTGCACCACACCCTGTGTCTGGTTAGCATTAACCTGTACCGACTCACTGTCCCCGTTGCCTGTGCCTGGGCTGTCGGATCAGCACTAGTACTCAGACCACTCTCATGCACTGTGTATGGTGGTGGTTGATCTCTCAATATCTGAGTAACAAGATCTTCAGCCTCTGAGTCCTCCTCTACTATGGAAGACCTTTTATTTTCCTTCCTCTCAGATGGACTTTTATGACTTTTTCTAGTTGCTTTCTTTCCTTCCGTCTCATCCTCCTGTGTAATAGCTGGAAACAACTTAACTCTCTGCAAAGTCTCTGCTCTCCATCTTTTCTGTTCCCAATCCCATCTTGCTTCTGCCCAAAAAAAATCTACCTTTATTATTCTTTTCTCGAATTTCAACTGCTGTTGCCGTCTAGCTACCAGCTCCCAAACTGCTAACACCTCAAACTGTGCTGGTCTCGGAAGGGGCTTCGATTCATAAAGCGCCATCTGCAATTTCTCCAAAGTCCTCAAATTAAACGTCCCATTCTCGGGAAACGCTAAGCTCCCATTTTTCTCTGTCAACTTGCAGCATCGCTTTAACCAAAGACATGGCGCAACACCTCTCTCCTCTATTACAATTAAAGCCGGTGTATTCTCTGGCGGTGTAGGCTCTCCTTCACTTACCCTAATGTACGTATCTCCCCTTCGGGCACTTTTCAACGCCTTGAGAAACTTAATCTTTTCTACTTTTTATTTGTTCAAAATCAAAACAGGAAATGACTTTAATCCCAAGATTCTTTTCACCCACGTTCTCAACCAATTGCCTCTCACAGACGGCTGCCAATCAGTGTGTGACCCTTCTCACTAACCAACCTATCCCAGCGCGGCTCCAATTACGTCACACTCACACGCACCACGGCTGACAAAGTCTTGCATCTCGCCCTTCTAGACTCCAATCCTCTCAAAACGAGTGCAAAAAATTGGGAGCACTAATCAAAACCCAAAAAAACAAAAACAAATCTGCTGGTTTACTACAGGAAGGTAATACAATCGCTTCAGAAATCTTACGGATTTTCACTGATGGCCCTTTCGTGGATGCAGCTGTTCCTCTTTCTCATTCTCCCAGATTCGCAAGCAAAATTTGACCCACAAATTTCACTCTCGACTGATCAATGGGTCGCCCACTTTAACTCACACATTGACTTGTTGACCACGCCTGAGGAACCTACTAAATCAGACAGATTACAACATATAACCAAGTGTCTCTTACACTTTTTAATATACTCCGGAGTCTTCGACCACCCAGGATCCGTACACCAACAACCATGTGGCCAATTTTTGAGCACAAAGCGTCACACACATGTGAAGTTCGACAACTTCCCTACTCTCATACTGCGGAGTACGCAAACTCCTACTACAACTTAATTTGGAGTACATAAACTCCCGAAATTCTCCCATATGTCTCAATTCACCTGCGATGTGTATAAGCTATGCAAGCGCAATCTATTCACTCACTCCATCACTAGAAGACCCAACGCCAAATCCACGAGGGGGCCACATGCCCACTGTTCAATCCTGGGGAGTTCAAAGCCACAGTCTCACAAGTCTCTCCAGTGGGTGGGTTGCCCACTTTTCAATCCTGGGGAGTGCAAAGCCACAGTCTCACAAGTTTCTCCAGTGGGTGGTTTGCCCACTGTTCAATCCTGGGGTGTGCAAAGCCACAGTCTCACAAGTCTCCACAGTGGGTGGGTTGCCCACTGTTCAATCCTGGGTAGTGCAAAGCCACAGTCTCACAAGTCGCTATAGTGGGGGGGTTGCCCACTGTTCAATCCTGGGGAGTGCAAAGCCACAGTCTCTCAAGTCTCTACAGTGGGTGGGTTGCCCATTGTTCAATCCTGGGGAGTGCAAAGCCACAGCCTCTCAAGTCTCTACAGTGGGTGGGTTGCCCACTGTTCAGTCCTGGGGAGTGCAAAGCCACAGTCTCACAAGTCTCTACAGTGGGTGGTTTTCCCACTGTTCAATCCTGGGGAGTGCAAAGCCACAGTCTCTCAAGTGAATGACAGTCTCCACTGGTTCTGGAGGGGGCCTTGTGCCCAGAGTGATTCATCCTGCTAATGTCAGAGGTAGTGGATGACAGTCTCCACTGGTTCTGGAGGGGGCTTTGTGCCAAGAGTGCTTCATCCTGCTAAGAGCAGAGGTAGTGGATGACAGTCTCCACTGGTTCTGGAGGGAGCTTTGTGCCCAGAGTGCTTCATCCTGCTAAGGACAGAGGTAGTGGATGTGATACTCCACTGGTTTTGGAGGGGGCTTTGTGCCCAGAGTGCTTCATCCTGCTAAGGACAGAGGTAGTGGAAGACAGTCTCCACTGGTTCTGGAGGGGGCTTTGTGTCCAGAGTGCTTCATCCTGCTAAGGGCAGAGGTAGTGGATGACAGTCTCCACTGGTAATGGAGGGGGCTTTGTGCCCAGAGTGCTTCATCCTGCTAAGGACAGAGGTAGTGGATGTGATACTCCACTGGTTTTGGAGAGGGCTTTGTGCCCAGAGTGCTTCATCCTGCTAAGGACAGAGGTAGTGGATGACAGTCTCCACTGGTTCTGGAGGGGGCTTTGTGCCCAGAGTGCTTCATCCTGCTAAGGACAGAGGTAGTGGATGACAGTCTCCACTGGTTCTGGAGTGGGCTTTGTGCCCAGAGTGTTTCATCCTGCTAAGGACAGAGGTAGTGGATGTGATATTCCACTGGTTCTGGAGGGGGCTTTGTGCCCAGAGTGCTTCATCCTGCTAAGGTCAGAGGTAGTGGATGTGATACTCCACTGGTTCTGGAGGGGGCTTTGCGCCCATAGTGCTTCTTCCTGCTAAGGACAGAGGTAGTGGATGACAGTCTCCACTGGTTCTGGAGGGGGCTTTGTGCCCAGAGTGCTTCATCCTGCTAAGGACAGAGGTAGTGGATGACAGTCTCCACTGGTTCTGGAGGGGGCATGGTGCCCAGAGTGTATCATTCACCCCGTGACGGACTCAGTTGTGTCACTGCTCTTGCCGCTCATGGGCCAGCGGTGCTTGAGACGGCGGTGCCCTGTCCAGCGGTGCTTGAGACGGCGGTGCCCTGTTCAGCGGTGCTTGAGACGGCGGTGCCCTGTTCAGCGGTGCTTGAGACGGCGGTGCCCTGTGCAGTGGTGCTTGAGACGGCGGTGCCCTGTTCAGCAGTGCTTGAGACGGTGGTGCCCTGTGCAGCAGTGCTTGAGACGGCGGTGCCCTGTTCAGCGGTGCTTTGGATGGTGGTGCCTTGTTCAGAGGTGCTTGAGATGGCGGTGCCCTGTGCAGCGGTGTTTGAGGCGGCGGTCTCCATTGCAGGGACTCAGCTGCTGGCGGTCCTTCATGGCCCAGCGGGGCTTTTGCTGGCGGTGGCCTCCTGGGCAGGTGGGCTTGTGCTGGCGGGCCTGTCCTGGGCATCTGGGCTTGTGCTGGCGGTCCTGTCCTGGGCAGCTGGGCTTGTGCTGGCGGTCCTGTCCTGGGCAGCTGGGCTTGAGCTGGCAGTCCTGTCCTGGGCAGCTGGGCTTGTGCTGGCGGTGCTGTCCTGGGCAGCTGGGCTTGTGCTGGCGGTCCTGTCTTGGGCAGCTGGGCTTGTGCTGGCGGTGGCCTCCTGGGCAGCAGGGATGATGGCGGTCTTCTCCACCGTGGTGCTCTTCCCAGACTTTCCTGGTTTCTTGTGGCCCTTCCCCACCTTGGAGGGTGTCACAGCTGAATCCACACTCTCACCGGGACCCCTGGGATGGCTTTGGTGACTGGAGTCTTCCCCTCTCCCGCCGGGCACTGGCCAACTTCTGATGCTTCACAGGTGGGGGACTGTCTGTGCTGTGGCTCCGTGCCACACTGGCTGCCCTGGTGGCCGGTGGACTCCAGATTCCAGTGACTACAGGCACCACTGCTCCCGGAGATGTTGTGGCTGAGGTGCTAGTTCAGGACCTAGGAGACGGACGGGGTGGGGGAGGTGTGGGAAAGAGGTCAAGGTTGGACAGTAAAAGTTTTTTTTACACACTGGGACGGGTAGCTGGAGGGGGTTTGGGAGTGGAGGAAGAGGTGGTGGTTGTAGGAGGTGTTCGTTTGCTGACTTTGGGTGAAGGTACATGCGCTGGAGGCTGTCGTGAGGTGCATGGCTGTTGGGTGGGTGTGTGCCTGCGTTTGTGTATCTTGGGAGGGGGCGTCACAGACACACTGGGAGAGGACACAGGGGACGTGTGAATGGTACTGGGGGTGGTGACTGCACGTGAGCGGGGTGTGTTGGTGGGTGTCCTGGAGAGGGACGTATTGGTTGTAGAGGTAGTACATGCAGGTGTGAGTGTAGACGAGACTGGGAGGGAGGGGGGAGACAAGGAGGAGGGGGACACAGTGGAGGCAGTGGATGTTGGTGTGTCTGTATGTGTGTGATGCTTGCGTGAGTGCCTGTGGGATGTGTGGTGCTTATGTTTGCCTGAGCTTCCCTTGTGTGTTGAGGTGTGTGCATGCTTGTCTGTAGGTGTGCTTGGGATAGGCTGAGGTACAGGGGATTGGGTCAGGGTGGAGGAAGTTGGAAGGGGAGGCTAGAGACAGGGACAATGTCTGCCATCAGTGCTGAGGCCAGAGTCTGAAAAGCTTGCTGAAGGGCCACCTGACCAGAATGAATGCCCTCCAGGAATGAATTTGTTTGCTGCAACTGCCTTTCTACACCCTGGATGCCATTCAAAATGGTAGACTGCCCAACAGTGAGGGACCTGAAGAGGTCAATGGCCTCCTCACTGAGGGCAGCAGGGGTGACTGGGGCAGGGCCTGAAGTGCCTGGGGCGAAGGTGATGCCCACCCTCCCGGGTGAGGGGGCACGGGGCGAAGGCTGAGGGGCTGCTGGGAGGGCGGTGCTGGAAGGGGGGGTGGCGGCTGTATCTGTAGATGGGGGGGCACAGATGTTGCCACCACCACAAGGGAGCTCCCATCAGAGGACGAGTCCGTGTCACTGGTCTCAGCTCCTGTCCCCGCCGTGAGCTCCCCTCGCCCTCTGTCCCACTGGTGAAGTCCAAGTCCGTAGTGTGGCCCTCCATGACCATTTGGGATGCAGACCCCTGGTGCTCTGGTGCCACTGCTCCTCCGCCTGATGATGCTAATGCACACGAGAACAGGGAGACCACAAAAAGGGGGGGAATGACAGAAGAAAGACATGTTGAGTGCATGCATTACCACTACCGTTGGCGGACACAACAGACACAGAAGCCCCCTGCACTACGCCGCGCTATTGGGCTCCACTGTTCAATTCCTGGGAAATGCCTACAATGCTATGGAAGACATCTGCACACATAGATGACATAGGGGCATGACTAGGTGTACTTGGCACTCTACAGAGGTGGGGTGTGGTGCCACATGGCCTGCCTTACGGAGGCACCTTGCCTACGGAACTCGCCCTGGCCTAGGGAAACCCACAGCCCACCTCCCCCACACAGACCCCTCCACTGCACGCAAAGTCAGCAGAATAAGAGTGTACTCACCCCCTTGTGTCTGCTTTGATGCCCTCAAGTGCCCATCCAACTCCGGTTAGGCCACCGCCAGGATCCTGAACATCAGGAGGGTCATGGTGCGACGGGCACCCATCCCACGTTGGGAGGCCATCCCCAGTAGAGCCTCCGCCGTCTTCTTGCTCCAGCGGTGAATGTCCTCCCATCTTTTCCGGCAGTGGGTGCTCTGTCTGCGGTAGACCCCCAGCGTCCCGACGTCCTTGCCGATGGCACGCCAAATATGTTTTTTCTGGTGGGCGCTGACCTACATGAAATGTACAGGGGGAAGAGTAAGTTATTACCAACTGCACCATCAAAGTGATTGGCCCCCATCCCTACCCTTCCCCTGTGGCACTTGCATTCACCGTCATTTCATGCACGCTGCACTCTCCCCTCTTCTTACTTACATCCAGCCCTCTCCACACAGACATAGCCCATACAGCATGCTCCCAGTGTACTTACCTGTTTGTCTGGAGGACCGTAGAGTAGCGTGTACTGGAGGAGGACCCCATCCACGAGTTTCTCCAACTCCTCCGATGTGAAGGCAGGGGCCCTTTCCCCAGACACTCAAGCCATTTTCTCTTCCAGACCGAGGTCACAGCAGCACTTGCAGTGTAGGTCCTCAGGTATCGAGTGATTGAACAGATAGAAAATGGCGGTCACGTCCGCGGCAGTGCGTACCATCACCGCCGGCGTACATCGTCATTGGCTCCTGGGACCCATAGGGTCCAATGCTAAACAATGCAGCATTGTGCCACGGTCTTCGACCGCCTACCGCAATGGTGTACAACGCCAGTGCAGTTACCTCACATCCCATTGTTCCACTTTAGAGGTCAGGCAGCCGCCATTTCAGGGGCCCACATGGATTAATTTTCAACTGCGTCACACATATCTAGGCCTAGACTCAACACACATGCAGGCCATCTTTTGTGTATAAATGGTGTTCTGTGTAAACTGTGGGTATCTACCTCTGAGTTGTTTGACTCTGTGCTCGCTGTTGTCCTTCATAGGCACCGTCCGCTGGGACATGTGAGGAGATGGCGGCATCCTCCGGTGTACCGACCGTTGGTGGACCTGTCGACAATGGAGGAGCGACATGTGATTATCACATACAGGCATGACCGTGCCACAATCCAGGAACTGTGTACCCAGTTGGAGCCAGACCTGATGTCAGCAATCCGCCATCCCACAGGAATCCCCCCTCAAGTGCAGGTGCTGTCAGTGCTCCAATTCCTTGCAAGTAGGTCATTTCAAACAACAGTGGCCATAGCATCAGGGATGTCCCAGCCTATGTTTCCCAACGTGTTGTCCAGAGTGTTGTCTGCCCTTCTGAAACACATGCAGAGCTACATCGTTTTCCCTCAGGTGGAGGATTTGCCTACAGTGAAAGGTGATTTCTATGCCCTGGGACATATCGCCAACATCATAGGTGCCATTGATAGGACCCATGTGGCTTTGGTCCCCCCCCACAGGAGTGAACAGGTGTACAGAAACAGGAAGAGTTATCATTCAATGAATGTACAGATGGTATGTTTGGCCGACCAGTACATCTCCCATGTGAATGTCATGTTCCCTGTCTCAGTGCATGACGCCTACATCCTGTGGAATAGCAGCATCCCTTATGTGATGGGGCAACTCCAGAGGCACCGTGTGTGGCTATAAGGTGAGCACCTGGGAGCAAGACAGTGGAAATGGTAGTCTGGGTCTGGGGATATCCCTACAGGTTAGTGCGTGTCTAACAGTTGTCCCTCGCCATTTGCAGGTGACTCTGGTTACCCCAACCTGTCATGGCTTCTGACCCCAGGGAGGAATCCCAGGACATGGGCAGAGGAACGCTACAATGAGGCCCATGGGCGAATTAGGAGGGTGATAGAGCGGACCTTCGGCCTCCTGAAGGCCAGGTTCCAGTGCCTCCATATGACAGGTGGATCCCCATTCTACTCACCAAAGAAGGTGTGCCAGATCATCGTGGCCTGCTGTATGCTTCACAACTTGGCTTTGCAACGACAGGTGCCTTCTGCAGGAGGATGGTCCAGATGGCGGTGTTGTGGCAGCTGTGGAGCCTGTGGACAGTGAAAACGAGGAAGCAGAAGAAGAAGACATGAACATCAGGGACTTTGATCCAGCAATATTTCCAGTGAGACACAGGTAAGAGTACAGACCTGCCTACAACATGTACTTTAACACTACTACCTCTCTACTGTCTTTCCTTTTCACCCAGTGTGTTGGCACTGAGTTGTCACTTTCCTTTACGATTTCACAGATGTGGGTCCCACTGTGTGACATCTGCTTAGATTCCTCATGGACTAGAGCTGTGTGACATAGGTATGTTGACGTTACAATTGTAAGAGCATTTTGTCACTGTATTTGCTAATACACTATTTTGAAATCACAGACAGACTCCAGATTGTCTTGTGCCTTACGTATGGCAGAATCCAGTCTATTAGTCTCACAGGTGCATTGCCCATATGGGCATAGGAAGTGGAGCTGGGGCAGTTTAAGTATGGACAGGGTGACAAAGTGGGACAGTAGGATGACAATCAGGGTGGTCTCATTTCTTGGCGGGGGTCTTGGCATCGTGCTCTGTCTTTGTCCTGGATCTCAGGGACCGTTAGCGAGGTGGTTCTCTCTCTGCTGGGGGGTGAGGTGCTGGTGGTCCTGTGGCAGGGCGTCCTGTCCACTAGCACCTGCGGAGGTGGTGGGCAGTTCATCGTCCATGCTAGTGTCTGGGGCCCCTTGTAGTGCCACAGTGTCCCTCCTGGTGTTGACGAGTTCCTTCAGCACCCCTATGATGGTGCCCAGGGTGGAGCTGATGGTTCTGAGTTCCTCCCTGAAGCCCATATACTGTTCCTCCTGCAGGCGCTGGGTCTCCTGAAACATGGCCAGTACCGTTGCCATTGTCTTCTGGGAGTGGTGGTAGGCTTCCATGATGGAGGAGAGGGCCTCGTGGAAAGTGGGTTCCCTTGGCCTGTCCCCCCCCTGTCGCACAGCAGCCCTCCCATTTCCCCTGTGTTCCTGGGCCTCCGTCCCCTGGACCGTGTGCCCACTGCCACTGCACCCAGGTCCCTGTTGTTGTTGGGGTGGTGGGTTAGCCTGGGTTCCCTGAAGTGGTGGACACACTGCTGATTGACGTGTCCTGGGGACGGAGGTATGGGCCCGCTGGGTGGGTGCTGTGCTGGTGTTTCCAGAGGGGGGAAACTCTGTAGTGGCCTGTGACTGTGTGAGGGGAACCAACTTTCCAGAGGTCCCCGATGATCCGGGCTGGTCATCTAGATCCAGTTGGACAGAGGTGCTGTCATCACTGTGGGCCTCTTCTGTTGGTGGTGTGGACATGTGTGGACCCTCCTGTCCGGTGACATTGGGTAGGGGTCCTGCAGGGGTATAAAAGGATGTTTATTACATCTGTGTGTGCCATGGTGTGCAATGAGTCGATGACCGTGTACCCCAGTGCTTGCATTCCTGTGTGGGACCTTGTGTGATGATGGTTTAGGGGGTTGTATGGGTATGTGCAGTGGGCATGCTTTGGTGATGGGTGTCCATTCTTTGTTGTTCCATGCAGGGCTTGGTGTTAGGATGCGTGGTTTGTGATGTAGGGACATTTGTGAGGAGTTATAGTGATGGGGTGAGGGTGAGGGTATGTGCTGGCATGCAGGTAGGGTGGGGGATGTAATAGTTAAGATTTGACTTACCAGACTCCATTCCTCCACCTACTCCTGCGAGGCTCTCAGGATGCAGAATCGCCAAGACCTGCTCCTCCCATGTTGTTAATTGTGGGGGAGGAGGTGGGGGTCCGCCGCCAGTCCGCTGAACCACCAGGTGGTGTTGTGAGACCATGGAACGCACCTTCCCCCGTAGGTCGTTCCACCTCTTCCTGATGTCCTCCCGATTTCTTGGGTGCTGTCCCACTGCGTTGACCCTGTCCACTATTCTTCGCCATAGCTCCATCTTCCTTACAATGGAGGTGTGCCGCACCTGTGATTCCGAATAGCTGTGTCTCTACCCGGACGATTTCCTCCACCATGACCCTGAGCTCCTCCTCCGAGAACCTGGGGTGTCTTTGCCTTGCCATGGGGTGGTGTAGGTGATGTGTGGGGTGAGTGTGTGTTGATAAGTGTGCTGATATTTTGTGGTGTGTTGTGTGAGGTGCGTGGAAGTTCTGTGGGTGATGGTGTTGTGTTCCTGTGGATGCAGTTGTTCTTGCGGGTGCTGTCTCCCTCTGGCCTTCTTTGGGAATTTTTGGTAGTAGGGGTTTGTGGGTGATGTGGGTGTGTGTTTTATATTGTATTGGGTGTTTGGGAGTGGTGTGTGTATGTGTATCACGTGTGTGTATTTCGAATTGTCCAATGTGACTATGTTTTGTAAATGTGTGTGTATTTTGAGCGCGGCGGTGTGTACCGCCAATGGAATACCGTGGTTGAATGACCGTTGCGTGGATTCGTGGGTCGGGATAGTGTGGGCGTATTTCTGTTGATGTGAAGGTGGAGGTTTTGTTATCGCCAGTTTATCACTGACCTTTGGTGTGGCGGACTTGTGTGGGTGTCTGAATTTTGGCAGATTCCGAACTGTGGGTCATAATAGCTGTGGTGGAATTCCGCGGCATCGGCGGTGTGTTGGCGGTCTTCGGCACGGCAGTAAGCGGCTTTTACTGCCAATGTTGTAATGAGGGCCATAATCATTTCATTAAAAAGTTCTATTTAAGACAGCTGCTTCAGCACACCCATGTGTGTTGCGTGGGAACACCAACTGAAATGCCCATGGTACGCCTTCCTGACGCATTGTATGCCAATGCAGTGACTTGCACTGCATTGCCTTACACCATATCTACAGGGTCATGAAAGGCCTCCACTGTGGTGGCACACATGGCTTGTAAATATGCATGTTAGAGTGTTTACATTAGTGATCATTTCAGGTCCCAAATTGTTTGTAAAAATCCTCCATTTGAAAGGCAGATAAAAAGGCACACCAGCAAATACGTTTTACTTGCTAATGCTTTGTAATAAAAATGTTATTCTTTGTAACATGAATGCTGGTCCCCAGTAAAAAACACTTTTGTCTTGTTCATAATATATGTTTTCAGTTTTGGAATGCCACTACAGATCTGGAACTTCACTTTCAGAATGCCTAAATGTCTTTTACCCTCTCCTAAATCTGGCTCAGAATTTTTTATTTTCCACTCTATGAACAAGCGTCTCAAAAGCGACTCTACCTTCTACCAATGCATATCCTAAAGAGATGAAATGCTGACTATATTAAATGTATGAATAAATCAGCACAAGATTTCTACCATGCAAGGAGAGATATTTTTCACTCCTCCCATGGTGAATGTTCAATATATTTTGCTTCTTAGTTCTTTAACATTATTAGTTATATTGCAAGTAGTAGAAATGAGTTTGCATTTCGAGGAGCTTCTGTTACCATTTAGTAAGAATAAATCTAATTCCTAGAGATTTTTATCTGGTACAATAGCACAGTCAGTCAATGCCATTTTCCTTAATATGTTCACAGTGATGGAATTTCCGTGCATATCTGAAAAGTTAAGTGCTTGATTGCAGGTAAAATGGCAAATCTGTAATCAGTCACTGCAGTGGCCTCGTCAGCTACATGTTGGGATTCTAGGTCATAATCATGACTGAACTCTGTGACATAGAAACATAATGAATGCATGACCCGCTCCAAGATGCAAGACTAGTTCATTTTGGCTAAGGTCATGTTGGAGCAGATATGCTAATATGAGAATATTCTAATGATTTGCATAAAAATACTAATGAGAAAATTTACAAATAAAACTAATAATTGAAAATAACGTGTAATGTGCAAAATGTGCCCACGGGGAGTCGCCACTATATATGTTAACTGAACTAAAATAATGTGAAAACTGTATTAATATGCCATAACTGATGATATAATCTACGTTTTATGATGCTTCGTATTCTTAACGTAGCTGAAGTAGAGGCCTGGTCGGCGTTGGGCCTTGCTTGCTTAAACGTGGAGACGCGATGAGCTGCCGAGGACTGGAACTGGAGAAAAGGACCTTGAACTGTACAGAGTTCAGATGAGCTCTGCAAAAAAAAATTGCAATGTACCAGTGGACAGGAGACGATCAGAACAAACTGATACAATTATGTGTAGAGTAGGCTAAATGTACTTTCCCAGGACTTGAACAATGGAAGCTCTGACTAAAAGACTGAGGGCAACAATTTTGTTACCTGAAGAGCCGGATGATGTTCTTATAACAGAAGGACCAATCATATTAATGGAACTTGATGCTTGAAGCAACGCAAACAAGTGGTAAACAAAAACTATAGGTTAGAATCATAACCCCAGATAAGGTTGACCAATTAGCAATTTGTGGGACGGACAAAGAGACCCTAATAAAAAGTAATGACAAGGGGAGAGAGCAGAGAGCGGAAAGGCGGAAGTTGATGACGTCGGGAGACGCTGTCCGAAGTGCTGATAATTGGGCTTACTCTCTGTGAGCCTGATACTTGCTGATGACTGATGACCTGGAGACGAAGACTGACTCGTTGCTGATCTGTCTTGGATAGGTAGCTATAATAATGAGACTGGCAAACGTGCTTTTTCTCCTAGGTACCAACTGCACTGTTTTAAATGTTTTTCTCTTTAGATAGATTTGTCCAAATTACAGATTTTTGCTTTTATTTAAATTGTTTTCCCATGAAGACCCACATGCTGGTGCTAATTTGTGGTTAGATAGGTTGACAAAGGCTGACTTAATGGTGACAGTAAACGGACTGACTTGCATTGCTGAATTATTCAAAAAGTTGAAGAATTTGCTGACTTATGTTGATGTTTGTTTTGCTATCAATGGCTTTTTATTGATTAATGGCTTATGATGCTAATAAAGTTTGATTAACATTAAAGTTGAATAAAGGTTTTGATTAGAATTGTAACTAATAGGGAATAAAAATGATTAACGTTTGATATGAGTGATGGTATTTTCTTATTAGATAGGGCTCTTTATGGGTGTTTACTTATTGATTGCATGTATATTGTTGATCCATTGGTTACCACTTGACTAGGATACTCCATGCAATCCAAAAGGTTCATCGACCTATACGCGTCCCCTTGTAAGTTTACTTATAAGGACAAGGCAAACTAGCACTGCCAAGGGAATATAAAACCGGAAGAATATATCATATGACATTCACAGTAGTACTCCTTGGATCTTACACCTGGTCACACTTTCTAGGTGTGCCAATGTAACTGCTTGTGAATTGAATGGAGAGTAAAAGACAGGTGTTAATCTCCTCAGAGCAAATCTAAATACAGAGCAACAGAGTGATACAATAGAAGGGGGTACACAGTGAGCTCAGATATGACTGGCTTACAAATGGGAATAGTTCTGTCTGTTGGCATCTCTGAAGGCAGTAAATGTAAGAGCACTCTCCAGGGTAAGGTTTTATTTGAAGAAGAGGATCCTCAGCCTCATTCTAAAGCAGGAGGTGGAGATGGTTAGTAAGACACCTTTATCTTGCAACTGCCCTTTTGGGGTTTCATCATTACATTATATTTTAATTCCTGTCTGTTTGGTTAAGCTGCTCTCAGCGTTTCCTGCAGCCTTTTATTGATTTGCAGATGAACACCTTGATCCAGTATTTCCCATTCCTTTTCTCCTACTTGTCATAGTAAGTTGTACTTCTTAAGCATTTTGTTTTCTTTTCGTGTCCTTTTTAGTATGACATGCTCAGGAATACAATAGGATTCTGGTGGTATGATTTGTTGTGTGCTTGTGCTTTTCTGTCAATATTTAATGTTCTCCGTGGCAGGACAACTATTGCATGTCTGAAATGTGTTGCAATTTTTTCATGTTACTGCTAACAAGGCATTAGCTATGGATGTGTCCTCTGAGCCATGAGAATTCCTGTCTATTAATTTTTTTCAGTTTTTGATCAGTCTGTTCTGCTTATGACATACATATCTGTAAGACAGTGGGTTACTGGTGGGGGGTGGAACCGTACTGAAGCAGGAACTACGGTCCTTGAAAGGGCCAAGTCACAAACAAAACCCTAAATTAACTTGCGCTCAGCCCTCAAATAGTTGGTACAGAGCAGTCAGACTTTACTCAGAAGCATTGTATAAGTATTTGTGTAACACTTCAAACAGTCACACTGTGGAAACACACCACATAAAGGATCCGACACCAGATTGAAAAAATAGAGTAGATTATATTAAACAAAACAAGACCAAAATGACAAAAATCCACTCAGTAAAACTTTCTATATACATTTTTAAAGAATAAATGAAAATAGCGCCAAGAAACACAAGGCACCGTCTGTGGGTATCTGGTCACATTATACCAGGACAAAGTCACAGATACAGGCCAATTGTGATGGAGTGTGGGCCGACTACAGGGACCCAGCTGGGCTTGTTGAGTAGTAGTACCTAGTACCCCGGTTGCAAATAGTTGAAGAGTACGGGGTCAAAGAAGTGCTGCTCAGCCAAGGCAATGGGTTAGTTTCAAGGAGCTGCGAGGCTGCAAAGCAAGGTCCTGCATCATCATTGACGATCCCATTGAGGCAAGACTTGCGGTGCGAGTGCCTGTCAGGGATGTTTTACGCAGCAGTGTTTCTGATGGAGGTGGCAGGCTGCGATGCAAAGTCCTTGCTTTGTGAAAGTCCACACAGCAGAGATGATTCATCAGTTCTGCCTTGGTTTGCACTGTGCAGCAGAGGAGATGCATTGGTTCTGCTGGATTCCCAGATGGGCTAGCAGTATACCTTCAGGCCCACATCTAAGAGTCCACGACTGGTGTGGCACCACTTGTCAGGGTAGGACTTGCATTTGCAGAATTCAGGTGCTGGTTACCAAGACTATCTCCTTTGGTGGGCCTAGGTAAAGTTTTCACACCTGGTACTTCTCACCCAGGCAACAAGTCATCAAACAGCAGGACAGCACAGCAGGGCAACAGTCATTTAGGGTAGCAGCCCAGCATAAAGGCAGTCCTTTCGACAGAACAGCAGCCCTTCTTCCTAGCAGAGTTTTCCACAGGTCCAGACGTGTACTGAACAGTTGGTGTCTGAGGTCCAATATTTTTAAAGCTGTTGCTTCCTTTGAAGTTGGAGAACATTCTAAAGGTTTCCTTTTGAAATGCACGGGTTTCCTGCCTTCCATGCCCTGGCTTTGGACTAAATACAGGGGGTCTACAATCCTTTATATAAAGGCAGGGCACATCCAATTTAGGTGTAAGTGGGGCTGTGCCTTAATCCTCTCTCCCACCCTACCAGTGATGGCCCACTCAGGCAAACCTAAGCTCTCTATTTTGTGTAGCTGTCTAGGAGGAATACACAAACACCAACTGTCAACTACACCCAGTCATGTGACACAGAGACTGGCTGCAGGGATTTAATGATTAAGACAGGAAAATTGCAACTTTCTAAATGTGGCATTTTCAAATTTGTAACCACAAATCTGAATTCGTCATAAAAGAGGATTTTTCATTACAATTCCAAAGACCTCAAACATGAACTGTTTACCTATTTCATTTGGAAGTTATAGCTTGCTAAATGTAATAAGGTACTGCCATGTTATCCTGTGGAGAGGTAGCCCTTGCAATAGTGAAAAAAAACAATAATTTTCACTACTAAAACAAGCAAAACGTGGAAGTACATGTCCTACTTTTTAAATACATTGCACCCTGCCCTGTGGCTGTTTAGGGACCACCCAAGGGGTGACATATTTATTGAAAAGGAAAGTTTGCGCCTGGCAAATAAAATGACAAGTTAATACTGCACGCACAGTCTGCAATGGAAGGCCTGAGACATGCTTAAAAGAGCTACTTAAGTGGGAAGAACAATCAGGGCTGCAGGCCCACTAGTAGCATTTAATTTACCGGTTTTGGGCACATTTAGGACCCCTATACTTGTGACATATAGGTCAATATGTCAATATGCCAATTGGGGACAAACCAATGTTACCATGTTTTAAGGAGTGAGCACATGCACTTTAGCACTGGTTAACAGTGGTAAAGTGCACAAAGTCCTAAGGCCAGCAAAAATAAGATCAGGAAAAATGGAGGAGAAAGGCAACATTTTGGGGAAAAACTGCCCTAAGGCTGACAGGTCTAACAATGTCTATGGTCTCTTTCTTCTGTTTATATGTGGTATGTCCATTCTTTGCCCTAGTGGGTTGCCTTTCCTCCTTTGTTTAGTTGATTACAAGTGGTTTTGACCTTCTGTTTATTACTATGTTCTATTTTTTCTTGGATTTGATATTGCGCATGTCTCACTCCCGAATGGTTATCTCAGTGCTGTGCTGTATAGGCAGAGGAAGAGCTAAGTAGGGCAACTATGCTTTCAGTGATTTTTTGAAGCTCCTAACATTGAGGCAGGTGTGGATGATGTGAATGGGAATGGTCTTCAAATGGTAGAGGGCTAGGTAAAAGAAGGCTCTGCCACCAAGTTTCTAAGTACGAATCCGGGGAATCCGGAGGAGTGCTTTCTGAAAGGCAGATAAAACTTCAGTTTTTGATGAAAAAAAAAGGGTTGTGCCAGATACAAGGCCTTGTGCATCAAGCAGCAAAGCTTGAAAATTGCTTGGCTTTTTATGGGCAACTAGTGCAGAGCTTTTAAAATGAGGGCAGAGGATGACCGAGCTGGCAGGTTGCAGATCACTCTAACGGCAGTGTTCTGAACGACCTGCAAATTAGCTAGCAGGGAGACATTGGCTGCAACCAGTACTGCATTTCCATGATCCACAGGACTACTTATCAGCACCTGGACCAGGGATTTTCTGGAGGTGGGAGATACCCACAGTAGAATTTCTTTAACATTTTCATTGTGGCAAAACAAGTGCTAAATGTGGCATTGACTTGATCTCTCACAGATAAAGCCCAGTCGAATTTCACTTCTAAGTCTGTCACAACCTGCTTGAGAAGAGAGGCAGGTCCGAGATTAGAAGGCCACCAGTCAGTTGACCAAAGTTCATGTGCCTTGCCAAGCAGTATGATCTAGGATTTATCGCTGTTTAGCTTGAGACAATTTATGGTCATCAATCTAGCAATTTCCCTCATACAATGCTTAAATTTGATTTTACCCCGGGACTGGATCTGGCCCAAGGGAGATAAGCAGTTGAGTGTCATCTGCGTATGACATGATCATCACACCGCAGGACCTTATAACATGAGCCAGGGGGCAACATAGATGTTAAATAGGGTTGTGTTCGAAGAAGACCCTGAGGGACTCCTTTATTAACAGTATGATCTTTGATTTATATGGTCCTAGCCAAACTTTTTGGGAACAATTATAAAAGAAGTCCTTTAAACACAGTAATGCCCTTCCATAGATACCTGCTTTGTGTTGTCTGTGGATAAGAACGGAGTGGGAGGCTGTGTCAAATGCCATAGACAGGTCCATTCAGACCAGCATAACTTGGGTTTGTGCCTCAATCAACAATCAGATGCTGTCCGTGATACGTACCAGTGATGTCGCTATACTATGAAATGCTCAGAAACTGAATGTGAGGGGTGTAAGACCTTATTCTCTTCTAAAAAAAATAGTTGCCTATTAATGTAGCTTTCTAAAGTTTTAGTAAGCAAGGGAGCAGGAAGATAGGTCTATAATTTGCAAGTTCTTCAGGATTAGCAGAAGGCTTTTTAAGAAGTAGCTTTATTTGGGCCCATTTCCAGTCAGTTGGGTCTGTGGTAGAGTTTAGTGAGAGATCGAACAAAGTTTTTACTGAAGGAGCTAGACAATTAGTTAAGCTGGCCCTTATCCTTGGAGGGCAAAGTTCTCACAAGGAACCTGATTTTGGTAAGGCTACCATCTTCTGCACCTGTTCTGCTAAACAGAGTTCAAATGCTTCCAGAGTAGCTTCACCAGCAGGTTGAGGTTGACTCAAGTCTAGCTCCAAACCAGAAAAGTATCTTGTATAGTAGTGATTTTATTTTCAAAAACGTTAGTGAGGGAGTTGCAGAGATTCTGTGAAGCTGAGGTAGAGATGGCACAAGCATGAGGTTACATGAGGTTGTTTAGTGCTTTGCATTGCTCTTCTGTTGAGTTCCTATGTAGGGTAATTGTAGAAGTAATATAGGTTGGCTAATTGAAACTGAGACTTAGATCCGAAGCATATCCTGGGATGCTGTTTTATCCATAGATGATTCAGTGGATTGCCAGCATCGCTCTAGGCATTTACATTTTCATTTTTCCTGGTGTATCTCCCTAGAGTACCAAGGTGTCTGATTCCTACAAGACACAGGGTGAAGATTTATCAAAAGGGGATATCTGATTAAAAGTGGCGTTAGGGACTTACGGTAAGATTCTAAAACAGCATTGATATCCATAAAAAGTGGCCGTCTGAAAGGATCTTGATAAAGAGTCAGGGATCACTGCCTTTAAGAGTTACATGCCTTTTCTCTGGGTTTTACAGGCTCTTTCTGCCATGGAATGGGAAAATTAATCAAATAGCAGTCTGAGTATGTGATCAGCACTGGAAGATCACTAGTTAATCATGCTACATTTGTAAAAGTAAGATCCAAGGTATGCCCTGCACTATGTGTACGACCAGTGACTATTTGTCAGCACGCTAAGGTCATTTGTATTGTCATCATGATCATTAATATCACCCAATTAAAGGAACTAACGTATTGGAAGATAGATTATAGGGTGCAATGTAGTCTGTTAATGACTGAGAAAAATCTCTCTTAAAACCGGGAGGGCAATAGATCAGTACACTTCCCCAGACTTCAGTTGCAGTCATTGGGACTTTAAAAACACACATCTCAAGCCATTCTAACAGCAACAAGTCAATTATTGTGACTTGTACAGAGTTGTGGGAAGCTATGGCAACACGCCAACACAAATGTTTTTCTCTATTTGATTTGACCAACAAATGCTGTTCTGCTATTGCTAATGAGATGTTGGAGAAAGCAGCATCACATAACCATATTTCTATAAAGAAACATACGATAGGGTGGTTGAAGGAGATGACATTTCCAAATATCTATTGGGTGTTTTATCATGGGCCTGACATTGCACTAGAGCCCTGTTAGCGTTTCTTTACTGGCCTTATGTACAGGTGAAGTATTAACAGGTTGAGCAGGAAAGGCAGAGGCTAAAATTGGGCCTGAGAGCATTCTGATATGTGCTGGCAGTTTCCTTATTTGGGTATAGCCAAAGGGTCTGAACTTGAGAAGCAGTAATTTCTGAAGCTCACAGGTCCTTCTAGGAGTGAGAGACATTGATTATAGCAAAGAACAGGATTACGAATACTAACTAAGACCTCATGCAGAAGTAATACTTATGAAGAGGTGTACTCGTTAGAAATGGGTTTTCTGGTTGGCTAGGGTATGCACCTAAGCCAGGCAGCACCCACCCACTCTGCTCAGGCAAGTGAGTTACACGTCCAAGATAACCCCTGCTCACCCCCTCGGTAGCTTGGCATGAGCAGTCAGGCCTATCTCAGAGGCAGCGTGTAAAGTGTTTGGACAACATACACAACACATGTGACACACCATCCCCACCACAAAGGAAACACAACACCAAGTTATATAAAAATAAACTGTATTGTACACAACACAATTAGTAAACCAAACACAACATGTCAGTAATACCCTACTACTCAGCAGTTACTTATTATTCTGCAACATAAGCAGTATCCAGGAATCACATTACTAAATGAATACACTTCTCATAGAAATATCATCAACGTTCATATCAAAAATATTATAAAACATACAGCAAGTCATGAAAACATATCCGCAGGGAATGCCCATAAAAGGAACATCATCAAAAAAAGACAGGTTAACATAACAATATATTATGTCCATACCAGGAACATTATAAATTATATGTCCTTTAGAAAAAGTACCTGTCTTTATGAAGAGAAGTTACCTCTAGGGCCATGAAGTAAAATAAGTTGGGCCCCCGGCGCTCCTCTGAGCAAAACTGGAGTCTTGTGGTGATTTTGTGGGGGGGGACCCGCACCCCCTCCTGTTTTTATAACAGGCCCCTCGTGGGGTCTGCGAAGTCTGGGGGGCCCCCCTGAGCCACCACTGGCCCTCCAGAGGTAGGGGGCCAAAGCCAACAACAATGCATGGGGCCTCAATTCAGGCCGAGCCTTACTCGTGGGGGGGCCTCTGGGGAGGCTTCCACCCTGCCCGTTGTCTGAAAAGGTGATTGGGGCCGCTGTTGGGGTAGGGGGATCCTCCAATGAGGCTTCATTCCCACTGCCCATTCACCAAACAGCTAGGGGCTCCAGTGGGGCCGGGAAGCCTCCGATGAGGCCTGGCCATAACAGTCGGCAGGCACCAGAGTGGGTGCATGCTTGTCCCCTGGGAGTGCTCCTTGGAGCGGCCTGTGCCCCGGGGACACAGTAGGAGCGCGCTCACTCCATTCCTTACTTTTATTGGTGCCCCAGGGGCACCAGGGACAGCGCGTTGAATCCTTGATCCAGAACAACACGTGTCTCAAAGTGCTAGAGACAAATCAATGAGCCCGGGTCGTAGGCAATTATTTGTAATGGCTGCACAGTTCCCAGAGTGCTCTCAAAGCGCAACAGGCAGCACAACAAAGTTCCCTCTAGGCGCTACATGGGGAAATGAAGCACTCCTTGGTTTTAAGCAGTTGCAGGGGCCACAGCACCCTGCCCCTCGTGGACAAAGTACAAAGGAAGCACAGGGTGGCAGGGCCCATCAGCAGGCCAGCACAGGGTGAATGCGGACAGTTGGCAGTCCCTCCACATGACCAAGCAGGTCACAGGTCAGCACAGCAGCAGCAGTCCATGGGGGTTCGTGGTGAGTCCCCCCAGCCCCCTCTCTCCTCCAGCACAGGCTGCAAACATCAGTTGGGGGTCAACGACCCTTTTGTGTGAGGCCCGGGCACAGCCTTTATAGATGCATGTGTGCCCCACCTCCCCCTTCTCCCACTCCAGGAAGACTATTCAAAATGCAGATGCACCTCTACCCTCCTTGTGTACAGAATGTCTGAAAAGTATGCACAAAGCCCAACTGTCACTCTGCCCAGACGTGGATTGGAGTCACGCTGCAAAACACCAGAGTCATAAGCACAGAGAAATGCCCACTTTCTAGAAGTGGCATTTCTGTAATAGTAATTTAAAAAATCCACTTACACCAGTAGGCAGAATTTCTCACTACCATTGCAACCATACAAAACATGCCTATGTTACCCCTCATAAATCAGACAATACCCTCTAGATATAAGGCAGGGCATTTCCAATGGAATCCTATGAGAGACCAGCAGTCACAGCAGTGAGAAACCTAACAGGCTGTTTGTCAATACCACGAAAGGCCACGCTACTAGGCACATGTCCTGCCTCCTACATACATAGCACCCTTCGCATATGGCTAGCTAGGGCCTACCTTAGGGGTGACTTACATGTAGTAAAAGAGGAGCTCTGGGCCTGGCAAGTAAATTTAGATGCCAGATCCCTCTTGCAAAAACTGCGCACTCAGGCCCAGCCCTAGCAGGGGTGAGACAGGTTTGAAAGGCTAGTTCAGTGGATGGTGCAAGCAGTGCTGCAGGCCCACTAGTAGCATTTAACTTACAGGCCCTGGGTATAAGGATACCACTGGACAAGGGACTTACTGGTAAATTAAATACGCCAATTAGGTATAAGCCAATCACACCAACTTTAGAAGTGAGGGCACCTGCACATTCGCACTGATCAGTAGTGATAAAGTGCTCAGAGTCCTAGAGCCAACAGCAAGAGGTCAGAAAAAATAGGAGAAACGAGGCAAAAAGTCAGGGGATGAACCTGCTAAAAGGGCCAGGTCCAACAGTACTTATGAGCCATTCTGCTGGCCATGTAGCCAAAGGCACTATATAAAAAAGTAGAAAGGGGTCCTGGAGTCTGGCATCCTCCTGGTGTGGACAGGCAAAAATGGGCTTGCCTTTGGCATGCCTTCAGTGCACCCACTGCATGCATCAACACCCTGCAACTGCCTCAATACTGGCCCTCCCTGTCAGGCCTAGAGTCTAGACTGCCGGCCTGCCCAAAAATGGTGGCAGCCTAGTGGCTCAGAGGAAGAGGGGATGCTCAAAAAGGTAAGCCAACTCTATCCACAACAAACGTCAGACTGTAGCAGACTGGGGAGCAGAAATAGCAGCAATATCATAGAGTTGCTATGCCCCAAAATAAAAATACATACATATAATACAACCAATTTCAATATTTAAAATAAGATTACAAGGATTTAAAACATTTAAAAATATAATGTGCCCAGTATCAAGTGTGATTGTTCCTTGCATGTTTTGCTCCAAATGCTTTGCACGCCAGAGTTTCTGCTTTCTTTTCTCTAGCATTTGGCAGCAAAATTTCACTTGAGGTTTGACATTTCACCTGACGTGGTCAACTTAATAGGAATTCAGGGCTTAGGACAATCTCTTACTAAGGTCAAAAGTGAGTGTATTATTCTATTCCATAGCACGTCAATAACAGTGAGACTCAAAACATTGCCATTAAGTGCTCCAAATCACTGTGAGCACAGTAGTAATCATTCTGTTGGCTTCAGCCTCACTAGTTGCCTAAGAATTATTAGTAATCCTGAAATCATTCCAGTACCCTCCTATTATTGTTTGTAATTGTGTTTGTGTATGCCCGATTCCTTGCTCTCCATTTTTCTTTCTATAGATATTCAGATTGTGTTTGATTTAATTGATTCTTAATTTCGTACATTCATTCAGCTTCATATGAATCTTGCTTTTTCATCTGTTAAGTCGCTAGGATTTCAAAGGAAGTTCCTTAATTCAGTAAGCCACCACACAGACACACTTGAAATCCATATTGAGGCAAGTGGTGTCCTCTTTGATGCATTGGTTATTAATATTATTTTCAAATCTAATCATGTGTAGAGTCTGCAGGATTAATTAGCTCAGATTTCTAGGCACAGGGATTGACTTGCCTATTAGCCAATATAGCCGTGCCAGATGGGCCTGTCTGGCGGATCAGTGAGCTGTTTTTTGGATGTATGCATGCCGATGTTGTAGTGTGGTGTGCCGGTTTTGTGCCTAAATGTGGGCTGGTGTTGCAAGCATTTATAAGGACTACGTGGCTGGAACCAGCAGCGCCGTGCAGGATGTGGATGCTGTTACCTCAATGCATGCAACACGGACAGGCCAATTACACTTTGTGGGTAAACAAGAAGGGATGTGTCAATATTTTTATGTTTGTGATAGGGACGAAAGATAATGGATTTCACTGACACAATTCTCGAATACTGTCAAACACATTGCCCGTAGCAAGGACAAGTACATGTGGTCGCCCAACCCGTAGAGACCAGCCATAAAATGTGTATTAAAACGTTGACAGCTGCTCGTTTTGTGAAGGTGAGCAGCTATTTGTTACTGCCTAGTTAAAAAATATGGGACAATTATATTTGTAGTGTTCGGGCCTGTCATCTGCTTCAATCTGACCCTGTCTGCCCAGCTTTTCCTTCAATTTGCCTATGTAGCCTCTCTTCCTTTTAACTTTCATTAAGGTAGCAAATTTGTGTCATTTGTATTTTTTGAGACAAGGTTCATCTTTATGAAATGAGCGGCCAAAACAAAGCATTAAACCATGGTTGATATAAATACAGTAGAGATTAGAGTATTTTGGCCAATAACGCGGAAGTATGACATTTAAAATACATTAATGACCATCCAATACAGTGGTTCACATATGTTTCACTAGAGCTTCACCCGATTACTGCAGCTTATATAATTAAATCTTCATGAGCAATGTATATTCTAGGTCTTTAGAGGTATCTTGCACGACCCCTTTCTGAAAGTTCGGCACATATTATACAGATTAATATTCAAGCAAAAAAAAAATAAACTTTTAAAGTAGCTTGGGAAATGCACAACTAAGAAGCTGATGTCAATTTGCCACATTACCTACAGATTTTGTATTTGGGCAAGAATGAATGCAACCTTGCTTTGCACTACGGCAGTGTGCATTTACTCCTTGCAAAACATTTTTTGCTTCGGTGATACATGTGATGTAGTGCATTGTACAATGGTTTGCGCAAAAAATCTCCAACCATTCCTTCTACATACACTCCCATGAGGAGCAAAGAGGTTTTTGTAAATTATTTGCAACGCCTTAAAAATGTTATGTAATGTGTACACATTAGGATAGTAATCAGAACTTCTGTAGAAACCATCTGAAAGTGTTTAATTCACAGGTATGCATGGGTTTAATTAAGATAATGTGTAAGGCCTTTTAGCTTTTCAAAGAGCTTCAGATTGTGAGCTGAACATCGTTATGAACTGACCTGCAGTTATGTTTGCATCACATGCATTTGGGCTCAAGGATTCTTACACAGACAGATGCCATACTTGCTATGTCTGATATGTGAGTTGTGAGGTAGTTTCTCATTTTAAAACAATTTGGTGTCCTTCAGTTAGTGGTTGCAAGATTTGTGTCCCTCCAACCTGCATGGTACAGTTGCCTATTACAACTACACTCAGAAGTAAACATGGATATGTGTGTGAGACATTGGTGGGGGCTACCCTGGGCCTTACAGGACCATTCTTGTGTGTGTTCAGGAAACAGCTCTCCATGATGTTTAGGACCTAACTTCATTGTTGTTCCTTGCAACATCACATGTGGGGCACATCTGAGTGGCCTTGCTGCTACCTCCTGGACTCACTTTGGGCAGGTGTCAGTTGTAGGACTGTACATTGTTGTGATCTGTCTATAGTGACATGAATGTTTCCATGTCTCCTAATTCAGGTATGGCATGGCTGTACCAGTGTTGTTTGCATTTCCTTAGCAACATCTGTTATTGTTGATAGATTCCACCAGTACAAGTTGGATGTGTGCATAGGCCTTGGCAATGGGTTTACTGGGGTATGCTGTATGTGGCACAGGTTTGGGGATGAATTGTCTCCTAGTTGTGGCATGGTCAATGATGTAGCTAGTTTCATCCATGCTATTGTAGTTGTCTGGAACAAAGTTTTACTCTTGTGGTACCTTTGTAATTCCTGGTGGCATGAATGGTTTTGTATTGGAACATGATGGTGCCATTTTGCTGGCACTTCATGTTGGGGGGCACTTAACATGATGGTACATTGTTGTGTATCCCACAGTTGTGATTGAAGTGTTTTGATGTCCATGTCATGACCCTACTTCACTTTATTTTGGCAACATCAACACAGGCAAGTGAAGTAGTCGGGCTGTGTGGAGTGTGTAAGCATCTAGCTACGGGACCTCGTGTCAAAACAACACTGACACAGAGGGACCCGATGGGCTGGAGGGCAAAAGGAGTGCCAAGGGGGAGACCGAAAATTCTTCATCATCATCGGATTTCTTCTCTGTGGCCACTTCCTACTGGTGGCGGATGCATCGGGGACCACCCCAGTGCCATCTTTGTCAGCCAACCCCCATTCGATCACCGTCCTCCCTCTTGTTCACCACCCAGTTGGCCGTGCCCACTCATGCAAGAGGGTGGCTGTCTCCTTTGCCGCAGACACCTCTGTCCCACCCCCTGTTACCCCTGCTGCCCTCAGTAAGGAGGCTATTGACCTCCTGAGGTTGATCTCAATGGATCAGTCCACTATTGTGAATGCCATCCTAAGACTGGCAACCCAAGTCCAGCAGAGCAATTTGTTCCTGGAGGACATTCATGATGCAATGGCTGGCCTGGAGAGAAATTTTCAGGATCTGGCCTCCAAACTGACTTCAGCCAGTTACCCCTTCTCTTCTATCCCCTCTCCACCTTTCGCTTACCAACTCAAATCCCTTCTTATCTGACCCACTCACACCACACAGACTCGCATGCAGCTACCTCAACAGACAAGGGTAGCACAGGCAAACACAATCACCACAAGACACACTGGCATGCACACAAGACAACATCTACCCACAGACGGAGCAACAGTCACAACTTATCTCGACGCCTCCCACCCCAGCATCACACACAACATCAGGCACAGCTACAGAAACCACCACAACTGTCACTGATATAGGCATCACACCCATCCTACCTGCAGACACCACACCAGCAGACTCTCAGACACCCACCCTAGCCACCACACATGCAGACACCCCAGACACACCTACAATCAATCAATCATAAAACTTGTAAAGCACGACTAGTTACCCGCTAGGGTCTCAAGGCACTGGGGGGCACCTACATGCAGCATATCTACCATACCTGCAGTCACCACCCCACCAGGCACCCACCTACCATGGTATCCCTCTGCACCACCACCCCCCTCAGCCCAAAACACATAAATGCCCTTATTCACCCACCCAACAGACACCCACCACACACAAGCACACCTCCCTCATATGCACACACCCAAGACATCTAAACCTACACATCAGTCAACCCCTCCCTCAACCTCCAAATCTCAACCCCCTTCTGATGACCGTCCCCATGTGTCAGAAAAACATTTTCCTTTGTGAGCTTCACCTTTCCCCTGTTCCCCCTGTGCCACATACAAAAGGATTTTTTCCCTCCCAAATTTCACCTTCACCTCTAAGGCTTTTCCTGCCATCTGCAAGCACCCATGGTCCTCCCCTTCTTGCCACACCAAGAAGAAGCCCACTCCTCCCCTGCCCTCCCAAGCCCAAACCCATACCCCTCCTCCAAAACCCAAACTCCCCTCCACCGACCCCCGGATAATTCTTGAGGTACCTACCTGCCCTGTGTGCTACATGTGGAGGTTACATGGCAGTCAGCAGTTAAGTAGGGTCCCAAGAATGTGCCTTTTGGCCCCAAACTGTTTTTGGACTGGCCTCTGTAATAAAGCCAACCTATTGTTGGTTTATTGGATACACCTTTGTCCTGCATTTGTTTCCCTACCTTTATGTTGTTCCTGTGTGACATTAGTTGCCTGCCTGTAGTTGTGTGTGTTTGGTTTGCTTGCTGCCCCATGTGGTGTTTTTTGTAGTATGTGAGTTTGTGTGAAGTGCTGATGTTCCCCAGGGGATGAGTATGTGTTGTGTGATGGGTATGTGTATGTAGATTGAATGTTGGTGTCATGGCATTGTGTTGTGTTTGTTGTGGTATGTATTTCTTATTTATTTTTTTCGTGCAATGTGGCCATGTATGTTGTTGTCCCCTTGATAAGGCTATTGTCTACAAGTGGTTTGTCCCCTTGATAAGGTCATTGTCTACAACTGGTTTGTGTGTTCTTGAGTTTTGTCAGGGCAGACATAGAATGTGTTGAGTTGTGATATTTTGCTTTGCAATTGATGTGCGTGTGTCCATTTAAATATGTGTCCCTCACAGCTAGTTGGTGAGGGGTATGAGCTATGGTGTGTGCGTTGCGTGTGCTTTGTTGCCTTGCTCTTCCCCATTGGGTGTGCATGACAATTGGTATTGGTATTGGTTGTCACTGAGGTCCAATTGGGGCAAATTCCTCTGTGCATGTTGTCTGTGGCCCTGTTCAACTTGATATGTGTCCCAGCACAGCCTACTTCCATGTATGGTCCTGACGCTGCTATCCCAGTTGTGCAGGTATTATTGTGGTGGTGCACTTTGGGTCTGCTATCTATTTGTCTCTTTATGTATTGCGCATGGCACTGTGCTTCCATGGTGCTATGTGTGTGTGTATGTGATGTGTGTGTCTATTGCAGGGTTGTTTGCTGGAGGTGTTGTGTGTGTGCCATGATACATGTATGTATATGTGTCTTGTATGTGTGGCCAGTCTCTGGCCAGTGTTGGGTAGGAATTTATGGAATGTATCTGTATATTTAAAGTAGTTGTGTTGTTTTTGCTGTGTGTGTTAATGTTGTGTGGCCTTCTGTGTCCCTGAGCCTGTGATGTGTAGCCATGTCTATATGTGCAGTATTGGTGTGCAGTGTATGTGAGCTGGCTGAAGTGTGCGTGTTGTGACTGTGTAGGTGTCTGTGTTGCAGTATGTGAGTATGTGAGTTCAATGTTAGCTGTAGCTGCTGGTGCTGCCATCCCACCCCCTCATTATGTGTTTGCTAGCAGTACAATTTTCTTTGTGATATCAATAAAACATGTAGAGGTTTATACTTACTGTTGCTGTTGTCCACGTCTGTGTTGAATCCATTGTCTTTCGACGAGCAGGAGCAATGGCATGACGTTTAAGAATGGCTCTGCGGCAGCTCTGGATGGATATGGCTGTCTGCAGGAGAGTGCTTCCCTTTATACTGCCCGTTTCCACCTTTTGCTACATGGTAGTTGGACCACCGTGGTCACATTGGCAGTGTGCAACCTCCTACTAGGTCTGGTGGAAACATGGTCTCCACCATCCTATTTATGCTTCCAGGGGAGAGCAGCGGTCTGTGCTGCCTGACAGTGGTGGCGGACCATTGGAGGTCTTCTATTTGCCCTACTTCCAAACTCATAATACAGTGGTCCACTCCGCCAGCCCATTGGCGGTTTGACTGCCAACAAATTCGTAATGAGGCCCAAGTACTGAATACTTCAGAAATGCAAACATTTCTCAGGAAATTAAAAAAAGAATTGCCCTAGTATATGTTGCAGTAACTGAAGTAGAAAACCACTACAACCACCTAGTACAATCGCGCCACTATCAAGGACAAAAAAACAAACCAAGTCCCAGGTTTACTAATAAGTCACACAACATAACACATCAACCACTTGCTGCTTTGAGTGAAAAGCAGAGCAGAAATACACCATATCTACTAAGATATGACTTCCTGCTTTCTTCCTGTGCTGATTCACCTAGTGCCACCTAGCATCAACATTGTGACATTGTGCAAGGGTGCCTGTGTTACAGGTGTGCCACTTGGCAGTTATTAAAACACTTCAGACTTAGGGTAGGTTATAGCAGTGATAAGGAGTTATTGGGTTGAGCAAAGCACTTAATTCCCACAGGTTTGACAGGTTGCGGTCTTTTGTGGGATGTCGGGTGATGTCTTTTTTTTCTCTCTTCCGAGTTAATCCGAGGTCCTCTTATCCTCACCCTCAAAGGAAACCAAAGTACAGGTAAGTATTATGTTCCTTGGAACTATTCTTGTTTTTTCTATCTATGGCTATTAGAAGATTATTCCTTCCCATTTCTGTTTTTGCCCTGAACCCATCAGAGCTCTTCTGTCCCCTCTGTATTTGAGATCTTGTTATTCATTAGTAGAACAGTGCTAGGAGCTTTGAGAGGCAGTGGGTGTGTCAGAAAACAAAAACATAAACTCTGAGCGTGACTTCACTGGTTGAATAACTGAAATAAACATACCATACTCAGGGAAGGAGAGAAAAAAAATATTTTCAAAAAGCACTATAAAACCTCTGGTATCTATTGTGCCCCTTTGCCTAACCCACCTGTTATTTCTCCACCCTTCCCTTTCAAGAACTGCCACATCTAACACACCTTGGAGAGCCATGCTCCTCCTGAAGCATGGTGGGGCGAAGAGTATAGCCAAAGGCCCCTTGGTTCTCATGTAGTTTCTCTGACTCTTCCTTCTGTCAGTATGCCAGGATATCTTGGTGGACTCCCGGGGAGCCTTCCTGTAGTGGCACACATCCTTGCTGTAGGAGCTTCTCCTTTCCATGCTTTCAACATCTTCCCTGTAGTTGTTTCTGCCTCTGTCAGTTTCCTCCTTTGCCATCTCTGAGAGTTCTAGTCTGCCCTGGATTTCTTCAACTTTGACTCTTATTCCTGACTTCTGTGTTGATCTGTCTTCTGTCTCTGTCAATCTTGTTGTTTGGTCCTGTAAAAGTAAACGCTTTTTTTTTTTCTTTCTGTTGTGAACATAGTATTCGGGATGGCCCAACAGTGGAGGTCAGGCAAGGCATCCCCTTTCTCTAGGTCTCCCCCCAACATATGCTCACTCCTTTCAGCCTGACAAGACAGGATTGTTTTTGTGCAGGAAGGGTCACCTTACTGGACAAAAACAATTGTAAGATACATTTTCCTCCTTCTATGTGTGTTGCAGAATGCAGCAAACATAGAATGAGGAAATAGCAAGGATAAATATATTGCTCTTCAGTATACCTCTTCTAGAAAGGTATACCATGTTGATGCATTCCCAGTTCTAATATTCTTTGTATATCTGGGAATTTAACAAAATACGGGGGGTGTGGGAACCCTACAGTCCACTAATGAAATACCTTCCCAATGCAGAGTAATGCAAGGCCGTGACTTGTGATGCCTTGCATTACTCTACTAAGACATGTATAGCTATGCAGAGTGACTTTGTATGTCTTGGTGAACCGGACCTAAGGTCTAGCATTGCCTTGTGTCATCTTGTGTGACACTAGGGTAATGGATGCCCTTAAAAAATCTGGGACTCACGGCAAAATGTACAAATGTTTTGCGACTCACAAATGGGTCGCAGCACTAATAGCAACTGTGCAAAATGCAAAATGGTATGTACAACCGCCATTTGCGAATCCCAAATAGCGTTGCAACCCATTACCGAATCGCTAATGTTTGCAACTGGAAATTGCAAGTCGCAAATATGAAATCACAATTTGCAACTCGCAAACCATATGTACAAGGCAGTCACAAATTGTGACTAGTCACAAATAGGCCATTTTGCGCAGCCAGATTAGCACTGATGCGGAACAGGTGGTAAGCAGAGTCAAAGTATAAAAGCAGATCCAGAAGGCATCAATCTTTCCCAAAATGGCTGCACTCTACGTGATTGGATGGAAGAGGTGATTCCAGGCTGCCCAGCAGAGGAGGAGGAGGCAGGGACAGGAGAGGATATACAGGACCAGGCAGACCATATTTCAACAAACAGAGGAGGAAATTTATGACAAATATAGACTGAGCAGCAGAGTCATTCCAGAGCTCATAGAACTGCTCAAACCCCAGCTAAAAAGCTGTTCCCTGCACAGCTGCTCTATCCCCACATATGTGCAACTGCTGTGCTCACCACACCTCTTGGCCTCGGGTAGCTACCAAGGGGTGATACCTGTTCCTGGTGGGGTGTCCCAAAGTGCCCTGTCATGGTTCTTCAGAAGGTTCGTAGATGCCATACTTTCACATATGTCCAAATACATTTATCTTCCTAGAAATGCAGAGGAGAGACACAACTCCAAACTGAACGTCTATAGAATTGCCAACTTCTTACATGTATTAGGGTGTGTGGATGGGACACATGTACCCATATGTCCACCTTCACATCTGGAGTATGTGTTCCGCAATAGGAAATGTACCCACTCACTAAATATCCAGGTGGTATGTGATGCCCACAATGTAATAACTGATATAGTGGCAAAATTCCCAGGGAGCACACATGACACATACATCTTTAGGCACAGTGGCATACAGCAGCGCCTAGAACGTGGGGAGTTTGATGAAGGATATTTACTAGTTACTGTGTAGTAGCACACCAATGCCATGAATATGTGCCAGTGGATAATCATGTGAAACCATGCTCACATTTGTTTTTTCATTACATAGGTGACAGTGCATATGCATTGAGGCCATGGATCCTTACACCATACCTAACACCTGCAAATCAAAATGAGAGGCGCTACCTCATAGCACATCAGCATAACAGAGGCATGATTAAAAGGACCCTTGGCCTGCTGAAATCCTGTTTCCAATGCCTGCATAAAAGTGGAGGTGCACTCCAGTATGCCCCGGAGTTTGCATGCAAGATTGTGGCTACATGTGCCATCCTCCACAACATTGCAACTAGCATGGGCTACATGTCACCATTGATGAGGTGGAATTCAGGGATGAGGAGCAGGAGGGTCCGCTATAACAACCTAGGGATAGTAGCATTGCGATGGAGGGCAGATTCCAACGTGATCACATTGCAACCTACTACTTTGGCAGGTAAGTTACAACTGATACTGCCCTCACAAATGTCAAACACTCTTGTTAACAAATATCCTTTAATGTCATGATTGCATTATGTGAATAGGAATATAGTGCCATGTATCTTGCTATAGCCATAAAACAAAATGTGGTTGCATCACCTAACACATTCAAGCCATGTGCATGAAAATAAAGCAAATCTCTGTACATCACACAATTCTACGGCTATGATCACCATGACCTGTGCCATAGCCTGTGCTTGGCTAGCCCACAGATGTCTGGTGGGAACTGCTGTGCCACAGGATGCGGGCATCTGAGCCAAAAATGCTGCTCACACTGGACATCTCCTCACTGTCCTAAGGGGTGTCACCTGTGCCCCTTGCTGCATGGGAAGTTTGAAGTAGGTCCCTAGATGGAGTAATGTGGCCCAGTCCCCTGACCACAATTCCACCTGAAGAGTGACTGTGCGTCATGACAGGCATGTGGTAGTTGTGGCTAGACGGCCAATGGACTGACTTAGCCGGTCCATTCATGCAACACTGCTGTGGTCCTGATGCCTTACATGGGCATGATCTGCCACTATTCCTGTGCATGGATCACTGATGGCAGTGGCAAGGCTGACAATGTTGTCATTCATGGTGGCCAATTGTGTTTTCACATTCCCCAATCCCTGTGTTAGAGGTTTTTTTTATCTGTTGTAAATTTCTGTTTGTTTTTTAGGCATTGACCGGTGAGTAGGGCTGTCTCCAGCCCCAGGAAAAGCTGAGTACTGTTGTCCTCATCAACCGCATCACTTGCCAGATGACGCCTCCTATGTCCATGCCTTGCAACTCTCTGTGGGTGGCTTTCAGTAATCTGTGGACTGGGAGGCAGGATTCTGATGGGTGATTGGCAGAATCGTGGTCCTCAATGGGTACAAAGTCAATACCAACTATGGTTTGTTGGTTGCACACCTCTGTGGCAATGCTGACTGCCTCCTCTGCCGCCATGTTGGCATCATCACCTCCCTCCTCACTGCAGTAATCAGTGGATACCTGAGGGAGACCTATGGGACACAAGGGATACACTGTCAGTACCTATCATATGTTTGGTACAATACATTTCTTTATGCATCACTATGTTGACTACTGGACTACATTACCTATAATGCACAATACTTATATTGGATATATAAATATGGACTACTCAGAATGATTCATGCTTTTGTGAACTGAGGGTTTCTGCATAGTGGCCTGACAAGTGTGAACATGAGATATGTGCTACTTACTTTTTGAGGTTCCTGGTGCTGAACTGTCCAGGTCCCCTATTCCCACAACAGCCTCAGGCTTCAGTGTGGTCTCCACCATACTTTCAATTGCTGTGAGTGGTGGTACTGTGGATCCACCCCCACCTGTTCCACGTGCCTCCTTAAGCCGCTCTGCAACCTTTTCTTTGGTTCAGGACCTGAAGTCATACCACCTGTTGCGAACCTCATCACCCAGCATTTATTTTGGCCTGTATCTCTAGCCATATTTTATTTTTCTCTGACTCAGTTACAGTCATTGCTGCCCTCCCAAACAGGACCTCATGATGTGAGCAGCACTCCTCAGTGAGCATTTCAAACTCTTTTTCAGAGAATTGTAACTTTCTGTTCCTCCCTGCTGTTTGTCGCCTTGGTTTGGCTAGCCATGGCTCCAATTGCCGCCCTCTGCTTGGTGAGTCTCTGCTGTGTGTGCTGCCTAGACTCTTCCCACAGTCAAGGAAACCACGTCCTGGTTCAAAACCATTACCCAGCACCAAGAAATTAAATTTTTCTCTTTTTGCTCCCCGGTCCCTAATTGCGACTCAATCGCAGTTTGTGATTCCGGGTCGCAAAATGCACGTCGGTTACAATTGCAGTCACAATTTTGGGAGTCTCAAAATGTGATTTTGCAAATTGAGACGCAAGCCCCCACCGAATCGCTAAAATGGTGTTCCCTTCTTACGTACATACCGATTTGCGACTCAGTAATTGCGATTCGCATTGATTCGCAATTACTGAGTCACAAATCTTGGTTTTCGTACATCTGTCCCTTAGACCCCTAATGGACTATTTTGAAAATAGTTATGTTGGCAGACTTGACCATTCAAGATACAGACACCAACCCAAGTAGTATATACCTTGGTGAAAAGTACATCACAGCATCATGTCACAACAAGCAAAAACATGTAAGGCAGTGGAAGAGTGAAACAACTCTTTCCAATAAACATTAGTCCATATCACAAGAAACCAAAGCAATGCATGAAATACTATAATACAAATTCCAACTATTTCTAACAAACAAAGCCTACCTTATCTATAATCCATAGTAAGAACGCTGCTCTAGAAAATCCCAAAATACACACTAATCGTAAAAATATACTTCTAAATAAAATAACAGAATTGCATTAATTTAATCATAAATAGTATTAAAATAATTGTTACTTATCAGTAAAAAGAAATACTTTACTATGAACAAACTCCAGTCAGAATGAAAAGTAAACATGATTAAAGTAAATAAACAAACACAAAACAAACAGTAAACCACACAAACCTCTTCAAATCACATCTACTATGAATTAGCACAACATAAATAAAATGTATAACACATTACCAAACATTATAACAGAGCACTTTTATAACAAATAAAAAAATTTCAGCAATACAAATTGAAATAAACTATAACTTACCTTTTTGAAGCTGAAGTCCATGATCCGAAAGAAATGCCCAATAAGACACATCCACAGAAACAAAGAAAATGAATCCCCCAACAATGCAAAAATCCATTCAATAAAAAATATTTCCACAAAACACTAACTTATACTGAACCTAAATTAATACCTGAACAAATAAATTCCCAAAGAGAAACCTAAAATTACTTTTGACTGATTTAGACATCAGAAACAGGGTAACACAACGTTATAGAAGCTCAAATGATGCAAGATGAGGTAAACAAAGTATAAAAATAAAGATAGCAGTATAAAAATAGCATACAACTCATATTAAATAAAGCCTAACCCTCCATAGAAAACAATAGAGATCAATACATTATTATTTTTATTTAATTGCTTATGATGCAAAATGTGAGTAAAGGTATACAAATGTTGTAAAAAAATAAAATGAATAAATGAAAGGATAGTAAATTTACTATCACCATTCCAATATACAACTCAATAAACAAACACTTTTACTTTGAAAAATATTATAAGAAAAACTATATATACACATAATTGTCAAATAAATCACAAATATATCTATAACAATCAAAATAAATGTAAAACATAACACATTTAATTGATTAAAATAATAATAAATACTGCATAATAATCATTTTGAAATGTGTGAGTGCAAGTAGAATAAATTGCATTGATATAGTGACTGAAAATTGTGTAATTAAATGTTACATTAAAATTACTTTTTACATTATTTCAAAATCAAAATATCATCAACATTACATCTAGACATTACTTACATAAAACATAATGATATACTCAATATTTAAATACATTAAATTCTAAATATACAAATAAATAAAAAATAAATACAACATTAAAAAAATGAAACAACAAATATTTAAATAGAAACAAAATTGTATACACATAAATACATCTACATTTTTAAACAGTTTTAACATTACAAAAATACAAATTAATTTAAATTTAAAATCATTCTCTCTGCAAATGTATATATAAATACTAATGTATTTTAACAAATAATAATAACTTGAAATATATAAAATAAATAACACTATAAAAAACATTTTAGAAAAATGTAAACCATTAACAAATATAATATTTGAAAACTCACACTCTTTCCCTCATAAAACCTACAACCCACATACTTTTATAATTCTGAGGTGATCCTAGGTTATGGCAGTGTAAAGGGTGTTTCAGCCACGCTTGCTAACTATACATAGATGTTGCTTCCATATGAGGCAACATTTGTAAACCATTTCTACCTTAACAACAATTATTCTATTGAAATATACTTGTTAAACCGTCACCAAATGCTATTGTTTGATAAGAAAATAATAATATAAAAAGCCTTAGTGAAAGTCTTGAGTATCTCTAAATTCATGTACTTTCGACAGCCAGGAGACACCAACATAGATACCTCAGGTTCGGTCTTATGCCAATTTAGGATGTACATACCCCTCTGACCTATTTCAAAAAGGCACACTTCTACTTTGACATGTTTATTCTGAAGATTGGTCAGTAGAAATGTGTGACATTTTAAAATAGTGGGATAACAGGGATTATTTTCAAGTAACATCATATCAGATGCCTTTATGGTGTACTCTGACTCAACCTAATTATTTAAGAAATTTGATAAATTGATCATAGTTGGCTTCGATTTACAACTATCTGCTAAAAAAAATATATTGGCATGTTTGAGATGCATGGCACTATGGATTACCGCTAACTTACTTTAATCTAAAAAAAAATAAAAAATTGGATAGTCATTGAAGATCATTTTATGCCAAAATCAAAAGAAGGATCTAGTAGAAACATATTCATTCTATGAAGGACTAATTGTAAAAGACAAAATAGTCCACCTTGCTTCTCAAATTGATCAATTGACCAATCAACAAAAATAATTGTGACCAGATCCTCAATGACTCAAAACCTCTGAAATGGATAAAAATATGACAACCTGCCTATACTGCCTTCATATAACCTGGCTGGATTTCATGGTTACCCAGGTCAATCTATCCATCTAAGATACATTTGAGTGACTGCATGAGATCTCACTTCTTTCTGACATTGTTTTCAGGAGGTCTTTGCTGCACCAACCAGAACTGGCTCAAAAAGAACACTTATATATTGAATTTTAAATACCAGGAGTGTTTGATGGGAGGTGGATTTCTATTAGCTTTGAGAGAAGGACTTTCCATTGGAAAAGAAGTATTTCCAGAGGGCTGCAAATTATTCAGAGTTCCCTGTGAACGTATGCCCCTAAACAGTGTCCTTTGAAATGTCTTGGATGTATTGTAGTATCTTCAATTGTTTTCAGGTCAACCTCAAACCAAAGTAAACTCATTCTGCCTCAAGCCTTCTCTCAACAACCAAATTGAATGCTGATATGGAGAAACATGACTTGTGATTCTAGCAGGTGGATGTAGAATATAAGTGCCTCTTCCAACAGCAAATCCTTTGTGGAGATTCTCATCATGTTCTTTAGAGGAACTGTGAAACAAAGACACAATTCAGGACTTGATAATGAAATTGTTGTTTTGACTTCCCGTTTACAGCTGATCACCTGAAAATTAAAGTGGATTAATTTTGCGCTCGGACACTTTCTTTTATGGCTGCACTATTGTTCATATTACTCTCTAAAGAAGTGCCCCTCTGTGCTTTAAAAAACTTTCTAAATATAACGCAACCATTCTAGGAGTCAAGGTCTGAATCTCTCTTTCTATAAAATGGCATTGTCCAATAGCCCTGGTATGAGCTGTATGGGCTGGCCATGTTCCTGAAAGGTCTGGTTCACTTCCCTCTCTGTCTGATATATACGGTAAGATATGTTACAGAATTTACCTGTTCTTTATGGTCACACCAGATTTGCTTATGTGTTTTGGACACGTTTTTCTGGTATGAAGATGCTGCTGTTCAGTGTGGTGCCCTAGAATTGTACTGTCAAAATTATCTTTCTCCAAAAGGTTTATTTGTTGTTCCTCTAAGGCCATGGTAAATAGTGCAGAACATGCAGCAGTGGCATTGATATTAAATGCCATATGAAGCATAAAGATCTTTTTGGCCTGACCACCGCTGTGCTCTGAGTGGGCAGCAGTTTAAAAGTACTGCAGTGACACATGCAAAGAAAAAGTACCTTTAACATGTAGATAATTCTACTTTATGTGAAGACCACTCCTAATATCTGACTTCTAAGCCCACAAAGGAAGGGTATGTAATGTATGAAAAGTGGCATGTTGAGTATGTGCAGGGCTATTCTACATTTGCAGCAACAGGCCAATATTTAGATAAAAGTATTAATAAACATCTCCATTTCGCAAAATGATTGTAAAATAAAAGAAACACTGTTTTCAATTCAGTTTTTAAAATATGATTTAATGGTAAAATCAATTTTTTTATACTTTAGTTAAAAAGGAACTTATAAAAATGCAATAAGCTAGTCCTTGGTCAAAGGAACGCAGGAGTGTTGTCAAACACTAACCACTAAGCAGGTATTAGCTACCTTCAAGTGGATAAGGACAGTGAGCAGAAAAATGGATAACTTTAATTCATCCTCTTTTGACTTTGAAATGCAGAGTGGGGCTTCCCTCATTCATTCCCATAGCCCTCCTAGGCCATTTGGTACTAATCCTAGCAGGATAGATAGCCAGTTCAGATCCTCTTAGATGGGAGGAGACCTCAAATAAATAGGACAGTAGTTTTGGAGAGAGACTGAAGTAGTCCGGGTGGAAGAAGGGTTGAACACTCTTGGGCTCATGACATCTTGGAATGTTTATTGTAAGGTGTCTTATCCAGGTGACTGGTTGACACCTGTTCGGTATAAGTCAATAAGGACGCTCAATGAAGGACCACACGCCAATTATGAATACAATTTAGCTTTATTAGAATCTCAGGTAAATGTATGCATTTAGCACATCAAAAATGGTAGAATAAAAATAGCAATGTAGAGCAACTATTTATATATGAGTAGACTACAAAGAGCATCTATGTACATATATGAACAAAGAGTTCATTGACAGATATAAGCTTTGATTAACTGTATACCAAAATGCGTCACACTACGATGTTCAGGAAGCAAAATATAAACGAGCTGAATACTTCAGATAAGCTTTGACTAACTACATATCAAAATGCATGTTTCAATTACTGCAGCAAGCTCACACTACGATGTTCAGAAAGCAAAATATAAACGAGCTGAATACTTCAGATTATAAACACAGTGCAAGCATAATAATCAATCATAATAATAGAGAAGGGAAACAAAGGCCTTTCATCCTTGTGTGGAACTTAACTTAGTCCACATAATGCTGGGAAGCCCTCTACTGCCCGCTTGGACCTCTCTCCCCCTCAAGCATCACGGTCTCTGAACAGCAAACAGGAAGGCAGCGCTGGGCCTGGAGATGGCAGCTTTCACAACCCATTCTGTGAGCTTCAAATCCCTCACCCGCACTTCAGTGCTTAAATAACTCAAAGCTTGGATTCTATCCCTTTCTGGCATTTTTTAGCTATGTTATCAGCACTTGTCTCTTGGCTGCTCTGCCCTTCCCCAGCCATTGTTTTCATTCCATCTTCTCCCTGTACTCTTGGTCTCAAGGTTGAGACGGAGTCTCCTACACAAACAAGCTTGAAAATAACATTGTGAACTTTTCCACGTTGTTCGGGTTTCAGCAGGCATCACGCTCATCTACACTGCTCAAGCTAATTAACCCTTCATGTCACAATGTTTTCCGCACCTTTCCCTATACTGATCACTCCACCCCTTAGATGAGCGCGATGCATGCAAAACATATATAATTTATTTTGACATTCCGTTAGCTAGGTTGCTACGAATACTTGTCAGCGTTATTCTAAGCGCCTGCATCTTAGTATAAAGCTGTTTTGTGCGTACATATAGTCTACATAGTATAGTCATTAGCGTAACACAAACAATTAATAACCAAATTAGCGGATGTAACACTATATTTAGCGTCTTCGTAGCTCCTGGTGCCCAGCCTAAGAAAATGACATACCAATGATGCTCAGTTACTTGCTGTATGCGTGAAGCAGTGTGCATAAGCTGTTTAGCGTCTATGGTCATCTGTATGGCTGTATACTTGGTGTATTTAGCTGCCATATCAAATTTAGCAAAGGTAACTTGTGCGTAGTGCCTGATTGCCTCTAATCTCGGTCACTTGACAACAAGCGAGATGTTCCACTCTAACTGCGCTCGCATTTGCGTCTGTAATGTGGTTATGGTGAACTTAGTCGGTCGGTACAAGATGTAAGTGCTTATGTCAATAATGCTGGTAATATTGCACATACACATTACTTGCTCTCCGGTGATTTGTATAAATCCATTAATAAGTAAGGGATGATTAGTGACATAACATATGCTCTTTGTCCCTATCTGATATAAGTCTGTGCCATTAATAGGATAAGGTAACCATTCACATTCTCCTGGTATTGTGTGAAGACATGGATCTAGCACCCGTCCAGTGTGGGTACATAACCACCCCTTAGACCAATCTGCACATCTAGTGGGATCTACAGTGTGATTTGTTTGATCAATCCACTTTTTGTCAGTGTGAGGTATCCACCATTCTTTACCTACGGGGAGCAATGTAAAGGGGCACCATATGTCAGGAGGAAGATCACTTCTTGCTATATCAAAAAGAGCATAACACATTTCTTACTCACAGTGAAACTGTATGGGCTTTACCCATATTTCCTCAGGCAAATGCAATTATTGTCTCCAATATTCACCCTGAAGCTGTCTCCATTCTGCTTTAAAGTCTGCATACTGTTGATTAACAATGCTTTGCCATAGTATGCACTGGATGCCCTCAGTCACTGTTTGTTTGTTTTGAAAGCTTTTTCCAAATTGTTCATAAGTAAAATTATGCCATTGCCAATCGCGATACAACCCACGCAGGTCTTTCCATACTTCTTGTGAGTGTGTTGGCCCCCTATTGAGAAATTACTTTTATAGCCTCTCCTATACTATATCCTGTAGAAGATAGCTTATTCCTAATGGCTTCAATATCAAAAGAATTCAGGGGCCCTACCCCGATTCCAGTGGCCCCAGCTATCAAGGACCCTAGATCTCTTCTAATGCATAACTTTGGCAAGGGTCATAACTGTGGTGTCCATGGTGCACATAATGGATCATACTTTGAGACATTCACCTTGGCAATATTTATCTGTAACACAATACGGTTAATTATGCTTGCATGCAGAGCTTGCTTACATCCTATTCTATATTGAACTATGGAAACGTTGCCTAAGTTGCTGACCATGAGTCTTTCGGTTACATAAAACATGAAGGCTGGTGGTTTGGAGTATCAAACTCCTTTGGTTCCATTGTTCATTGTAACAACTACCCTATGTCCTGGTAAAATAATCTGTTTGTCAGAGCAATCATAAGGTTTACACGGGTATGCCTGTGCTGGTGTAAAAGGTACAATGGTATCACAATATTTACATATCATGTTTAGCGTATAATTCAAAGCCTGTACTGTTGCTGGCGTCCCTGCAACTCGTTCAGTCCGTTGGCATGTCGGATTTGCTGTCCAGTTACCTTCCAGGTCACAGCTTTTGCAGCCATCCACTTGCCTCCAGGTACCTTCACATTGCAAAGTGAAACATTTCCCTGGTCATCAGTTACGTTAGTGGCTTGAGATGCACAAGTGACATGAAGGTCCGTAACGACATTCTCTGCTACATTCGGTCGAACCCAAACACCTCTTCCAGTTGTAATTATGACCGCAAACAGGAACCACGTCATCGACGCAGATTTCATCATTTACGACCGTGGGGTAAGTCTCAATGCAGGTACAAACACAGGTACATTAGAGTTCTTTAAAAGTACAATATATGTGCTCCCCACCCCTTGACTCAATACCTCTACTGCCTCTGGCTTTTTCCCTGAATGGTTCACCCATTCTTTTCTTCCTGTGCTTCCAAATACTCCCTCACCTCTCTGGGTGTTATCGGGGGGCAGATCTTTCTTCAATGTGGGGGGTGTACGCTTGTTCACAAATCAATTGTGCAAGTCTGTCATGTGCTGAGAACTTTTTTAGCTGTTCTTTCAACAATCCGTTATATCTCTCAATCATGCCTGCAGCTTGTGGATAATAACTAAGGTGCAAAATCTGCAGAATTCCCTGTTCCTGCGCCCAGCCCTGCACTGTTTTTCCTGAAAAGTGTGTGCCCCTATCTGTTTGGATCTCATCGGGTGCCCCATAATGTTTTATCAGGTAGTTTAGCCCTCGCAAAGTGGTCTTTTGGTCTGCAGACATACCCAACATAAGGCCAGAGTAGGTGTCCACCAAGGTCAATACGTAGCTTTTTCCTCCTTCTTTTGGTAGCGGCAGATATAGTCCAATTGCCACACCGTAGCAGCTGCAGTTCCTCTTCTGATATGGCCGCTAGGCTTCTTTTGCAGGGGCATTTGTCTAATCTGGTTGCATGTGGGGCACTCCTTTACTGCTTCTTGCACTTGTTCTTTAGTAACTGGAATTTGTCGTTGCTGTGCCATTCTCCCCTAGAGGTCTGGATGTTGCATGGGCCCAGTTCGTTAAAGCAGCTTCAGCTTCCTCATTGATGACCACCGTTTATGTTTTGGCCATCTGATCTGCGGTGTTGTTGAACAGAGATGCAAGTGAGGAGTCCGATGGGCAATGGGCATCCACATGTCCCACATAGATTTGACATTTTTGACCTTTCTCCCACATCTCTTCCCATAGCTGCTCGCCTCCCGAAACGTGGGTGCCTTTCATTTTCCATCCATCCTTGCGCCAAGTCGGGCCCAGCTTACTAGTCCTTGGTAAGTGGCCCAGCTGTCAGTGTACACATATGTTTTCTCTCCGATGGGGGCTTGTTCGATCACTACTGCTACTCCCTGCAGTTCTGCAAGCTGGCTTGATCCAGTATCCCCTCCTCGCACAACATCGTTGCTGTAGCAGGATGGAATGCAACAGTTTGCCATTGTCTTTTTCCTTGATAGTACCAGGCGGTACCATCTGTGAACCATGCATTTTGCTGTTCTTCTTCAGTGAGTCGTTCAAAAGGCGGGGCTGTCTTAAATGGTAAGGATTCCATTTCAGAGGGCTGTGGCGCAGGGGCCATTGCCTGCAAGTCCACTGCCCCTAGCGTATCTTCTTGTAACTTCGACACTCCTGCTGGTCCCGGTCTTGCCCTCTGCTGAAGATACCATTTGCACTTTACAATGGTAAACTCCTGCGCCCTGCCTACTTTAGTGTCCACCCCTCCTTCTCTTATCCAACCTAGTAAGGGGACCCATGTTCTTAAAGTGACCGGCCGATCATCTGTTATGCGTTCTGTTTCCACTAATGCCCAATATGCCCTTGCTAGTTCTTTTCCTAACGGGGTGTAATTGCTCATGGATGGTGTTAATCTCTTTGACCAAAATCCTTGTGGCACCCTCTTTTTTCCCTGCCTCTGCCATAGGCTCCATATCACTACATCATCTACATCATCCTGTACTATCATTTCCAGCTCAAACAGGTCTCCTTCCATGATGGGACCTAACGTAAAAGGATTCTGTAACGCATCTTTTGCTCCAGTGTACCACAATCTCACCAACCATTTAAACAAAGGCTCTGCAGGCATCTGCCTAAACATACGGGTTATCTCTAACAGCTCACTCCGTGTATAATCTCTCACCAAACGAGAATTCTGTATTTGCCCACCATTCACTCCCTTTGATTTGTTTTGCACGAGTGGGCGAACCTCCATTACACTTCCTCTTCCACCTTCAACTTCACCCACACTTCCTTCTCCACTTTCAACTCCACCTAGTTCTGCTACACGTACTTCCACCTCATCCTCCCAATTCCATTCGTCATCGTTATCTGAGACTGTTCCATCCCAAGTATATGGATCCCAATTATCTTTGCGTACCAATGCCCTCACTTGCACAGTTGAGGGTATTTTAGGCTTCTGCCTACTCTTCTGTTTGTGTACCAGTGCACTCACTTCACAGCTGAGGGCATTTTAGGCTTCTGCCTACTCTTCTGTTTTGCTACTCGTACTGCTAATGCGGTGCACCTTGCCTCCATTTGATCACCCCGAGTCACTGCACTTTCTATGGTCTCTTTCATAAGAAACTGCCTTTCCTGCAAGGCTGCAACCTCATCCTGCAGTTTTGTCTTCCTGTATACCATACGGAGCGCAGACAGAAAAAGCCATCCCACTTGCCCAGCCGCTTTCAGCTCCAGCTTCGCCCCTCTTAGCTTCACACTCTTGACCGCATCTTCCACTAAGAGAGGAGTCACTTTCTCATCTAGTGCTTCCCATAAAACCGGCGCTGCCCACCAGTTCAGGAGTCCTGCCACACCAGAGAGTGGGTCAGTTGCTAACCACCCAGGAAAGGATCTGGCTTCTGCCCCAAGCTGCCTTCCGCTCGCTGCCCCATTTTTCTTATGCCCCCAAAGAGGCATTATTGACTTATACCCCACTTCTGGTACCAAAATGTCTTATCCAGGTGACTGGTTGACACCTGTTCGGTATAAGTCAATAAGGACGCTCAATGATGGACCACACGCCAATTATGAATACAATTTAGCTTTACTAGAATCTCTGGTAAATGTATGCATTTAGCACATCAACAATGGTAGAATAAAAATAGCATAGAAGAACATCTATTTATATATGAGTACACTACAAAGAGCATCTATGTATATATATGTGAGCAAAGAGTTCATTGACAGATATAAGCTTTGATTAATTGTATACCAAAATGCATCACACTACGATGTTCAGGAAGCAAAATATAAACGAGCTGGATACTTCAGACAAGCTTTGACTAAATGCATATCAAAATGCATGTTTCAATTACTGCAGCAAGCTCACACTACGATGTTCAGAAAGCAAAATATAAACGAGCTGAATACTTCAGATTATAAACACAGTGCAAGCATAATAATCAATCATAACAATAGAGCAGAGAAACAAAGGCCTTTCATCCCTGTGTGGAACTTAACTTAGTCCACGAAATGCTGGGAAGCCCTCTACCACCCGCTTGGACCTCTCTCCCCCTCAAGCGTCACCGTCTCTGAACAGCAAACAGGGAGGCAACGCTGGGCCTGGAGATGGCAGCTTTCACAACCCCATCTGCGGGCTTCATATCCCTCACCCGCACTTCAGTGCTTAAATAACTCAAAGCTTGGATTCTATCCCTTTCTGGCATTTTCTAGCTATGTTATCAGCACTTGTCTCTTGGCTGCTCTGCCCTTCCCCAGCCATTGTTTTCATTCCATCTTCTCCCTGTACTCTCGTCAAGGTTGAGACGGAGTCTCCTACACAAACAAGCTTGAAAATAACATTGTGAACTTTTCCACGTTGTTCGGGTTTCAGCAGGCATCACGCTCATCTACACTGCTCAAGCTAATTAACCCTTCGCGTCACAATGTCTTCGGCACCTTTCCCTATACTGATCATAAGGCAAAAAAGAAGTGCTAGAAAAAGAGCTGGGCTTACAGTGAAAAGGTAGACTAGATTGGGAAGGACAAATATTTAAATTACTGGCTAGTGCACATAAAAGATACTCAGATTATAAACCAGGAAGACCACACTTGAAGTATGCAGATTTTCTGTAAGGAATAAGACTTGAGGACTTTGATTCCTGCTGCTCTCTCAGTACCAGATGGCTGGCCTGCTGCTTTCCTCCTCCAAAGAAATAAAAAGCAGAAGGATCTTTGACTCCAAGATGGCCGAGCTGACCACAGAGGGCTGGGCCAAGGAAGACCTCTGTCTGCTGAGAGACCTTTGGTATAGCATCCTACCCTGACCTGGAGGTTGCAGACATCACCAGAAATACATTTACCCTCAGTGGGTAGGAACAGAGAGAAGCATTTGCTTTTTCACCTCCTTAGGACAAGGGTGAGGTGCTAAGGCTTCCCGGGTAAGGTTGCACCAAGTTGGGCAAAGAAAACAGGTTTGTCCTGCTTGAAACTTTTTGTTGTGCTAAAGGTAAGTTCAGTAGGACTTAACAGAAAAGGGATCTGGGCTTGCTGAACTCTACTCTGCAACACTTCCAGCGATCTCCAGCGATCTCCCCTGGAGGATTTTCAGAGTGAAAAAGGGACCAAGTATGAATGTAAAACCTTGGACTGGGAGGAGGTAGCTAATTCAATCTATTGCCAAAGTGACCTTGGCAGCTGTGAAATCCAGTTTTGTCCCTCTTTGAACATCTGGGGCTAAAATGAAAGGCTTAGGCAGAAGCTCAACAACAACTTATTCAAGTACTGGATAAGTAGTATTAGCTTCAGCCTTTGACCTTGCCTCACTCAAAGCCTTTCACCACCAGAAAAGACGAAGGGCCTGAATACAAATTTGGTGGTCAGACTGCCAGTCTGCCAGTCTGCCATGCTGGCAGTCCCAAAAAGGCTGCTACACCAGCGGTCTCCTGCCTGCTATGATATGATGTACATAAGCTGAACAGCTCTGCTGGATGGAGTGCTACCCAGCAGTGGCACGGAAGGCTTCAATTTTGGGGGTGTATACTTCATCGCTGTCATGGCCGCTGAACCTATTACTGCAGTCCCCTTGCAGCAGTTAACTGATGGCAGTAGGCCTTTGCGGTATGGTCTCAGCCAAGCACCACAACAGTGCCCATTAGATGGATTCAAAAACAACACAGCTGGCATCTAATGGCCAAGTGGACACACCTGCAAATCACACTATGAAACACACCCCATCCCAGACCATGATCCTTTGCCTCTCCACTGCAGCACAGCAAGACAGAGTCCACACACCATTGTTTCATTTTTGTTAGATAAGGCAGCCCTTTTTTACCATCCCATTTAACACTTTCTGCACACGTTTTCTTATCCTCATTTTAACCAATATCTCTTGTCTTGTTTTTTTAATCCTTGTCACCCACTTTTATTTACAATCATGTCACGTTCTAAAAGTTCACATTTTTCTGAGGATGAGTTGAAAGTCATGGTGGATGAAATCTTAAGAGTAGAGTCACAATTATTTGGAGACCAAGTCCAACATACCCCTCTCAGTAGGAAAATGGAAATGTGGCAAAGGACAGCCGAAAGACTGAATGCTCTAGGCACCACCTTGTGCACAAAGGAGGACAGGAGGAAAAGGTAGAACAACGTGAGGTGGAAGGTGGATTCCCTGGCCTTCAAGCAACACAGGGAGTCTCAGAAGACTGGTGGTGCTCCTCCTAGCGCCCCATTACAACTCTTTCCCTGGGAGGAAAAGATCCTGGCTACACTGCATCCAGAGGGATTCACAGGAATAGCTGGGGGAGGGGAGTCTGGTAACTTACACCACAATAACTGCCACAAAACATCAATGTCCTGTACGCTCACATCTCAGCTTTTGCCATTTTGTTGTCCATCTTGTTCTCTAACATGTAATACGGAAAGTATAGGGGCGTTAGATTGTCAGTGTGTATTGTTGTCCATAACATCACATGTATCAGTCTCCATTACATGGCATATGCTGCAATGGGGTCTGTAAGTGTTTTACTATCGAAATATCATCCCAGGACCTATGGTATGTGTCAATATATAAATGCATGGCCCCATCTAACTGCAGTGTGGCAACAGGTTTGTAAGACTTACCATTTATCATGTGTTCGGAAATAGCGAGAGTGACATAACTACATCTACCAAAAGGCCCTGTTTCTGTAATTCAAAACAAGAGGCCATTGTGCTCTTGCCAATATTCACTTGTTTGCAAGTCACAACTGATGTTCACTCATCATGGAGTTTATCATTTGTGTTGGGAGTTAGTAAGTGACATGACTACAAATTCAATGAGGCCCTGTTTCTGTAACTCAAAATAAGAGGCCATTGTGCTCTTTTCTATATTCACTTGTTTGCCATGTCGCAACTGAGGTTCACACATCATGGACTGAGCATTCTATGTATCATGCTTAACTCGGAGACATGTCTGCCTCCTAGTTTGATGTTGTCCTGGTATCCCCAAATGAAACTATTGCTGGCATGAATGACACCTTACCAAGAGTGTACATCACTTATTTGTACGGCATTAAGCTGTTTCAGCTGATTGGAAGTGACAGATAACCCACTGAATCTATACTGCTCCCATGACGGCTACTGCTACATATACAACTAAGTTGTGTGTTTGTCTGTATTGTACACAACTAGAGCTTTGAATGGTCAAATACACATGTTACCTTTCCACTGTGTTAGCTTAGCTGTTTGTTAGATGTCATGTTCATCTAAAATGTAAACACTGAGTACATCTAATGAGATACTCAACTTTTTTGCAACCTCTTCAAATGTCTTGTCAACAAGTTCAAGACTATGGAAATATGACACAATAGGAAACTCTACCTATTAACATTTCCCAGGTCTCTACTTACTGTGACACAAAACATTTGGATGTAGATTCCACACTTCCATCGATAACAATGTACTATATTTCATAACAGGTCGATCTGGCATAGCACCTGGGCAGAGATTGCCCACCGAACAGACTCCCAACCCACCCCTGGAAAAAGCCCTTAGGGATGATACTACTCCTGGACATGTGGATGACAGACCTGGCACTTCTGGGCAGCCTGGGCAGACAGCAGCAGTGAGTCTTACTGTTCTCACACCAACACCTCCCACTCCAGCTACAACATCATCTCAGCCAACAACATTTCCCCCAACCTGTGTTCATGGCAGAGCTAGTACAATCTTGTGCAAATCACCTGCCCTGACGGATAGGGACCAGGACCCAACTAAAGAGAGTACCCTGGGCCAAGGGCACAGGCTCTTGGGGGCAGGGTCCATGGGAGGGATGCTGTAGACCAGCAGCGTTAGGCCACTGGGGCCACTCATGACCAGGACACCATCAGCCAAGTCTTGGGGGTCTATCAGGAGTACTAAGGTGTGATGGACCAGGTAGTTACCGACCACTGGGAAATTAAGCAAATGCAGAGGGATATGTAACAAGAGATGGAGGCCCATAACTCTAACATTGGCACACTAACAGGGGTGCTGATGTACATCCCTATAACCCTTAGCAGGGCTTTTCAAACATCATCTACCCCTTCCTGTTATGCACCCACATCAAGCCCATCTGCAGCTGCCGCAGGAAAGGAAGCCCAGCCAGAGGAAGAAACACCTTCATACACCCCTGCCTTTGTAGAAGCTGAAACCCCCACCATTTCAAGCGGGACGGTCAAGTAAATATCTAGGAGGTGTGGATGGCAAGACGCCCCCACTGCCGGCAAGAAACCTCAAACTTTATTTCCTCCATGATGTATTACACATTCACTCTGTGGATTAAACCTAGACACTATTCCATTTCTGATGGGAGGAGTAATCTGGACTATGGTTTTCAGATGATTTGGCATCTATGTCTATGGTTTCATTCACAGTGACAGACTACTTCACTTTTCTTTTATGTTTGTTTTTGCACCAAGTATATCTTCACCTTTACCACTTTAAGAAATTCACAAGTCACAAGCTCATTGTGTTCTGTAGTAGATTTCACATTTAGTAGTGTAGATATGTAATACAATATGAACTAGACAATGACAAAACACAGTACTTGTGTAAGTATGGCTATGGTACATGTACACAATGTGTAGCTCAGAATCACAACCATGCCACACCAACACATACATACATGTGTCTTGTCTAATAACTGTTGTATTGCACTTTTCCAATCATAGGCTGGCAAGATGTCAGAAACATAGCAAATCATACATGATTGAACAATACAGCTTAAGTGATCACATTTACAGGTACAGACCTCCAAAATATGGATGGAAGGGATATGTCAGACAATGTCTTGTAGAATAGGCAGAAATGAAATTGGTTCATGTCACCAGCTGGAGCCATATCACCTAACTCACAAAAGGAATTCAACATCATATAAAGCAAGACTCATACAAATGGCAGTACTACAGTTTCTGATCACAGGGTCCTTACAGTTCAGTGCTTTTGCATCTGGTGGTATGACACAATTGTCAGTGATGTGTCACAGGCACTTTGGCCTACAATTATAAAACACAGCAACAGCTACATGCAGGTCATACAAAAAGAGTATTTAGCCAATGAAGGGAAACTAACATGAATTTGGGCTACAACTACATATTGTCTGAGCACATGATAACACAAGTAATGCAATAAGACCACCACATGAAAAGGAATGATTCCAATGGAGACTCCTTAACTTCTATTCTATCACTGTTCAAGCTGTCTTGGGACAGGTTTTACACACTCAGGCCCTCATTCCAACCCTGGCGGTCAGAGACCGCCAGGGCGGAGGGCAGCAGAAGCACCGCCAACAGGCTGGCGGTGCTTCCAGGGCTATTCTGACCGCGGCGGTAAAGCCGCGGTCAGAAAAGGGGAACCAGCGGATTCCCGCCGGTTTTCCCCTGGCCCAGGGAATCTTCCATTGCGGCGCTGCTTGCAGCACCGCCATGGGGATTCCGACCCCCTTCCCGCCAGCCTGTTTCTGGCGGTTTTCACCACCAGAACCAGGATGGCGGGAATGGGTGTTGTGGCATGGGCAGTGCAGGGGCCCCCTAACATGGCCCCATACAGATTTTCACTGTCTGCTTTGCAGACAGTGAAAATCGCGACGGGTGCCACTGCACCCGTCGCACCCCTGCAACTCCGCCGGCTCCATTTGGAGCCGGCTTCCTCGTTGCAGGGGCTTTCCCGCTGGGCCGGCGGGCGGCCTTTTGTCAGTCGCCCGCCGGCCCAGCGGGAAAGCCAGAATGGCATCCGAGGTCTCCTGACCGCGGAGGGGCCATTCGGCGGTGCCTGCATGGCGGGCGATGACCGCCTCAATGTCTATGACATACAGTCCAAGGAACAATATATGTCTACTTCGTATGTCCAAACATCATCATATACGTGCTGTCACAACTCTGAAATGTACTAATGAAGATGCCATGGAACCTAAACAAACAGAAAAACAAAGAGTTTAGCTATGAAACCATAAATATAACACAATTCACATAGCATACTTCAGGAGAATATAGATCATGACAAAAACCTGACCTGAAGCAACATTATCAAAATGAGAATGTCTCAAAACCTTCCTCACCAAACACCCTATGCCAGATTTTACCATAACTTCAGTTTCCTAACATTTTCAATGAACATACTCCTCACATCATTACAAGAGTTCATTGTACAGTCAAAGTGAATGACATCTCATGACATACTTACACTCATGAGAAGAAGTTGTTGATCTTGTTGCGTGAGCTCCTTCCTCTTCACCACTATCATCATCATTTGGCATTTCAGGATTCTCACTTGGTGGCACCTCAGGTATTCCCTCATCTGCGATATAAGTGATGTTCCATTGCAGGGCGATGTTATGGAGCATGCAGCAGCCCAGGGTGATTTGACAAACCTTCCCGGGTGAGAAGAGGATGGCTCCCCCAGTCTTGTTCAGACAGTGAAATCTGGTTTTCAGGAGGCCAAAAGCCCAGTCCCCTGGCCGCTGTGTTCTTCCATGGGCCTCATTGAAGTCAACTTCCCTTGGCGTAGTTTGATTTCTCAGTGGTGTGAACAACCAAGGGTGGTTGGGATATGCTGAGTCTCCTGTTTTGTAATAAGGCAAAAGTGCTACAATGAGTCACACACTTCCTGATTGTCGCATCTAACATTATACCCACAAAGGTAGGATAGATGTTACTTAACAACAAGCCAGGCCCTCTCCCGTTGTAGTTATGTCATGAGTTGAGGTAAGGAATCATGGGCTGAACCTGGGAACCGTGCAGAGAGGTTTAAAATATAGAAATCTGGCAAGCAGACAATTTGTAGGTTGATAGAATGAAAGTGCTTCCTGTTTCGATAGACTTGTTCACTGGATTGCGGTGGTACTAATACAATATTGGTGACATCAGTGGCTCCTACCATATGTAGGAGGTTGGCAAATCCATAGAAGTCAACGTTTACATAGGCTCAGTCCTCATGTCTAGGGAACCTGACATAGCTGTCAATGTGTTTCATCATTGCTGATAACATGCTTTTTAATACACCGCTGAACATAGGATGTGACTTATCACCAGAAATAGTTACCGTATATCGAAAGGATGATGTGGTCAGAAAATGTAACCCTGCCATGAGTCTCACAATAGGTGGCATGGATATTGGATTAGAGTATTGAGACATGAGATCAGGTTCTAACTGATGACATACATTTTGTATTGTTTGCCTATTCAGACAAAACATTTGTATGACATCCCTTTCTTCCATGGTGTGAAGGTCTGGAAATGGATGGCACAGTGGAGTTTGTTGTCTCCTCTCACTCCCAGAGTACCTATGTGTGGAATCAGATAAATTGGAACATTGGTCACAGTGTACAGCGTAACATATATGAAGAGTAAGCCAAAAGTCACATGACAAAACATTACTGGCTGAAAAACCATTACACACATTTCACACTACAATAGTCTACTACCTGAAATCCAGATATAATACTCATTGTGGTCTACACATGTCTACAACATTATACATCTAAACGTTTCTCATGAGCAACTTGATAGTGAAAATTATATTTTGTTCTCCCAAAATACAATCACTGGAGGTGTAGAGTGCACCACGGTTATATGGCAGCTGTGACCAGTAATGCACTACACTGATGATTGTGGAAAAGAAATTACAGATCAATGCAATGCAGTAGTAAATATGTGAACATGTTACAGCACATGTTAGTTGTGGTGACGCATTTACCAGGCACCAATACTGTAGTTTCAGCCTTTAAAATGGTGGATATGTGACCTCGTACCTTGGACTGAAAGCTGCTGGTGGGAGTGGACCGCGCAGTGGACAGTTTCATCCACAGCAGACACAGCAATAGGCTAATGTTGTTGACTGTGATGGTTGATTCCCAATGGCTGGGCCCATCTACGTTGATGACAGCATACGTGGCAGACATGTACGGCGTGTTTGAACAATAATTCACTTGCCTCCTGACCCTGCTGCCAATCAAAACCTCCTTTAGTTTAGCTGCTGTCTGCAACCTCTGGGAGCAATCATGCCAGGTCAAGCAGGTAAGGGGGCCCTGCCTTCTCTTCAGACGAGCTGGAGACACTTGTTGAAGAGGTCCTTCTCCCTGTATGGTCAGCTCTATGGCTCACAAGGTGTACAAATAATATATTTGGTGATGATGGAAAAAGAGAAAATACATGTACTTGCATTACAGTATGAGGTATGTGTATATATATATATATATATATATATATATATATATATATATATATATATATATTGTTAGAAACAGTTGAGGAGGATGTTAGCAATGTGTACAGTCTCACATATCACTAGAGCAGACTTTGATAAACTGTTGTCTGAGAGCTATCTAAACCTCACTGACCCTTTTCAGAGTTCCACACAACCTTGAGCTGACATATAGGATGGCCACAAGATGTACTGTTATGTATTGAAGTGACATAAATGTGATATTCATGTGGGATCAATAAGCTCATCCTGTAGAGAGCGAGGCCTGACAATGAGTTTTGCTCACTATGGGCAAAATGCATTTTTAAAAGTACCATTTAGCTCACACATGCCCCTAGGGCATGTGTGCACTGCACATGTGGACAATTAAATTTTAGGGTTCCTTGGCACCCTAGGTTTTGCATTTCCTAATTTGCGATTCTCTACTCAGGAATCCCAAATTAGGAAATGCTAAAACATTCACACCTTTGGGCCTGAAGGTCCATGGGAACAAACGGAGTTGCATTTCTTAATAGCAATTCCCTAATAGTGATTGCGACTTTGTGGGAATCACTATTAGGGAATTGCTATTTTCTTACATAGCATTTTGCATTTCTTAAATAGTGATTTCTTGAAATTTGCTATTTAAGAAATGCAAAACAGTAATTTGATACATCTGGATCTTAGAGTGGTACAGGCAAGCATCAAAACATCACTATTGGTGATGGCCAACGTGGGATGCACAAGAAAAGTAATTGTTTGTGTAGGTCTGAGCAGAAACATGGCTGAAAACATTGATTAATCAGCTCATGCTGTTTGATGTTGTGGGTGACATTTGTATCCAATAGGCCATTTGTCTTCAGTGTGTCAAGAGTGCTGCTACCTCACTACTATGTCTTACATGATGGTGGCTGTTAGAAATGGGGTCTTTGGTTGACAGTCAGGTTACCCCCTGTTCAAGCAAGGACCCTCACTCTAGTTAGGATAAAAGAGAATCACCCTCAGCTAACCCCTGCTTACCCCCTTGGTAGCTTGGCAGAGCAGTAGGCTTAACCTCAGAGTGCTGGGCGTAAAGTATTTGTACCAACACACACAGTAACTTAATGAAAACACTACAAAATGACACAACACCAGTTTAGAAAAATAGGAAATATTTATCTAGACAAAACAAGACCAAAACGACAAAAATCCAACATACACAAGTCAAGTTATGATTTTTAAAAGGTTTAAAATAAAAAGAGTCTTTAGGTAGTTGTAACAACACACTAGCGCTGCTAGCGTGTAAATGTACCTGGTTTGCGGCAAAAATAACCCCGCACGGGCGGTGTGCGTCGAAAATAACCCGGCACGGGTATATGCGTCGAAAACAGCTCGGCTCGGCGAGGCGCGTCGAAAAAGCCAGCCACGCGACGGTCCGAAGTCCCGCGGCGCTGGTTGCGATCTCTCAGCCTTCGTCAGCGATGCTGCGCGTCGTTTCTCCTGCTCCGGGCGTCGATTCTCCGGTCGCGTTTCCAGCGGCGTCGTTTCTCAGCTGCGGAGCCGGCGTCGCGTCGTTTTCTCAGCCGCGATCGGATTCGCGTCGATCTTTTCTCCGCACGGTGCGCGGTGCGTGTATTTTTGTCCTTAGGCTGCCAGCCTCTCCTTTCAGGGTCCCAGGAACTGGAAGGGCACCACAGAGCAGAGTAGGGGTCTCTCCAGAGACTCCAGGTGCTGGCAGGAAGAAGTCTTTGCTATCCCTGAGACTTCAATAACAGGAGGCAAGCTCTACATCAAGCCCTTGGAGATTTCTTCTTCAAGATGGAAGGCACACAAAGTCCAGTCTTTGCCCTCTTACTCAGGCAGAAGCAGCACTGCAGGAAAGCTCCACAAAGCACAGTCACAGGCAGGGCAGCACTTGTTCCTCAGCGATCAGCTCTTCTCCAGGCAGAGGTTCCTCTTGATTCCAGAAGTGTTTCTCAAGTTTGTAAGTTTGGGTGCCCTTCTTATACCCATTTTAGTCTTTGAAGTCACCTTCCTTCAAAGGGGACTCACACCTTCTTGTGAAATCCTGCCTTGCCCAGGCAAGGCCTCAGACACACACCAGGGGGCTGGAGACAGCATTGTCAGAGGCAGGCACAGTCCTTTCAGATGAGAGTGACCACTCCACCCCTCCCTCCTAGCAGAGATGGCTAATCAGGAAATGCAGATCACACCCCAGCTCCCTTTGTGTCACTGTCTGGTGTGCGGTGAAAAACAACCCAACTGTCAAACTGACCCAGACAGGGAATCCACAAACAAGGCAGAGTCACAGAATGGTTTAAGCAAGAAAATGCTCACTTTCTAAAAGTGGCATTTTCAAACGCACAATCTCAAAATCAACTTTACTAAAAGATGTATTTTTAAATTGTGAGTTCAGGGATCCCAAACTCCACCTGTCCATCTACTCTCTAGGGGAATCTACACTTTAATCATATTTAAAGGTAGCCCCCATATTATCCTATGAGAGAGAGACAGACCTTGCAACAGTGAAAACGAAATTGGCAGTATTTCACTGTCAGGACATATAAACCACATTACTATATGTCCTACCTTATCCATACACTGCACCCTGCCCTTGGGGCTACCTAGGGCCTACCTTAGGGGTGCCTTACATGTAAGGAAAGGGAAGGTTTAGGCCTGGCAAGTGGGTACACTTGCCAAGTCGAATTTACAGTGTAAAAATACACATACAGACACTGCAGTGGCAGGTCTGAGACATGATTACAGAGCTACTTATGTGGGTGGCACAACCAGTGCTGCAGGCCCACGAGTAGCATTTGATTTACAGGCCCTGGCACCTCTAGTGCACCTTACTAGGGACTTACTAGTAAATCAAATATGCCAATCATGGATAAACCACTTACATACAATTTAAACAGGAGAGCATATGCACTTTAGCACTGGTTAGCAGTGGTAAAGTGCTCAGAGTTGAAAAGCCAACAGCAACATGTCAGAAAAATATAGGAGGCAGGAGGCAAAAAAGTCTGGGGATGACCCTGCAAAAGCAAAAGTCCAACACGACCCCCTACCAGCCTAAAGCCAGGGGAGAACAATCAATACCTTGATGTACTTCCCTGATTGGGGCGATAGAACAGGGACCCAGGCCCACAACAGCAGGGGCATGTTCCAGTTCTACGCCTTCCTGACTCCAGTTGGATCCCTCTGTCCATACTCTCAGGGCCCACTAAGCTAACCCATGGGGAACCCTTCTCCACATCTACAGACACCATCTGTGCAACACCTAACTTTACTTTGCTCACAGATGTATTGCAATGGGCAGATAGTACCACCAGGGCCAACACAGTGGTGTTGCCCACTCCACCCCCGGGGTGTGACTCTCGTCCTCCCCCCCCCAGGGGCAACTCTGTCCACCAGGACAGCAAGCCACAGTGGCCCCAGACAACTGTCAGGGATGAGAGCCCGACCTCAGGCCTCTCTAACCACTGTGACTGTGGAGAGTGGGGGGTGGGAGCCCCAGGTGCCTGGCACCCTTTGACCACTCTCTCTTCCACCAGGTCAGGGATGACAACCTGACCCTGGTCCTCCCCTCTGGGGCTCTGTACCCTCCCTGCAGAAGCGGCACCCCCAGAGTCCAAAACTGTCAGGGTGCTTGTAGAAGCAGTCCTGCACAATTCTTCCATCAGTGCAGGGATGTTAACCTGCAACTGATCCTCCAACCTGGGGTCTGTACCTTCAGGTTGGACCAGGGCTAGGGGTGAGGCTTCCCTCCCCCTGCCCTCTCTTCTGGGGTCCTGAACCACCCAACTAGGAGCGGCCCCCCCAGAAGACAACATGGTAGGGGCACTGTTAGCAGTAGCCCCTTCCTCCAGGTCAGGGGGGACACCCTTAACCTGGCCTCCCAATCCAGGGTCTGTACCCACAGACTGGATCACTGCCTGGCAACCCAGGACTTCCTGGGGGGCATACCTACCCCCTACCAGGTCAGAGTTTACCCTCTGAACCTGGTCATCCAACCCAGGGTCACCACCCTGCGGTTGAACCACTGCCTGGCACACCAGGACTTCCTTGGGAGCACACTTACCCCCCATCAGGTCAGAGTTTACCCCCTGAACCTGATCATTCAACCCAGAGTCACCACCCTGCGGTTGAACCATTGCCTGGCACACCAGGACTTCCTTGGGAGCACACGTACTCCCCATCAGGTCAGAGTTTACCCCCTGAACCTGATCATCCAACCCAGAGTCACCATCCTGCGGTTGAATCATTGCCTGGCGCACCAGGACTTCCTGGGGGGCACACCTACCCCCCACAAGGGAAACACTTTCCCCAAGGGCCATACAAGAGTCTGGCTGGCGCAGGTCTCCTGACCTCTGCCCATCTGACAGAGTCTGGATTCCCCCCAGCCCAGAAATGGTCTCACCAAGGTCATTCCTGGGGGGCTCTGCACTCAGAGCTGACCCCTGACCCTCCAGGTTCTCCACTGGGGTCCGCAACCCCCTCTCAACCCTCTGTCTGGACTTCTGCAACCCCTCACTAGGAGTGGTACTGCCAGACACCAGAACTGGTGGGACGCTGGCTACAGCCGCCCCCCCAAGTTCTCCTGACACTGTGGGATCTCCCTCAACAGATGGCCCTATGGTACAGGCTAGGCTCCCCTCCTGGGGTTCCCGCAGGGAACCCTCCAGGACCTGGGACCGGATCTCGGGCACCTTGGGCCTCAACCCATCCCCATTCCCTCTCCTCTGAGACTGGACATGGGGTCCCTCACCCATCCCACTACACTGGGACCTACCTGGGACACTACAATCCTTCCCTACCTCACCTGGTTGGGAACTACCTAGACCACTCCTCTCAGGAGCACCCCCAAATGCCTCTTCAGACTCTCTGGTACTCACCCAGAAGTCTGCCTCCATTGTAAGCTCCCTGGGGTCAGAGAACTCACACTCCACCTGGTGTTGGCATAGCTCTGGAAAATAAGGACTAGACATATGCTCTCCAGCAATTACATCACTCAGCCCCTCACATGAATTAACCAAAGTACCCTTCACCCAACCATCCAGTGACTCTGCTTTGAAAAAGCACCCCACATCACCCTCCTGAGACTGGTGAGACAGTACCTGACTGTCCCTGACACTCAACCCACACTCTTCTGGGATGTTTTCACACTCCATAACCAGGACTTCTACCTGGGGGAACCCCTCTCCCTGTCACTCTCACTTAGAGTCAGTAGAGTGTCCCTCCCACCAGTAGGAATATGACTCCCCATGCCAGTTCCCCAATCCACCTCAGGGACCCTGTGCATCACTGGAGCTACCTCATACCCCTGAACCTCCTGGCGTGTGTTAACTCCCTCCTTCAAGTAGGGCACCACATCTCTGGGCATGTGCACTTCTTCAGCAGTACTGGATACAAGATTTTTGCTGCCACCATCTGAACTGGACTCAGCCCTCATGGCCTCCAGCTTCAGCTCTTCACAGCTCAGCTCTTGAGCTGCAATCCTTTCTTTTTCTAGGACTAAGGCTCTCTCCTCCTCAGCCCTCTCAAGCTCTGCATCTAGCTCTTCCAGACTCCGGATTCGAGCTAGGAGCCACTCATCTCTTTCTGTTTCCTCCTCCTCAGAGTAGTTATCCTCCTCAGACTCATTTGGTGGTGTTGCCTGACAACGTTTCAATTCATACTGAAACAGGGCTGACTCAAGATCCTCCCTTCTGGATTTCCTGTTCACAGCCAGTCCCCTTTCCATGCAGAATGCTTTAAGCTGCCACTTTTTATACATAAATAGGTGCCAGAAATTGACTTCCATTCTGCAAAGGCTTCACAACCCAAAAACAAAGTCCAAAAATATTATCAATACTTCCAGGAGGACATCAGAGAACAAAAAGCAGAATCACAAGACAAGTAGTATGTGGTCACGTAGTGGTCTGAGATCAAAAACAGTAGTGTACACTCAATTACTGTATGTCAAGTACAAATACAAGTCCAAATCCCGACCGCTGGTCACCAATGTTAGAAATGGGGTCTTTGGTTGACAGTCAGGTTACCCCCTGTTCAAGCAAGGACCCTCACTCTAGTTAGGATAAAAGAGAATCACCCTCAGCTAACCCCTGCTTACCCCCTTGGTAGCTTGGCAGAGCAGTAGGCTTAACCTCAGAGTGCTGGGCGTAAAGTATTTGTACCAACACACACAGTAACTTAATGAAAACACTACAAAATGACACAACACCAGTTTAGAAAAATAGGAAATATTTATCTAGACAAAACAAGACCAAAACGACAAAAATCCAACATACACAAGTCAAGTTATGATTTTTAAAAGGTTTAAAATAAAAAGAGTCTTTAGGTAGTTGTAACAACACACTAGCGCTGCTAGCGTGTAAATGTACCTGGTTTGCGGCAAAAATAACCCCGCACGGGCGGTGTGCGTCGAAAATAACCCGGCACGGGTATATGCGTCGAAAACAGCTCGGCTCGGCGAGGCGCGTCGAAAAAGCCAGCCACGCGACGGTCCGAAGTCCCGCGGCGCTGGTTGCGATCTCTCAGCCTTCGTCAGCGATGCTGCGCGTCGTTTCTCCTGCTCCGGGCGTCGATTCTCCGGTCGCGTTTCCAGCGGCGTCGTTTCTCAGCTGCGGAGCCGGCGTCGCGTCGTTTTCTCAGCCGCGATCGGATTCGCGTCGATCTTTTCTCCGCACGGTGCGCGGTGCGTGTATTTTTGTCCTTAGGCTGCCAGCCTCTCCTTTCAGGGTCCCAGGAACTGGAAGGGCACCACAGAGCAGAGTAGGGGTCTCTCCAGAGACTCCAGGTGCTGGCAGGAAGAAGTCTTTGCTATCCCTGAGACTTCAATAACAGGAGGCAAGCTCTACATCAAGCCCTTGGAGATTTCTTCTTCAAGATGGAAGGCACACAAAGTCCAGTCTTTGCCCTCTTACTCAGGCAGAAGCAGCACTGCAGGAAAGCTCCACAAAGCACAGTCACAGGCAGGGCAGCACTTGTTCCTCAGCGATCAGCTCTTCTCCAGGCAGAGGTTCCTCTTGATTCCAGAAGTGTTTCTCAAGTTTGTAAGTTTGGGTGCCCTTCTTATACCCATTTTAGTCTTTGAAGTCACCTTCCTTCAAAGGGGACTCACACCTTCTTGTGAAATCCTGCCTTGCCCAGGCAAGGCCTCAGACACACACCAGGGGGCTGGAGACAGCATTGTCAGAGGCAGGCACAGTCCTTTCAGATGAGAGTGACCACTCCACCCCTCCCTCCTAGCAGAGATGGCTAATCAGGAAATGCAGATCACACCCCAGCTCCCTTTGTGTCACTGTCTGGTGTGCGGTGAAAAACAACCCAACTGTCAAACTGACCCAGACAGGGAATCCACAAACAAGGCAGAGTCACAGAATGGTTTAAGCAAGAAAATGCTCACTTTCTAAAAGTGGCATTTTCAAACGCACAATCTCAAAATCAACTTTACTAAAAGATGTATTTTTAAATTGTGAGTTCAGGGATCCCAAACTCCACCTGTCCATCTACTCTCTAGGGGAATCTACACTTTAATCATATTTAAAGGTAGCCCCCATATTATCCTATGAGAGAGAGACAGACCTTGCAACAGTGAAAACGAAATTGGCAGTATTTCACTGTCAGGACATATAAACCACATTACTATATGTCCTACCTTATCCATACACTGCACCCTGCCCTTGGGGCTACCTAGGGCCTACCTTAGGGGTGCCTTACATGTAAGGAAAGGGAAGGTTTAGGCCTGGCAAGTGGGTACACTTGCCAGGTCGAATTTACAGTGTAAAAATACACATACAGACACTGCAGTGGCAGGTCTGAGACATGATTACAGAGCTACTTATGTGGGTGGCACAACCAGTGCTGCAGGCCCACGAGTAGCATTTGATTTACAGGCCCTGGCACCTCTAGTGCACCTTACTAGGGACTTACTAGTAAATCAAATATGCCAATCATGGATAAACCACTTACATACAATTTAAACAGGAGAGCATATGCACTTTAGCACTGGTTAGCAGTGGTAAAGTGCTCAGAGTTGAAAAGCCAACAGCAACATGTCAGAAAAATATAGGAGGCAGGAGGCAAAAAAGTCTGGGGATGACCCTGCAAAAGCAAAAGTCCAACACGACCCCCTACCAGCCTAAAGCCAGGGGAGAACAATCAATACCTTGATGTACTTCCCTGATTGGGGCGATAGAACAGGGACCCAGGCCCACAACAGCAGGGGCATGTTCCAGTTCTACGCCTTCCTGACTCCAGTTGGATCCCTCTGTCCATACTCTCAGGGCCCACTAAGCTAACCCATGGGGAACCCTTCTCCACATCTACAGACACCATCTGTGCAACACCTAACTTTACTTTGCTCACAGATGTATTGCAATGGGCAGATAGTACCACCAGGGCCAACACAGTGGTGTTGCCCACTCCACCCCCGGGGTGTGACTCTCGTCCTCCCCCCCCCAGGGGCAACTCTGTCCACCAGGACAGCAAGCCACAGTGGCCCCAGACAACTGTCAGGGATGAGAGCCCGACCTCAGGCCTCTCTAACCACTGTGACTGTGGAGAGTGGGGGGTGGGAGCCCCAGGTGCCTGGCACCCTTTGACCACTCTCTCTTCCACCAGGTCAGGGATGACAACCTGACCCTGGTCCTCCCCTCTGGGGCTCTGTACCCTCCCTGCAGAAGCGGCACCCCCAGAGTCCAAAACTGTCAGGGTGCTTGTAGAAGCAGTCCTGCACAATTCTTCCATCAGTGCAGGGATGTTAACCTGCAACTGATCCTCCAACCTGGGGTCTGTACCTTCAGGTTGGACCAGGGCTAGGGGTGAGGCTTCCCTCCCCCTGCCCTCTCTTCTGGGGTCCTGAACCACCCAACTAGGAGCGGCCCCCCCAGAAGACAACATGGTAGGGGCACTGTTAGCAGTAGCCCCTTCCTCCAGGTCAGGGGGGACACCCTTAACCTGGCCTCCCAATCCAGGGTCTGTACCCACAGACTGGATCACTGCCTGGCAACCCAGGACTTCCTGGGGGGCATACCTACCCCCTACCAGGTCAGAGTTTACCCTCTGAACCTGGTCATCCAACCCAGGGTCACCACCCTGCGGTTGAACCACTGCCTGGCACACCAGGACTTCCTTGGGAGCACACTTACCCCCCATCAGGTCAGAGTTTACCCCCTGAACCTGATCATTCAACCCAGAGTCACCACCCTGCGGTTGAACCATTGCCTGGCACACCAGGACTTCCTTGGGAGCACACGTACTCCCCATCAGGTCAGAGTTTACCCCCTGAACCTGATCATCCAACCCAGAGTCACCATCCTGCGGTTGAATCATTGCCTGGCGCACCAGGACTTCCTGGGGGGCACACCTACCCCCCACAAGGGAAACACTTTCCCCAAGGGCCATACAAGAGTCTGGCTGGCGCAGGTCTCCTGACCTCTGCCCATCTGACAGAGTCTGGATTCCCCCCAGCCCAGAAATGGTCTCACCAAGGTCATTCCTGGGGGGCTCTGCACTCAGAGCTGACCCCTGACCCTCCAGGTTCTCCACTGGGGTCCGCAACCCCCTCTCAACCCTCTGTCTGGACTTCTGCAACCCCTCACTAGGAGTGGTACTGCCAGACACCAGAACTGGTGGGACGCTGGCTACAGCCGCCCCCCCAAGTTCTCCTGACACTGTGGGATCTCCCTCAACAGATGGCCCTATGGTACAGGCTAGGCTCCCCTCCTGGGGTTCCCGCAGGGAACCCTCCAGGACCTGGGACCGGATCTCGGGCACCTTGGGCCTCAACCCATCCCCATTCCCTCTCCTCTGAGACTGGACATGGGGTCCCTCACCCATCCCACTACACTGGGACCTACCTGGGACACTACAATCCTTCCCTACCTCACCTGGTTGGGAACTACCTAGACCACTCCTCTCAGGAGCACCCCCAAATGCCTCTTCAGACTCTCTGGTACTCACCCAGAAGTCTGCCTCCATTGTAAGCTCCCTGGGGTCAGAGAACTCACACTCCACCTGGTGTTGGCATAGCTCTGGAAAATAAGGACTAGACATATGCTCTCCAGCAATTACATCACTCAGCCCCTCACATGAATTAACCAAAGTACCCTTCACCCAACCATCCAGTGACTCTGCTTTGAAAAAGCACCCCACATCACCCTCCTGAGACTGGTGAGACAGTACCTGACTGTCCCTGACACTCAACCCACACTCTTCTGGGATGTTTTCACACTCCATAACCAGGACTTCTACCTGGGGGAACCCCTCTCCCTGTCACTCTCACTTAGAGTCAGTAGAGTGTCCCTCCCACCAGTAGGAATATGACTCCCCATGCCAGTTCCCCAATCCACCTCAGGGACCCTGTGCATCACTGGAGCTACCTCATACCCCTGAACCTCCTGGCGTGTGTTAACTCCCTCCTTCAAGTAGGGCACCACATCTCTGGGCATGTGCACTTCTTCAGCAGTACTGGATACAAGATTTTTGCTGCCACCATCTGAACTGGACTCAGCCCTCATGGCCTCCAGCTTCAGCTCTTCACAGCTCAGCTCTTGAGCTGCAATCCTTTCTTTTTCTAGGACTAAGGCTCTCTCCTCCTCAGCCCTCTCAAGCTCTGCATCTAGCTCTTCCAGACTCCGGATTCGAGCTAGGAGCCACTCATCTCTTTCTGTTTCCTCCTCCTCAGAGTAGTTATCCTCCTCAGACTCATTTGGTGGTGTTGCCTGACAACGTTTCAATTCATACTGAAACAGGGCTGACTCAAGATCCTCCCTTCTGGATTTCCTGTTCACAGCCAGTCCCCTTTCCATGCAGAATGCTTTAAGCTGCCACTTTTTATACATAAATAGGTGCCAGAAATTGACTTCCATTCTGCAAAGGCTTCACAACCCAAAAACAAAGTCCAAAAATATTATCAATACTTCCAGGAGGACATCAGAGAACAAAAAGCAGAATCACAAGACAAGTAGTATGTGGTCACGTAGTGGTCTGAGATCAAAAACAGTAGTGTACACTCAATTACTGTATGTCAAGTACAAATACAAGTCCAAATCCCGACCGCTGGTCACCAATGTTAGAAATGGGGTCTTTGGTTGACAGTCAGGTTACCCCCTGTTCAAGCAAGGACCCTCACTCTAGTTAGGATAAAAGAGAATCACCCTCAGCTAACCCCTGCTTACCCCCTTGGTAGCTTGGCAGAGCAGTAGGCTTAACCTCAGAGTGCTGGGCGTAAAGTATTTGTACCAACACACACAGTAACTTAATGAAAACACTACAAAATGACACAACACCAGTTTAGAAAAATAGGAAATATTTATCTAGACAAAACAAGACCAAAACGACAAAAATCCAACATACACAAGTCAAGTTATGATTTTTAAAAGGTTTAAAATAAAAAGAGTCTTTAGGTAGTTGTAACAACACACTAGCGCTGCTAGCGTGTAAATGTACCTGGTTTGCGGCAAAAATAACCCCGCACGGGCGGTGTGCGTCGAAAATAACCCGGCACGGGTATATGCGTCGAAAACAGCTCGGCTCGGCGAGGCGCGTCGAAAAAGCCAGCCACGCGACGGTCCGAAGTCCCGCGGCGCTGGTTGCGATCTCTCAGCCTTCGTCAGCGATGCTGCGCGTCGTTTCTCCTGCTCCGGGCGTCGATTCTCCGGTCGCGTTTCCAGCGGCGTCGTTTCTCAGCTGCGGAGCCGGCGTCGCGTCGTTTTCTCAGCCGCGATCGGATTCGCGTCGATCTTTTCTCCGCACGGTGCGCGGTGCGTGTATTTTTGTCCTTAGGCTGCCAGCCTCTCCTTTCAGGGTCCCAGGAACTGGAAGGGCACCACAGAGCAGAGTAGGGGTCTCTCCAGAGACTCCAGGTGCTGGCAGGAAGAAGTCTTTGCTATCCCTGAGACTTCAATAACAGGAGGCAAGCTCTACATCAAGCCCTTGGAGATTTCTTCTTCAAGATGGAAGGCACACAAAGTCCAGTCTTTGCCCTCTTACTCAGGCAGAAGCAGCACTGCAGGAAAGCTCCACAAAGCACAGTCACAGGCAGGGCAGCACTTGTTCCTCAGCGATCAGCTCTTCTCCAGGCAGAGGTTCCTCTTGATTCCAGAAGTGTTTCTCAAGTTTGTAAGTTTGGGTGCCCTTCTTATACCCATTTTAGTCTTTGAAGTCACCTTCCTTCAAAGGGGACTCACACCTTCTTGTGAAATCCTGCCTTGCCCAGGCAAGGCCTCAGACACACACCAGGGGGCTGGAGACAGCATTGTCAGAGGCAGGCACAGTCCTTTCAGATGAGAGTGACCACTCCACCCCTCCCTCCTAGCAGAGATGGCTAATCAGGAAATGCAGATCACACCCCAGCTCCCTTTGTGTCACTGTCTGGTGTGCGGTGAAAAACAACCCAACTGTCAAACTGACCCAGACAGGGAATCCACAAACAAGGCAGAGTCACAGAATGGTTTAAGCAAGAAAATGCTCACTTTCTAAAAGTGGCATTTTCAAACGCACAATCTCAAAATCAACTTTACTAAAAGATGTATTTTTAAATTGTGAGTTCAGGGATCCCAAACTCCACCTGTCCATCTACTCTCTAGGGGAATCTACACTTTAATCATATTTAAAGGTAGCCCCCATATTATCCTATGAGAGAGAGACAGACCTTGCAACAGTGAAAACGAAATTGGCAGTATTTCACTGTCAGGACATATAAACCACATTACTATATGTCCTACCTTATCCATACACTGCACCCTGCCCTTGGGGCTACCTAGGGCCTACCTTAGGGGTGCCTTACATGTAAGGAAAGGGAAGGTTTAGGCCTGGCAAGTGGGTACACTTGCCAAGTCGAATTTACAGTGTAAAAATACACATACAGACACTGCAGTGGCAGGTCTGAGACATGATTACAGAGCTACTTATGTGGGTGGCACAACCAGTGCTGCAGGCCCACGAGTAGCATTTGATTTACAGGCCCTGGCACCTCTAGTGCACCTTACTAGGGACTTACTAGTAAATCAAATATGCCAATCATGGATAAACCACTTACATACAATTTAAACAGGAGAGCATATGCACTTTAGCACTGGTTAGCAGTGGTAAAGTGCTCAGAGTTGAAAAGCCAACAGCAACATGTCAGAAAAATATAGGAGGCAGGAGGCAAAAAAGTCTGGGGATGACCCTGCAAAAGCAAAAGTCCAACAGTGGCCCTTTTACATGTGACATAGCATGCAGTACACTTTGGGTATGGTCACTGAGCAATACGTAAGTGGGGAATGACCAGTTACATGAGTTAGCAAACTGTTTCCATCAGTATTTGTGCCTACATTTTGGCATGTGTACCTTTCACTTTTGTAGTGTCATATACACTACTGTTTCACACATGATCACCTGTCTTCATAGGATGATGTTTGATTCCATCACTTATGTGTGCAGGCCACACTGTATTAGAAAATAGTTATATGTGATGGTTATACAGTTCATGTGTTACTACAGACAGGAGCGTGTAAACATTGGTTGGTGGATCACACATACCCTAAGCCATTACTTTCTGTCAATGCGAATTTCCATGCCTTTGATGTGAAATTATTCAGCTAAGGGATTTGCACATGTTTATTGGTGAAGGGTTATTAACTGACAGTTGACGTGCATCAGGGAGTGACATGAAGATATGTGGCAATCATATGTGAGTGTGTACACTCAATAATAGAATGGAATTGTATTTGAATGAAAAAAGATACAATGATGTGACTTCTCATTAACAAACAGACTAAACCACATCTTCAGTTAATGGAGATTCCCTGAGCTTCAACATTAAATGGACTATTGGCTTTTAGTTACGCAATGTTAGAATTGTGTTCTCACCAGTACCAATTGAGACTGGTGATTTCCCTAGACCTAGCTGATTCATTATACTGTGGATATTTGTAGTCAAATCTCTCAGATAGTTTTGCCTGGATTGTCTCCAGTCTACTCTTCTGTACGACATGTGTTACATAGCAAAGCTGCATTAGTACAACTTTCATGAGACTATTCTGACAATGGACATATTAGGAAGTTACCTTTGGGAAGTTTCTACGATGCGAAATGAGTTTTTCTATGTCAGCATATTCCTGTTACTCTACTCATTGCTGCAACATAGGTATATTAGCTGACCATCATTTCATCATGGGTACATGAATATTTGCTGATTGCAGGGCATTGTGTTGAATCCTTAAGCATAAATCTGGCACTGCCATACTATTTGATTGCATAAGGTTACTGAGCTCTGCTACAAGAGTCAAACCATTCAAAGTGACAAGCTCTCCCAATTGAGACATGGGTATTGTGATTAGACAACTTCACTCATGCATTTGGAGCTGTATGGGATTCTGTATTTAGTGTGTGCAACTGTTTACAGGTCAGGTAACATGCAGGCATGGGGCCTTGCTAATGTTGAAGCAACTTTGGTGGACCTTGTAACTGGGGCCTTCTGTACATTTTAGTAATGTTCTGTGATCAAAGCTGTTAGTCAAGTGTGTTCTGGCACATGAAATGAGCCTACTTGTATTTGTCCTGTCATCATCATCCCAGGCAAGTGGAAGAGAAATGGCCGACATCTGTGGGGAAGCAGCTGGCCATGGTATCTCTGGCCATGACACTACAAATGCACATGCACATGCCTCAAAACCACTATCTGCACAGGACCTGTGGCTTGAATTATGTCAGGGACAAACAATATTATAACCAAGTGACATGCCTGTGTTGAAAATGTCAAGTGAGAGTCATGAAAGCAAATGCAGCAGTAACAGCATGGATCACACATTTAGATAAAGTAGGTGTAAAATTAAAATGTAACAAATCTCTACTTTGCACACATTAAACAAATGTCCAACCTACATCGTGGGGAAAAATTAAACCCAATAGATGTTGACATTGGCCAAGCCAATATGAAATATTTAACATATGAAATACCACCCAATGCAATGTCAGCCCCAATGGATTACATCCCACATATTCGTCCATTGAAAATTTCCCCTTGTCCTAGGTGACTCCAGCACTGGTTCCAAGGCTAGATCATACCGACTACATCAAATGGATCAACAATCAGGGAGAAACAAACACAACTGTAGTCATACATCCCAAAGTATACATGAACATCAAAATGGTGAAGAAGTAGAGGCAGCACTAATGTGTATGACAACTATCAACTTCTTTTTTTATTGAAATAAATAAACAAATGTAATAAAAGCCAATGGCCAGTCCAACAGTCCAAAAGGTGGGTTAGCACACTTATGTGCCACTAAACCCGCCTCTCAGAACATTGCCATTGGAAACTTCCCAAGAATGGGCATCTAGTGGGTAGTCCACGCACCTCAATAATGTCCTTTGGGGGGGGTAGTTTTGAGAAGGGTGGGTTTGGTTTTTGGAGGGGTGGGACTCACTTTGGGAATGGTGTCCTTGTTTATTAGTTTCTTTGGGATATGGCTGGGTTTAGTTGGGGGGTTCAGGTTCCACAGGAAGGTCTTTGATTTTGAAGGCCTGGTTTGAGGTGTGAAAGATCTGCCTTTGGGAAGGGGGTGGTTTTGACAGTGGTAAAGGCAAGGTCATATAAACTCTCCTTGGGGAAATGGGTTGGGTGTCCATGAGGGATTAGGAATTGAGAGGTTAAGGGAGTGGAAGTGTCATGTGTGGTTATTTTTGGTGCTACTGTCTGTGTTTCTGAAGTATGATGTTTGTGTTTTTTAGGTGTTGTTGTGTGGCTGAGGGTAGCCATTTGCATTTTTTTGTGGTGTGTAATGTGGATGTGCTGGGTATGCTGGGGGTGGTAGGTGGGTCTGTTGGTGTGGGTGTGGTATCTGGGGGTATGGTGGGAATGGTGGATTGGTCCATGGGTGTGGTGTCTGTGGGATATGGTGGGGGTGGTGGATGGGTCTGTGGTTGTGGTGTGTGTGGTGATGGTGGTAGTGGTAGATGAGTATATGGGTGGTATGGTGGGGTGGTGGTAGTTCTGAGGGAGTCTCTGATGAGTGGTTGCATGCTTGTGTGTTTTGTGGTGTTTCTGTTTTAGTTTGCTGTCTAGGGCTGTTGAGGTGTGTGCATACTTATGTGTGAGTGTGTTTGAGGCAGGTATTGGAATAGAGAAATTGGATGAGGAAGAGGCAGGAGGTGGTGTGGAATTTTGGTATGGTTAAAAGGCTGCCATGAGGGAGGAGGTAAGAGCCTGAAAAGTTCTCTGTAGGCCAGACAAAGAACTGTGGATGCCTTACAGGTAGGCCACCATCTGCTGCAGATGGCTGCCCTGCACCTGGATGGCATTCAGTAGTGCTGTCTAATACTCAGAGATGTTTTTTATGAGGTCAATGGCCTCCTTACTCAGGAGGAACAGGGGCAAGGGGTGAGGTGTCTAGAACGAAGTAGATGGCTTCCCTGTTGTGTGAGCAGGACCCACCAACTCGGTGGGAAGCAACTGGGAGGGTAGAGATGGTAGTGTTGGTGGCAGTCATGGATGGTGTAGGAACTGATCCTGTATGTCCTGCTACAACTAGATAGTGTCCACTGGAGCTTGACTTGGATGGGGAAGACATTGAGTATGTGTCCTCCGTGGCATTCCTCTCCCCCTCTGGCCCAGCTTTCAAGGGGTCCCCCTGGTAGAGGCATACCTATTCTGCAGGGATTCTTCACATTGTGACCTTTACATGTTTCTCACATTGATTATTTTGCATCCCATTTACCTAACATTACCTTGAAATGTGGGTGATATGTGGAAGTCCATTGCAGAGATTTAGTAGAGAAGGTGTGTTTCAGTTCAATGAGTCTTCCATACAGATGTATCTTTCATGTCACAAAAGGACATAGCAAGTGGGAAATGTGATGGTGTCACTTAGATTAATCGGTTAGATAGTGATGAGGATATGCTGTAGTGTGAAACAATTTAATACACACATCACTATCCCTGAATTTGAGATGTGCATACATATCATGCTTTGTAGAGTGTGGCTGTGCAGTGTCTGTGACCTGGCCAAAGAGGGTATCATAGAGCTGTGATTGGGTCATGCATTGAGAAGAACTCTGAACAGGAGCCCAAAACATATTTTGTAATCTGTCCAGCTGTAACACTGGTTGTTCACCCTTCAACCAATGCAGGGCCCTCATGAATGATGTCTATATCTATGTAAGGTTACTATTCTAACAAAAGGATGGCCAACATTTAGTAATACTGCACATTGGCACGTTTTTGACTTTCAGTATGTACACTTGTACAGAGTGAACATTGTTAATAAAATATTAGTAAATCAATTGTTTAAATGACATGTACTAAAAGAGCTTCATTAGAGAAAATCCTTCTAGAAATGTAAAACATGCATGTTTGAAAAGTGGTTGATATGGTGCCCACCATCTCTTGAGTTCTATGTGAAATAATGAATAACTTTGAAAACATATTTTGATGAATCATAACCATTTGTACTGACAAACGATTATTAATATTTGATGAATAAAACTAATGACTTGAGAATATTATTGACTAATTAAATAATGCATCAAATATGGTTTACACTACATGATATTAGGTAAGAGTCATGTTTGAACATTAAAAAATACTATTTATGTATTAGCATTAGCTGTAATGCCTAAGCTTTAGTATTGTTCCACATTGTTGAGATATTAGTCTGACTTCTTTTAAAATCTTTTGCAAACTTTGTTTATTAGTTATCCCACTGAAAGCTCACTATAAAACTTCTGTCTTTTTCACTCTGTTCATTCTGTACTTCCTTGTGATAACTATTAAACGTTTTGACAATGGGTCTTACTTTCTGGTAGAAAATAATATTAGTTAGAGTGTCATGTGCTGTCCCGTTTTCTTCTGTGTTAATGTTCTGCGGAAACTGCAATCCGGAGAAGAGCTTGATCAGGGGCCTATCTCGAAGAAACTTAGAGGAAAGTTAGAAATTGGAGAAAGGATGTAATTAAATTGGTTGTTCACTGTCACATTGCTTAATCTTGTCCAATAGGAGTCTAGCTAGTGTTTTTTGAGACTTTAATTAGGCAAAGTTTTAGATGCTATACTTAGTTAAAGTTAGTTGTTTTCTAGTTTTTGTGATGCAATTATGTTATTCTAAGCATTCAGATATCTTAGGCCCAATTCTACTGAACTGTTGCCTTTTTTGATGTTCCTGATGCTGATTGCTAAAGATCTGATGTTCCTGTGCTCTGCTGATAAAGACTCTGCTAAGTGCTGTCTCTTTCCGGAGAGATCTAACCAATGTGCATTTTTTTTCTTTGCAGGTTTTCATTAGAAATATAAACATATTTTTTATACCGCCATAGTTTAGATGATTTGCAAATTAATTTTTGCTTTAGTTTAAATTTTGCATGTGCCAAAGTCCAGCCCCACACATGCTTCTTGAATTAGAATCTGGTAGCAAGGACGTCTGACCCAATAATTGAAATGAATGTTTATTAATTGATTATGACTGATTCCACTGCACCACTAATGAATGAACGTTATTTCTCAAATAATTATGTTGTTATTCTGTATAATTATTTTGAGGTGTTTGATGGTGATTGCTTTTGTCAGACTAAGATTCTGGAGATGTTTTGGATAGCGTATGTTGTTTCTGTATTGGTATCATCTGTTTTTGGGTAGCATTTGTGTGACATTAGCATTGTTAGTATAAGGTCAATACATGTTTAAACTTTACCAAACTGGTGTGGTGATTCGTTGCCACATAGGTCATGGTATGTGCAAATTACTGACTCATTGCACACTGATGATGTTTTATTGCTATTGGTTGATATTGTTTGATTTGATGATCTTATTACTCCTGTCTGATTCAAGATTTGAGTCAGCCTTTGATGGTAATATATGTCACTGCCCTGTGACGTGTCACCTAAGCCTAAGTTAAGAGGTCACACACCCACAGAATTTGGTAGCAGAGCATGGTTGTGTCTCAATAAGAGAGAGATCACCCATGGTTTTGCATGGTTTCGTCTCAATTGGAGAGAGATCATCCCTGGTTTCATTTCAATTGGTTATACCAATGTTTGTTTAGATGAGGTTGGTATGTTTCCAGTGTTGTTTGAGTTCTAAGTAGGGTTTACACTTGTAATAATTTGGCAAATCGCAGGTAAAGTGTGATGTATAAGTGAAATAGGGAGTTTGACTACTCCAAAGTAGTTGAGTAGGGAGTTTGCATACTCCTAAAGGTGAGAGTAGGAGAGTTGTCATACTCCAAATGAATGTTGTGCTTTGTGCTATAATATTATTACCCATGTGGTTGTTGTTGTAACGGGCCCTGCAAGGTGTAAGACTCCGGAGCTGCACAACTGCCATGGTCATAATATGGCACTTGGACCGACATCCACAGACCTGGCACTCATGAGACCACCAGGATTCATAATAAGGCCCAAAGTATATACAGCAAAATTAAAGTACTGTCAAAAAGAAGTGAAGTATTTGGGACATCAAATAGAGAAAGGTTCAATGAAAGTATCCAGAGAAAGGGTTACAGCTATATTGCAAATGAACCCTCCCATTACTCAAAGAGATGTCATGAGGTTTTTGGGAATGATGAGTTACTGTCGCCAATTGATTCACAATGTTTCTTTTATTTCCAAGCCTTTTTATAGATTGATCCACAAAGATATTACTGACCCGGTGCCCTTTGATGAAGCATGTATGAAAGCATTTACTGAGCTGAAAGAGAGCTGAAAGAGAGTCCGTGCAGAGCACCAGCTCTGAAAATGCCGGCCCCAGGAAACCATTTTAATTGTTTTGTCATGAACATGATTGTTGTGCTCTTTCTTTCGTGACACAGGTACATCGTTGCATAGATCGTCCTATAGCATATTTTTGAGCTACATTGGATCCAGTTGCTGCCGCTTTACCAGGCTGCCTAAAATAAGTGGCTGCGGTTGGTGTTAGTCTTGCCCAGAGTGAGAGCATTGTGTTGGGACATCCTTTAGCTGTTCTCATCCGTATCTCATTTGAGGTCTTGCTTACCAGGACTCCATACCTGACAAATGCTCAATTGATTCATCATGAATTGTTAATTCTGGGTTCTTCAAATATTACTTCGAAAAGGTGTGGAGTACTTAACCCTGCTACTTTGTTACCTATAGACACTGCTGTATTTGCAAATGTAAAAGAAGTGGAACATGACTGCCTGGGTGTTACTGAATTGTGCACCAAACCCAGACCTGATTTTCAGGATACTACGTTACAGAAAAATTACCAAATCATTTTTGTTGATGGCTCCTTTTTAAGAGACAGTGAGGGAACATTAAGAGCGGGTCATGCTGTGTGTACTATCTTTGGAGTACTTGAAGCTTCATGGAGTATTTTCTGCACAAGTGGCTGAATTGATTGCTCTTACTAGAGCATGCTGTATTTCATCACAGGTCAAAATTACAATTTTTACAGACAGACAATATGGATTTGGTATTGTGCTCACCAGTCAGAAATGGTGATAAGATTAATGAATTGCTAGAAGCTCAGCAATTACCTGAGCCGCAGTTGTCAAGTGCACTGCGCTTTGCAAAGCAAATGATTTTATCTTTATGGGTTATGCATATGCTGATCAAATTGCTGGATATTGTGCACTTTATTGTGCCACTTTGAATGAAGAATGGAAAAATATAACAGGTACTGATGAGACAAGTCAAAGTTTTCTGTTAGCAGTGGTTGATAATTGGGAAGAAATAAAAAGATTGCAAGATGAGGTTCCATAAAATGAAAAAAGAGAAACTAGACAAAATTGGCTTGTAACCAAAAAGAAATTGATAAACTCTGGGTTTCAAATGAAGGGCAGATAGTCTTGCCAAATTGTATACTAACACACATGATAGATATTATCATGGTCAAACTCACATTAACAGAGATGCAGTGATTCGAACAATTAAGCAATCCTGGTTCAATCCAAAATTTAGACAGGTTGCAGAAGCAATTTGTTACAGATGCATCAACTGAACATGGGAAACAGAGCTGTTGTCAATTTGAGTCACATTGTAAGATCAAGTGGTCCATTTAACAAACTGCAGATGGATTTTATTGAGATGCCTGTGTAGTGGTCTGAGGTATGTGTTGGTGATTGCCTGTATATTTAGTAAATAGATTGAATCCTACCTCACAGTAGAAAAGCTGTTACTTATGGAACTGTTCACAAGGTTTGGATTTTTGGCCTCTTTAGAACCAGATACAGGAAGTCACTTCAATAAAGAGGTGATAAAGGTGCTATGTTCACCCTTAAATATTAAACAGAAGCTGCAGTTACCGTCCTGAGTCTTCTGGATTAGTGGAACAAATGAATGGTACTCTGAAAGCTTGACTTGTAAAAATGTATGCATCTACTAATTGGAAATGGCCTGATGCCTTACCTTTGGTTCTGATGAGCATTTAAGGTACACCAAAGAGTAAGACTGGACTCCCGCCACACAAAATATTGATGGGCAGAGCCATGAGATTGCCAGCTGTTCCTGTAAATGCACTTCTAAGAATAACAGATGACTGGGTGCTGGATTACAGCAAGTGTCAAGCTGATGAGGTTCGCTCTTTGTCTCACCAGGTGGAAGCAACAGCCGTGCCACCATCCCAGGATCAGTGTCACAGTCTGCAGCCTGGTGATTGGGTGGTGATCAAGAAGACTTGCTTGGATCCAAGGTAGAAAGGTCCATTTCAGGTCATACTGGTAACGACAACTGCTGAGAAATATGCTGGAATTCCAAACTGGATTCATATGAGCCATACTCGCAAAGTGCCATATCCTTTGGATGGTGAAGATCCAGTATTCCTGAGAGCACCAGCAGAAACCATACACTCTCAAGAGGAGCAAGTGACAGAAACAGAGCAAGAGGTTGCAGAGATAAAGACAGTGCAAACTGATGAAGATCCTAATCATGATATTCCTCTAGAAGCAAAAATGAAAGTGGATGTAGCAAGAGAGTCAAGTCTGAGCAGGAGGACTCTCCCAGAAGCAGACGACTGGGAAAGAACAGATAAAACAAATATTGTTAACCGAGGCAGCTGAAAATGGAGTTGAGCTGAATCAAAATCACACAGATTTGACTCCTCCAGAAGTGGCTAGTGGTGCAGGTGAAACAATTCAAAGTCAAAGACGAAGACGAAAAACATGTCTAGTTGCATAATCACTAACTTGAAAAACTGTGAAAGGAGATAAGTTGCCTTCCTTGTCAACCGCTGAAAAAGTTCCTGATGTGTTAAGCTTAAATAAGGAAGCTGAACCAGCAGAAGGAACAGATCTGAGTGAAGGAGAAATAAATACAAGTTGAAAATCGAAAAGAAAAAGAGTTGCAAGTCGAAGATATACAGGTCCTGAATGGTCATAGCTTGCAGCTGATAAGTGGAAACACAAATTTATGTCCTTTTGTTTTGATCGTGAGAAGCCAATTTAACATTTTGGAATTTGAAATCTCACTTGAACTGAGTTTTGAAATTATATTGCCATGTGACCAAGAAAAATATTATACATTGGAAATATTAGTCAGTGTACAGCAGACTGTGGTTTACTAAAAGAGACATTCAAAACCGATTTTGACAAAGCTGCTAAAACAATTGTTGACAAATTGTGGAGAGCCTGAAAGTTGCTGTACATAATCGCAGACAACTGAAGATTATTTTAAAAAATGTTTGCAGCTGAATAACTAAGTTTATATTTTTCTTCCTTCCACTTTTTGATTCTTTACAGGCCATGAATATCAACCATAATAGAAGCAATGGGTGCAAGTATGTGTGTGTTGGATTGGGAGTTGTATGTGTGTTGCAATGTTTGCTGTTGATTATAAGCAGGGTATTTCTGATAAAGCTGAAACTATTTACACATCTTCTCCAATGCAAGAGATTACTACACTTTCTGAGTTAGACTAGATGAGAATTACTTACAATTAGACAACTCACAATGTTTACTGTGTTTGCTGTATGAATATGTTGAGACTATGGATGTGAGAAGATGTCATATCATGTATTTCTATTTAGGAATATATGGGACTTTATGCTAAATGGACAAGGGTCTACAATTCATGGAGTGTACTATATTTGTGGTAAGAATGCCTAATATCCTCTCCCTAAGCGATGGTATGGGACTTGTCATCTATGGAGTGGTTTCCATAAAATGTACCAGATTAACAACATAACTGATACTATTGATAAATCAAGAACAAGATCAAAAGGGCAATCTATTCAGAGATAGAACAAGATCAAAAAGGGCAATCTATTCAGAGATAATTGGAGATATATTTGGAACAATTATTCCTTCTGTAGGAGTTCCTCTGAATGACATTAAAATATGAAAGTTGTTGACCATTCTGGACAGAATGTTAACAGATCTATCTGGAGCTATGTTTCACATTGATACAGAAATGGCTGTGGTCCATGGTTCTTCAGAACTGTCTTGCATTAGACATTCTTTTAGCAAAAGAGGGCGGAGTCTGTCGGATGCATAAGGCGCAACATTGTTGCACTTTTATTCCAGATAACAATAAAAAAATTAGAAGCTACATTAAAAATTTGACAAATTTGAATTCTGTCTTAAAGGACCTGAAACAACAAAGTGTGTGGGAAAATATAAGTGAAAGTTTCAATAAAATGGGAAATTGGTTGGGAAATATTAGTCAGGCTTTTGTGGGAATTACACTGAGATCATTATTAATAGTTGTTATGTGTCTCATTTGTACAATCGTTTTTTACAAATTGTACATGTTTATAAAAATACAGAGGATGAAAAATAAACCGAGGAGGGGAACTAGAAATGGAAAAGATCAGAAATAGATACTTTTGTGATATGAGAGGTTTTGAAAATTTGTAAAAACCTAACTGTAGATATACTAAACAAACTAACCTTTGAATTGTCCCATTAATGAAGTGTTCTTTTGTGACATTATATATTACCATCAGAGGAGGGATTGTTAGACCGCAAACAATATTAATAAAATATGAGTAAATTAATCACCTAAGTTACGTACACTAAAAGAGCTTAATTATTGTAATCGTGTAAAAATGTAAAATTAAAATGTTTGAAATGTGGCTGTGGTCCACTTGATGGTTCTTCAGCACTGCCTTGCATTAGACATTCTTTTAGCAAAAGAGGGAGGAGTCTGTAAGATGCTTAAAGTACAACATTGTTTCACTTTTATTCAAGACAACAATAAAGAAATTAGAAGCTTCATAAAAAATTTGACAAGTTTGAATTCTCTCTTAAAGGACCTGAAACAACCAAGTCTGTGGGAAAATATAGGTACAAGTTTTAATAAAATGGGAACTGTTAGTCAGGATTTTGTGAGAATGATACTGAAATCATTATTGATAATGGTTGTGTGTCTCATTTGTGCAATCAGATTTTACAAACTGTACATGTTTATAAAACTACAAAGGATGAAAGATAAACAGAGGAGGGAAGAAATAAAAATGGAAAAGATGAGAAGAAGATACTTTCATGATGTCAGAAGTTTAGAAAATTTCTGAAAACCTAACTGTAGATATACTAAAAAAACTAAGCTTTGAATTGTCTCATTAATGAAGTGTTCTTTTGCGACAGCACATATTGCCTTCAGAGGAGGGATTGTTAGAGGGCAAACAATATTAAAAAAAAATATGAGCAAATAAATTGCATAAATGACACGTCTAAAAAAGCTTAGTTAGTGAAAATCGTGCTGGAAATGTAAAATTAAAATGTTTGAAATGTGGTTGACGTGGTGTCCACCATCTCTCGAGTTTTATGTGAAATAATGAATAATTTTGAAAACATATTTTGATGAATCATAACCATTTGTACTGACAAAAGATAATTAATATTTGATGAATAAAATTAATGATGAGATTATTATTGAATGATTAAATAATGTACTAAATAGGATTTGGAATACTTGGCATTAATTAAGAGTTATGAAATACTAATTGTGAGACTTACATGATTTGAATATTAAAAATTATGTTATTTCTTCATATATTAGCATTAGTTACACCACAATACAGTGTTGAGATATTTCGCTGACTTTTGCAACATTTTTTATTAGCTATCCCACTGAATGCTCACAGTGGAAATCTACTGCCTTTTTCACACTGTTCATTCTGTACTTCCTTGAGATATCTATTGAAAGCTTTAGAGATGGGTATTTTTACTGGTAGGAAATAATGTTGGTTAAAGTGTCATGTTCTTTAATTACTACTGTTTTCTACAAAGTTAATATTCTGCAGAAACTGCCATCCAGAGAAGAGCGTCAAAGTTGACCTGTCTCAAAGAAATGTGGAGAAAAATCACAAATTGGAGAAAGGATGTAATGTAATTGTTTTTTTACAGTCACACCACTTAGTCTAGCTAGTGATCTTTGGGACTTTAATTAGGCAATGTTCTGGATGATGTACTTAGTTCAAGTTAGTTCTGTTCCAGTTGTTGAGATGCAGTTATGTTATTCTAACGGTTCAGATATCCTAGGCCCAATTCTACTGAGTCATTTTCCATGGTCCTGATGCTGACCGCTGAAGACCTGCTGCTCTTGTGTTCTGCTGAATGCTGTCTCTTTTAGGAGAGAAGTGCCCAATGTGCATTTGTTTTCTTTGCAGGTTTTCATTAGAAATGCAACTGCATTTTTGCTAACATCATAGTTTAGATGTTTTCCAATTTTATTTTTGCCTTATTTTAAATTTTGCATGTGCCAAAACTCAGCTCCACACATGCTTTTCAAATTCGATTCTGGCAGCAAGGATGTCAAACCCAATAATTTAAATGAATGTTTGTTGATTATGACTGATTCAACTGTGCAACTGATGAAATCTGTGACTATTTCTCAAATAATTATTTTGTTATTCTGTATAATCCTTTTGGAGTGTTCAATGGTGATTGTTCTTGTCAGGCTAAGATTCTTCAAATGTTCTGGACAGCCTGTGTTGTTTCTGTGTTGCTACCTTATGGGTTTGCATATTATTTAGCTGGCAATAGCATTGTTAATATAAGGGCAATACATGTTTAAACTTTATTAAACTGGTGTGGTGATTCATGGACACATAGGTCATGGTATGTGTAAATTACTGACTCCTAATTGCATATTGATCAGGTTTATTGCTATTGGTTGATGTTGTTATATTTGACTATCTTATTACTCCTGTCTCAGTCAAATGATTTGATTCAACCTCTGAGGGTAGTAGATATCACTGACCTATTACGTGTCACATAAGCCTAATTTAGGAGGTCACAACCTACTCATAAATTGGTATTCGTTTCATACAGCTTATATGTGGAAGGCCATCTAATCTTTCTATATCTTGTTACTGCAGGTCAATGGTAACCATGTGCAATTTGAAAAAGCACCCCAAAATGCTTTTTTTAAAGTGCAATAGAGCACACACATGCCCCTTGGGCATATGTTTTCTCTACATGTGCACCACTATTTATGGGGTGCATTTCGGGGCCCTTAGCCATCCTTGCCTTAGAATTTCCCAACTAGCAATTTCCTAATAGGAAATTGCTATTTGAGAAATGCAAATCCGGCCTTTTACTACAAATGGCATGAAATTTCTTATTTGCAATTTCCTACTAGTGATTCCTACTTTGGAGGAATCCCAATTATGAAATCGGTATCTTTGTACATAGCATTTTGCATTGCCTAAATAGCAATTTCTATGAAGTCGCTATTTAGGAAAAGCACAATTGCATCTACTGTACATCTTGACCTAAGTTCAGTTTTATGACCTGAAGTAATTATTGCCTGAAAAGTGGAGCTGTGAATTATGCTGCAATTGAGTACTTCCTGATATAGTAGAAAATAATGGGCCTGATTCAGAAAGGTAAACTTACACTTTTGTGTTAGGTTTTGATTGTTAGATATTCACAAATGGATTGTACTGATAGTATCATTACTATGGTGCCTCCGCACATAAAAATATAGGACTGTCCTATCTTTTAGGTAGGCAGATTATGCAGTCATAAAGATACTACTTGTAAAATCCCTTTGTGAACAGCAAACCATCATCAACTTATACGTAAGTTTAATTTACATGCATGAGTCAGGCCCTCAGCGCTTCTACTGTGGAAAAACTGTAGTTTCCCTGGAGTAAAATGGGTCCTCATCCACAAAACCGTTGGGGTTGCAAAGCCTGGAAATCATAAAATTGAAAGACCTTCTCACTTGCAAAACGGCTTTTTCTATCCATGTCATACTTTAGGAGAGAGGGGGTAGAGGAGTGTGCCATCCTTTTTAGAATACTGCTATTAGGATCACAAACTACTGATTAGATACTGATGTCTCAAAGAGCACTGTATCTGTTTGGGAAAGGAAATGTGCTGCCCGGGAGTAGCTTCTGAAGTTGTGTCAGGTGGAGCTTCCATGGGCCATGGGAGCAGACCCTGCTTCCCCGAGGTGTTCCCGAATGTGAAACCATTTTTGTAAAGGAACACTTGGCTGCTTAATGGACAAGGACTGCTTTTAATAAAAATATTTCTCAAATGGGAAAGTAAATTCAAGGATGGTGGTATGCTGTCCCTTGCAGGCCACCATCTTAGTATTCACATCTATTCAGTGCCAGTGACAAATTGCCCAATTAATTTACATTATGCACGTGATTTTGAAAATACTTTCCAAGGGAGAATTTTGTGATGTAACCAAGTAGTACAGCAATTTGCATCCACCGTTTGGGACCTTGATGTATGTATATCAGGCCTATTTCCCACACTAAAAGCTCTGTAGCCAAAATTACAATGGACATGCAGTCATATATAGCAGCCTATTGAGCTGGACTATCATCAATGAGAGACACAGTGACACGTGTTGCACAAAATATCTGGAGGCTATTAAATTTGTTCAAAATACGGGTTCCCTTATTCCCTAGCAGTATTATTTCTAAAGTCTTGATGGCCACGTTTGTGTCTTTAGCTCCTCATTGTTGCCTCTCACCTGATTGCTACGAGAGTCACTGTAACTTCTGCAGCCAAGGTATCCCCACTTATGAAAATTCTGAGTGAACTTCACAAGTTGGAGATTTGTATGGCTCAAGTTGAGATTAATTGTTTTACTGAACCTTGATCTTTTTTCTCAACACTGAGCTACAAATATGAAAATTAAATAATTTTTTAGCAATGGAATTAAAACCTGTCTAGTGTAAACTTCATATTTACAAAAAAAGATAAAATGCAGGATTGTCTGATCCAAAGTACTGTCGCAGGGACAGGCTCCCAAATGTAAACTGCTATTTTCCTGTCAGAGAAAAAATCAGATTGTGAATCATAACCAATCTGAATCTAAATGACAGGACTGTTTCCTAGAGATATCAGTAGCAAATAGTGCTCTTTAATGATGTCTTAGATAGTTCAGAACTATCCCAGGCAAGATGTTAGTTTCCCAAAAGCCTTTGCTTGATTCAGACCCTGTCCTATTTTAAACTTCTGCTTGACATACAGCAGCCAGGAATTTTTAAGCCATTGTCTCAAGATAGACAATCTCTCATAATTAATTGTGTGGGAAGTTAAGTAAATTAAGTGGTACTACTGGCCAGAAGTACTCATTGTGCCATCCAATAAATAGGCCTTGCAATAAATGTATCAAGCCTGCATAGCAGACTGCACTGCAGTTTTGAACTGTCATTTTGACATGGCAAAATAAACATTTAGCCAGGTCTAAACCTTCCTTTTTGAATACTTATTGATCACCCTTAAAGTAGGCCCTAAAGGTTTGTAGGACAAGGTGCACTGTATTTAAACTTTTAAGCACGTGTACCTACCTTTTACAGGTCCTGGCAGTGAAAAACTCCTAAAGTCATTTTTCACTGTTGTAAGGTCAACACTGACTAATATATATTTGTTTTTATTTATTACATTTTATAATACTAGCTTCTGATTTGGAGTATATAGAGGTATGCCGGTGGAGTTTGCGCATTGCTTCCAGACAGTAAGACAAAGTGGTATAGATGTGTACAGAATGGTCCATCCTGACAGGATGACTGGAGGGAAGAAATGCCCAGCCTCACTTACAATTCAAAGAGCTTTCCCTACAGCACACAGAAAGGAATCTGACTCCAAATCTGACCTGCCTTTTGTTACCCTAGATAGTTTGGAGCCTGCACCAGAGAAAGGGGAAGATCTGACCAGAACACGTTTTGGTGTAGATCTTGGAATTCCCAATGAAAGGCTGACTCTAAGTTTAAAAATGAACCTCCAGAATCAATCAATACTCCTGGACCTGTGGAAGATTCAGAAGACAGACTGACCTGCTGATTTATGGACTCCCTTGCTGCTTGAAGAAGGTGGCCGAAGAAGGTGGAGTGGACCTGTTTGCCTTGATCCCAGGCTAAACAGATTGGCTCCAAGGGTCAGTCATCTTACCTCCTGTGTGAGCTACAGGGATACAGCAAGCTTCCAGAGGCCTCTCTCGAATTGTCCAGCAGACCAGCTATTGTTGGACATGCCTATGCCTTGCTGCTGGCATTTTGATAGTTGGACTCCTCACGACCTAGAACAGACTTGTTCGTGGTGTAACTCTGAAGCCCATGACAACTGCCAATGTGAATCTCCAGTGAGACCTGTTCTTCACACCTACAGTGACTGTCCATGACAATCAGCAACATGAGACCTGCTCTTCCTGCAACAGCAACAATTGTATGTGATGCTTAACTCTTTGCACTGGACTTGAGAAGGTAACTCTTCAGTCGGGGTTAGCCTAGCCCTTTTATCCAACTTGCATTTCTTCACGGTTGGACTGAACTTGTGTTTTTGCCCCAGTCTAGCACAACCAGATGACCCTGATTGGTGGTTTGCGATTTTAGGTGGTATTTTCATTAAAACCTTTCAAATCTACTGATTTGATTTTTTTTAATTATGGTATAATTGTGTTTGTTAAAACTTACTCCATGTTGCTAACTTGTTTTGATATTTTTCTTGTCCTGTGCTTTCCTTTTGCATGTTGCAAAAATACTTTATACTTTGTCTCTAAGGTAAGCCTGACTACTTTTGTGCCAAGCTACCAGAGAAGGAGCACAGGTTAATTTAGTGACTTTAGTGGTTCACTCTGACAAGTATTGTGGTAGTTGGCTGAGTGGGGTTTCCACTCCCTTCAACTAAGAACTCAATTTCTTATACCAATTTTGTTTGAAAATGAGTGTCTAATTGTCAGAGGTATGCACCCTGTTCAAGTAGGGACCACAATCCTAGTCAGGGTAAGCCAAAACACCCACAATTATCCTGTGCTTACCCTCTGGTAGCTTGGCACAGAGCAGTCAGACATTACTTAAGAGGCAATACGTGAGGTATTTGTGCAATACACCAGCAGTAACATAGTGAAGACACCGCAAAAGCACTCCACACTAGCTTGGAAAGATAAGGTGCATTTTTATAAACAACACAAGCCCAAAATAACAGAAAATCCAGCAAGTAGAATAAATGAAACTGTAGTGCTTAGAAGTAGAAAGTGCCAACCGGGTTTTTTGATCACACTAGACCCAGCCAAAGGCAAAGATTCAGCCCGACTACAATGGAGCACAGGCCGACTACAAGATCCATGCAGGGCCTGCTGAGCAACAGTACCTTAGTCCAAGAGATGCGTAAGTTCTGATCCGCGTGACGATGTTGATATATCAGTTTTGGGTCCAAGCTGAAGAGAACATCAAAGCGATGCATCAGCATTGATACAGACAATTCTTGCAGCAGCAATGCATTGTTGTTGATGGCGATGCAGTGTCCTCAATCTACACAGCAGAGGTGATGCAGAAGTGAAGCATTGGTGGTAAAGGCAATGCGTTGGTTCCGATCAGCGCAGAGAGGTAGATGTGCAGCTTTTTGCAAGAGTAGCCAGAAGACTCCACTTCTAACGGCCCAGGATTGGACTGGCACCACTTGGCAGAGGAGGACTCAAGGGTTTCACAGTCCACAGGCTGTAGCACGATTGTTAGAAGTCTTTTGTCTCCATGAGACTTCAGAAAACAGGAGGCAAACCAGCAAGTCCTTGGAGTCACTCTGTGTTCAAGTGATGAAAGTGATGCAGGTCCTGCCTTTCTCATCCCAGGCAGGTGAACAACAGGCAACAGGGCAGCTCAGCAAGTCAAGATTCTAGCAAGGCAGAGATCTAGCAGAGGAACAGTCATTTGAGCAGCAACGCAGCAGTAATTTGAGCAGCATAGAAGTCCTTCTTTCTGGCAAAGAAGTGTCCTGATTTGGTGGGGTCAGAGACCCGGTACTTATAGCCATTTGTACCTTTGAAGTGGGGAATTACATCAAGGAAGTGTATTTTAAGTGCAAATAGGTCCTCTCTTCCCAGTCCTGGCTCCACACTATCAGTAGAGGGTAATCAACCCTTTGTGGGGGGCCCTTCCTTCCTACCCAGGAAGATCCATCAGATGGCAGATGAGTGCTCAGACACACGTAAGCTTCTTGCATTCGTGGCTGTCTAGAGGGAATGCACAAAGTGTAGTAGTCACCCACCCCAGATGTGTATTGGAGACAGGCTGCAGGCACACAGAGTTGTAAGAGCTGAGATGTGTCTACTTTCTAAAAGTGGCATTTCTAAAATAGTAATGTTAAATCTAACTATACGAGTAAAGAGGATTTTATCATTACCATTACAGTGACATGAAACATGACATAGCTACTCCTTCTCAATCAGGAAATACAGCTTGAAAGTGTAATAAGGAATTCTCAATATTAACCTAAGAAAGGGGTAGGCCTCGCAGTTTCGAAAAACAAATTTGGGAGTTTTTCACTACCAGGACATGCAAACCTAAAAGTACATGCCATGCCTTTTACTTACACCTCACTCTGCCCAATGGGCTACCTAGGCCCTACTTTTACTGGTTACTTATGTGTAATAAAAGGGGAGTTTCAGAGTTGGCAAAGTGTTTAAAGTGCTGAGTAGAAGTGGCAGTAAAACTGCACACAAAGGGTCTACAATGGCAGGCCTGATGCATGGTTGGGGGCAAAGGAGTGGATGGCACAATGAGTGCTACAGGCCCACTAGTAGAATTTAATCTACAGGCCCTGGGCACAGGTAGTGCACTTTACAAGGGATTTATAAGTAAATTAAGTATGCTAATTGGGGCTAGGCCGATGTTACCAGGACATAGGGGAGAAAGCACAGCACTTTAGCATGGTTAGCAGTGGTAAAGTGCAGAGTCTTAAAACCAACAAAAACAAGGTCAGAAAGTAGAGAGAGGCAGACAAAATGTTTGGGGGAAGATCACCTTAAGTTTGCCTGGTCTAACAGATGCAATGTGAAGTACACAGAGTAAGAGAATGGGAACAATGGCAAAAACAATTCTTCTCCACTGTAAGATGGAGGGATAAGCATAGCTACAAATGTTTGATCCATATGTCACAATAGGGACACATTGGCCCTCATTACAACCCTGACGGTCGGTGTTAAAGCGGCAGTAAGACCGCCGACAGGCCGGTGGTAAAAAAAATTGAATTATGACCGTGGCGGAAACCGCCAAAATAGACAGCCACTTTAACACTCCGACCGCCACGGCGGTACAAACAAACAGCATGGCGGTCACCGCCAACAGACAGACGGAAGACAATGTACCGACCAAACCATTATGAGAGGCCAATCCGCCACCTTTTGTGGGGTAGATTCAACGCAAACAAAAACATGGTGGAAACAGGACTTGGAAGGGGAAACTCTCACCTCTACACACCCCACGAGGAACCAGGACGCCATGGAGCCTGAACTCCAAATTCTACCTGCAATAGTCTTCCTGCTCCTCTACCAGGAGCATGACCGATGACGGCGACGACCACGGTGAGTACTGCACCTACGACACAGGGGGGGGGGAAATGACACACACATGCAACACGCAACACCCCCACCCACAACAACACACACACCAATACATGCTGAAACATTACATCCCCCCCGAACCCAACTTGGAGGAACGCAAGGACAAAAGGAAATTAGTTGAACGATTGTAATCACGAAAAATCCATTACTCAAAAATATATATACAGTGTTAACAAATATGTATACCAAGACTTCAAGTCCATGTACTGCACCTACATAGTCCGTGGACCACTGGGCCCAAAATTAATGGGCGAGGCCCACACTCAATGCCCGATCCAAACGGAGAGAACACTGCAGGGGCATCAGATCGAAATAAAACAGGCACCTCAGGGGGAAGGGAAGGGGGGGGCACCTCAGCCAGATGAGTGCACGACGCCAGCTCCATGAGTACGCTCCAAGCCCATTGATGTATCCTGGGGAGTGCAAAAGCCACAGTCTCTCAAGTCTCTCCAGTGGGTGGGTTGCCCACTGCTTTATCCCGGGGAGTGCAAAGCCACAGTCTCGTAAGTTTCTCCAGTGGGTGGTTTGCCCACTGCTTTATCCTGGGGAGTGCAAAGCCCCAGTCTCTCAAGTCTCTCCAGTGGGTGGTTTGCCCACTGCTTTATCCTGGGGAGTGCAAAGGCACAGTCTCTCAAGTGGATAACAGTCTCCACTGGTTCTGGAGGGGGCTTTGTGCCCAGAGTGCTTCATCCTGCCAAGGACTAAGGTAGTGGATAACAGTCTCCACTGGTTCTGGAGGGGGCTTTGTGCCCAGAGTGCTTCATCCTGCCAAGGACTGAGGTAGTGGATGTGAATCTCCACTGGTTCTGGAGAGGGCTTTGTGCCCAGAGTGCTTCATCCTGCCAAAGACAGAGGCAGTGGATGTGAATCTCCACTGTGCTGGAGGGGGCTTACTCCACTAGTTCTGGAGGGGGCTTTGTGCCCAGAGTGCTTCATCCCGCCAAGGACTGAGGTAGAGGATGTGAATCTCCACTGGTTCTGGAGGGGGCTTTGTGCCCAGAGTGCTTCATCCTGCCAAGGACAGAGGTAGTGGATGCCTTTCTCCACTGGTTCTGGAGGGGGCTTTGTGCCCAGAGTGCTTCATCCTGCCAAGGACAGAGGTAGTGGATGTAGATCTCTCCACTGGTTCTGTAGGGGGATTTGTGCCCAGAGTGCTTCATCCTGCCAAGGACAGAGGCAGTGGATGCCTTTCTCCACTGGTTCTGGAGGGAGCTTTGTGCCCAGAGTGCTTCATCCTGCCAAGGACAGAGGTAGTGGATGTGAATCTCCACTGGTTCTGGAGGGGGCTTTGTGCCCAGAGTGCTTCATCCTGCCAAGGACAGAGGTAGTGGATGCCTTTCTCCACTGGTTCTGGAGGGGGCTTGTGCCCACAGTGCTTCATCCTGCCAAGGACTGAGGTAGTGGATGTCTTTCTCCACTGGTTCTGGAGGGGGCTTTGTGCCCAGAGTGCTTCATCCTGCCAAGGACGCAGGTAGTGGATCTGACACTTCACTGATGGTGGGGCAACATGGAAGCTGTCCAGGCCCCTGGAACTGACCACCAGCCTCGTACAAATGACCACTGGAGATGGCAGCCATGTCTGCGGTGGTGCCACTGGCACAGGATGTGCTGTGGCCACTGGAGGTGCTGGCGGCGCACTCAGTAGCGGCGGTGCTTGCGGCGCTCATTGGGCAGCGGTGCTGGTGGGTGGCTCACTGAGCGTGCTGCTGGCGGTAGTGTCCTGAGCGGCAGTGCTGGTGGGGGGCTCACTGACCTTGCTGATGGTTGCGGTGTCCTGAGCGGCGGTGCTGGTGAGTGGCTCACTGAGCGTGCTGCTGGCAGTGGTGTATTGAGCAGCGGTGCTGGTGGCGGCCTCACTGACCTTGCTGCTGCTGAAGGGCACAGTGCCTGCGGTGCAGGTGAAGGGCACAGTATCCTGGGTGCTGGCGGTGGTGCCGGTGGCGGCGGTGCATGTGGCGGTGCCGGTAGCGGCCTCACTGAGCTTGCTGCTGCTGAAGGGCGCAGTGTCTGCGGTGCAGGTGAAGGGCACAGTATCCTGGGTGCTGGCGGTGGTGCCTGTGGTGGCGGGGCGTGTGGCGGTGCATGTGGCGGTGCCGGTGGCGGTCTTGTCCGCTGTGCAGGTTGGTGGCGAATTCCCTTTCTTTCTCTGGCCCTCCCCACCTTGGATGGTGGCGCAGCTGTCTTGCCACTCCCAACTGTTGTCTTGCCTGAGCCCTTGGTGGCAGGTGTTTTGTCCTTCTCCCTCCAGGCTGTGGGCAACTTCTTTTGTTTTGGAGGTGGGGGAATGTCCTTGGCCCTGCTCCTTGTGACACTGGCTGCCCTGCTGCTTGGCACACTCCAGAAGCCGGTTACTGCTGGCACCACTGTTCCCAGTGATGTAGTGGCTGAGGTGCTGGGATGGGACCTGGAAAGGCCGGCCCTAGGGGACGGAAGGGGTGAGGGAGGTGAAGGGAAGAGGTCAAGGTTTGACAGGAAAAGTTTTTCTGACACACTGGGATGGGTAGATGGAGGGGGTTTGGGAGTGGAGGAAGAGGTAGTGGTTGTAGGAGGTGTTCGTTTGCTGACTTTGGGTGAAGGTGCATGGGCTGGAGGCTGTCGTGAGGTGGATGGCTGTTGGGTGGGTGTGTGACTGCGTTTGTGTAGTTTGGGAGGAGGGCTCACAGACACAATGGGAGAAGACACAGGGGATGTGTGAATGGTAGTTGGGGTGGTGAGTGCACGTGAGCGGCGTGTGGTGATGGGCGTGCTGGTGATGGAGGTAGTGGCTGAAGATGTTGTGCATGCAGGTTTGAGTGGAGACATCACAGGGAGGGAGGAGGGAGACGTGGAGGAGGGGGACATAGTAGAGGCAGTGGATGTTGGTATGTGTGCATGTGTATGATGCTTGTGTTAGTGCCTGTGGGATGTGTGATGCTTATGTTTGCCAGAGCTACCCTTGTGTGTTGAGGTGAGTGCATGCTGGTCTGATGGTGTGCTTGGGACAGGCTGAGGTACTGGGGATTGGGTCTGGGTGGAGGGAGTTGGAGGGGGAGGCTGGACATGGGACAATGGCTGCCATCAGTGCTGAGGCCAGAGTCTGAAAAGCTCGCTGTTGGGCTGCCTGACCAGAATGAATGCCCTCCAGGTATGCATTTGTCTGTTGCAACCGCCTCTCTACACCCTGGATGGCATTCAGAATGGCAGACTGCCAAACAGTGAGGGATCTGAGGAGGTCAATGGCCTCCTCACTGAGGGCAGCAGGGCTGACTGGGGCAGGGGCTGAGGTGCCTGCGGCGAAGGAGCTGCCCACCCTCCTGGGTGAGCAGCCACGGGTCACACGCTGAGGGGCTGCTGAGAGGGCGGTGCTGGTAGTGGGGGTGGCGGCTGTACCTGTTGATGTGGTAGGCACAGAGGGGCCCGCCACTGCAAGGGAGCTCCCATCAGAGGAGGAGTCGGTGTCGCTGGTCTCAGCTCCTGTCCCTGCCGTTGAGCTCCCCTTGCCCTCCGTCCCACTGGTGAATTCTGAGTCTGTAGTCTCGCCCTCCAGGGCCATGTGGGATGCAGCTCCCTCCTGCTCCGGTAGCACAGCTTCTCCGCCTGATGATGCTAATGCACACAAGAACAGGGAGACCACAAAGAGGGGGGGAAAGAAAGTAGAAAGACATGTTGAGTGCATACAATACCGCTACCGTTGGTGGACACTACAGACACAGCAGCCCTCTGCACTACGCCATGCACTTTGAGTTCCCTAATTGATCACAGGGACATGGGGTACAAGGCCTATGCCCGATTGTTGCACACATGCAAGTCACAGGAGCCTGACTAGGTGTAGATGGCTCTTACCACTGGTGGGGATGGGGTGCCACTGAGCCTGCCTCACAAAGGGTCCTTGCCTACAAGGCTCGCCCTAGCCTAGGGGAACCCACAGCCCACCTCCCCCACACAGACACCTCCAATGCGCGCTGAATCAGATGGATGTGAGTGTACCCACCACCTTGTGGCTGCTGTGAAGCCCTCAAGTGCCCATCCAACTCCGGATACGCCCCCGCCAGGATCCGGAACATCAGGCGGGTCATTGTGCGACGGGCACCCCTCCCACGTTGGGAGGCCATCCCCAGCTGGGCCTCTGCCGTCTTCTTGCTCCAGCGCTAATATCCTCCCATCTTTTCCGGCAGTGGGTTCTCCGTCTGTGGTGGACCCCCAGGGCCCGGGCGTCCTTGGCGATGGCATGCCAAATATCCTTCTTCTGGTGGGCGCTGACCTACAGGAATAGTACAGGGGAAAAGGAAAAACAATAACCGTCCCGACCATCACAGTCATTGGCCCAAGTTCCCACCCTTGCCTTGACGCACATCCACTCACTGTTGTTTCATGCACGCCTCATCCCCCCCCCATCTCCCATCCACACCACTCTAAACAGGCATTGTCCATAAGGCATCCTCACAGTGTACTCACCTGTTTGTCTGGAGGACCGTAGAGTAGCGTGTACTGGGGGAGGACCCCATCCACTAGTTTCTCCAACTCCTCCGATGTGAAGGCAGGGGCCCTTTCCCCAGACACTTGAGCCATTGTCGCTTCCAGACTGAGATCACAGCAGCACTTGCAGTGTAGGTCTTTTCCTGTCGAAGATCAGGTATTAAGTGAGTGAACAGACAGAAAATGGTGGTCACGTCCGTGGCGGTGTGTACTGTCACCGCCGCCGTACATCGTCATTGGCTCCTGGGACCCATAGGGTCCAATGTTAACCAATGCAGGATTGCGCCGCGGACTTTGACCGCCTACCGCAACGGCGTACAATGCCAGCGCAGTTACCTCATATCCCCTTGTCCCACATTACAGGTCAGGCAGCTGCCATTTCAGGGGGACACATGGCATTAATTTTAAATGCGTCACACATATCTAGGCCTTGCATACACACTAAGACAGGCACATAGCTGATTGACAAATGTGTGCAATTAAGTTGTTTATTTCGCACCTCAGTGTTGGCTGACCCTCTGATCGCTGTTCTCATCCATAGAGCACGTCCGCTGGGGCAGGTGAGGAGTTAGAGATGTGCAAATAACCACTGCTTTGCAACACCTTATCTTGTGCCCATTCTGGAAAAACAAAGGTTTTCTTCATACCTATTTTTCACTCTTTATATTTCAGCAAATTAATTGCTGTATACCCGGTATAGAATGAAAACCCATTGCAAGGTGCAGCTCTTTTATTGGCTCTGCGTACCTAGGGGTCTTGATGAACCTATAAGCCCTATATATCCTTGCAACCAGAAGAGTCCAGCAAACAAAATGGTATTTTGCTATCAAAAATCTGACATCGCAGACAAAAGTTATAGAGTAAAACGTAGAGAAAAATGTCTGGTTTTTTTCACCTCAATTTGAATATTTTTGTATTTCAGCTGTTATTTTCTGTAAGACAACCTTGTAGGATCTACACAAATTACCCCTTGCTGAATTCAGAATTTGTTCTACTTTTTAGAAATGTTTAGCTTTCTGGGATCCAGCATTGGTTTCACACCAATTTCTGTCACTAACTGGAAGAAGGCTGAAAGCACAATTTTTTTTAAAAATGGGATATGTCCCAGTAAAATGCCAAAATTGTGTTGAAAACTTGGATTTTCTGATTCAAGTCTGCCTGTACCTGAATGCTGGGAAGCTGTTTTTTTTAGCACCGCAAACCCTTTGTTGATGCCATTTCAGGGAATAAATACAAGTCTTCTTCTGCAGTTTTTTTTTCCCATTTTTTTTATAAAAACAAATTTTCTGCTGTATTTTGGCTAATTTCTTGGTCTCCTTCAGGATTACCCACAAAGCCTGGGTTCCTCTAGAACCCCGAGAATGTTGGAAAAAAAGGATGCACATTTGGTATTGGTAGCTTATGTGGACAGAAGTTATGAAGGCAAACTGCCCCAAATAGCCAAAAAATGGCATGGCACCTGAGGGGGGAAATGCATGGCAGCGAAGGAGTTAAAAGCAGTCACAGACATGGTGGTCTGCTGACACCAGCAGGCTACCATCCCTGTGAGTGCCGCCATTCCAAATGGGGTCGCAAATTGTGACCTACCTCATGAATATTCATGAGGTCGGTCATTTGCGACCCCATTGCTAATTGCAGACAGTGAAATTGACAATGTTATACATCCGCTTTTGCGACTCGCAGTTTACGAGTCGCAAAACCAGATCTTCGTACATGTGGCCCTATATATTTTAAACATTTAAACACGTCATTATATTGAATCTCTACAATATCTGTTATATACATATACTGTACATATGATTTACATAATCAAAACGAAGCCGCATATTTCACACTTGATGGTTTTGATACAACTCAAGCATACCTTTATTTCCTCGGCTCTTATGTGCGATGCACATTCAGGCTTCAAAAGATTCTTAGTTAACACTCCTGTCTAAAACTATCGCGAGCATGAGAAACACATTCACATATTTTATTATTTCTATTGCGTTATCCTGCACATTCGATATTCTCCAACTTTGTTTTTTCTTTAACAACCATATGGAGCCCATTGATTGATGAATCCATCATTCTGTTCCTTTGCACTTCAGTATCCTGACAGTCAAATCCATCATTGGTTAACACAGTTTCATGGAATTTTCAATACTGTTTAAGATTAAAGTCACATTTGATATAGAAAGGCAGGTAGCAATGAGTTAAAATGTTTTGTAATGGTGATTGTTTAGCTTGTGTGGAACACAGTTACAGTACCCTTTAGGCTATCTCCGTTGCTTGGTTGTTCACATGATACATACAGGGCTCATTGTTCCCGTGGCGTTTAAAATGAATTCTATCATTGAACAGAATAATGATCACAGAACAGAAAAATGCTCCGAGGCAATATGCTAAAGAAAGCTGTTTGAATATGTCAAGTGTTCAACAATAATTTAATGAAAGTAGAAATTACATAAATTCATTTCAGAATATGTATATACTGCTTAACAGTTGCGCTCCACGTACTTAAATATGGTCATATTAGGTTAGTTTTGTTCGTAGGTGTATATGTTCCTTTTGTAGAACAATGGTTTCAAATGTATTGTTAAACACATTTCTACAATTATAAACATATCATCCTGTCATCATGCCGTTTAATTATTAATTACATTTATCTTAGCCTGTTAGGAAATATAGTTTACATCCACAAACAGGCATATTAGGTTAACAACACTAAAATATGTGCTAAATGTGATTGTTGGCACATGTGACATGGATGCCTTTAAGTTCTACTCTAAGGGCGAACAAACTACTCGAGCACTGGTGGATTTTTGTTATATGTAGCCTAAGAATACCTTATCTCTTCAAGCTTATGTACTAGCCCCACCAACCATCTGCATGAACTCGTATACCCCAACACCACCAATGATACCACTTGACTCTTGTTAATATAATCTGCTTAAATAAACTGAAGTTAAAGCATGAAATGGTTTTCTAGAGTGCACTAGACCTAATACCTAACAATAAACAATTACACTAGACTAACCACTAATAACCACTAATCTTGGGTACAGGAGCAGAACACTGCCTGAGGTAAAGAGATTCAACACTTTGTCAGCGGTAGTAAGCGCTATATAAATGCAATTATAATTACAAAAGCACTCTGACTGGTAAGGGGCCATGTGTGTTTGATCCTGTAGAAGCACACATTGTGAGTCAACATTGTCTGTGTCATGTAGTTTTTCTGTAATATGTGAGACTGTGTAATCGGGTACAGAGTGAGCTACAAGAGTGTGTGTGTCTCAGTGAGAGCATAGCTTCTACACCACACTGCAGTCTTATTTCACTGACTCTCCACAATCTTGTCCTTTTTAAAATACTATTGACAAATCTAATATATTGGCATAGTTGGATTTGCAATTAGGGGTCTGCAAAATATCCTGCGCTACCACCAGATTTTGTGGAGTTTGCCCACTCCGTGTTCCGCTTGGAGGAGTGAGTTTTTGCAAAACTCCACCAAATGCTGGGTGGTGGAGTTTTTTCTCATGAGCTTGTAGCTAATGTTTAGTTGGGAAGCATAAGCGAGAATTTGGGTCCCCTACTGTAAATTTTGGGTGCTAGAATGCCTCCCATTGTGATTTCCCAATGCGGGCGGTCACAGCAGGTCACAGCTGTTCATGTTGAGAAACTGCGGCTCAAGAAAAATTTTACTCGAGACGCAGAGACCTCGTGCGGTGCTGTTTGTGCTCATTTACAGTGGCGAAGAAGCTCCCAGTGGTAAAAGTCAGCGCAAGCCACATAACATGCCCAAATTCCATCTCCTCACCGAATCTCGCAGATTGTAAATGTATGTAATGTAATGTAATGTATGTAAATCCACCCTCCCCTGTTTGTAATATATATTTTACAAACAATGCTATAAAAAGAGTCTCCTTTTGACTGTCTATAGCCACTAGAAACCCATTTGCATGATTTTACAAATTTCACCCAGGAGCTGAATAGCTCCTTGAAGAGGGGTGATCATCCTCTTGGAGCTGTGACAAAGGCGTGAAGAGATGTTCTGTTCCTCTGACAAGATGAATGCAAAAAGAACAGTTGATAGACGGAATGTAGACCAAATCAAACATTCACCCCCAGTCACAGATCTGGGTTTAATCCATCAGTTTTTTTACTCACCATGCCTTTCCAGTTTGGACCCAGCCATATTCAAATCAGCCTTGACCCTGTTCCCCATGGGAACAGTCCAGCCCGAACTGCCAGGCCAGGTCCTCCTTGAACCAGATTTTGTGGAGTTTGCCCACTCCGTGTTCCGCTTGGAGCAGTGAGTTTTTGCAAAACTCCACCAACCGCTGGGTGGTGGAGTTTTTTCTCATGAGCTTCTAGCTAATGTTTAGTTGGGAAGCATAAGCGAGAATTTGGGTCCCCTACTGTAAATTTTGGGTGCTAGAATGCCTCCCATTGTGATTTCCCAACGCGGGCGGTCACAGCAGGTCACAGCTGGTCATGTTGAGAAACTGCGGCTCAAGAAAAAATTTACTCGAGACGCAGAGACCTCGTGCGGTGCTGTTTGTGCTCATTTACAGTGCCGAAGAAGCTCCCAGTGGTAAAAGTCAGCGCAAGCCATATAACATGCCCAAATTCCATCTCCTCACCGAATCTCGCAGATTGTAAATGTGTGTAATGTAATGTAATGTATGTAAATCCACCCTCCCCTGTTTGTAATATATATTTTACAAACAATGCTATAAAAAGAGTCTCCTTTTGACTGTCTATAGCCACTAGAAACCCATTTGCATGATTTTACAAATGTCACCCAGGAGCTGAATAGCTCCTTGAAGAGGGGTGATCATCCTCTTGGAGCTGTGACAAAGGCGTGAGGAGATGTTCTGTTCCTCTGACAAGATGAATGCAAAAAGAACAGTTGATAGACAGAATGTAGACCAAATCAAACATTCACCCCAGTCACAGATCTGGGTTTAATCCATCAGTTTTTTTACTCACCATGCCATTCCAGTTTGGACCCAGCCATATTCAAATCAGCCTTGACCCTGTTCCCCATGGGAACAGTCCAGGCCGAACTGCCAGGCCAGGTCCTCCTTGAACCAGAAACAAGCATCCTGGGACCAGTTTCAGCATATCACCCCTCTTCTGCCAGGCTAGCTTGAATCTGGTGGCATAGTGAGCACGGGACCCACTTCTGGGCATACCCTTCCCACTTGCGGCGACAAATGCAAAAAGAACAGTTGATGGACGGAATGTAGACCAAATCAAACATTCACCCCTAGTCACAGATCTGGGTTTAATCCATCAGTTTTTTTGCTCACCATGCCATTCCAGTTTGGACCCAGCCATATGCAAATCAGTCTTGCCCTGTTCCCCATGGGAACAGTCCAGCACTGAACTCTGACAAGGTGACCCTGTCCTGGAACTTAACTATGTCCAAAGAAGCCTCCACAGTTTTAGCTAACATTTGGGTCTTCCCCCCTTTTTCCCTTCTAGCCAGCCAAGTATTGATTCCAGTGGGAAAGGAGCTGTCCCCAGAACTTGTTTTAGATGACCAAAGAGGGGGGGCATGCTCATTTCCCTGGCTACATCTCTAGGTTGAGGGCAGGAGCTCGGCACATAGTAAGGCATTTTCTACTATCTTGACTTTAGGTAGAGAAGGATACTGTTTGATTGTTTTTGCCCCTGGGGACCTTTCCCTGTTGCTTAGGGAGGTGCCAGGAGTCACCCCTACCCATAAATAGGTGCCAGGCATGTAGGTGGAACCCTTGGGCACCCTCTTCGGAACACTACTGGACCTGTGGAAGACAGAAGATTGATTTCACCTGTTGTTAATATCTGTGAGGAGAACCCTAAGGGCTTTACCTGCTCCCACTTGTACATGGAACAAAGAAGAGAGCACCAAGGGTCAGTTGGCAAACCTACAATTGAGCTACAGGGACACAAAATTTGCAATAAACCCAATTCCCTGAAAGAGCCCACCTAACCTGTTTAAACTGGACCAGCCCTAAACCTTGCTGGTGGTGCTGTTGGAGTGAGTCTTGACCAAGAGCTGTTCCTGAGGTCGTGAAACACTTTGCCAGTGTTAGAGTATGCTCCTTCTGCCTAAATGTAGAAACCTGGGACTTAGAAACTGTTATGACACCGGGACCAACCTTCCAGCCAATCTGCGAAGGGGCTATCACCAGTGGGCCTGACTTCCCTGAACTTCTGCTATATTTTTTTCTGCAGGAGCAAATCTGATTCAGCAGGCTCAACACTGTCTGGCATCTGGCATCTGACACCAATGAACACTCTTCTCTTTCTAAATCTAAGCCCAAAGGTAGAAATTTTCTTCGGGCCCAGTGCTGAGCAGCATTCATTAACATTGACAACTTCCTGACTGTTAACACCAGACCTTTCCCGCCTTTGCAGATGGCTTCACAGAGACCTAATTCTTCATCTACCTGCTATCTACAAGCTTGTCTTTGCTTCCAGACTACAGCTTTGCCCCAATGAGGACTCTATCTTCTTGAAAATATTCAAAGTGTGAAGTTCATTTTCTGAACATGACAAATCTGGTGTGTGTAGCCAAAATGTGCTGCATGATGGTCAGCCTTAAACCTTACACTTACCCATGTCTATTTTGATCAGTTGCCTGCTGTTTATGCTCTGGTGTCATTGGTGCTATGCCCAGTTAAAAATTTACAAATACATATCTCTGCTTCCCCTATTGGATTTGTGTCATGTGTGTGTCATTTTGTTCTTCAAATAATTCTCTTTTTTTATAAATTGGAGTTGGATTTTTATCTTGTTGTGTTTTTGACTTTTAGACTGTTTTGGTATACTTCTAAATGCTTTACACTTTTGAATACCTTAAGCCTGTCTGTTCTGTGCCATAGCTGTCAGACACTGAGATAGGGTTAGAGAGTTAGAGAATAGTGCCCTTATTACTTAGCCCAGCTAGTAATCCACTGTGTCACACTGACCATTCCAAAGATCATAGTAAGGGTCTTCACCAGACTGACAGTTTTCATGGTTGATCATGGGTTAGATTGAGAAAATCAGATGGAAATGGGATATCTTATTGTCATGCTTTTGTTTGCCTACAGAGATGTACCATAGTAGATATTAGGCTTCAGACCCTTTGAACGTCCAAATGGACACCTTGTGAGAGGTCCGTTGAATCTCCTAAAAGAAGGGTGGAAAAAGCCTATCACGGAACCTAAGAAGGCCATATTGGCTGAGTACTGGACTTGTATTCTAGATGGCAGAGTATTTAAAGAAAGCTAACCAGAATCTGGAGGCAAGTAAAGGGTTCTTGAAAGAATGCTATGATCAGAAGGCCACACTGGCGGAGTACCAATCTGGTCAAAAGGTGTGCATGATGAAGCCAGCAGCTACCAGGGCCCTTCACAACAAGTGAACAGGTCCTTACTCTATGCAGGGGAAGGTGGGTAAGGTTACTTATCTGGTGGACTAGAGAACCAACAGAAAACCCCAGAGAATGACTAGAGTCAACTGCCGGCAGCCCCACTGTGACAGGACTGGTGTTGCTATGTTGATGGCGACAGATGGGGAAAAAGAGAGTAAGCATCTTTATGGCCACCGGTCCCACAATGTGTAAAAGTAATGAGTGGCGGTAATAACTAGAAGTAATACATTTTATTTCTAAAAAAATCTTTTGGAAACACAAAATAGTGTTTTAGCAAAGTATTACTTCAAATATCCACATTTTAAAATTGTTCAGAATTTAGATCCTGATAAATAGCTAAAGGCGAAACCTTTGTCACATTTTAAGATTTAATTTACCCAATCATTCCAACGAATAGTAAAATAACTAATGTGGTGAGCATCTCAGACCACTATTCAATTGCATCTCTCGTTTTATTAAAGGACAGTAAACTGCCTTCTTTGTATGAGCCCAATAAATCTAGTTATTACCACAGCAATGTCAAAATATTCCATTCTGAAAAAATTGCTATAGCGTCTTTATTTCTAGTAATACAAAGGGACATACTTAAGAAAAGTGGTGCTGCAAGCAATGCAGCGCCGCTTGTCTTGTACCCCTTAGCGCCCCCTAACGCTGCCATGTGTGCGCTGTATTTAAAATACAGTGCATTATGGTGGTAGTTAGGGGACAAGCATCAGAATCTTTTACGGTAGTCCAGCGCTTTGCATGATTAGAGTCAAAAACTTTGAAGCTAATCCTGCAAAGCACCCAGAGGCCCATTGTGACCAATGGGAGCCTCCTTTTAGCACCTGCTCTGAGCAGGTGTTAAAAGTGCCTTAATAAATGACACAAAGAAACCTCTTCGATTTTTGAGCCATTTTTTGTCCCCCCCCAAAGGGGGAATGCCCCCTTTGCATACATTATGCCTGGCACAGGCATAATGTAGCGCAAAGTGGTAACAAAGTGGTGCAATGCATGAATTGTGCCACTTTGCAAATATGGCACAGCATTTTTGGCCTTCTACCGCCACATTAGCATTAAAAAATGACACTAATGTTGCATTAGAATGGCACTAGGGGCTCTTAAATATGCCCCCAAATCTCATAAAAATGGTTGGAGTAACTTTTTCTTCTCCAAAAACAGTATGCAATCAAGGGAAAGATGAGTTATGCTGCAGCTACTTCCAATACCGAAGATGCAGCAATCTTGATTTAGTCTGGCCCTTGCTTTTAAAGCAGCTGTCCTCCATACTGGGTCGATCCCTATCTGGACTTGAAGGGTTTTTTCACACATCTCTGTATGTTGGAGATTAGCCAAAGAGGGGAAAAGCCTTTCATTGCCCAGGTATGCGAGGGAGTGCATAACACATTTTTTGAGGATAGGCAGCTTCCGTGCCTCTCTATACTTAGATCTCAAACTCTCATTTAAAATCACCTTAACGTTGGCAGTGAAGATGTTACCTTCCAACCTGTTATTATCCATGCCAAGCAAGGGGTATGCCATAAAATTACTAATGTAAATTGAACTATGAGCAGAACATCTCTTTATTTCCTGTAATGACTGAGTCAAAAGTTTATTAATATCAGTCTTTACCATTAGGTCCCAGGAATGTAATCCCATTTTAATTATTTGTGTCTGTACCCCATTGAAAGTAGTTGTACTACTCTTTCACACTGTGACCATACAGCAACAAAAGGTCTGTCACCAGTTGTTGAGCCAGTTTGCTGTTCTGCCCTCACTGATGCCTGGTCTGCTGACCCAGTAGTGTGTCCATGACATTGACACTGGTGAGAGCTCATCTTTAAAAAAAAACATCTATGGGCTCTCAGATAAAGTGAGGGCAAGCATCAAGGGTATAGTGGATACAATCTTGTCCCGGGGGGTCAGTATTTAGCCTTTTATTAGCCATTGGTCCAGTCCCATGAAACTCCTCAGTCGTCCCTCAAGGGGGAATCTCAGACCTCAGAGTCAGTGTGATAACAGGGGGCTTAATGTTGACACTAAAACTGAAACTCATCATGTCCTTAGAGCTGGTGAGCAATAGACAGATCAGGGGGTGCCAAGTACCTCAGGATATTTGGTTTGCCAGATTGCATTGACTGATGGGGCTAAGAAAATGTCTGCATTTTTCACGAAGAAGGGCTACTTTCCGACTTAGGTGACGGCCTTTAGGTCCAGGAATGCCCCTGCCACATTTGAGAGGCTAGACAATAGATTCTCATATGGGTTGTACAACTTCAGTATAACTTGATAATATTGTTATCTTTGGCTCTTCCTAGCAGGACCAGTTGACTCACCTCAGGGAAATTTGACTGGACTTGTAGCAAGGAGACCTGACTATCGAACTCAGCAACTGCCAGATCGGGCAGGGATTTGTTGGGGACCGGGGCCATCATATTGTTGTGCAAAATGTACAGCCTCATCTGTCCAAGATTCAGACCATTCTGCCCTGGGAGCCCACATAATCCCTAACTCAGAGGACAGTTTTTTGGGTCTGGCTGGGTTTTATGGGAAGTTTGACACCATTGTCATCCACCTGACATAGCTGACCTCCCAGAAGCAGCAAAACAAAGTGATCTGAATGGAAGAGAATCAGAAGGCGTTTGAACACAAAAAATACACACTGTGCACTGAACCAGTCCTCAAGGCACCTGAGATTAGAAAAGAGTTTGTTGTCCTGGCAGATGCTTCCTAACATAGGCTAGGGGCAGTACTGTCACACATACGTGATGAAGTTTAGGACCAGCATGTTAACTTTATTATCAAGCACCTCCTCTCTTGAGAGTAGTTTTGGAGTGCCATTTAAAGGGAGGCCTTTGCTGTGGTTTGGTTTCTAAAGCAACTACCTTCTTGAGACTAATTTCAGACTTCCAATTGTCCACTGACCTCTCAGATAGCTGAAGCAGAAGAGGGGGGAAAATCCAAAAGGATTGATGTTGTCTTTTGCTTATAGAGAATGGCTTTATAGTAGGACACAGA